>NC_067139.1:74726747-75432594 GCF_903995435.1 Acomys russatus
GCTACCCAGGCTCGAAATAACACTCCTCATCAATCTGCCTGCTCTTTAAGGCAGATGGTAGAAATGAGACAGCTTGTACCTATGGGAAGACAGGCTGGAAACAACACAGCACATCACCTCCTTCAGTCGAGCTCCTGTCCTCTACCTGAGCCTCCTTGTTCCCAACATCTGAACAGAACAAACAGAAACTCAGGTGAATGACCCTGACTGCTTCATTTCTCCTACACAAATTCCAGGAGGGACACCCAAGTGAAGACATCACTGTGTGAGTGGGCCCTCAAACCAATCCACGCAGGAGCCCCAGCATCCACAGCAAATGGGTTGATGACCTTCAAGGCAGTGATTGGTGCTCATCTCAATGAACTTTTAGCCAGGCTCCTCTTCATAGGGCAAGTTCTAAAAGGTAGAAACTTGGGCTTTTACATTCAAAGTAGACTTGTTAACCATAAGAATGCAACAGTAACTTTAAGCCAGTGCATCCACAAATGCCCCCAGAGTCCTGTATGACCACACAGGTTCTGTGGAGCTTACTAAAATGAAGATTGACATTCTACTGCAAACTTGTCATAAGCAGAAGGGAGAGGTATTCATCCAGATACGTGGTTTTTGTTTTTGTTTTTGTTTTTTTGAGACAGGGTTTCTCTGTATAGTATTGACTGTCGTGGACTTGCTTTGTAGACCAGGCTGGCCTAGAACTCACAGTGATCCTCCTGCCTCTGCTTCCCAGGCGCTGGGATTAAAGGTGAGTGCCACCACTTCCTGGGCTCAAATACATGGCCGAATTAAATACCTAACTGAGTTATAGGGCCGGACAACAACTTCCCTAAGTGTGTCTATTTTGGGATCTGTCGTTCCTTGACAAAGAGCCAACAAGTCTAGCAGGACACCCCTCAGCACTCAATGGGACTCTTTTCTGTGTCCAGTGAGCGATGGCCTTGGACTTGTGGGCAAACTAGGTGCCCACTTTCTTTGGGAGAAGGGGAGGAGACTGTAATAGATATCACTGTGCATAGCTAAGGCAGGGCTAAACTGGGCAAAGATTTTCCTGGACACCTACCCTACAGGAATGCAAGGAATTTGTACGCCAAAGCATTACCTAGGTCTCTGCACTTAGGGAAAACAAAATCATTGTTTTTGTATGTTTACCTACACCAGACTTCCTACACAGGAGAGCTGGCAGCTTATTTTAAAGCCAACTCAGTATCGTCATTAAGATTGCAAGCTGAAATACAAGACCTGTAGACAAGATGTGGGGAGCTGTGGACCAAACTCTGGGACATCCATTCTCTGCCTTATTGCTGCCATCCACAGCCCTCAAGCTCTCTTCAAAACACTCCTACTGTTGACAGCAGCCCCATGCTACAAGGTTTTTAACCCTTTGCTACCATCTAAAAGTTCCTAAAGACTCCCTATTTTAAGGTGTGTGTGTGTGTGTGTGTTTGTGTGTGTGTGTGTGTGTGTGTGTGTGTGTGTTTGTGTGTGTGTCCTGCTTTGGCTCACCGAGGTAGCTGAACACATCATCTGTATTTCTCATCTGCCTGATGCCTGCAGCTGTGTCACCCTCAGGCTCCTCTCCAGTGAGCCTCAAGAAATGGTATTTCACTTTTTGGGTCCAAATGGTGAGTTTCTGAGAAGTCAGCATAACTCATGAGGCTTTGGAAACAAGTTTAGGTTGTTTTTTGTACTTTCCATTACCCTGATTGTTCTGGAATGCAGTGCGTAAGCGTCTCTGCTTGCCTTCCCCCCAAGGAGCTCAAGACAGGACACACAGACACACAGACACACACACACAGACACACACACACACACACACACACACACACACAGCGGGCCTGTGCAAGGGAGGCTGGCTTGGGAACCCAGATGTTATCCGAGGGCCCTGCAGTGTCCACACCTCAATCCTCTCCCACTGAGCTTGAAGACTCAGATCAGCACAAGAGCCCCAGAACATGGAGGCTCTTGCAGGCCTTCTCCTTTATCCCTAGCAGCAAACAGATGCAATCAAAAGATTTCCTCAGAAGCTGTACCCAACAAGAAAAAAGAATTCCTAGGGGTCGGAGAGAGAGCACTCTGTAAGAACCCACACGCAAACCAACAGGTGGGGAGGGGCTGGGTTGTGATCCCAGCACTAAAGAAGCAGAGATGGGTCGAGGCCTAGTGCTTTCTGTCCAGACAAGCCACTGCAGGAAGCTGAAGAAGAGATGGCTCAGTGGTTGGGAGCTCTTGCTGCTCTTACAGAGGCCCCAGGTTGCATTCCCTGCACTCATGTGGCAGCTCACAATTGTCCACAACTCCTGGACCAGGGGGAGGTAATGCTCCATCCTGAGCTCTGTAGGTCCCAGGCCCACATGTGGTATGCCTAAATACACGCCAGAAAACACTCATGCCCATAGAAACAAAATCCACCAAGAAGTGAGTCAGTGGCCCCTGCTTGGTGTTCTGAGCACTCTCCTATTGAATTCCATTCCTAGCCACGCCCTAAGCCAGGTATCTCCTTGCAGTGCAAGGTCTTGGCATTTAGAGGGCTCAGAGCCTCAATGAAGGCACAGTGAGAAGGAAACAGGCCTAAGAAAGTCTGTCCTTGGCCCTCAATCCACTGTCTGAGCTGCTTCTGAAAAAAGGACTTCCAGTTCTGTTCCTGTGACTCATTAGCTCTGGACAACCTGTGCACTCAGAGGAGTTACGTCATCCCTCTCTAAGCCTCAATTCTCTCTCCAGGAAAATGGGGAGAGTGGGGGCACCTGCTCACAGGTAGAGTTGCTGTGAAGGCTAAACGAGCTAATTTATGTGAGGCACCATATCATTATGCACTTAAACTCAATTCCGGAGATCACACATTTCCTAATATACACTGATTGTGAAATTGCAGTCTAGTTCACACTCTGCATATTTTAATATATATTTAATATCATTTTCTCTTGCCCCAATTTTGCCCAAGATGCAGGTATTGCTAGCGCACCTTACTAATCAAGGCATTCTTCAATGAAGGGGGCATGATCTTTTCATTACTGTGTCCTTGCTAGCAACAGATTCGAAGCTCACAACACCTGTCATCATAGGGACTTTTGCAGCCCACTCTCTACTGACAGCCATGGGAGCAGAGGTGCCTTGCAAGCCAGCACAGCCTTTCTGGCCTGGCTGCTTGGGACACAACTCCCGAGATTCATGCCCAGATCCTCAGATCCTGGTGACCCACAATCCTGGCTATTCACCATAATTCTAGAGAGCTTACTGGCCAAGGCAAGTTGCGAGGGGCAAGTGGAGTGTGTTCCAGTTCACGTAGTAGCCTTGGGTACTGGACTTTACAAAATGTCTCCATTAATCTGTAGGTCTGAGTTCGCAGACACCCCCACAGATAACACAAAGGTGGCCACACCCGGTTTGAATTCTAGGAGAATCAAGACTTCACTGACATATAAACCTGGAAGGTTCACCCCTTGTCTGCGCCTTTGCTGCTGTGAGCTGAGAAGAAGCCCTCACAGGCCATACTCAGCCAGGAAATAAGGAAACCTGCCCTCAGCTGAGCCCATCTTCCAGCCAGGTAAGCTTCCACACCTGCACATTTACCTCTTCTGAGTTCTGTAGAAATCTTGACTTACAAACAACCTGGTTCTCTCCAGCAGCCATGCTGAGAAATAGAGATAACTCTCATGCGGGCTTGATTCCATATGGAATGGCAAAGGGTGGGTGTCACCATCAGGAATGGATTCCTTCCAAGGCTCTCTGTAAATTGTGCCTGGGTGAACCCAATCACTTATTTTTCCTCTTACACCCACTTTTAGCTTTCCACTTTACAACGGACTCCACTTCTCTCTGCCTTCCACTCTCAGAGGAACCCTTCACCCAATCACCACCATCACTCATGTCACCAACCCCCAAGACACTGCCTACATCAGAAAACAAACATGAGGAGACTTCGACTGCACTTTAACTGACCCCTGGGGGTTTGAGGGTATATTTCCACATGTGTTCAGCATAGGAACATACCTTCCTGGGTACTAAATTTTTAATTCTCTGAGGAATTGACAATCCGGTAAGAAAGAAACAGGAGGCATAGAGATGCTTTTTGTTGTTGTTGTTTTTCGAGACAGGGTTTCTCTGTGTAGCCTTGGCTGTCCTGGACTCGCTTTTAGACCAGACTGGCCTTGAACTCACAGAGATCCGTCCACCTCTGCTGGGATTAAAGGCATGCACCACCACGCCCAGTGAGAAGCTTTTCAATCACATAATGGGCCATCTCACACCACCTTAATGTCTTCAGGCCATCTGAAAGCCCAATCTAGGTAAGGTTAGGGACCCTGGTGGCAAACCCATGCCAATTAAAGGCAGAGGATGGTCACTTCTCATCCTGCCACAGGCTTGGGAGCAGGCTGCAGAGAGCCAGGTAGAGAAGGCTATGAAATCCTGAGGGTGCACCATGTGCTCGGCGGTGATGGGCGGGTCCTTCCTGACCGTTACCTCATTTGACTGTCTTCTCAAGGAAGTGGGAGGCAGAGATGCTGTCCAGACATGTGAGGAGAAAAAAACAAGACCTGAGAGTTTTCCCTATAACCTCTGACAGATTCTGAATGTCTCTTTACCAACTTGTTCTCAGTTTGTGAATTCAGACCTGAGGAGGCTTGTGCCTCTGAATTTTCCACCAGGCCCCCATATCCTTGGGCACATTACTTAGCTCTTCAGTTTCTTCATTTTTTTCCTTCAGACAGAGATAAATAACACAGGTGTCTGCTTTGCTGTGAAGACGGAAGGAGTCCACTTCTGAGGGTGTGGAGAAGCCTGGGCAGACTGGCCTGCTCTTTTTCTCATTGTCGGTGTGGACACTAGCCCTGTCTCTCAAGGCCACACTTTCCACCTTTTTAAGGATATCTTTTTTGCACCTATCTAAGGTCTTGATCTTCTCTCAGGTTTCAGGGTTCCATTCCCTTGACCAACTATGTCTCCTCATACATAGTGCAGCCAACTGAGGGAGGTTCCTAACTAGAGAGGCTCTCCAGAAGCCATCTACCTGATACATCATCCACCTCCCCAATCCAGCCTTCATTCTAGAAACACCCACAAGCAAAGTCAGTTGGCCCAAACTCCATACTTGCCTGTATTTCCTTAACCTTCCACAGTGGACTGCTGGCAGACAGCACAGTCCCTCATTCCTGTAACCTAACCTTTCCCTAGATATGGTGCACAGCACAACAGCATTGGCACCAGTGTTCACTGGAACAGTTAGAAAAGCAAATTCCTGGGCCTCAGACATACACTCAGAGCTAGAGCCAATGGAGTATTTTCGAGGATCACTGTTCGCAACCCCTCCATATCTCTTTGGTCTTTACCAACAATGAAATGAAGGATGAGCAGCCACAATATGTCCAGCACCAGCTCTCAGCCTTTACTGGCTTGAACATTATCAGTGTTCACATTAAATTACTTTATTGTCATTGTCAGATACGATCTTTGACACCAGAGACAAAACTGACATCTTTCTTCATACCATCATGACTTGTCCCAAATGAATGACAAACATGACGTCACAAGCCAACATCAAGCAGAAATGGGTCATGCTGATAGGCCATGGGTTTCTTGACCAACTCTCTGATTGTCCAGCCCATGGAGATAAAATATGTGAAAAGGAATGTGGCAGTAGGAGAAAATAAGACTGGGAAAAATGATGAGGTCATCATCTCTACCCTGCAGTTGTCTTTCTCAACTAGGAACTCTTTGAGAAGTGACAGAGTGCATCTTAGCACCTGTCATACATCCACAGAGGGTCAACACATGTATTTTAGAGGTTCTGGCACCAGTTAACACCTCTGTTAACCTGGTTCCTCAGAGCCCAGTAGCAATGAGTCCCTACGCTTGAAGCAGAGATCCTCACAAGAGCCAATGGGAGAAGGACCCTTCCTGTTAGCTTGGCTTTAGGATATATATCTTCTGTGTGAGGGAGGATGTGAGTGTTATGACAGGAAACTTATAAGCAGGGAAGTTAGAGGTGAATGGGCAAAATTCATTTAAAGTTGTCTTGAGCCCACCCAGCAGTTGAAAGCTGCCTTACCTTGGTTGTCAGTGACCCCTGAGTGAGCCAATACTTAAGCCTGGTCAACCTTTGCTCCAAGAAGACTGAGGCCCATACATAGGGATGTTCCTCTCACTCTTCTTGCCCTGAAGATGGGGCAGAACCGTGCCCCAGTGCACACTTGTCTTCTATGTGGATTACTCAAACTCAGCCAGTAGTTTTACTGAGGGGATATTTGAGGGCAGGAGAAGATGGATGGCTTGATGGGAAAGGCACAAACCTCCTACTTTATTCAGTTAGGGCTTGTTGAAGAGGTAGGGACTGCCAAGTGAGTTTGCGAACAAACTAAGAGAAGAGTCAAAAACTTTCTGCAGACTAAAGAGAGGCAGAGGGCTGTAGTGTGATGAGCAATAAAGACAAGGCACCTGAGGGCGGGTGACCACATGGCATCTTTGGAGATATACCAATAGCACACATACCTAGTTACCTGGGAATTCCCAAGGTCACTGTGCAGCCCGAGGGTAGCACAGCCCAAGCCCAAATGAACTCTGGGATGCTACAGTGGCCACCTTGGTAGGAACATCATTAATGCCCGGCATGTGTCTGGGAGATTTCTTAGACCTATCAACTTTGCACAATTCTAAAGAAGAATAGCAAGGGGGTAACCTGGTCTCAATAGGTCACTGTAGGAGAGGGGTCTCATTCTGTAAACGTCCCAGAAGATGAAGCCTTGGTTGCTAGTTTTTCACACTCCCCTGTTTGCAGTCAGCTTGAGGGCAGGGCCTAGCAGAGTCCTGCAGGAAGTGTCTAACTCGTCTTTCCCAAAGATTAATGACCAGAAAGGATCAGGTCTCTTCCATTCCCATCTCTGTAGCTGTGTCCTCCTGCCTCAGCAAATCCCCAAATACAACTAATGTATCCATGGACCTCACCAAAAAAAAGCCAGGGAAGAAAATCAGCAGCCACGGGCCAAGGCACCTTGGCTCAAGTCACAGCACCTTTGAGGAAATAGTTGCAATGGTGACCCAGAACAGGGAAGAGGCACCACCAGTTGGAAGGTACAGGGGTTTGCAAAGTGCCAAGAAGCAGGTCTGGCCAGCAGGTCTGTCTATCACAAATACGTGGTGCTGTCAGGCAGGTCCAGTTCTCAGCTGTGGGTACTCTCCTGACAGTGAGTCAACCACACAGTGAGCAGGCAAGTGGGCAAAGTTTACTCCTTACTTCACTTGGGAGTCTAAGCTGATAAAATAATGATCAACAAGCACCTACCTTCTCCCATTTGTCATCCCATCACGTTCCACAGCAAGCACAGTGCTCAGAGGAGGTGATGCAGAGTGTGAGCGGACACTCAGTGACCTGCCTCTCAGAACTCCGAAGGCTCAGTAGCAAAAAAATATACAAATCCCCCCTTTAAAATGAGGCAGCACCATGGACTGTGGGTCCTGCCTGCTCATCTTATACCTCTTCACACGTAGCCTCAAGCAATATGGCATCCCGAGGCTAAGGATGACACTGAGGGAGAGCGCCCACCTCCCACATATGATGGTAGTTATATTCAGCCCCTCCCCCAAGCACCTCTACAGCCCACATGTCAGTGTGCATTCCAAATGACAGATGAGTTTTTAACCTCATCTAAAGTCACGAGGCAAGAAAGAGACAGAGGCTGTCCCACCGAACAGTCAGGGTTAGGGAGTATACACCCAGACTCTGCATCAAGCCCTCCGAGAGCCCCAACCTCAACTGGATCTGGGCAAGGATACTGTTTCACTTGGTTTAACCATTCTACTTCCTGCTTTGATCCAAGACCCTAATGAGGCGGGCAGCTGTAGGGGTGATGCTGGGGGTAAACTAGAGCGCCAGTACCACATCCGCAATGCATCATGTAACAATGTTCATACTTCAATCTGCCCACCTGAAAACTCATCTCGATGCAGAGGCTAGAGCCTATACCTCATCTAGGGGACTAGAACAGAGCCTTATGATCTATAATTCTAACTGATCCCGGACGTAATACTGACCCATGTACCCCAGCATTAGCTCAGAGACCATTTGAGGCAAACATTTCATTTTACTAATAGGAAAGATCTGGGACCAGAGAGGCTGTGATGCCCGAGGTCACCCACCACATCATCAGCACCAACATCATACCTCTTAAACTTCCCTTTGTTCCTGCTGCGCCAGACTTCCTTTGTATGACCAGTCAGCCCCATCACTTTATGAATTAAGTCATTTTGGATATTAAGGGCTATTCCTATTTCATCCCCTTTATCTTTGTAATCTTTGAGGTTGGGACACTGGCCTCATTTATAGAGGGAGAAAGGGGAAATCCAAACAAATTTAACAAGAGTGAAATTATCTTGAGATCATATGCCAAAGAGCTGAGCTGGAGTCCACCCAGACCTGCGTGACCCATGCTGCTCCTCCATAGGTCTCAGCAAGGCCTCAGAAGGCAGGCTCCTGCTGCAACTTGCTGGGACTTCAGCTCACAGAGAGAAGCCAAAGCCTAGGGCAAAATAACCACAATGCACACCAGGCAAGTGGGTTCTTTAAAACCATGTCCAAGGGAGCCACATGGAGGAAAAAAAAAACCAAAAAACAAAAACCTGGAGCCCCAACTCCTCCAAAGGCAGCTTGTCCATCTCTCCAAACCTTTCACAGGTTCAAGGCCCAGGTCCATGAGTGGGACACCACAGACTTATAAAGCCTGCCTCCCCCCAGTAGTCACAAGGCTCTCTCCAAACAAAATTAATAGCCTGCAAACTCTAAATGGGTGATCACAATCTATAAAGCAGCCAGCAAAATGACTTCATGGGGATTCATATTTATTCTTCCCACTGATCTCCCCTATAAATTTGCTCTGTTTATGAGTAAAAAGTTTCCTCTACTCCGTGCTCAGGCATAATGTCCCTCTACAGAGAGAAACAGCTGGCTGAGTTACACAGAGCTTATTTTGCCACTGGTGGTCTCCGTCAGCGGGAAGCATGGCAGGGCCTGCCAGGGAAGCGTGAAAGCCGAAGGCCTCTTGTCTGTTGGCATCCTGTGAACACGTCCTTAGATCCTACAAGGACTGGAGCCAATAGGATGGGTAATTCATCTCTGGTTTCTCCAGAAGCATCTCTGGAACCGTCCTTCTTGTGGTCTTGGACTTCAGAGTATAGTAGCATGTACAAAAATGTCTAAATTGAGATCCAAAAGTGGTTGTTTCCAGACAGCTCTCATGAGTGGATAAGAGAAAGACACTGTGCGCCAGTCAGCTTTCTGCTACTGTAACAAAAGACCTTGACAAAATCAACTACACAAGAAAAGGCTTCTAAAGCTTTAGAGTCGAGCAACTCAAATCACAGCAGAAGCAATGAGAGGAAGAGATGCAGGGGAGAGTGGAGGTGGGGAGAGGGAGAGCAGAGTCTCACACCCCTACATGGCTCTACTACCCTAATGGCAAACGGGCAAGTCTCACCCGGACTTTGGGGAACCTTCTACCCATAACCATAGCAGATAGTCTGTTAAACAAACAAAAAGTCAGCTCAGAGACAGGTCCAGCAGCTGTAGAGTCACACGGAACAGGAGTGGCCAACCCACTAACAGTGATGTCCTTAAACAGCAAACTAGAAGAAAATAAGCAAAACTGGGGCAAAGGTAAAAAGGAGGTGGGGGGGGGGGCTGGCCTAAATCCAGTGAGCCCCAGGGGCAGAGGCCAGTTGCTTCTTTGGCAAGTCATTTTCAGCAGCACATGGGAGGAAAACATTCCACACCAGCCATTTAAGGCCTGTAAGAGTCTCTTCTGAAGACTTCCTTTCTTAAGGATTTGCATGACAAGGATTTTCTTCTAAGTACTATGGGGACAACTGGCGAGCTTTCAGAAGGAAATTAATGCGACCAGAAAAGCATCTTAGACAGATTGTTGCTGGCTGCTGCAAGAAGCCTGCTCGGAAACTGCTAGGAGGGAATGTTAACAGGGTTTTAGGACACCACTGCAGCTGTCTACCGGAGCAGTGGTGGTGGCCTGGGCTAGGGAACCAGGAGATGAACAGTAGTCGGCAGTGCATCACACAGGTTAGGCTGCCTGGAGCTATCTGCCACAGTTTATGCAAAAAGGCCCTTGCCCCAATAATACAGCAGATCCCTCATGAAGTGCAAAGCCTTGGAAACAACTCAGGAACCAAGGCCACAGCTGGAAGCCATTGAGAAGCCAGTGTTGGTACTAAGTTGACCTCGCCAGGCCAACACGATAGTCTGCAAAGTGACACATAAAAAAACAAAAACTCCACTGGCTTCTGTGTGCCTGGTAATCTCTTCTGCAGGCGGCTCCAGGTCCAGATGCATAGCTCGCTGCAAGGGGAGGCTGCTCCAACTGGCTGCTCTTCCCAACAGAGCTGCACTATTGTCATGCAGGGACAATGCCTTCCAGGCTTCCAGCTCTTGTCTCTCCAAGTCCCAAGGGCATTTATGTTAGACTTCTACACATCTACTTCACTTAAACGCAGATTTACTATGGCAACGATATACTCTTTTTTCATTAATTAGTTACTTTATTTGTTTTACATCCCTATAGAAAGTTCCTCTCCCTCCTCTCCTCCCAGTCCCTCCCTTCCTCCTGTCCCTTCCCCCCCCCCTGCTGTGTCCCCCTTCCTTTCTTCTCAAAGAAGGAAAGACTTCCCATGGGTGTCAATCCGCCTTAGCACATCAAGTGGCACTGACTGCACCCATCTTCCTCTATGGAGGCTAGACAAGGCTGTCCAGTAAAGAGAACGCAAACCAAAGGCAGGCAACAGAGTCAGCCCCTGCTCCTGCTGTTAGAGGTCCCATACAAGGACCAAGCCGTCCATCTGTTACATATGTGGAGGGCTAGACCGGCCCATGGATGCTCTCTGGTTGGTGGTTCAGTCTCTGTGAGCCCCTATGGGTCCAGATTTCTAGTAATTGTGTGTTCATTACCTATATTTCACAAGAAGATAAAGTCACCAAAAGATGGGCATGGTGTCCCCACCTATGTAGGGCCACAGGTGAGCAACTACTGACCACCAGGGCTTTGAAGAGAGGGAGATACCTCAGGGGACCATTGTGACACAGGTGTACAAGGGAACAGCACGAATTGTGCTTATGGAATAAACCTGGAGGCCTGGTCAGGCTAAGCATGACTCCCCACGTGCCTGGAGACTTTGAGCATTTTCCTTGAGCCGTACCCAATCTTTTCACATACTCTCTAACCTGAGTCCAAAGCTAAGCGCAGCCTGGAAGAAATCATGGTTCCTATTTAGGGCAGCATCTCCAGGCAGGCAGCCAGGCCTGTTGTCGTCATCTCCCCGGCTGAGGAAGGAAAGCCTCTCTGCTCCAGCCTCAGACATTAGCTCTGCTTACAGAGACGCGGTCCCATTCAGCAATGCCAGGCTGTGATTCCAGGTAATTCCTCTAAGTGCATTCTTAAATCCCAGCAGCTGTTCCGCAGATCACGGCAATGAAGATGACGCCTGACGCCGGCTGCTACCCTGCCACAACTGCAGATATGGAGCCACCCAGATGGCGGCTTCCCAACACTGCCACGCCACCAAATTAGCAGCCAGGGTGGGGGGGTGGCGGGCAGGGGGTCACCTCATGTGTGGGTCCCTCCACTGGCATGCAGACCTGTGCCTACTCTGAGTCTAGGGATGGAAGGCTCAAAATTGCAGACCTTGGTCCCCCAGAAGTGACCAGGTCCCCCTTATCCTTGAAAGGCCCTTGAGGAGGAACTGTGAATGAAGGAACTCCCAGCTCATGTTCAGAGGATCAGAAAGATGCCCAAGACCAGAAACCAACAACAACAACAACAACAGGCAGTGAGGTCATGCTTGAATTCTGATCCTCCAATGGACAATACAGGTGTTAACACGCAAATCCTAACATGCGCTTAGCCCCTGAGCCTGAACAACACTCTCCAGATGTCTGTGTAACCCAGGTGCTTGGAGGCTGCCCGTATTTCCCTAACAGCAGAATAAGTCCGTGTAAGGAGTTTCCATTAGAAAACAAACACAAAAACAAGTCTCGTAAATGGAAGCTCGCTCCGGAGGGACTGCACAGTCATTAAAGGGCTTGCTTTGCTAGCATGAGGGCCTGGGCTTAACCCTTTGAACCCGTGTTAAGAAAGCAGGGCGAGGTCACACAGGCTTGTACTCTCAGGAAGCAGAGCCATGCCGATCCCTGTGGCTCTAGATCAGTCAGTGACTGTCTCAAAAAAAAAAAAAAAAAAAAGTGGTCAGCAATATCTGAGGAATGACAATCCAAACGACATGTGTTCACATGTGTGCAGTTCCCTCTGTCAGTTGCGCATTTTGGTATGATGTCATGGAAAAATATGTCCTAAGTTACGTCACAGGTGCAAAGCTGCCAATGCTGGATCAAGTAAGGAAAGATAATTTTGATATAAAAAAACATATTTATGCTCTCAATTGACATGTGGTTGCTTCAGGTAAGGATAAGACAATGACAATACTATGCTTCCATGATTCCATGTGTACACACACACACACACACACACACACACACACACACACACCAACCAAGGTAACAATAGTAAAACTGTCTCTTTCCCAACATGTTACTTAACATTAGCCATGGTTCCCTGAGGAGTAAGAAGGGTACTACGCCCTTCTCTCCTCCTAGCGCCCCAACCTGGGTCAAGTGCCTGGAGTAGAGACTTGGGAGGAGGCCCCGCCCACACCAACTCTGCCTAGCATCAGTGTTCCTCACAGTCTATTCTCCAGGCTGATACCTAACCCGCTACCAGCATCTTCTCTGTGTGACTCAGGACCATGTGCAGGGTCAAAGGACGTTGCTCCAAGAACAGCCCTCATCCTGGGACAGTTATGAGCAAGAAGCCTGGGCAAAGTCAGAAGTCTGAAGCTCAGAGTTCAACACTGGCCATCAGCATGCACAGTGCAGTGCCCTCCTCTGCCCTCAGCTCCTTACTACAACCGGAAAGCTTTGGACACCTCCTTTTCTTCCCTTTGGACGTGTGTGTGTGTGCGTGTGTGTGTGTGTGTGTGTGTGTGTGTGTGTGTGTGTATGCCTGTATGTGCATATCTGTTATGGGGGTGTACTATGTATGGGTGAGGGTGTAAGGGGATGGATTAAGCACTGTGCTGTCAAGCCATGCTTCAAGCCTGGCCAAGACAGATGTCACACCCTCCTTGCAGGTGCCTAGAAATGTGGCCTTCAATATCTGATCATAAAGTAAGTCCCTGCAACAAGACCTAGTCAATGCTTTTTCACATACTCCCCAATCCTAGGCCAGAGGTTGATGTCAGGAGCTCCCTTGATTGATGAACCCAGAGGTCACCAATTTAGCTGCTCTAGCTACCCAGCTTGTCCTGGGTGATTCCCCATCTCTACCAACCAAGTGTTGGGAGTACAAGCAGGCCTATTGTTCTGTGAGGCCTTTTGGTACCCAGCTTCAGTGTTCAAGCTTGCACAGCAAGCCTTTATCCACTCAGTTATCTTCCCAGGGGTCTTGACTACTTGACTCAACTACAGTTCTCCATCTCCTTTTCTCCCTCCCTCCATGATAAGTCCCTGGGGCAGAGAACATTGGGGTTTGAGGCTGAATCACATCCTATACATGGATGCATCTTCATGTGTAAAAGAGCTGAGTCCTTCTTCTCCTGATAAAGGGCAGATGGCAGCATCGTCACGTGTAAAAGAGCTGAGTCCTTCTTCTCCTGATAAAGGGCAGATGGCATTTCAACAGATCAGCCCAGGAGACCACACCAGCCACACATACCTCACAG
Organism: Acomys russatus; assembly: GCF_903995435.1. NCBI lineage: Eukaryota > Metazoa > Chordata > Mammalia > Rodentia > Muridae > Acomys > Acomys russatus. Next base: position 74,740,512 of record NC_067139.1, read on the forward strand.
TGCTTGTGTTTCCTAGCTCTCTGGTAGTATAACAGTTGAGATTCCAGTGGCAGTGAAAGCACAGAGGGTGCAGCTGCTTGGCACAAAGTTCTAGAAGCAGGGCTTTACCTGGCACCTTTGAAAGAATTACTAGAGCTGATCCTCTAGATCAGTGGGCCAGCCCAGTCAAACGGTACCACTTCTTAAAGAGCCAATGACCAAGTTCCCCTGGTGTCCTTCATGTTACCTCTGCTGCAAGCCTAAACCCCTGACCCTCACCCATTACTCAACCACTAGAGGGCTAATGTGAGAGCTATTGATCCAAAGGCATGCCAGGTCAGCCTAGAGCATCTTCACCAGATACCATGTTAGCATCTTTCGGAGATCAAGTTCTAGAAGTGACACACCAACCTGGTCATGTTAAGAGATAGCAGTGCTAGGGAAGCAGTGACAGGCAGATCTCTGAGCTCAAGCTCAAGGCCAGCCTCCATACTAAGTTCTAGGACAGCTAACCCTGTCTAGAAAAAACAAAAACAAAAAAACAAAACAAGCAAAAAGAAACCAAGACTCGAGCCAGTGAGGTGATGGTTCAGCAGGTAAAAAGTCTTTGTCACACAAGCCTGACAACCTCAGTTCAACCCCCAGAACTCAGGATGAAGGGAGAGAACCAACACTCAAAAAGGTGTCCTCAGACCTCCACATACGTGCCGTGATAACGCACACGTGTGCATGAGCATGCGAGCACACACATACACACATGCACACATGCGTGTGCACACCCATGTGTACACACACGCACACACAACTGCCACAATCATTCTAAAAACCTGAGACTTGAAGCCCAAGCTCAGTGATTACTGCATCAACCACAGCTGCCTCTGAACTTCAGCCCATAGACAGCCAGCTCCAGAGCAACAGGAGAAACTGAGGCCCTGCTGTGAGAAACACAGCTTTAAAATGAAGCACCGTGATATGGCAGAACATGTTATAAATGGGGGAGGGGGTTAGAAGAGGCATGGAGGCAGAGGGATAGATGGGATGACCTTATAGAAGCATCCTGCAAACCCTGACCTCTCTACCCTCAGCCCCGGGCACAGAGGGAAGACTATCTGTTGTTGAGGCCCCACGTTAACAAATAAACGGAGCGTTAGGGAGACTAGAATACATCCCCTCCTTCCCTCTTCCCCCAAACTCTATCTTCAGTTTGGATTTTCTTCTGGTAAAACTGAACAGCAGAACCTTCTCCTCACAGCTACTGTCTGTTCGGAAGTCTGATTCTGGTGTCCGAAGACCAGAGTCTACTCATGGGATCCATACATCCTACTAGGCGTCTGGCAGGGAGAAATCGCTTTGAGAAAGCAAAGAAACTCTATGCATACTTGGTCCTTCTTTGCTGGGCCCATATGCAATTTATGTTGAAGACATTAATGGCCCCAGGAGTCCTCTCCTCTGGTAAGTATGGAGAATGGTCCCAGTGCCCCCATTAAGGCCCAGAACTGGAACCAGAAGCTGCCACCAGAGAGCCACAGCCATGCAAAAAACAGTCTGACTGTGCTTTAGGTTGGTTTCCATGGCAATGGATGTTCCTTCATCCCTGTCGTTCAGCTCCAGGGACGGACAAGGATACCCAAGAGAAGACAGTAAAAATGAGAGGAGGGAAAAAAAATGATGATAAGGCCCTGTTCCTCAAAGCCAAAGCAACCAATCCCCTTATCTGGGTGGTCACAATGCTTGGTGACCTTGGTCAAGCTATCTATACCTTGGCTCTGGACCTTAGCTTATTCATCTGCCAAAGAAAACGCTGGACCAGACATGAGGCCACAAAGCCACTCCCAGTATTTCAAGTGCCAGGGATCAGTCTCACCAGTGATGGAGGAGCATGGCCGCCTATAAATACCCTCCCTCACCTCACTCAGGCAGCTGAACCTTGCTGTTCCCAGGTCCTGTTCCTATTGATTCCAGTCGGCTATCATTCCAACAGATCACCTCAGGGGGCCCATCAGACACACACCCGACAGTGCTCGGGTTTTCTGGCTCTCAGGTAATATGATAATTGAGGCAGGATTTCAAAGTGCCACATCCAGCCCCGTGACTATAGTATTACAAATTTCAGTATCTACTTGTGATGTGCACAGTCCCCTAGATACTGGCCAGTCACATTAACTCAAGAGAGGAAAACACCTGGGAGGAGAGACTTTGGAGTGCTGGAAAGTGCGACAGGAGGGGTACTCCAGGCAGAAGGGCATACAAGGAAGTGCTGTGAACACAGCAGCCCACTCAGGACATGTTTAAGCTGCCAGCTCATTGCTCAAATGAGGAATGAGGAGCAGAAGGAAACAAAAGAGTACAGAGGGTAGACACAAAGCAAGTGAAGAATGGCAGGGGGTACGTGGGCATTGGTGGCAGCGGGGGAGGGAAGGGGTCCTTGGGGGAGGATCTTAAGGCTGCTGAGACTTTAGGAAGGTCTAGCTTCCAGGCTCAACTCACATCCAACTCATCCGCATCTGTGCTGCTCTGTGAAGGGGGTTGGTTACCTTACGTTGGGAACCGGTTAATGGAACTTGTGTGCCAAGCTTCCCTAATGTTTAGCTGTCAGCTGAGCTAAACGTCAGAGATCTGATTAGCTCCCAACTCTGAGCCATCTCATTTATGAGGCCTTGTAAGTTGGTCTGCAGGATTAGTGGTCCATGGACAAGACAGATCAATACACAAGTAATTAAGCAACATTTCTCTCCCCTTTAAGCTACATGCACCAGGGAACAGGAGGAGACGGGCCTTCCATAGTACTGTGACTCTGTGTTCACTCTGAGGTCATTCGCAGGACGTCGTGATGCTCCTTGCTAGCGGAGCAGGATTCAGGGTTCAGTATTTCACGCAGCAGCACAGGGATGTGCTAGACACTGTTCAAAAGTTTCCTCTCTCAAAGGAAACGTGGAACAAGCCGCTGCTGAGATGGTGGCAACCCCAGGAGTCCTGTCTTCAAGAGCAAGGACTCTGTTTCATCTACTTAAGTACCACGTGGCCTCACACGATACCTGGCTCATGCGTAGTGAATGCAATGAAGGAGAGACCTAATGAATGAGGGAGTTCATAACAGATGGTTTTCAGTCAGCCAACATTTTAACTGGGAGCCTGCTGCATATAACATTTCATACCCTAAGATTATAGTGGTGATTTACATTGGATTCATAGGATTTAGGGATTGAAAGTGAGTTTTAATATAATCTGATCTGGGTTTGTTTTGTCTTGTTTTGTTTTTTAAGTCACAGGTCACAACCCATTAAGTGAAAGATGAAATTGACTTGGTGAGCCTTTATTGTTGTTTTACAAATGGAATGAGACTAGAACAAAGCAGAGGAGAATCAAACAGACTAGAACAGAGTAAAATAAATAAGAGTGGGAAAGGTGGCCCCACCCTTTGCTGCCTGGGGCACTGGGTGAGCAGCTAGCTGGGGCAGTGCTGGCTTGCTTGCCCTGGTGGTGTGAGTAGGTGGTGGGAAGGGCAGGCAGGCTGGCCAACTCAACCACCACCAAGGACCAAATCCAAGGCTCTGAGTTGACCCACTCCAACCTGTGCTCCATCTATGAGCTGCTGGAATATGCAGGCATCGGTCCTACAGATCCGAAGCTGCACAGGATCTCCATTACACAGGGCAACAAATGGATATCCAAGAGGAGTCCTGCTGAGGGTCCAGTGTTGACAGCGCAGCAGAAGCCAGAGGCCTTGTACAAGACCAGCGACTCGTTGCAATGAACATTTGCAAGTAAACGTGTGTGGACAAACGGGTGTGCAATATGACATGCTGGAACACACTACAGTATCCATGATTAGATGGGTTGTTTTGTTTTTGTTTTTAATTTCTTTGCAAGAGGAGGTTGCAAGGGTGGAAGGAGGGATGAGTAAGATTGGGGTGTATAATGTGAAATTCACAAAGAATCAATAAAAAGTTAAAAATAATCTAATAATGATAAATGAAGTTTTAAAGTAAAAAAATAATATTTTACAAAACAAACTATCAAAGTGTGTCAGATACAGACGTACAGAACGAGGAAGCACAGTAAGGCTAGTCTTACATTTGTGGAGATGGGTGTATAATCTGGATGTAGAGTCTTATGAAGGCTAAAATTCGTTCATGGGGTGTGTTTACCTCTCATCCACATTCATACCGGCAATAAGTGGGTCACCAGCTTTGGATATCCCTTCCATGACAGGAAAAAGGTTCCATTGCCAAATCCTTATCTTTCTTTTATAGACAGCCTGGCTATGGGAATACAAGTCCAGACACCACAGAAAGAAAAGGTCTCCCACACTGAGACAAACTTCCATAGGCCAAACCAAATGAAATGAGATCTAATGGTTTCCCTCATGACAGACACGTGGAGATCTTAAAGGTCAGTTGTGGCCCTGCTGAACAGCTCAGAACATAGCAGGAAGAATCTCCTGTTCTTTCCAGAATCGCTTCTAAGCTATTGCTTTGTATCTGCTCATTTTCAAACCTGGTTGTGCTAACACACCCAGCTTGTCAAGGACCCCTGGAGCGAGGCACAGAGAGCCCTGAAAACATCAGGCCTGCCTGTGTTCTACAACAGACTTGGTAAAGCCCCTCTGCATCTAGGTGATCACAAATCTTTCTGGACACGTCCATACCATCTGTCTAAAATCTTGTGCTCACATGAAGACTTAACACCAGTATCCTATTTCCTTAGATGTGAGGGAAGGGAGAGCCTGAGTGAACATTAGTTTTCATCAGCGGCTCTTACAGTGTTGTTCAAAACTACCACAATCATAGACACACAAAGGAAGTTAGTTCTATGAAGCAATAGCAGCCCGGCAAGGCATGAGAAGCTATGCTATGACATTCTGTTTTATTCTATTTGATTGCTATGGCATGAGTGATGACCCACAGGGGCACTGGCACTTAAAGTCAAAATGGCAGAGATGAGGGTGTTGGAAGAGTTTCACATGGTGCCCATTTGTATTTGTGACGTTCAGTTGTGCATTTACATTTGGTGGCATGGAAGAGAAGGTGACAGCTTGGCAAGGCAGAGCCCTGCTGTTTTAGGACTCACAAAGGAATTGTCTTGGTTTTGGTCTGACTCTCTTATAGACCCACAGGGAAATTCATCAACAAAAGACAGTGTGAGTCTTATACACAGTACACTAATAGCCATTGCAGACACATGAGTATTCTTGGCCCCCTCTTACCGCTAAGCAACCATCCCCAGCTTTCTCTGAAGACTTGAAAGCAAAAGCCATCCAAGGATTAAAAGTTAGAAACAAACTTGGAATGGCAATTTTGTTTCTTACTCCTCACCCAACTTTGAAGAATTTGCCTTTGGAGAGGCAACCAAATCAAATAAAAGTCGAATCAATTCATTGGAGACATCATTTGGCTTGCAAAATAGTCTGGCTAGGTTACACCACAGCTGTTCACAGTGACATGGTTCATTAAACAATAAAGTCTTCATCAGACACTGCCCCCTGCATGGGGAGTCATCAGACTCTGCCCCACACACCACCACAGAAGCACTGCCTTACTCAGTGTGCAATGCCATCCATTGCCAATGGGGCAATCTGAGGGTTCTCTTTATGTGATGTTCTACTAGCCGGACTTTGTAGGTTGACTGCATCAATTAAAAGTCACTACATTTTCTGTGACAGAAATTACACATCACACTGACAGTGAGTTCCCTGTGGGCGGGGACCGCATTGCTTATTTATATACCCACTGCTAAAGTAAAGTGCCTGGCATTTGGAAAGCACAAGACAGAAGCCTAGCAAATCAAGAAGAAAATGATAGGAGCACTCCACATGGTCTCACAAGTGCAGTCTATAGAAGCCAGGAAGTGCCCTGATTGCAAGGAACATTTGGTGTCTCGAGTTATGTCTCCTTCCTTTCTAGTTTTTTAATTTTCCGCTTGACTGAGTCAAACTGCTCAAGTCCACATAAAAGTAGACAGGATTCATAAAAATCCCCTCTGGCCCCCCAAAAAGTTCAATAATACCAATCAGGCTGCCTCCAAACTCAGAGACCCCACTGGGTGGCAGGGCACATGTGCCAATCTCAGGTTTCCAAAGAATCTCGTGGTCAAAAGAGGCCACCAGAAACTGAGCTACTAAGGAGTGGCAGTGACCTTGGAAATCTCTCCCTTGGCAAGAAGTCAGTGATCTGATTTATAAAGCATAGACAGGACGGGCTGAAGCAAACCTGGAACGTTTACCTGCTACACCGCACAGGCCAACTCAAAGCTGAGCGTTCGTCAGAGTCACCGACAGGACTTAAACTCTGATGATGGGGTCTGCATCCTTAAAGAGTACCAGCTCATGTTGTTCCTCTGGGTACCCAATTTCAGAAAGTACTGGTTTATACTGTCCAGTGTCTCCATTGGGGTTTGGAATCTACCAAAGCTTATAATTTGAAGCAAGTTACAGCAGCTCTTCCAGACCCATAGTGCTGTGTCAAACCAAATCGCCAAGAACATCTTTCTCACCAGGTCAAAGGATATTGCTGCTGAGTTGGGATGCTGAAAGTTAGAAGGGGCTTGGCGCAAGCTAATCACTTAGGGAAGGAAAGCAAGGATATTATGGTCGATGACAGCTGGATATCATTACAGTTTTAATGCACGTGAGGCTCCCACTCTGGGTTCATGCCCTCCTTAACAAGATGAGGACATTTGGCATTTTATCATGGGATGAGCTAAAAGTTGCCAAATATCTCTGTTCCTGACTGCATTATATTCCACCACATATGAGAACAGCTTCCCAAAACATTGGTACCACTTCCACACCCCAACTGAATAACTGGCCTTGTTGGAGGAAGTGTGTCACTTGGGGGTGGTCTTTGTGGTCTCAGAGATCTTAGTGTCTCTCTCTCTCTCTCTCTCTCTCTCTCTCTCTCTCTCTCTCTCTCTCTCTCTCTCCCTCTCCCTCTCTACCTCCCTCCCTCCCTCCCTCCCTCCCTGCTGCCTATACATCCAGATGTAGAACCCTCAGCTCCTTCTCCAGTACCATGTCTGACACCACCATGATGATAATGGACTAAACTTCTGAACTGTAAGCCAGCCCCTATTAAATGTTTTTCTTTATATATAAGAGTTGCCATGGGCATAGTGTCTCTTCACACAGCAGAAACCCCCAACTAAGGCACACCCCAACAGCATGGGGTATCTTGTAGACATTCTTGTTCCATTATGGAAGGTTCACAGAGGCGGGCTCTGCTGGAGGCGAGGACCCTGTCTCATCTTATGGGCTGCAGTACCTTCTCTGCGACTAAACTGAGTGTTTCAGACCTATGCTCACTTTGAACTTTCATGATCAGCCTAGAGTAGCTATCCGCATTTGGACACTGAGGCTTGGAGAGGACAAAAGTGTTGTGCAATGTCACACATGAGGTATCAAGGTCTTGCTCTTCCAGTAACAGGTCTGCCCCCATGACCATATGCTTCTTAAGATTTGCAGTGCCATCTTTCCCATCATAACATCCACTACTCCATGCTGTGGAGTGTGGCTCACCAGTCATCTTTTCTGCGCCCCCTAGAGAGAAGCTTAGAGTCACAGGCTGTGTCTTCATGGAGGTTAGAGGCACATTTTTTGACATAGAACTTAGCACATAGTTAACTTTTTTAAAGGGGGAAAACTGTTCGTGCATACATAATGTGTGTGTAGACACACATGTATGTATGTATGTATGCATGTATGTATGTATGTACATACATATGTGTAGACAAAGGCATAAAGTTGACACTGGGCATCTTATTTTGTTGTCTTCCATTTTGTTTATTGATGCAGGGTTTAATTTTTAAGATGGAGCTTGCCAATTCCAACTAGTCTAGCTAGCCAACTTGCCTGGGGATTGCTTGTCTCTGCCTCCTGAGTGCTGAGGTTACAAGTGACTCCGAGGTCTGCTTAGCTTCTACAGCAGTTCTGGGGATCTGAACACCAACCCTCATGCTTATGTGGTAGGCAACAGACACTGAGCCATCTTCTTAGCCTTGGCCAACTCTCTTCGAAGGTCTTCTTTCTCTTCTTCTTCTTCTACCTCCGCCTTTTCTCTCCTGCCCTGCCTCTTTGTATTTCTTAGTCTTGCTAAGCAGTGCAGACTGGGCTCAGACTCAAGGCTCTCCTGCCACAGCTTCTTGAGTGCTGAGTTAGAGGAATCCAGCACATATATATCGGGGAGATATATATATGCCAATGAAATGAACCAATGGGTAGTTTCTGCTCACATCCTAGTAGTCTATAAAGAGGTCTCACTCCCTTAGTCCTCTTTTGAGAGCGCTACAGTCAGCCTCAAGAAAAATCAAGCTGCGGGTTACCCAAGAGCAGAAGGAAGGTGGCAGGAAAATAAAGTAAAAGATAAGCCAGTAAAACCCAGGGAAGGGAGAACACATGTAGAAAGCGGCACATAACAATATAGGCAACTACTTTCCTTACACACCGGGCTTGCCTGAAGTCTCTTACACATACAGATGCACTTAATCTTCAGAACGACTCATTAAATGGTGGGGAAATGTGAGACCCAGAAGGTGTCTGAGCAGAAGCGTTTAGGGTTCGCATCCCAGACATGGAGTACCACAGCTGAGGATCTCTACCTGCCCACACTTGCTGCCTCTCAGGAACAGGCTCGAGTTGTGTACCCAGGTGCCCCATGAGTACAACAGCCCAGAATTCAGAGACAGAGGAGATTCCCCACGGTGAGATGGCTCCTGTGACTCCAGCCTGCAAGGCCTCACACTCGGGCTGTGAGGAGAAGTGCCACAAAAGCGGCAGCTGGAGGTTAAACCCTGAGCAATTAACATGTTTATCCATCATAGCACAATCGGTCCCCAGAGAATTCAAGTGTCATTTCAGTGTGTCTTTAATTCGGGGATGTTTTCACTGTCTTGCCAACAAATGCTGGTGAGGCAAAGGGTTGGCAGCTACTTGATAGAAAAGGGAGCACAGCTTCTGCCCAAAGTAGTATATGTGACTGGCTAGACAATGCCTAGTGATACCAATGGGCACAGCTCTGATAACTTTGAGATGTGGAGCCATGTGTCTACAGTGCCCAGGACAAAATCAGGAGAGTGGGGGGTTCAGGGTTGTTCTAGGCAAGTTGTAGGTTCTACACAAGGCAGCCCTGGAACTATCACTTTGACAAGCCATGTCCTTTACTGCACCTACAAACTGAGGATATTATTTTCAACCGAGAGACACCAAGAGATGATACAGAAGCAGCAAGCTGAGTATAGGATCCAAGAGAACACTTGCAGATGGCAGAGACAAATCCAGAGAAGCAGGAAGCCAGGGGTGAGATGGTGCAAAGTAGGCTCTTCTTGCTGTGAGCCGAGTCCCATCAAAAGTCCTCCAAGAAGTGGTACGCATCACTAAGGAATGGGGCTTTCCAGTCACCAAAGAAGAAAGTGACTTCTGGGGTTAACCACTGGTACTTCTTCTGGCCTGCCCTTGTCTTCCAGAAGCAGCTGTGTCACGGACACGACCTGTAGAAATGCCACTGTGGGGACTGTATGGGGACCATATTCAATTTCCCCAGAGATTAGCCATAGGGTACGGGTGGCACTGGTGGTGGTGACAACAATAATGACCAGGGTGACCATCACTGGCCTCAGGAAGACAAAGGAAAGTCTAGACCCATCTTGAGGATGGCTGGAACACTGAATCCCACTCCTTCCCAGCATCTGTGCTCTGCTCCCCTAAACCTGCTACTTGGAATTCCAAGGGGCTCTTCATCTGAGGCAAGGATGCCTCCACATTGAGCCCTAAATGTGGTTTTAAAAGAAGGCCAAAGCTGACAGATGGCATTCAGGAGGTTGGAAGTCAGAGGTCATTTCTTACATGGAACGATAATAGCATGCATAGCAGCACAGTGGCATGTGCTTGTGATCCTAGCACAGAGACAGGACAATCCCCAGAAGCAGAAACAGGGGGGACCCCTGAACAGTCAATTTAGGTAAGTTGGTGAGGCCCAGGTCCAAGTGAGAAACCTTGTCTCCAAAAACAAGTAGATAATGAGGAGTGACAGCCCAGATTGACACCACATGCTCCTATACATGTGCACCTACACACACACACACACACACACACACACACACACACACACACACACACGGTGGGGGGGGGGGCACAAGACACCACCAACCTTGTAACTTCTCACTGAGAAGGAAACGGGAAGAAATCCCGTGCAGAGCCACACAGCTACTGAACATCCAGCCACCCCACCTGCAATCCGCCCTTTCTCTCCAGACCCTTTGCTGCCCATCTGCCATGCCAGGCTCAAAACTCTCTGTGGCTGCTTTCTCACCTGAGAATGACAGTGCCTGACCGTTGGCCCTTGGGATCCATATACCTGCTACCTCATATGTTTTACATTCCAAGTATTGTGTCTCCTCATGGACTAAAATTATGATCGGTATCTGTAGGTTTTCAGCTTATTATAAACAGTCACGTCTTTAAACCCAGGGGGCACATCCAACAACTCCTAGAGATGATGCCTGGAAATATGGTGACCCTACACACTACTCTGTGTATTTTCTTGCTCTGCATACTTAAGATAAATGTAATTTATGCACTAGGAAAGTCAGAAATTAGTAGCCATAACAAAAAATAAAATAGGACAATTATAACAATGCTCTATCATAAAAGTTATTTAAAGCATGAGATGTTGATTTCTGGAATGTTCCATTTAATACTGAAGGGAAGTAAAGCTGTAGATGTCAGGGAACCATATCACATCCAAGTAACCATGTTAGGTCCTACAGCCCCATAAGAGCAGAGACTCTGTCTGTCACTGGTCCCTAGCTCTATCCTAGAGTCTGCCATAAAATATGCACACTGCTAAAAAAAAAAAGTACTACAGATGAAGACCATGCAAACTTATTTGCATGACACATCCCCACAAAGTATGACCCCAGCACTGCAATCCTCTTTCCTCATCTTGGGCAGAGAAAGTGTGTGAATAATATGTAAATGAGAACAATCAAATGGATGGTTAAGAAAAGCAGAGACCCTAATGCGGTGCCCTGACCACCACCCACATGCCCACTGCCTCCTCGGGGCTTTCACTTGCCTGCCTGACGTACCCCATCAACTCACAGTTTGGGTTTTCTGTATTGCCACTGCCATTGGTGTATCTGTGGGGCTGGTCACCTAGGCGGGCAAAGGAAAGGTGAGGGGGGGGGGTTGTGTCCTTTTCTAAGAACACCTGGAGCCCTGTTGCTTTAAGAGGCACAGAAGATACCTGCACCAAGGAGACTGCTACACACTCCATAGCTCCCTGGCTGATGGCCCACAGGGAGAGGCAGACACATGCCCCTCCTGTACCTGGTCACCTGAAAGCAACCCTTGAGCAACTAAGCACCTGTAACACTTTTGTGACACATTCCTTCCTGTCCCCGGAGCACTAGTGGCATGCCACTCAACCCCACATTCCTATATATAGTTATTTAGGAAAAACACAAGCTAGGTCAGGGACTGAAACAAAAAGCCTCCACCCTTTTCCCATCCACACTTATGACTGATGCACACCTATATTGAATGATAAAGAAATCTTTCCCTGGCATGACAGACAGCTCACACTTGTAATCCAAGTACTTGGAAGACAGGGTAGAAAAGCTTGGGTTACACAGAAAATTTCTGGTCAGCCAGAGGAACCCAGTAAGATGATGGAGATAGATAGATAGATAGATAGATAGATAGATAGATAGATAGATAGATAGACAGACAGACAGGAGAGTGAGGAAGAAATGAGAGATTTGTATTCTACTACTACTGTTGGAGTAACGTGTTATTACAGGAGACCATAGCTGACCATAGCAGAACACTTCAGCACTGCCCTGACCTACAGGCAAACTCACATTCAACTAATTCGGGTGCTTACAAGCAAAAAATTCTCCAAGAAACAGAATCTATGCTGGAAAAAGCAAGCCTTGACATCTTGGCAGGGCTCGCCCTTCACCCTCATGTGGCCATTCTGCAGAGGGGACATCCCTGAAGAACATCATTTCCATGTGGCTCTGGATGCTAGAGCTGAGCCTGAGACCCTGGGCCAATGTGGAAAACAAAGGAGGGACCCAGGTGCTGTCCAGGGTTCTGCACCGCTAAGCCAAACTCTGTCATACACGCGTCTCATGGCCTCAGCAGGCTGCCTACTCCTGGCCTCCAGCCAGCCCACGCCCTGGCCAAGAGTGCACAATGGGACAGGATGCCCTGATTCACATCCTGCCTTCCTTCTCTCTCTCCTTCTTGACCAGCCCGCCACATTTTAGGATGGTGGACGGGTCAGTTTCCTGCACACAAGACAAAGCTCCATCCTGAGAATAGGGGAAAGCAAACACACACTGCTCTTTGGAAATCTTGTGGTGAGCAGCACTCAGTCATACTCATGTCATCCATTGAAGCCTGTGCCCTGTATCCAGTCCCCCCAGGAACTCTCTTAGTCAACCCACCGGCCCTCTAGTACTTTCTCTTCTCTAGGCAAGGTGGTTCCCTTTCTAATTTTTCACTTACATGTATCTATTTGTGAAGGAGTGAGTGTACCACGGTTTGCATGGGGAGGTCAGAGGACAACTTGTGTGAGTCAGTTCTTGCTTTCTAGCATATCAGTCCCAGGGTTCAGACTCAGGGCATCTGGCTTAGCAGCAAGTGATTTAGGTGGTCCTCCTTAATCAAGCCGCTCCCAGGGGTGATGCACCCTTCACAGAAGGAAAAAATCATCGTTCAGGGAGAGTCTTTCAGTAGGTGCTGAGCTATGGTGGACAGTAGTCCCTCACGCTGCACGTTGCTCGGTATATCACATGCGTCAAATGCGTCTCCTAGGACGGCACATTGGCATGCAGTCTCAAATAATCAACTTTTGCTGTGTCAGAAGAAAGACCAGATGAGGTACCTCAGCTTGGTGGTACAATCTCCCTAAAGAGGGAACCAGTTCTCCCACAGGCAGAAGCCTGCTTCCAAGAGGCCGTCCTCGGGATATTGTCAGTGAAAACATGCATAGCACAGCTTGTTATTAATCAATTAATTCGCAGCTAGCTTTGTCCCGAGTCATCCAGCAGACAGAGCAAGAAGAGATTTGCAAGCTGTGTGCATCTGAATTAATATTTTTAAATGGCATAAGCGTGTAATTAATACTTTCCAGGAACACATCCACACCAGATCAGGCAGTGTGTTGGTATTTTCCCCTGTCCATATGCCTCCGTTTTTTAATTACTTTTTAGGAGGGAAGGCAACCATTCTAAGTTTGTTTTGCTTTGTTATTTCTTTTGTGTCTCAAAATAACCGTGTTCTTTCTGCCTCAGTAAATCATTACTGCAGCTTGAGAGGTTTCCTGGAAAGGCCTAGTTCCATTCAGCTTTTAGGAAGAGAAACAACATGCACACAATAGACCTGAAAGCTTCCCCCATGAGGTCTGCCACAGGCAGGTACCAACTGTGCTGATTGGAAAGGTTATACCACAGAAACAAAGTGGCCCTGGAAATCCCAAGGCTTCAAACATAATCCTTATTTTATTTATTTTTTAGTGAGATTTATTTTCATCCTATGCATTTGGATGTTTGGCCCTGCATGTATGCCTTTGTACCACATGGACGCCTGGTGCCTGCAGAGGACAGAGGAAGGTGTTGGGTCCTCCCCGAGACTGCACTTATAGGCAGTTGCGAGCTGCTATGTGTGCACTCGGAAACAAGCCTGGGTTCTCTGCAAGAGCAACAAGTGCCCTTAGCTGCTGACGCATCTCTCCAGCTCCTAACTCTTATTTCTTATCCCTTTGTGTCAATGGATCTCTAAGTTTATGTCTGTTGTGGCTCTGCCCTCTCAATATCTTACCGCCATCATCTCAAGGTGATACATAAAATGAGGCTAAGATACCAGGCAAACTTGGAGAGAGAAGTGGGTGTCCCAGTGACATGTAGTGCTCCAATGTCCTATAGATGCCATATACCAGCACACCTATATGTTCTTGCCGTCCAGCTGTCATCACATGTTCTGGACCAGAGATGCACAAATAACACAGAGAGAATTGAGGATATGTACTTAAGAGTGGTGGTACAGAGAGTCAGGCAGATACAGGGCTTTGATTCAGATTAGCAGTAAAGCTCACACCCATCACTTTTGCTCATAAGCCATCCAATTGTTAAAGGCATAAGCAGCATAGGAAAACTCGTGTGGTCATCTGATGGTTATTAATGTCTTTCTATATTTGTTGTAGATTTTCGGAGTTAACAGACCCTGTGATGCTATTCTGCTTGACACTCTGCACTCTACCCATTGAAGTAAGTTTGTACTTCAAGTTCATCGTCAGATAATTACCAGAGGGGATGAGAGGGTTACAAAACCCTGAGCTCCTCACCAGATGTGTGTACAGATGTGTCCAAAGCTAACTATTCCTGATTTTCCTTTTGCCAGGAGGAACTACCCCTTGTATTTCAGAAAGAGAAGAGACAATTACACAAAGTCACCTTGAATGAACAGGAACCTTGTTCCTTAGAAACAGGGCAACTGTTAGCGTGAGGAAGGGAGTGAGAGTCAGTCAAAAGTACCCCCATTGGGGGAACTTCATTGCCAGATGTTCCTCTGCCTGAGAGCTGGTAGATAAACCAGATCATTGTCCCCAAACACTAGAAGGAAGAGTGATGGTTAAAAACAAACAATCCACTCTACACATTTTAATTCAGTCAGTCCAAGCTGGCAGACGTCAGGGAATTCTGGTGTTCAGCCGTTTTGTAGCCTTTGCACTACAACAATGTCTAAGGTCCTCGCTAGCACAGGAATTTCATAATGTGAAAAGGTTGAAAGGGTTTTCCCTGAGGATCGACACGATATTAAAGTGAGAATTCAGATCAAGTAAGGTCAACACCATTCTAATACACACATGTCCCTTAAAAAAAAAGAAAGAAAGAAAGAAAAGAGTGTTTTCAGGCTAGCAAGACTATGCCATGAGTAGCATTTGCTGCACATGTATGAAGGCATGAGTTTAATCCCTGGCACCCACGTAAAAGTCAGGTACAGGAGTGTAAGTGAACGCTTAGAACCCTGGTGTTAGAGATAGGAACAGAAAAAAATAGTGTTTACTGGCTAGTCAGTCAAGCCAAAATGGTGAGCTATTCAGTAAGAGATCCTGTCTCAAAAAATGGAAAGTCATAGGGGAAGACATTTGACATTGACCTCTGGCTTCTGCATGCGCATGTGTGGACACATGTACCTGCTCCCACATACATACCCTCCCAAACCGTATCTATACACAGAGTGTGGCTTTGTCATGACCACAGACTTCTTGAAGACTCAGCAGAGACTGAGCCATTCCATTGTCTCAATAGACCATGAGGTTCCCACCAGCACAGGAGACAGGCTTTATTCTGAGAATATCATGGCTCAGCAGAGAAGGAAATGGCTTTGTAAGACTGAGACCTCTAGAGAGATCTCTAGTCTATTCCCGGAGTCCCCACTAAGAGACAGAGTCCGTTGCCGATGCAAATGCATAGGAATAGGAATTTATTGAGCCATCGTGATGGGGCTGTCCAGCTCTTTCAAGCTGCAGACCCTGAGAAACAGAGGCACAGGCCTCTTATAGGTTTTAGACAAAGAAATGAGTTTTACAGTATGTGATTGGTTGGCATTAGGGCAGAAAAGTTGCAAGCATGGAGTTACAAGTCTTGGCGTTTGGTGGTTGGACAGTGGGTGGAGGGGCAAGTTAACTTATGGAAAATATTGGTTGAAGTGTTGGGGCGTTTAGGAACTTTTTTAGTTGGGGAGGGGTAGTGGAAATTTTAAACACAGCTGGTTGTCCTTGAGTCCAGCTGGACCCTGAGCACAGACTGAGACCTTGAGTCAAAATGGACTCTTCAAGGTTTTTCCTGTCCCTGCCACACACACACAGTGATCTGATATCTGTCTGTCCTTGGTTCAAGCTGGACCCTCTAGAAATTTACATGCTTTTGGCCTTAATGGGGGTCTTTAAGGGAGGACTGAGTAAGCTGACTTTTACATTTTCCCAGACTTTGGCCTTAATGGGGGTCCTTAAGGGGGCTGGTTCCTTCAGCTTCACTTGGGAGCTATGATTGCTAGGAGTTGAACTTTTGTGTTAGTGACAACTCTCTGGAAGGAGGTTTGTAGACATGAAAGACTAGTGTCCAGCCTGGCCCACTGTCAGTATCCAAGAGCCAAAGGATCTGCCTCCTTTCCTAGAACCAGACCTGCCTTGTCCATCTCAATGAGCCGCCTATGTAGCCTTGGGAGACATTTTGGTCTAATTCCCTTCAAGCCTCAGGTCTTTATCCATTCAGTCTTCCTTCCTGCCCACAGTGTTCTCTGCTGGTAGCTGGAAATCCAGGACAGGGTGGGGGCAACAGAAGGAACACAAGGAATCAATCCCATTACAACACACACATCCAAGTGTACTGGTTGTTTGGGTTGGGATACAATTTCAGGAATATCAGGGAAGAAAATGTCAGAAAGTAATTCTAGGTACTCATTAAAACCTTGGGGACTTGGGTGTGTCAGGTAGGGGGCCTGGAGGGTGGGGTAAGAATATACTTTGAAGTAAATAGGTGCCTCATTTCATTACCATGTTGGTTACATAGTCAAGACCACATCCTGGCCAGGCCACTGAGAAGAGGAAAACAGAGGTGGACTCAGAATTGTTGCCGTGCAATTAAACCAGTTCACTCGTTTGGAAATGTCAAGTTAATATTTTTCTTGGACCCAGCTTCATCTCTCCCCTCCCTCCCTCCACAGGAACTGAGACTCCAGGAAGAGGACCCTGCCATCCAGCAGTGCCCAACCTTAGCACAGGAAATTGAGAATAGCCCTTGTGGCTGGGAAGTGAATGCAAACAGAACCACTCCAATTGCAGAAATAGCCCTTGGCAGTCATGAGCTCTGGCTTGGGGCAGCTTTGATCTTGGGCAGCTGACCAAGACAGAGAATGGCATTAATAAGTTTCCTGTCCCTGTTCCCATAAAAAAATAAGCAGGAATGGGGGAAAGTGGGTGACACACAGGTCAGCTATCAATAGCCTCCAAATGAACTAGCAGTGAATGCCTACTGAAGCCCATTTCCAACCGTTCCAACACTAACACCCTATCTAATGAACTCCTTTTGGCCTCATCTCTGCATTGATACTAATGCTGCCTTGGCTGTGATTTGCTGTGTATGCCTGTTCTGCCTCCATATGTCTTTTTTTTTTTCCTTAAAAAAATTTATGCCCTTTACATCCACTCACAGCCTCCCCAGACCCATTTCCTCCTAGTTCCTCCCTCACTCCCTCTTCCCTGATGCCTTTCCCCTAGTCCTCAGAAAGGGGGAGCCCTTCTCCTTTATCAACTGACCCCAGCTTCTGAAATCTCATTAGGACTCTCTGCATCCCTCTCCATTGTGTGCTGGTAAGGCACCCCGCCAGAGGGGAAGTGATCAAAGAGCAAGCAACAGAGTTCATGGCAGGGACAGACCCTGATCTCCTTACTAAGGGACCCTTATGGAGACTGAGCTATCTATGGGCTACATCTGAGCAGGGGCCTTAGGTCCTTGTTTGGTGCATCAGTCTCCACTAGCCCTCCCTGGACCCAGATTTGTTGCCTCTGTTGGTCTTTTTGTGGAGCCAGGACTTTTTTATCATTTATTTTTACTGTACACATATAAGGTTTTCCCTGCATTTATGTATGTACACCATGTGTATGCCTGGCGTCTGCAGAGGCCAGAAGAGGACATCAGATCCTCTAGAACTAGAATTACAGATGGTTGTGAGACATCATGTGGGTATTGGGAACCATGTCTGGGTTCTCTGCAAGAGCAACAGACACATTCATACTCTCAAGCCAAACCCTCCATGGATTTTTTTTATCTCCAGGCCATTCTCTACAGCACAAGCAGTGTCACCTAAATAAATGATCTGGCCATGTAAGTCTCTAATTCACAATCCTATTGTGATTTCCTTTGCCTTTTGATATGAAGCCAAACCCTTGGCACTGTGTATTGAACTTGATCCCATTCATACGATCTCAAATGTTTTCCCGAGGTCAGCCCTGGCTATCTGATTTGAGGGTCTCCCTCCCTATTCCTGAGTACAGAGGTCTATCTGTCAACCCCATTCTCAGAGCTTGGAATAGACAATGCTCAGCAGTGATGATAAGCTCACCCACCCACTCATTCTCCAGATCTCACATGGCTCATGAGTCTGAAAGTCAGCCTTCCTTCAGAGCCCTCCTTAGGCACTGCCGTCTTCTCCATCCTTTGTATTTCCATGGCCCTAGTCATTGCTGGTGGATTAATGCAATATTCCTACAATAGTTGCCACTCCCACAGAACATTTATACCGTCCTGCCTTTTCCAAGCTTCTATTGTGCCCAATTAACTGTGAAGCCAAGGTAGGGCTTCACAATAGAGGTCCTTGAGACTAAGCTATAAAAACAACTAATAAGCTGTCAATAAGCTTTGAGACATGACAGAAATAAAGCATATCACATAGATCCTGGCACGTAGTAAGTCCTTACAATAGGTTTGGTGGTGGGGGGTGGTGGTTGTGGTGGTGGTACTCTTGTGGTGGAGGAGGAGGAGTAGATGGTGTTTGTGATGGTTATAATGGTGGAGTTAGCATCAGTAATGGTAATAATAGTGATGATGATGGCAGAGGGGGTTTTGAAGACAGTTATGATGAGTTGGCATTGACATGATGAATATAAGATGGTGGGCATGATGTTAGCGATGATGATGATGATATCAATACTCCTGCTGCTGGTGGTAGTAGAGGTGATAGTGATGGTGACTGTGATAATGATGTTTGAGATGGTATTGGAGACAGTTACGATGGTGGAGCTTGTCACTGGTGGTAATGGCAATGATGATAGTGATGATGATGATGATGACGACGACAGTGTGTGGGGGGGTGGTAGACATTGTGTTGGTGATGAAAATAATGGTAGAGCTGTCATTGGCAATAATATGAAAATGATGGTAGAGTAGCACTTGTGGAAGTAATAGTGGTGGTGATGGTTAAGGTGGAGAGGGTGTTCTTGAGGGTTAAGTCCCAATAAGAATACAAGAAGTGGAGGCAGTTACTCACTCTGCATATCATCTTCAGAAACTACTTAAAAGTACCATATATTCTGAGGTCAGCAGACAAGGCTATTGTATTTCCCATAGGATTACAAAAATGCCAAGCATTATAAATGGAACTAAAATCTCAGGCTTAACACTTTGGTCCTGTCCATGGTCCTGAAAAACAAAACAAAACAAAAACAAAAACAACACCACCACCAACCCAGCAGACAAAGGTTGGTAGGCAAGTCTGCCTTTTATTTTATCCTATTTTATTTAATTTGTAAACAGGTGAAGACTTCATTTATAAAAACTGCATCAAAAAGTAATGAGAAATATATACATTTACAGACATAAATAGCAATCAGAACTCATGAGTTATAGAGATTGTCAAGGAGGAAAAAGAAAGTCTTGATTTAATGTTCAAACAGTTATTGGTAACAGATATGGTTTGGATTAGGAATTAGGCTTCTAACTACTTACTACTGTACTTTTTATTCTAAATTTATCACACACACACACACACACACACACACACACACACACACACACTCACACACACACTCATACACATGCTGCCATAGAGAGAAAAAATGCAATACAATTCATATGTAAGATCATAAGCATGGGGCAGTGATGTTAGGAGGTAGGACCGAAGGAAAATGGCTGGGTCACAAATTTTGTGACTTTATATAAGACATGGCAAGGAGGACATAGCAAGAAAGCATCTGGCCCTCACCAGACACTAATTATGTTGCACCACAGTCTTGGGCTTCTCAGATTTCACAACTATACAAAGTAAATATTTGCTGTTTACACTGTCCAGTCTATGGTGTTTTGTTATAGCAAGTCTAATGGACCTAAGACAACTCCCTTCTGCTCATATGATAAACCGCACACTCACCTCCCATGCTGAATTAGTTCTCTATTTCCCTGCAAAGCGATGGTAGATGATGTTTACTGAGAATGTGACTCTAGGACCACAACCCCAATTCCTGACATCTACCTCTGCTCTATTACTAATGAGACTGTTACGGTGGGCAAGTTCTTTCACCTTTCTGTACCCACATGTATCCCTCTGCAACAATAATAAAAAAATAAGATTACACTCATGCAGTTTTTAAAGATGTCAAATAATATAATGCACCCTCTGGCCAGTGAGGTGGCCCATCAAAAAAAAAAAGCACATTGCTGCTAAGCCTGTGTTCAACCGCCAGGACCCAAATGGTAGAAGAAAGAACCAACCCCTACATGTTGTCATCTGACCTATACATATACACAACACACACACATACACACACACACACACACACACACACACACACACACACACACACTTAACTACAAAATATCTTATTAACGTGAAGAGCCTGGAAGGCTTAGAAAGTGCTGCCACATGGTATAACCCTGATAGGGACAAATGTTCTTATTGTTAATATTATGCAATCACTCCTCCATATCCAAGCTTCTACATCACAATTTCAGGAACTAAAGAACAAAACCACAGGACAAAATATGAAAAAGCAGTTGCGGCTGTGTTTGGAAGAAGCACTTACACACTCCATAAAGAATACACCATCAGAAGTTTTTACAAAGTGTTCACATTGTGTCACTTTAAGTCACCGAGAAAGGATGTGCATAGGTTCCATGCAAAATAAAATAGCTACTTTATATAAGGGGTTTTTAGCATGCGGGGATTTGGACTCTGCAGAAGTTCTGGAACCTCCCCCCACAAACACACAGAGCGCCCTACAACTAGTTGTTATTGCTCCCAGTTAGGGTTAATGAAGAAGAAACCCCATTTTTTCCCTCCTTCCCTAGTACACCTGCCTGGCCTTTGTTCCTCCTCTTTCTAGTGTTTAGCTCTTCATACCCCCTTCTCAACAAACTGTAGACAAATCATGAAAAGGCTATGGGAACTTTGTTTACACACCAACCCAGTCAAGAAAAAAGAAAAAAGAAAACCAGGATTTTTCAAACTGGAGAGACTAGAAACCACACAGGCTGCGATTCCCCTAAGAGCTGTGGCATGCTCTGTACCCTCCATCCATGTCACAACAGAACAGCTCTATATCTTCCCTGGACAAGTTTGTGCCAACCCCAGCTGCCTCACCATCCCACTATCAGCTTCTGAGGATCACAGGAGGTCTAAAGCTTCCACAGTTGAATGGATCACCACAGCTAAGGCCATGGTTGGCTGGCACCTTTGAAGAGTGGGAGCTGTCAGCCAGGACCCAGAAACTCTGGGGGTTGGCAAGGAAGAGCAAAAATGCCCTCCCTGATCCTGAACTCACAACCTTTCCCTAATCCCCACCAAGCACCATTCTTCCTTCAGTTTTCTCAGCTTCCTACAACAGCAGGAAGGCAAAAAACATCCCCACTTTACAGAAACCACATCTGTGGGGACTTTTGCAACTCAAAATTCACAAGGCCACCAGCCAATGTCAAGTCCAGGATAAGCAGCTGGCTGTTTAGGGTTTCATGGGTGAAAGAAAAGGCAAGGACAGCACCAATTCATAGTCCCACTATCTGCTATCTGCTATCTGCATGACCTTGGGATAATGACCCTAACAAGGAGGACTCAGGCTCCACACCTTTCAGAGCTGCAATACCCTTCACCTCTGGATGCTTGATCATGAACAGGGACAGAGGAGAAGAACGCTGGCTCAGGATCCCTATTGCCAGTCCAGCCACTCCCATTCTCTGCTCAATATGCAAAGTCACATGGCGCCTAAAGTACGGGAGGTGGCAACACACACTGGCTTCACCCACACTCCAGTGCCTTGATGCCCTTGACCAATATGCCTGCCAGCCACACGCGTGAACCTCAGAGAGATCACTTACCACATGTGATTTCCCTGGAGCACTCTTGAATCCCATGCTGGCCTGGATCAGCCCCTTTGGCACTTTCCCAGGCCTTTAAAACTGACTGGCAGCAAGTCTGGGCATGAGGAATGGAGTGCGTAATAGCAAGTAATAACCCACTCCTCCTTATGTCTAATCTATACAACTCTGCTCCATGATATATGATATCCTGGCAATAGTGGGTCAACAAGACATGTCTATTTCCTAAACAATATGTCTGTTTCCATAAACAACCATCCCTGTCTTGGCTAGGTAGGACCTATATAGATAAAGTGATATTGGAGAGAGAGGCAGTGAAAGGCATTTTATAATTATTGATATTCAAAAATAGCACTGGGGTCCTCATTTCTATTTAACAAATAGAACTGAGAAGACAGATAACCTGTGCACTCTCCAAGATTTCCCTGGGGGAATGCTTTGAAGTCTTCAAAATATATTTTGGATTGTCTGATCATTTGGCTAACCCAAACTGCTAATGTCTTTCACTCAATAGATGATCGAGAGAGACTACAATTACTTAAATGATGCTGTACACTAAGATGGGACCCACCACATCTACAAATACTGACAGGACCAGGCACTTTTCAGGATCTTAGATCCATGCTGAGAAACAACACAGGCTCTGCTGGCAATGAAGCAAGTATTCAATGCAGGAGACAGATCATAGAGACAGGCATAACTCTGTCGTGAGCTACGGCTCTGAGTGCCAGTGAGAGATGCTTTCCTTAAATTTGGGATTTGAAGATTAGATAAAGAGTTCAGTAAAGGAGGAGAAGGAAGAAGATATGAAATTGAAATTCATCAGAGAAAACACTTAGGCAAAATCCCATTTGTAACGGAGCTCGGGGGAGGGGGGCAGGAAGCAACCTAAATATGCCCTAAATGCAATGACTCCCACCTTCACCCAGCATTATCCTTGGCTTGGTCAAGAGCTGAGGCAGAGCCAGCTGATGTACCTTCTGCTCACAGTGTTAGTGCCAGGTGAGCTGTTCTGCCCATGGGGCACTGAGAATTTGATGTCCCTGCTAACTCAGCTCAGAAACCTCCTCCCCACCTGTTGCTGTGACATTAGCTGCCTTCACTCTTGTCCCTGAGTGACAGGATGGGAAACTCCACCATATGCCTACCCTCGCAAGCATGGGTCACAAGAAAATCTGGGGGAGTGGGTGTTAGTAGGCAGAGCGAGGAGGGTTTAGGGAGCACATTTGCATATGTCCATTTGCATATGTCCATTTGCATATATCTATGGGGTGACAGCAAGGAAGCCAAGGGGACTGAAAGAAGACAAATGAAAAAACTAAAAGAAGAAAATCACCAGGCTCAGAAGAAAGCCACTTAACACAGCCCAGTTCTGACTTTTAAAATCAAAACAAATGCCAAAGACACAGGACTCCTTTACCAACAAACCTGTGAGGTGGGGCCAATGGTTCAGTGAATAAAGTGCTTGTAGCACAATGAAGCAGGACCCACATGAGTAGAAAAGTGCCTGAAATCCCACGGCCAGGAGGCTGAGACAGGAGGAGCATGGAGCTCACAGGCAAGCTAGTATAGGCCATGTGTGAACTCCATGTCCAGTAAAGGACATTGTCTCAAAGACTAAGATGGAGACTCAGAGAGGAAAGACACTCAACATGACCTCTAACCGTCACATGTGCATGCACAGGTATAAGTACACATGTGTGTACATTCTCCACACACATGTATCTAGAGTGCACATCGATGAACTCTAGTGTAGTTAGACAGAGCCAGTCCTCTTTAACCTGGAGGGACGGAGCTGCTCATATAGAGAGCACTCACACTTATCAGCTGCCCTAGAGCAAAAACCACTTCAATTCTGCTTCCTTTCCAGAGTGCCAGGATGGCCTCTTATGTCCAGGGAGCATCTGGGCCTGCTCACCAATTACAGAAATGGAAACAGCAATGGAACAGAGCAGAAAGCAAATCCTGTGAACCTCAGTTGCTTTGCACAGAGGGTATAGATTCCTCTCCCAACGGACTATGTGGGTGAGCCAGAGGTCCTAGCAAGAATGGCTTGATACGTAAGTGTAGCTCTCTCAAACTATACTACTACAAACTAGCCATATCTCTCTCCCTCCTGGCTCCCCCTCTCTCTTCACCCCCTCTCTAACACACACACACACACACACACACACACACACACACACACACACTTTGTGCCTAAATTCAAACCAACCACCGCATTCTAATGTAATGACAACATTTGGGCTCCAAGTGTAACTCAGAGCCTTATAGCACTTGCTTGAGGGCCTGGGTTCCTCTTGAGGCATCTCCCAGGCTGAACGGGTCCAGTGGGGTCTGTACTGGAGGATGGTTCAGGTGAGATGCATTTGTGCTTCTCTGGGATACCAAGGAACCACTCGGCAGCGGCTAGTGCTGCTGTCTGGGGAGCTTTTCAGCAGGGGTGAGTAAGATAATAAGCATGTATAATTGCTCAATATGCAAGTGACGTATGATTGCTTCAGAAGCCAATGGGGGACTTCCTTGGAATGCTGCAGTGCCTGTGTCTTTGTCTTTCCACTGTCTGCAGTCTATAGTAAGACCCCAGTTCCGTGCACTTGATAATTGAATAAATGAAGGAAAGAAACACTTAAAGCGAGTTGCTGAAACAAGGAAAGTACAGTTCAGCAGGCTTGCTCGCCTTCTTCAGACTCTGGTCAGTTGCTACTTACACACAATGGCTTGAGAGCCTCACTAGTCAGCACTGCTCAGCACCCACACCCCTTTACCCTTTTCCCTTCCAGGATATTCTTAGCTTACCTAGCCTATGAACATTGACTTGGAAATATGTTGGTGTTTACATGTTATGTGGAGTCCAAAGGCTGTGGCCTGTGTCCCTTTACCCACACTTCCATCCCTACTACTGAGTCCCAAGCCCACGGCAAAAGTACCTGGTGCAATATGCTTTCAACTTTGCTCTACCTCTAAGCAGAAATGATTGTAGATGTTTCTACTCCCTGTGCCAACGGTTATTACACATGAAAGATAATTGAAAAAAATTAAGGTGCATTTGAGGATACTTCTTCCAAAAATGTAATCATCTCATCTTCTACATTTTAAAGCCAATAATCAAGCCCCAATATATCACTTCAGCCTTATTGAATAATCATTACTACCTTCATCACCACAACTATCAGCCACCATCCACATCGACATAGAGCATTTGTCATTCTCCTAATAAGTGCAGTGCACTCTAAGTGGCAGGTGTTTGTGGTGGCAGGTATTTGGGAGATATGAATGACACACTGTGGACCCTGTCCTTAATTTCTCATGTAACAGAAGCACTAAGCCCACTCCCATGGGAAATACACACTGCATGTTGATTAAGAGATTAGTAGATGCTGCTTGATACAAATACAACCATCAAATAAAATAAGATATTTTTAAATGTTCTAATAGAACACTGCAAAGTGAAAAGAATCAAGTAAACCTAGTTTTAATAACATTTTATATAATATGTCCAAAATATTACTTTATTATGTATTCATATTTTAAATGTTAATTTAAATTTTTGTGCTTACTTTTAGAATATACATTTGACACAGAACCTGAGCTCAGGTAAGCCACATTTCAAATGTCACATCCAGCTCCTGTGGGATGACAATCGTGTCTGAACTCTGACCTCCACATATGCACACCCATACGCACAAGAGAGAGAGAGAGAGGGAGAGAGAGAGGGCATATAAAGATCTCAAAGTGACGCTTGGTCCAACCCACCAGTATCTTTTCCACTATACCCTTTTCTCTACATTTTCTTAGGCATCGAGGAAAGATAAAATCCCATCCCAGCACTGATGAGAGATCTGGATCTGTGCCCACAAGCAATAAAATAGAATTCTTCTGATCTCAAAAGGAAAGTGTATTCAGGCCTCAGGCAACCCCAGAGACTTAGAGTCGTTCTCACCCTTGCATGCATCTGATTCACCCCGAGAAATTTGTAAGTAAAGATGCCACAAGCATACCCCCTCAGATTAGGATTTCACTGGGCTAGAGCAAGGTCTGGGGATTTAGGCCTTTCAGAGGCTCCCTGGACAATGCTAATGTATATCTAAGACCGAGAGCTGCTAGGCTGAGCTGAGGACTCCAGGGCAGAAGAAAAGAAAGAACAGACCCTCAGCTCCAGATGCCATTAGCTGTGGTGCTAAGCATCACACCACAGTCCCAGTTCTCATAAGATCCTTGATTGCCCCATGGGAAAGTTAAAACTGAACCCAGTGTACAGGTATGAAAGGCAATGCTCTCACAGGTTAAGTAAATTTTACAACAGTTGAAAAAAAAACAAGAAACTCAGAAACTCAGGCCATGTCAAGTTTGAGTTCCAAGACTCATAGTCAGCCCTCGGTATCATCAGTACCATCCCTCTCCCAAGACTCATGGCCAGCCCCTCCCGTATCACCCATTGGTACCCTCCCTCTCCCAAGACTCATGGCCAGCCCCCCGTATCACCCATTGGTACCCTCCATCTCCCAAGACTCATGGCCAGCCCCCCATATCACCCATCAGTACCCTCCCTTTCCCAAGACTCATGGCCAGCCCCCCGTATCACCCATCGGTACTCTCCCTCTCCCAAGACTCATGGCCAGCCCCCTGTATCATCCATCGGTACCCTCCCTCTCCCAAGACTCATGGCCAGCCCCCTGTATCATCCATCGGTACCCTCCATCTCCCTTCTCCCAACTTTAGCTCAAGAAAAGAAATGGACTACAAGTGAGAGAATGAAGACAACCTGGCTGAAAGGACACAGAAGGGGCTGACAAAAAAGCAGGAACACGTTGAGTAGTGACAGAAAAGCATCCTTTTAAGTATTTTCTGGGAGCCTTAATGAGAGATTTGGTATTGAAAGAGCACATGAAAACAGTGGTAGCAGCAATAGTGACCTTGTTTGGTACCATGACAACAATGTAGAGATAACACAGGTGCCCTAGAACCTGACACATAGCCATCAGCTGTCTTACTCATCAATGAAAGCTGGAAAGAAGGCTAGAGGGTAGAAAATAGAGAATTAAAAGGACGGTTTAAAGAAAGATATGTTCTCTTTAGATCTGGCACCTTATTTAAAAAACAAACAATAAAAACCAGAAACCTTGGTAGCAAAACAGAAAAGAAAAAACTGATGTTAATTTTTTTTTAAGTAAAGAAAAAAATCTGGCTGCACTGCAACAGAAACCAGTCTTGCCTGACAGTATTTAAATTGAACGTCTGTGAGAGTGGCCCAGAATTTTCAGTGAAAGGAGAAGCTATTTTTAAAAAAAGCCAACGTAAAAGATTAAATTTTAGAATGCTATTTTAATAATACTCAATTCTACTCGATTGCAAATGGCTGTCATTTTTAAGCTCCACCAATTTGGAGACGCTCGATGGATAGTGTTTGGAGTGTGGTGATGAAAAGGCTGAGCTCCCTGGTCCAGCACAGCAGCCACACCCAGAGAAGATATGGTGTGCTTATGCATGAATTAGTAGGAAGAGCTGTCCTGGGGGGAAGGGCGTCACCCAGAGACTGATTTCCCATCTGTAGAATGGGAACGACATGCCCTGCTGGGAACCAGCAGGACAGAGGGTCATCAAAACTCTACACATGACAAGAGGACATCATTTACGCACTACATATGCTAAGTCATACCTCTGTTAGGTCAATGGTTAACAGGCCACCTCCTTCTAGAAGCTTCTCCACTCTCCTTTATAACTCAGAGGGCTAGTTAACAAGCAGTTAAACCACTTAACTCTAATACAGAGACTTCTCAGAATGGTCCGTGAACCCTGAGGCGAGTCATCGGTCACTTTCCTAGACTTGTCATCTTGCTCTGTGTGCCTGAGAGGATGACTAGAGAGACCAAAGCCTTAATAACTAGCTGTAGTTCTCTCACTCAACATATTCCTTGCAATAAGGATGCTGGCTTCAGTTGGGCAAACCAGTAAGTAGTTACCAGACAGCATGATAAGGTACAGATAAAGAGAAAACTGGCACCCTTCGGAGTGAAAGGCAACAGAAAAAATTCATTGCAACTGCATCCTCATTCATCACCATCATCACAGTTGTTCTCAGCGTTGAGAATTAAGTACATCCCACTCTTCAAGTCCTGGGCACACAAGCAGGCTACAGTTCCCCGCCCCTTTGATGTTAGATTCAGCCATGTGATGTATCTAGGCCAATGATGTGTGTTTGCTTACACTGCTGTGGTAAACACCGTGGCCCAAATCAACTTAGAGGAGGAAAGGGTTTGTTTCAGCCTATATTTCCAGTTAATAGTCCATCCCTGATAGAAGTTGGGGCCGGAACTCAAAGCAGAAACCCAGAGCAGAATCCATGCAAGGAGGCAGCCTACTGACTCACTCAATAGCTTGTGCTCTTGGTGTGTGTGTATGTATAAATATATGTATTATATATTTATATATTCTAGTCTCACCTGTCTAGGGATGGTGCCACCTGCCGTGTGCTGGGCCCTCCCTCCTCAATTGGCAGTCAAGACAATCTCTCTCAGACATGGCCACAGGCCAGTCTGGTTGTGGCAATTTTTCAACTGAGGTTCCCTTCTTCCCAGCTGACTCTGGGTTGTCCAAATTTATCAGGCCAAGGTCAGCAGATGTGACAGGTGTCACACTTCAGCTGTGCACAATTCTTCATGTTCTCTTCCCTTGCGTCGGTGACAGTGGAAACACATGTTAAAGTGTGATAGTGGAAACACATGTTAAAGCAGAGGCTTCAGAGGTGGGGAGTGTACATTCCAGGTGCCTTGGTTCCGGTACATCCTGAGCAGTGTGTGATGCAAGAGCAGGAAATGAAGCTCTGGTGTAGTGACCACCAAGGGTGGGGCTTCTTTTGCTCCTGGAGTCCATCCTTGCTCATATACCCTCATCAGTAAGAGCTGCAGCAAACATGTCTGTAAGGGAAGCTGAGTAGGCCAGGGGAGCCTTAGGAATGAAGACAAAACAAGAGCTCTGTCTCCCTTTGGTCACGCACTTTTCTCTTCTCCAAAAATGGTCTCCACTGGAATACTCTGAGAGGATCACTCAGTGTCTATAAGTTCCTGTGTTGGAGACCCTAGATTCCTGCCCTTCGTGTCTCCGTCTCCTGTGCACACCTGCCCAGAATGCCATTGGGCCAGATGGAAACAGTGTTTAGTTAACTCAGGCTGGCCTCTTAGCTCAGCACCACCTCAGAACTGGAATCCTAATCAGCAGCCTGCAGCATCTCTCAGCTCTGCACCGAGAGAGAGTCACCTCTGTCGGTCACACAGCTGCTGCCTCTGCCGTGCTCCTTACTTGGGCTGCCTCTGCCGTGCTCCTTACTTGCGCTGCCTCTGCTGCCTCTGCTGTGCTCTTTACTTGGGCTGCCTCTGCCATGCTCCTTACTTGCGCTGCCTCTGCTGTGCTCCTTACTTGGGCTGCCTCTGCCATGCTCCTTACTTGGGCTGCCTCTGCCGTGCTCCTTACTTGCGCTGCCTCTGCCGTGCTCCTTCCTTGGGCTGCCTCTGCCGTGCTCCTTACTTGCGCTGACTCTGCCGTGCTCCTTACTTGCACTGCCTCTGCCGTGCTCCTTCCTTGGGCTGCCTCTGCCGTGCTCCTTCCTTGGGCTGCCTCTGCCGTGCTCCTTCCTTGGGCTGCCTCTGCCGTGCTCCTTCCTTGGGCTGCCTCTGCCGTGCTCCTTCCTTGGGCTGCCTCTGCCGTGCTCCTTCTTGGGCTGCCTCCTTCCTTCTGGGCTGCCTCTGCCATGCTCCTTCCTTGGGCTGCCTCTGCCGTGCTCCTTCCTTGGGCTGCCTCTGCCGTGCTCCTTCCTTGGGCTGCCTCTGCCGTGCTCCTTCCTTGGGCTGCCTCTGCCGTGCTCCTTCCTTGGGCTGCCTCTGCCGTGCTCCTTACTTGTGCTCCTTACTTGGGCTGCCTCTGCCGTGCTCCTTACTTGGGCTGCCTCCCTTGGAGCCAGTTCTTATTTCACCAGGACTACCACTATGGGTTAAATGGACCCATCCCATACTACCTGCTCTGAATATATCCCATAATAGAAATAGTGTGAGCTCCTTGTTCCAGACAAAGCAGGTCCCTTCTAGCAGGGGTGAACACCTGAATCTTGATGGTCTCCAGTGTGAAACAGGGCCCAGGGCTGGCGACTTGGAACTACTATAAGTAGAAAGTGGGGTGATGAATCCGAAGTGCCTGTCTAGGTGCCTGGCACATAGTAGGTGCTCAAAAAAATGTGCCGTCCTCATCCAACTCCCTTCAGAAAGCAGATCTAAGCATAAAGGATAGTGCCAGATCTTCCCTTCCCAGGCAAGAAGAGCTTTTGTCCCTGATTCATTCAACATAAGAGCAATGTCTCCTCTAAGCTGAAAAACATATTTTATGCCTTTTATGTAGAAATACAGACACACAGCATGCTGGAGTTTGCATAAAAGGAGTGTGATACTTAATGCATTTGTGACATTGAAATCTCAGTAGGGGGCATAGTTAGGGGGAAAAGCTGTTTACAAAGACCCCTATACGTGGGCAATAATAAAACAAGAGCTAAAAGACGCTGATCTAAAGACATCTCCAACCCAAACGCAGGCTCTCTGGGCGCCTTAATCTGAGCCTCTTATTGCCATTGCTTACATCCCTTCTCTCATGTGTATTCCAAATCAGTAAAATATTTTGGAAAATTCTGCCAATTCCACACTCCTCCCTCCTGCACACCCTTGTCAGCCTCTCTCTCTCTTTGCTGATCTAATCATCTGTTCCCCTGGGATGTGAGCCAGGCAGGTGGCCAGGCTAGGGAAAACAAGCACCATGGAGCTGACAGACCAGTCTTGGTTTTCAAGACACGACATGTGGAACTAGTTCATTGCATTTCCAGCAACACCAGGGTGGGACGGAGTGAGCAGCCTGCCTTCCCCCATGTTCCCACACCAGGTCAACTCAAGATGATTCCCTGGGACAAGGGTATCCCTGCAACTACTAAAAGAAGTAACAGCTTCTCCTTCAGGTAAAGGTTACAGGTTGGTCTGGGCTTATGATAACTTGTTGAAATATAGTATACACAATAGTCTAGCTCCCCACGGGTTTTTCCAAGCTTTCAGGATTCTAGACGTCTTTCCTAAAGACGAGAAGACTCAATAACGCTATGACAGCCTCCCTTTCAGCTGGAAACACAGAAAGCCATGCATAGCCTTCTGCAAATGTATGATAAACAAGGAAGACAAAGCAGTCTACTCTGACTTTACCCTTCCCCTTTTATTTCCACCATGAATTGGACCCCATCCTGGAAGTTTCCCATCTCTCAAAGAGTTGAGGAGATCTAGAGGTACGCTTTTTAACATGAGAGAGTACTATCTCTGGCTTCTAGTTGTGAAAAAAGAATGTTCTCAAAGCCTCTTAGCTAACACTGAAGTCCTGAGTGAGAGGCATAATGAAGACTGCTTGTTTCTCTAGTATCTAGGGTACAGATGGCCCGCCGATAGTCTGCCATACTTCAGGTCCCAGGATCAAGGCCCCTTTGCAAAGGACTGAGCATAGCATCAAGTGGACCGGGGGCCCTGCAAAGCTGTGTGACTTGAGATAATGTGCCTTGCCTTTCTAATTATACACAATTTTTGCTGTAAGATGAAGTGGTAGTACGTTCACCATAGGATTACGGCAAACATTAAGGACAAATCCAGAGCTGATGACAATGTCTGTACCATCCTCCACTCAGTGGCCATGATGGCTCCCTGATTTCCCTCGACAAGTCTGTTGTCTGAATTTATCTATTCCAGCTCCTGTTTGTTTTTGTTTGTTTGTTTTCCTATTTCTTGATCTCTCTAGCTCTTTGCTTCTCCTGTTCCATGTCTTTATCTCTCCACATGTGTCTCTGTCTGTCTCTTTCATCGTCTCACCTCACCCCATTCAAGTTCACTATGGAAGTGCCAAGCAATTCCCTTCAGACGCAGCTCCCTGGCCGCATCAGGCCCTGCCCTCTTTGGAAATAAGGGCTCTTGCTATAGACACTAGGTTTTACGGCTGTGAATTAAAGGCCCCTTCAACTTTTAGCTTCAACCTTCCAGGTGCTCACAGTATGGGGACGTGCTTCCTTCCCAAATGTGCCATGTCCCCGAAGGCCTCTAAAGGGCAGACAGGATCTGGAGCTTGTACCTGGCTCAGTCTCTGAATCTGAAATCACATCAAAGTCCCAGGGCCCTTCAGGACCTCACTGCCCACTCTGTGTTGGGGCCCTCTTCAACATACCGCCACTGCCGCTGGGAACGAATTGGGAGCAGGGAACGAGGTGACATTAAAACTGAAACAGCATTAGAACAGTAGCAGATCTTGTGCAAATCGTTTCCCTAGAAGAGCGTCTATTGACTTAGTTTCCAGAAGAGGCCTCAGGGACTCCTGCCCTCTCTCAGAAAGTGCTCCCTAGGCTCAGAGGCATTGATTCAGATGTGTCCAGATCCCTCCCACTCTGACATGACAGTAATGGGAACAGAAGGGGCAGGGTCACACCTTGTGGTGAAGAATAAGAGGCCCTAGTGGAGAAGGGGAAGTCAGAAAGAGACCTGCTACAGCCCAAGGCCTGTGGCCCTTCCTAGCAGGGACTCATAGCCAGTGCTGAGGGCGTCTGCAGGAGCCACAGAATGCCCAGGACATAGCCCTGCCCTCCTACCTGTTCCAGGATACCTTAGTCGCATGCCAGCTATGGTATATATAGAAGATATCCATCTAAAGAAGTGTATTGTCCAGATGAAAAGCAAAACTTCCATCCTAAAGCCAAGACCTGAACTGCAAAACGCCCTCCCGTCTCTAAGCCCCTGCCATATGGGGGAGGCAGCTCCTCCACAAAGAGAGGCTAACAAGCAAGTGACTTTTCTGTGGAGCAAGCTGCTCTGAACACTCAGGGGGCTATGTCACTGAGATCCTCACAGCTACCCTACGCTATAGTCCTCTCTCCTCTCACTTCACAAAATCCCACAGGGACGATGGGATGTGTCTAATGTCACATAGCTACTGAACGGAAAAGATACTGTTGAACTCTTTCCTAAAAACATAAGCATCATTTTCAAAATAGGTTTTTGCTAACTATCAAAATACATAGCAATTAATACTCCAGTCACTGTAGTAGGCATTTTGAATATAATCGCTCACTTAATTCTACTGCTCCTGTAAGGTAACTATTATTATTATTCCCACTCTATAGATGAATGGAAGGCCCAGGGACACACAGTCTAGTACCGTATGGTGTAAGATGCTAAGTATGTAACCCCAGGACTCTGCTCTGTGCAGTAGCCAAAGCCTTCTGACATTTCAGGGTGAACCCCACACCCCTGGCCATTTCCTTGTGAGTTCTTACAAGCTGTTATCACTATAAGGAGTTAGTTCAAGGTCATGTTTAGGCCGTGATGTGCATGCCACTGCGACTAGCCACCACCTGAATGTTTTCCCTTGCGGGGGGGGGGAGTAAAAGGTGCTGTTATCAGAGGCCAAGGCTGCTTGCAAACTGCAGAGGTGACATGAGGTAAATTCATTTCCCTCCTGTCAAGAGAGACTCAGCAAAGCTATAATCAGAAGCTAATGTGTGTGCCTATGATTGCACCCATCACGAGGAGGGTGAATAATTGAACAAGTTCTCCATGCCCGGAGGAGCAAAGCAATGCCCCGTCACTGGCAAGTGTCACTCATCTGGCCAGCACACATTGGTTTTTAATAAATTATGGAAATCTTGCCGAAAGGCTGTGGGGAGGCCAGAAGCCTGAGGGGCAGGGCCACCCAAGGCCTCAGAAAGCTTCCATCTTGAAAAAAGCCATTTTTTTTCCCTACATAGGTTGGTCATTTTTTTATGACTCTCTTCTAGGCTCCTGTGTGTATGTGTGGTGTTGTGACAGGGTCTCAGACAGCCCAGGTTGTTCACAAATGAGCTGACGATGGGCTTGGACTCCTGCTTCTCCTCACTTTACTGCCAAAGTGCCAGGATTCCAAGCATGTGCCACAATGCCCAGCTTATGTACTTCTGAGAACTGAATCTAGGGCCCTGTGCATGCTGGGCAAGCACACTATCATCTAAACTATCGGGCCAATCCCATGGACTTTGTACCCATGTTTTTATCAATCCCTTCTTGCCAGCTACTGTTCTAGACGCTGAGGATTTGGGGCAGGACAAAGATCATACATAAAGGTACCGATAAGACAATTTTTAAAAAATTTAAAAAACCAAATACATTAAAAAACAAAAACAGCCGGGCGTGGTGGCGCACGCCTTTAATCCCAGCACTCGGGAGGCAGAGGCAGGCGGATCGCTGTGAGTTCGAGGCCAGCTGGTCTACAAAGTGAGTCCAGGACAGCCAAGGCTACACAGAGAAACCCTGTTGATGCACTCCTCTGGGGTCCCCACATCCTACCCAGGGGTTAGACCTGGGAAGTGTTGTGTGAGCCCCACTGCTGTGAGGCCAAGTCCACAGGGAACAACAACGGAGACAGCAGAGACGTGTGAACATTCCCACTGCACCCACGAGGGGACCCAGGCAGGCTCAGTGGGAAGGCAGCCACGTAAAAGGAGAAACGAGCCAGGCTGAGCAGAAAGCCAGCCATCTACAAGCAGGGAGTTCATAAGATCCTCCAGACTAATGACCCTTAATTTAAATTCAATTCAGAGGTGAGCAGATCAGGTGAAGGAAGAGAAGTGAAAAGGATTAATTCATCTATCAAGGACATTTGGTACGGGAAACTTACAAAGATGAATTCATTTGTGAGGCATAATGATTTGCTACCAGAAGAAGCAATTATCTTGAAGTTTATTTGGCCCCAGGATCAATTTTTATTTAACTGCTCATCTCTCTCTGGAAATCCAAGGAGTCAACCTCTTCCTGTCTGGGTCTCTGTCTCTCTGTCTCTGTCTCTGTCTCTGTCTGTCTCTCTCTCTCTCTGTCTCTGACCATGCCACCCTCTCCTGCTCTTCTTCTTCTTTCCCCTCATCTCTTCCTCCTCTTTTCTCTTTCTTTGGTAAATTCCAATGACTTATTCATTTCAAACGTTCCAACAGAACTGGCCCCTCTCCCCTCATCCTTTCTACACAGTATTGGTCCTCACCCACAGTCACTTACTTCCTGCCATCTCTTGTCACTGTCAAGGCCCTTGTCACTGTCTTAACTTTATGTAGTGATTCATTTGCTTTCGGGGAGACGTGGCTCCTTTACTGAGGACACTGGATGAGTAACCATGGAGCCCCTACCTAGCATGGCTGGCCCCCAGCCCCACACCAGACCAACAGCAGCAGTCAACGGACTGAGGACACAAAGGAGTCAGTGGGCAAAAGGACACTAAAAACAAGTGCACCTTCCTCTTGATTTGTGTTGGTCCTCTCACAGCAACCTCCTTTTATGGATGCTACTATTTCCATTTTACAAATGAGGAAAAAGAGCTGTGTGGGGGCTAATCAAGGCAGGAACTTGTGCAAAGCTTCACAGTCAGTAAGTAAACCGGCAGGACTTGAAACCAGATAACCTGATTCTAGAATCCATGCTTTTCTGACTTCTGTATTTTAAAAAAGTAAGTGTTGACTGAGGAAATCAATGAGTGATAACGCAACAGCTATTTGGGGGTTCAGTTTGCTTCTGGGAATTTAGGAAATGTCCCCAAATTCTCCACAGTCTTGCCTCACTCCCATCCGCTTGCTCACGATAGAACCTGTTGAAAGACCAGCACTCAGGACCACTCCTCACCCTCCAGCTCTGCCGTTGCCATCTGGTAGCTTTGCCTCCTGACTTGGAACCATGCCTTTAGAATCTCCAAAAGCAAAGGCCAACTGAAGGCTCTGAGGGAGCGCTTTCTGACTTAGTGGGCATGTATCATCTGGATTGGCTCCCTTCTGCCAAGAAACTAAGTCCCAGGAAAAGCACAAAGTAGGGTCTTCACACCAGTGTCTACCCCCTAAGCCCAACACATAGAGGTGAAATAAAAGTCCCGAAGAACCTGTGATAGATGATAGAATGAGAGGGCGGCAAGGAACAAAGTCCTCTGGCTACATAATTAGTAGAATGGAGGTAAGCCAAGGGGGTGGTTAAAGAGATACTGTCACTGTCACTGTCACAGGTGTCTGACACTTAAACACCCTGCTCTGCAACATGCTGGTCCCTACTGCAGTTCCCAGGACTTAGTTCTATGTTTCTATTTGGCCTCACTGTATTCATGCCTTAAACGACACCTGCCATACAGTTAGCACTCAGTAAATACTTCCTGATGAGTGGATGAGGGATCCACATCCCCCTACTTGGCTCTACTTTCAACTACCAACTCCTCCGTGACTCCCAGGTGACATGTGGCTCCGAACGTAGACATGCCCAAGAATCCACTGGACACATTCATGTACTGCTGGCCTTGGGTGTGTACTGACATCCCCATGGCAGGGTGTTGTCTAAGACACTGGGGTAAGGAAGGCAACGCGAGGATGTGAGGGAAGGGCAGTAGACGCTGTAGAACAGTAGAGTGCAAAACAGCTTTTCTTATTGAATCCGGCACGTCACACACTCAGGCCAACTCCAGGTGATGCTGCTCCCTCAAGCAGCTTCCAGCGCAGTCATGCACAAGCCAAGTGTGCTCTCACCACCACGAGATGAACACATCTGAATCAATTCTCCCTCAGCTCTCACCTCACACTCTCAGAGTCAATCTAGTAGGGGAAGCATGTTGGTTGCTAATCTCGGACTCTCCTTCCCTCCTCCTTATTAAAGTGCCTTTCCGCTGTACTTCCGGTCATTTGTTGTGC
The DNA here is from genome assembly GCF_903995435.1 of Acomys russatus. Lineage (NCBI taxonomy): Eukaryota > Metazoa > Chordata > Mammalia > Rodentia > Muridae > Acomys > Acomys russatus. The sequence continues at coordinate 74,777,098 of NC_067139.1, forward strand.
CCTTGTCCCTCAGCCTGAAGGACATCTCATTTGCTAATTGTTAGCTAAAATATTCTGGAGAATTCAGATGAGGCATGCATCCTGCAATCTGATGGGAACCCTCTACTCAACAGGAGAATGGTGGGATAGGCCTCCTTACACTATCCTGCAAACGTGTCTCTTCCAATCCCCCCTGCCTGTTGAATAGAGGAACTGATCCCGCCAACTCTGTACAGAGGCATGGGCCACCATCTGTGGCGGAGTCAGCATCCCTAAAAGAACACAGCTAGATGCCTGCTGTCTTCTCTTGAGAGTGGAAAGTTGTCCTCAAGCCCAAATGGAAGCACTACCCAGATAGACAGAATTCAGCTGTTCATCCCAAGGGCTCTGCTGATGGTGGAAAGTGGTTGGTGCATGGACGCACGTGAACCCCAGCGCAGAACTTAAAGAGGGGCGACGCACAAAGTTACTACTATAGGACAAGTCTACCAGGGTTTGAACCTCAATGCCACGACCATGAGGTGGCTTTATGACCTGGAATGAACCACTCAGTCCCACAAAGCCTGCTTCCCCATCTCAGAAAGAAAGAGTACCCATCTGGTGAAGGTGTGAGGATGACATGAAATCATATGTAGAAATTGCCCCAGCATGAGCCTGACAAATTGTCATTGTGTGTAAAAACTCTTGGAGTGCTAATGAAATACTAGGCCTCGAACTTGAACCTTGCCAGTAGCTGTGGTAAGTGGCTATTAGTGCCCCTATTTCACGGCAGATTGACACTCAGAAGAGTTAATAACCCGTGCAAAGGCACAGCGCTGGGAAGCTAGGAAGTGTAGATTAGGATTTGAACTCAGGGCATACTTATCCGCAAGAGGAAAAACCATGTGGTTAGTGCCTCCTGAGAGAGCTGAAACTAGGACCCTCTCTTTGGGTCCCATTGTCATGGGATGCTTCACTGTTAGCCTTGAAAAAAAAAAAAAGGTTGAGGACCTTGGGCTCCAAGCCAACATCCTGGGGCCGAGTTCTAAATGTGATGTGTGACTCCAGCTGTTCCCTCCCCTTCCACCTCTGGAAAACGAGGACCATGATGCTTTGTGGACTTTGGCCCAAAGCAGGATTCTTATGCCACATCATGAGGGGAAGTCAGTAGCCACACTCAGCCAGCTGCTAGGAGCTGTCGACAAATGATAGCTGATAGCACTGCTACTAAAACCAGCGAGCACACGTGGAGGGCATTACAGCTCAGAGACCACACTGAGTTTGGTTAAAACATCTCATGCCCAAGATGCTCCTACAACACAGACACAGTTTAGTCCTTTCACAGAAGAAGGAGCTGAGACTCGTGATGGTAGGTTACTTTTGTTGGCCACAAGATCCTGAAAACCTTCAGGCTTGCTTACAGATTGGCTCAGGGGAGCACACATCTGCACACACCGTATAGTTCTCCTTAGAACCTCTGGAACAAACAGGCCCTTTACCATGGAACTTGCAGGGTCTTCAGTACATGAATGTGAACGAAAGTAAATCACAAGGATGCATCTGTAGGCTTCTCCAGACTTTGAGGGGAGCAGCATACCCCTCAGTATGACTTCAGAAAGAGCATATCTGAACCCTTTACTCTAGACAGAAGCACCTGCCATCCCTTCTTAGAAACACTAAATAAAAGGTAAGAGACGAGAAAGGGAAGGTTTAAGTAGCCATTATAGTCTATATCATGGGCCAGATCAATACAAGTGTGCCTGCCTGCTGGCCACATGCTAAATGAAAGGTGGGGGACCAGGCAGGGAAAGATCAAGTTGACACCCCCTTGGCAAGCTGAGTGAGACCCAGGTCAGAACCTTTTGGGAGTCAATAGCCCTTTGAACCTAGGTGCGCCATCTGCTTGGGGTGATGGTGCCCACCTGTTGGAAAGCAGGCTTTCATATCTCTACTCTTAACAGCATCCCGCTCCTGAACTGTAGTTCTGTGACACCCGCAGCAGATGAGTATATGAGTGTATGGAGGAACGTGCTGACTATTCCGATAGGAATCTGACAGAACAGGGCCATGCCCATTAGTCACAGAACCTCCCAAGGGCTCCTGGAAACTGCCACAAGCAGACAAGAGTCAACGATCTGTTCCGGACGCTGGATGGAAAGCACATCTTTGCACTGCTGGCCCTACTCAAAACAGCAGTCAGATTACAGACAATAGCCGCCTCTCCCCTCCTTGTCTCTCGGCAAATCTAAAATCTGATGCTAAATTCCTTAAAGCTAAATACTGAAACCAGGAAATCTTTTCAAAACAACAAGATAGCGCTGGCCTTAAAAGAAAATGGGCTCCTTCGCTCTGTGATCACTTCAGTGTGCAGTCCTGAGATGCGCCTATCTATGGTCTGAATTGTGTGTGCCCCCATCTCATATGCTGAGGCCTCCTCACTAATGGGACTGGTTGCGTTAGGAGAGAAGGCTTTGCAGAGGTGCAGGGGTCAAAGGTGGAGAGCCCTTGTGAATGAAATGAGTTCTTAAAGGTCAACCTTGCCCTCCTTCACCCTGCCTATAAAACAAGATATCATCTAAGAATCGGAAATAAAGGCCTTAACAGAAACGGAAGCTTCTAGCACCTTGACCTTGGATTCCCAGTACCTTTGGAACTGTAGTAAGTTTCTGTTATTGATAAGCTGCCCAGCCTGTGGCATTTTGCTACAGCAGCACCACGGAACCAAGACTCCTTATGTTCCCGTAGATAGGCAAACAGTGATATGAGGACAGTCCCTTTGGTAAGATGTAGAGATTCTGGAAACCACTAACATGCTTTTGAACCTGTGGGTGAGTTTACAGGAGAGCTGGGACTGGGAAATGAAGTCAGTTCCTCTTCTCCTCATCTTCTTTCTCCATAAGAATGTGGTCAACAGTTCTCTCACATTAGGAATCAACAGAGAAATCATTAGCCGAGGTTAGAAGGAAAACGTGGTTTCAGTTCAGATTAAGGCTATGATGGCATCTGAGGAGCACAGTGGGGCCACTGACTGAGATGGGAAGGTGGCCTCTCCAACTCACAGGCCCTAAGATCAACATTTGGGAAAACTTGCTACTATCAATTTTTAGGAGTTGAAATCTTCAAGGGAGTCATATGCTGTATGCGCCCGTCACAGAGGCTTGAATACAAAGGCACTAGAAAGACAACATGTAGTAGGCATGAGAATTAATGAGTCTGCAAAAGGCACCTATCCATCTTTGTTAAAAAATACAAATGCCTCTGGTATATGATGCCCGCAGCTGATGAGGGATGCTGGGTGACTGCATGGACCTTGAGCCTAGAAGGTGGGATGGGTATGGAGTTATCCACATTCACAGCTAGGCAAGAGGGTTTGTGGCAGGCTCGGAACTCTCATGGACGTCTCTATCACATCATCCAAGAAGGATGCTTACAGATGCTCGTGACAGCCCATCTGGCAGCCAGTGCTTACTGACTCTAATTTTACCCTTCGAAATGTACCTAGAAGTCAAGTCAATTTCTATTAATGCTCCATGGTTGGGGTTAAATCAGACAGCAAAGCACTTGTCTTGCAGGGCTGAGGACCTGAATTCAATTGCCTCAGAATGTGTGGGGCTCTGTTTGTTTGTTAAAGGCCAGGCATTGTGGCTTACAATAACAACATCAGCTCTGTGGACACAGAGGCAGGTAGATGTCTGGGGCTTGCTTTCTTGCCTACTTGGAAAGTTCCAGGGTAGTCAGAGACTCTTTCTCAAAGAGAAATTGGACAGTATCTGAGACGTGTGAGCTGAGGTCATCCTCTGGCTTGTATACACACAAAGATGCACACACATTTGCACACATATGTATACAGAAGAAATGTACTCTGACCTAGAAGAGATGCTAACAAGCTTCCAACCCCTCCCTGTTGTTGTTCTCCACAGGTCCCTCCCCCGGCATTCATGTCAACACAACTGTTTCTTAAACTGGGCTCCACAGCCAGGGAAGCTCTCTCCTCCTCTGCTGTCTCCTTCATGCCAAGGACAGCCTCACTGACATTCTCACAGAGTCGCTGTGAGGCCCTCAGAGTCATACCTGATGATTGTGTGGACTCAGTAGGATGGCACTCTGGGGACATGGAGATTGCTCACTGGTGACTCAGGGACTGACTCAGCTGCTGGGGGAGGCGTGTGGGGGTGGGACATCAGTCCAGTAGGCTGGTCTCCACCTTTCTCTCCCTTCAACCACAGCTTCATTGCTGTCTCTACTATATGCTCTGTCTAGTCAACATGTCACGTCAACCAAGATTCTGAAGAATGAAGAAATGACCCCAGGAAGGGGCTTCTGGAAGACTTCATTCAAAATAAGACTGCAAAATAAGTCATGATTACACTAGTCCTGAGATATACTGTGAGTATCATTAACCCTCAAGAGTTTTCTAAGTGACAATTTTGGGGGGAAAAAAAATCTCATTTTTATGATATCAATTGACATAGAGATGAGGAAAAGCCAACACACACACACACACACACACACACACACACACACACACACACACACACACACACACACACACCCTATCATAGGTTGAGATTCTTAGGTTCCCTCAGTGAACTCAACTACCATGATATTCGGGGGAAAGTATCTTTTTATTCTGAGACTCTAGCCTCTGAAAGAATCTAGACATTTTCTGCCAGACTCCAGCCTACTGGCAAGGCAGCCACAGATGGCGTAGAACACCATGATCCCCCCTGGTACTTGTTAGAAGGGCTGAGAGCTGTTACACAGACACATCATTCCTTGCATGACCCAGGCTCTGTCCCTCTGATCTCGGATCTCTCCAGGCAGGTGGGGTGCGTCCTTTTCTTCATCAGTCTATGCAGGCAGTCACTGCCATCTGCCTGTATTTCCTCCCTTCCCAAGCAAAGGAGTCAAGAAGCCTTGTCTGAAGATGTGAACTCAGCTCTGCAAACAGATTTAATGAGTCGCTCTCAAAAGTAGGCCTGAAGGGTCCCTGAGAGATGCACAGGCCTCCTGCAATATTTATGCAGCCCCGGTCACCTCCTTGGATCTATTATCATTGAGTTATCTATTGACATTTAATGACCAAACAATAGCAAACAGTAGCTCAAGGCTATCCAAAGCAATTCTTTTCTTGCAATGATGTCTGGTATTTTTTTTTTTGGAGCTGAACAACTAGACCAAGTTACGTGTAGTAGATTTTTCCACCAGAGTTGTCCATGGGCTGATGATTTCAAACTCAGGTTGGATGGGATTACTTAAATGCGTTTGACTAGTGCTGACTCTCAAGTAATAGGCCTGAATACTTCTCCTAAATTCTAACAGAAGATTCTTCCACTCAGACATTCTCACTCCACCCAAGGCAGTTGCCATGGAGAGAAAGCATGTGCATCATGCTGTCAAAAGGTAGGGTGCCAAAGGAAGAAAACCACTCACTGGTGTTCCCTAGCGTCACCTCCCCCTTTTCATGCAGTGCTGATGCTAGACCAGGAAACAATGTATTTCTTCTGGGCTAAAGGTGGACTGGACAAGGAGAGGAAACACATGCAGAGTTAAGAAAAGCACATTGGGGGCTGAAGAGATGGCTCAGCGGTTAAGAGCACTGACTGTTCTTCCAAAGGACCCGGGTTCAAGTCCTAGCAGCTCACAACTGTCTGTAACTCCAAGATCTGATATCCTCACACAGACATATATGCAGGCAAAACACCAATGAACATACAATAAAAGTAAATAAATTATTTTTTTAAAAAAGAAAAGCACACTGGACCCTTGGTCTATGATACTGTCAATCATACACTACGAACGGCCAACACGCCTTCCTCTTTCTACTGATCCCTGGCTAGGACACCTTTCTCCATTAATGTAACTGTTTCCCCCAAAGGGCAGTCATCACACTTAGCCATACTTGAAAATTCACCAGTGCAAATGAGGAATAGAGCTCGTAACTCCTGTGTGTGATGGCGCATGTGCTACCGGAGCATGCACATATACATCGTCAGGTCATTCCTCAAGAACCTTCCACCTTGGGCTCTGTGTTGTAGTTTACGTGCTTGCTTGTTTGTTTGCCTTTTACACAAGCTAGCACTGGAGCTCCCCTTATTAAGCTGGCCCGGCTATCCAGTGAGCCCCAAGGATATGACTTTCTCCATCTCCCAGGCTCCGAGATTATAAACACACATCACTGTTTGTAAACATCAGTTCTGGGGGAATCAAATCAGGCCCTCATGCTCACGCGGCAAGCACTTTACAGGCTGAGGCATCTCCCTTGCCCTCAACTTGTCATTTCATTAAGATACAAACAACATGTAGCTAAAATAAACAGGGAACGAATCCTGAAACCCAGGACCCCTACGGATGATGTGTGTGTTTGTTGATAAACTCTCCCACTTTCTGGGTAAGCACTGTGCGCAGCCACGACCTTCAGAATATGGGCAAATACTGGTGCCAAGCTTCTTGCTGTGCTAGCAAAAGCTATTTCCTGACCAGTGCCCACAGGTACTACTGCAGAGCACCCACTGGAAAGAAGAGAGAGGACTTGGAATGAAGAATCAGCCAGATATAGAGACATGTTAGAGGCAAAATAGAGCCGCAGCCCTGCCAACAAGTTGTTAATTCAGAATGCAACACCCCTTCTGACATCGTCGGGAAGCCGATTGCCAAACGGGGAGCATCAGTCTCTCCACGTCCACGGCAAACACTCCCTCGAATGCAAAATTACAACTTGGTGCCTATTTGCCATCCAGCCCCTCTGTATTTTTCATGAAGCTTAAAGGAGATTAATGGGACAATCAAGATATTACGGATGAAAACCACATGCATTTCAAATGAGACTGTGACAAATGGCTGGGAAGCCTCCAGAATAGGCAACAGGAGCTGTGAACTGGGGAACACTTTAGAGTGGTATGCATCCTTATCCTGCAAATTACCCCTGGCCATAAGACACGGAGAGAGCATACGGCCTTTCCTGGGGATCCACAAGACAGGAAAGGAGCCTTGTCATTAAGCAATTATGAGGTCTAAGGGGACAGTGTTGGCATCAAGCACCACAGAAGCACATACAGTTCTATTCAGAAAAATCCTATTATTATTATGCAGTTCAATCAACATAATAATTATTATAATGGCTGGCATTTATCAAGAATCTGCTATACGCTAGACAATCTATATGCAATGACTCTAAGGCTCTTGGCAACACTTCATGGTGTTATCTGCTTATCCATGCCGATAGTGCTGAGTAAACAGGAATCCAAAAGTTTTCCAGATATTATATAAGTATATGGATCCATAAGTACATATGGATAAGTATATGTATACATATGATATATAGATATATATTAGATAAAATAAGATAGTTATTTGCATATACATTCAATTAACTATCTCATTACACATCTAACTGAAATACAATTATTTGTAGCTAAGCATTATACACATATTGAGGTGCTCTGAATAAGAAATGCCCTCCACAGTCTCAGCTGTGCAAACACGTGGTCTCCACTTGGTGGCGCTGTTTAGGAGGAATGGCCTTGTTGGAAGAAGCATGCCTCACGGGGGGAGGGCTATGAACGTAAAAGCCTCATCTCCTTTCTAGTTCTCTCTCTTGGCTTCATGCTTGATGTTGACTAAGTCAGCTCTCAGCTTTGTAAACATGTCACAATGCTTGCCACTGGCCTCCATGCTGTCCCCTCCACTGTGGGCTTCAACCCTGTGATGTGGACAGTCCCTGATGTCACCATTCGCTGATGAAACAACTAAGGACAAACATAGCTACCATCCTCTATCCTCCCAGCTAAGCAGGAAGGACAAGAAGAAAGTCACATGTTGAATGAATGAATAACTGACCCAGGCTTGGTTCATGGTAGCGTGGGGCATACACTCATGCCTAGTTTAACAGCAGAGCAGCCGGTGTGCAGGGGCAACCACGCTGCAGAATGTGTTCCTTGTCCCTGTGGTACCCTGCTGCTTCTTAAGAAGCCATGGTGCCTGGAGTTGAGCAGCAGCCCTGATAGCCACCTCTAACCACTTGTCTTGCCTTGGGCCATCAATTATAATTCACACACAACTTGCTGCTGTGAGCAAACAGCCTCAGACATTTCTGCTTATCAATGCGAGTCATTTTGGAAAACATTTCCCTTCCTGTTTTTGCCACTCCGCAGCTGAAAATGAATTTAGCTACCTTCCTGGAGAAGGGCGGAGGTAGTGTTGTGAGGCCCCTCTGAACAAGTCCAAGGACAACCTTCGCCATGAGGTTCTACGTCATTCTGTGTGTTCTCCTGTGCCATTATGCTACACACCTTACCATAGACCAAGAACAAGTGCATGTTCTTGGACAAAACAAGAGACTGTAGAGAGTGACTAGAGTGAGGTCCCCTGGGGACATCCAGAGCTGGTAAGGTACACAGACTGAGCATCAGGCTCATGAGCCAGTCGTATGCACCTGCTTGACTTCCCAGGAAGTCACTGTGCAGATGTAAGCATAGACTATGGTGAACATTTCTTTGATGTCTTCCCCTCAGTATGGATGCCTTCTCAGGATCCACTGTTGCCTTCTTCATGCCATCAATATTCCAGATTCTACTTGAAAATCCTAGTGGTGCAAGAATAATCGAGTCTCTCAACAGTCTCTCTCCTGTGGGAACAAGGATTGTCTGTTTCAGGGGAGGTCACATGACCCAAGCAAGCCAGCCTAGTCAGAGTGCCTCTCAGTCTTCTGCTGGGGTTGCTAGGATAATAATGGGCTTCTTTCCTGGTGGGTGCTGTAAAGGAAGTATGCTTCAGTAGCGCATGAGCTTCAGGACACCGGAAGGGTCCCTGAGAAGCCAGTATTTGATAGAGACATCATGGTGTTAGACCGGACAATGAGAAGGAAAGACATCAGACCATGAGAGGATGCTATCTAGCCAACAGAGAAAGCAGCCCCCTATACCTGCTCAAGTCTATGCCTTCAAATCAGGCAAGATAACAAACCCTTTCTGTTATTGCAGCCAGTTCGTTAGGTTTCTGTCCTTTGCAAATGAAAGCATGTGAACAAATACAAATGTGAAACTCTAGGGCCATCCATCTGATGAATGGCAGAAAAACTAAGGATGTTCTCGCAGTTCCTGAGCCTGACAGCTCCATCTCATCCAAAGCCCAGGCACCACTCCACTCTAGAATAGACTCTTCCCACACCGTACGCACAAGGGAGACCCCTACTCTTGCATCAAGACCTGGCTCAGATGTCCCTTTCAGGTTCCTGGACTATACTCAGGCAAAAGTAATCACTTCCTCCTGTTTTACTCCCATTGAAATGTGTCATTCACTTGTGTAACTGTTAATGCAAAGCAATTGCATATAGCTCAGGAGTAGAGAACATGTCCTTTTCATCTCTACACGTATCAACCCACACATAGATAGGAACATGGATGCTGAAGGCTCCGCTTGGTATGAACTCAAAGAGCCACATGCCACTCTGCCTATGTTTCCTTCCCTACAACATATGAATGCACTGTTACTAAGACACAGCTTTATATGTATTAGTCAATCAGCTGCCTGGGACATCAGTCAGCATATGGCAACAGACAGTTATAAAAATTTCGTTAAAGTCTGTTTAATAAAAAGCAAAATTAAGCTGATAGGGAAATATTTTAAAAATCTTATCAAAAATACTGGCTCAGTGTTGACAGCCCAACCATTCAGTCTAGAGGATGGAAGCAATGGCTGGGGAGGAAATAAGTGTTAAGACTAAGAGTCAGAGGTGCCTTTCTGGTTCTGCTTAGATAGAACCTCCATCATTCTTCTAACAGGGATGATGAATTTAGCCTCGGCGTCAACATCCACTATCGGGCATTCCATTCATCACCTTTTGTCTTTTCTATTTCCCTGCTTCCTCACCAGATGAATAAAGGAAAGTCTCTTAAGCAAACATCCTTATTGTTTATCTAGCAGAGTTCCTTGCTATTCTGGAATATGTGAGTTACTTTAAAAATTAACCTTCCCCTGAGATACAGTAATTTAAATTAAGAGGAAGGCTGGTCTTTCTTAAAGTCTTGTTTCCTTTATTCAAATTGATGTTTTGTAGATTCCAGAGACTGTCATGCTTATGAAGACAGCCCTTGGTTGCCCTGCCAGGTACAGAGTCCCTTCCTTGCTTGAAAGAACCAGAGAAGGGTGACTCATGCATGAACTGGGGAAACGCAGAACAAACAATGGCAGAACGCAAATGTCAGCTTCCAAAAGAAAGTAGTGGCTCCAAAGTAGAGCAAAAAAAGGTGAGGAAGGCTGGGGGTTACAGGGACACCCAGTCACAGAGGCAGGGAAGACACAGAAAGAACCGGAAGAAGACATCTCAGTTCCTGACAGCCTTTCCTACACAAAACATGTAAGGCCCTTTCCGTCTATGGCTTCAAGATCTGACTCCAGCATCATTCCCCGGCCACAGCCTGTCCAGAGCATGCCGGAGAGCACTACCCTCAACCCAGCCTTCTCCAAAGCAAGCACCTGAGCGGCCTCAGGCTTATCCACTGGGATCTGCAGGGAATTGGTAGTGAACGGTGCCCAGCATAAGGAACATGAGGGCCACACAGACATCTCCAATGTCTCCCTGCTGGTTTAAAGGACTTTGTGTCTGGTCCTCCTTTTTCTTCTCATCCAGACATACACACACACACACACACACACACACACACACACACACACACACACACACACACCTTTATCTGCATTGCTCTGAGTTTTGCCTTAGAAGTAGTCTCAGTCAGCCCATCTCTCTTACACAATAGCTGAAGTTCTCAATACTCAGTGCCAGCCATGCGTGCTGTACATGCACACACTGTTTACCCAAATTCTGGTTCCTGGAGTTAGCGAGGGTCAGGGGAGGCCCTTTCTAGAGCAGACAAAAGGAAACTTGTTCACATCCACGATGAGGTGCTGTCCTGCCTGGTCTTCCCCTTTGTGCTCGGTGTAAGCATTCTAGCCTTGTCCCAACCCAGAGAGGTGGGGCATGTGCCACCCAGTGAGCACCACAGCCTGTGATGTCACTCCTTGGCTCTCTTTTGCACCTCAGTTTGGAATCCTTTAGCTCAAGTCTGCAGAAAAATCCCAGCACAGGAAAGGCTGCTTCTATTTGAGCTGTTGGAAAGGAAAGGCTGTGACCTGGGAGGAGGAAGTGGGAATACTTCTATCTGAGCCATCCTAACAGTGACAGTACAGCCACTGCTCTCTGTGTTGAAAGCCAGTGCTGGTCCTTTGAATGTGGCATCTGTCAAGGCTCAGCGAGGATGACAGATGTCTCTCTGCTCCAGGAACAAACAACACAGCCCCGTGGGGGTGACAAAAACAACTGCAGCCAAACCAGAGTCGAGAGGTGCCTATCTCCGGGAAAAATCTGAAGAACAGCATAGGAGTCCAAGTCTAATGCACACCTGCTCCCCTAAAGAAAGCGTGTTCTCATTATGAGTGTGCCTTTGCCTGGGTGGCCTCATTCATCAACAGATGAGCTGTTCATTCAAGAGACACTTGACGAATGTCCAGGAATGAAAGCCCTGCCCTCCATAGACACAACTGCTCAGCTAACCTTCAAGTAATCCCCTTCCATGGGGGATATTGCTGGGAGGAGAAGGGTGGAGCCAATTTAGGACGTGTCATCCTGAGTCAGCTCTAATTCTGTATGTTCTGATTAGATCTCTCTCTCTCTCTCTCTCTCTCTCTCTCTCTCTCTCTCTCTCTCTCTCTCTCTCTCTCTCTCTCTCACACACACACACACACACACACACACACACGTACATATGGAGCTACAGTGTTCTCACAGGTACATTGTAGGTGCTCAGTGGGTAGCTGTTGATTGAACAGAACAATTTCAAGGCAACTAAAGGGGGTAAGACACAAAGATGTGAAAAAAGGAAACAACTAAGTCCAGTGAAATGATAAGAATAATTAGAAACATCAACTACAAAGACGGTAAACAATCTGATGAAAGTGCACAAGAGAATCACCTCACTGTGCATTCTGAACTAGGCCCATGGTGTTTGTGATGTTTCGGGTTTTTTTTATTTGTTTGTTTCTTTGTTTCATTTTGTTTGTTTGGGTTTTTTTTCCTGGTTTTTCGAGACAGGGTCTCTCTGTGTAGCCTTGGCTGTCCTGGACTCGCTTTGTAGACCAGGTTGGCCTCGAACTCACAGTGATCCACCTGCCTCGGCCTCCCAAGTACTGGGATTAAAGGTGTGTGCCACCACCGCCCAGTCTGTGATGTTTCTTGGAACTGACTCAACACAGAAAAAAAAGAAGGCTACCCCTGGTTCAAAAAAAAAAAAAAAAAAAAAAAAAAAAGTATGGTGTTGTCTTGGAGAAGAAAGATAAACCAATAGACACACCACATGATCTGGGACAAAAGCCTGGGACTAAGATCGTAGAGGTTTTCCAGAGGCAGCAACGGCCAGAGGACATTGCAGAACCCAGGAAACACTGTTCACAGGTAGTGGTGCCTTCTGTCCCTCCTGTGGACCCAGGTGCAAAGGGTAGCCATGGGCTTGCCAAACTCTTAGGCTGTAGCCAAGCTAGGGAAGCCACTTTTGCTTTGGTCTCTGAACTCCCTAAGAAGCAGAGATAGCCTAAGAGATTGGCAAGCCCCAAAGCTCTGAATTCTGATCCCCCTGCCTCAGAAGGTAAGAATGAGAGTCCCCAGTCAACACTGTGCTCCCTATGTGAGGCCTCCTTTGCCAGGAGGCCATTGTGCCACTTGCCAGAAGTACTGTTGGCCTCCCATTAACAAAGACAGGGTAGATGGAGCAAGAGAGCTGAGAAATCTAGAAGACCAGTGGCAATAAGATGTCCCTGTCTAACTCTTCTGCAGCCTCCCACTCCCACAGCTGTGGTTGCAGGGAGGAGGAACATGAATGAACCAGGTCACTGGCTCTTGTTGAGAGTATCTGCTCCCCGTGGTTATGAGAACCCCACCATCCCTGTGAATGTCCGTGTGACCCATTATTAAGGGAAAAGTACAGGCTGATGCTGATGCTGACGCTGACACTGATGCTGGGCTGTGAGAAGCAGGGCTGGGACACTGGCATGAACAGCCAAAGGTAAGCAGGCAGCAGTGTGTACAAGCACCCCCTCAACCCTGCAAACAAGAGCCAGTGATGCAGTTTAGGCAGGTGATGGTACTTTTTACCCTCCACAGGCAAACCATGGCCCAGTTCTCTGTTGCCTTGGAGCCATGCCCACCTTACTGATCTAAGCCCAGAGTCTCCCTCAGCAAGCTGCTGGTGATAGAGGCGACCCATTAGCACCTAAACCACCACTCCTGCACATTCTACTCCCTGAAGACCTTTCAGATCCATTATCTCACAGGGCCCCTAGGAGGCTGGGAAAGGGAAGACTGGACTGACCCTGCAATGGTGAAAAAGAGGACAGCTCCAGACAGGCCAGAGGCAAACTGTGACCTTCCCACAGCGTTTGCAAGGTCAAGGACATACACAGAGAGAAGATGACTCATTGCCATTGCGCCAATTGCACACACACACACTAAGGAAGCTTTGAAACATGGGAGAAAGAGCCAAGAGATTTGCATTCAAATCCTGTGTCTACTGTTGTCTGCATGTTTATGCCTTTGGGCATCTGGTGTCACCGCTGTGAGACATAGTTATCCCATTTGTGTAAGGGAGCACCACTGGGAGAGAAACATGGGATGGCTGTGTAAAGTACTGTGCTTGGAAAACAGCAGACTCTTAATCCATAAATGTGGGGAGTTCTACAGAGCTGCCTCTGACACAGTCATGTAGGCCACAGAACAAGGCTTGAAGGTGATCTCAGCCTCTGTCTATATGCTTAAGCTCACTTTTTTTCTATGCATCAGCCCTCCTCACCCAAGGGCCCTGCTTGGTGGCTCACAAAAAGGCATGCAACGGTAAAACGGACCTCAGACTCTACATAAGCCACCTGCAACTACAGAGAGGACAGTATGAAGAGAAACTTCCCCTGTGGCCCTCCAGGCCAACTAAGGTGAAGCAGCAAGGAGGCACACACGGCCCATCCAAGCGCTCACAGTCCACCTGCCAGTGCAGAAGAGAGCCAATGCTGCCCAAACTCAGGCAACCTCTAATGGGGACATCCTCAGGCCTCGAGGTAAACAACTCAAACCTACTTTCGATGAGAGGTAGAAGTGATTTGTTTCTTTAAAAGTCTTTTTCCCCCCCTTTTTCTTTTCTACAAATGATGAGGTAGGCATCCTCAACCCCTCTCCCATCACCTGCCTGACACTTCGGGTTCCTTCTTCTTCTTCCAACCAACTGCTAAGGTCACAGACCTGGAATTCTGACCAGCTGCCATTTGGGGGACTATCTGTTCCATGGAGTTCTCAGCCACAAAGGCGCAAGGAACCCTGCAGAGCTTCAAAAGAGCAGTGTCCCTGGTCCCCAGAGACTCTAATGCCAATGAGCTGTTTCAGCTCCACCACAGAGACCGGAGCCAAGAAGAGCCGAAGTCACTCACTAACACCCAACCCTGCCTCGTGCCAGCCCTCAGGAGTGTGCATCCACTCTCCCCATAAAAGTGGCATTTGTATTCTAAATAACCTTTCTTCTAGTTGACTCTATCTGGTCTTAATAAGCCAAATTACTACAGTACTTCCTTCTTTAAGACCTTTTCCCAGTTTCCCATGCTATCCATACTAAATTGCAAACTGCTTCCTCTGGCCCACCAGGCTACTGGCTGTGTCTCTTGATCCAGCCTTCCTTGTATTAATTGTTTTACCCTGGAGTCTGCACAGTTCTTCTTACATAGGAACCAGACCCTCACTCTCTCCCTCTTTCTGTGCTACCCATTTCCCATTGACCTTAGCTCAAAGTTGCTAAGACAGACTTCCCTGACCACACCCTAAAGCAAATCATCCCCATTGTTCCCCTCCTGCTTTCCTGTTAGATTACAAAACAAAAACAAACACACAAAGAACACCTATCCCCATGCCTTTGGTTCTTGCCTCCCCTTCCCATTAGGTGAGCTCTGTGAGGTCAGGGACAAAAATCTCACTTCTTCCACGAGTTTACTACAGTACACTGGGTCCTACAGATCCCCAATAATCTTGTCTGGAAAAAAGATTATTCAATTCCCCAACATCTGCCTTCATTCAGTCACTTAGAATTCAATTTTCAAGGTTTTCCCAAACCACAAATAGAGACCCTGCTGTCTGGTGAGCTTGATGCGAAAACCAGTAGTTTGTACCATGGCCATTTTGTGTGCAACTCCAAGTGTCTTAAGTACTTTTTCTATTGCTGTGATAAGACACCTTGATTGGGCACCTTACAGAAGAGTTTATTTGAGACTTGACAGTTTCAAAAGATGAATCTATGACCATCATGGTAGGAAGCATATCAGTAGGCAGGCAGGTATGACGCTGTAAGAGTAGCTCAAAGCTTCTATCTTGATCCACAGCAGGAAGCAGAGAAAACTAAGCTGGTATGGAGCAGGCTTTTGGAACTTCAAAGTCTACTTTCGGTAGACCAGAAGGCTGAATTGGCCTGTTTACCTGGCCCTGCTTAAACAGAGTTTTTTTACTTGACAACAGTTGCTGAAATCATTTGGTCTATAATCAACAGGAGCCAAGCTAGAATCTGAACCTGCTTTCAGAGCTGACTTCTGTTCCAATGAAGCTACGACAAATCCAATCTGCTTGGGGATGAAAAGGAAACCAGTGAGAAAGCTTTTATTTCCTGTGGCATTTTAATGAAGGATTGATTGAGGTTTTATGCAGCTAGGAGAACACTGTCAAAGAGTAATTGCCAAGAAAAGTGAGGGCAAGAGCCATGTGCATAGAGGGAACAACTAAGGTTACTAGCAGAAGCGGAAGGAGGAGGTAATTGGACCAAATGTTAGAGAGGCCTCAACCTCAGAGTTCAGCATCCAATATGAGAAATCTGGGCACCTGTCACTGCCCAAACCTATCTCACTGCAGACAATGGCATCTCTCTAACTTTAAACAACCCTTCCAGGAACCTTTCAGAGATAGATTTACTGACATTTTCATAGTCATTACAAGGTAGGTGAATACTTCTGCAGAACTGAAGCCCAGATGTTCTGAAGCTAAGGAGTCTCTTCTGCAGCTGGGGTAAAGACGTCATTTGGAGTGGTGACAGCATGGCTTACTGCAGATGATCCAATAGACAAAGACATGCCACTATCCACTCATATGTGTGTACACAAGTTATATGGCCACGTTAGCTAACTTCCCTTCTTTGATCTCCACTGTATCTGTCTCTATTTACCATGCTATACTGACCTTTCAACCTGCTGTGGGAAGTTGCAGCCAGCTTTCCAGATGAGTCTGGGAACCCTGTCCCTTCCCTGTGCTTTCTCTGTGTTGAATGGCTCAGGACACTCACTGCACTTCCCCTGGGGATCTTGGCGGGCCCTAACTTAAAATATCAACTCTGTCTCTCTTCTTGGGCTACCAAGCTCTCTAACCTTAACTCCCAATGTGTCTTTGAGATATTTCCCACAAAACTGAGAGAAGGTCAAGGACTCTATCTAGGTCTCACATAAGTATACGAATTCCAAAAGGAATAATAAATAAGGGTTTGGAGGAAAAAATCAACTCAGACCGACTGGGTTAGGTGTTTAGTGTGCCCTCCTTATTCAGCTGTACTTAGCTCCAAGGAAGGGGGCGTGGCTTTTGCATGAAGCATTCAGGCAACATGTGTAGATCCTGTCTCTGGAGTACTGAATGAAACTTAGCTGTGGTGCCATTCATATCCAGGGCAAACAGAAGCAGAGATCCAGCCAGCATCTGACCAGGTAGCGACTGACCTATAAATCAAGCCCTGCTCAGACCAAGCTCTTAAGATGAACTATATATGAGATACTTTTTTAACTGTCCATGTGTGTGTGCATATTGTGGATAGATAGATAGATAGATAGATAGATAGATAGATAGATAGATAGATAGATAGATAGATAGATACATGATAGATATGTGTGTGTGTGTGTGTGTGTGAGAGATATGTATATTTGTATGTGCTCATGTGTATGAGTTTAAAGGTCAGAGGAGAACCTCAGGAGTTGGTCCTTACCTTCTACCTTGGTTTGAGACTGATTGATTTGTTGTTCATCACTGCCAGCCTCTGTGGCCTGTGAGCCTCTGGACATTCTCCTGTCTCTGCCTCCCACCTTACCAGAGGAGCATGGCATAGGAGTGTGCTGCTACACCAGCCTCACATGGGTTCTTGGGATTAGAACTTAGGTCCTTGCCCTCATGTGGCAAATATTTTACTCACTGAGCTATATCTCCAGCCTGGGTTCTTTTTTCTAAGTTTTTCAGATGTGAACCTCTGTCTAGATCTAGATAAGAGATAATGAGAGTCTAGGGTCCTGTGGCTCTGCTCCCATGTTTATTAAGTCAATCTGAGTAATGCCCCAAGTTTATTGCTTCTCAATGCTATATACTCATTACCATCCTTCTGGGATAGAGGTCATCTTCCTGCAAAGTTTCATGGAGCTATTTTGGTGGACAGATTTACCAAACTGTCTCTGATTGGCTCGACACATCCCTTATACCTCAGAGTTCCTTATCCTGCATGAAAAACAAACCAAACAACATCAGTAGCCCATGTTTTGGTCACTTCCTGTCTTTCTGGAAGGTTCTTTGGAAGTCAGAGATAGTAAGAAACAGAGAAGAGAAAGAGAACACATGTGCACACATGAGGACCATCTAATCAAAAAGGTCTGTGATCTCAAACACTTCTTGATGGCAAGGGGACATCTTTACTTCTATTTCAACCTCCCTCCACTACTAAGGCAGAAACACAGCTGCACAGTAGAGAGGGTACCACCCCCTCCAATCTCTAAGGGCAATCAAAGTTCTCCTTGTCTCTTTCTGTAGCTCCTTGGAAATGCTAAATGCATGCCTCAGCTACAGTAAGAGGAGACATGACATATCTGCAACCAAAATATGAACTGGTTGAATGTTGTCTGAAGATAGCTGTTTCTGTTATCTTTTAATGGATTTTTGGGGAAAGAGTTGCTGATGTAGATAAAATAGTTATAAAATTTAATGCTTCAGATTTGAATGTGCACCAACCACAAGCAGGCTAAAAATAGATTTAACTGCATCAATAATCCTTCTCTTTGAAGTTTCGGGCCATTTGGGGTGGGGGCTGAGAACATCCTGAGAGAACAGAAGGGCAAAAGGCGATGAAAACAGCAAGTACTGCAAGTGAGGCATCCAGACCGGGACCCCAGTGGCAGCCTGGTTAGAAGGCCTCTTCTGTAGACATCCATGCACCTGTTTCCTACACAAGGATCATCTACATATGATGGAAACATGGGGCTTCCTGCAAGGCTGCTACATTCACTCTTAAGACCACTCTGAGGCTCTGAGGCTGAGGCATCTCTGATTCCTAGCTCTTTGGCGGAGGTTTAGCACTCAAAGACCTTCACAAATCCTAGAGTCCCAACATAGATAGTGCCTCCATGGCAGAAGCAAAGCATGTCGATGCTGGGCCAGAGAAGCCCTGGGGTTTCTCCATCTTGTTCTTCTCCAGGAAGGAGATGACCTCTGCAAGGCTGAAAGGCTGAATGCATAAGGCGGACTCAGCATGGGCCAGTGTGGTGGCAGGATCTTGTTCCAACCAAGTCTGACCAATGACCACCTCCGTGTCCTTGACCTTGAAGAAGAAGAGTCACAGTATTGTGTGCTTTACAGGACAGATTAGAGAAGTGACTGAAGCACACACAGGTGTCCCCTCCCCTAGTCTGTCACAGTCTCACTTAGGGAGACTCTGAATCATTAAAATAAGGACATCTGGGTTAAGGGTCAAGTACCCTGTGGTGCTCACATGGATAGGACAGCACTGTCCAGTCTTCTTTATAGACAGCGGAAATTATACTGTCCACACTGAGCCAGGCACCCTGACTCCCCTGCCTTCATTTCCCGTCCTGCTTGTTCTGGCCTTGAGGTTCTTGGCCAGGATGGGTTCTCTATAAAGCATATGTGACCCTTGGCCACGACACCACATAGCCTCTCCTCCATTCTTCCTGGCTCCGTATCCATCTTTTCAAGTTCGTGTTGTCCCTCTACTACCTGACCTCACGACACTAAAACTGTTCAGTAACTGCTCTAGCTGTTAGGAGTGACAGGTTAAGACACCCAGAAGTCCCCCCTTCCATAGATGACTATCTCTGGACCAATAATTGTGGCTTTTTGTTTGTTTGTTTGTTTGTTTGTTTGTTTGTTTTACCATTGACATGATGCAAAAACTCGGGAGACTTCATTAAGATGAAAATGATTGGCTCCTCCGGGAGGAAAATACGACCAATTGGCCAAATAGCCATTGTTCCTAGACATTCAAGGCAGCTGTTCCCACAGCTGGGAAGACCGCTGCTTCTGCTGGCCAACCTTGACCAGTCCCCTTACTGCGTGGCTTTCCTGGCCCTACTCATACCACTGGGCACTCGGGGTCCTTCTCAGGACTCACACACACTCCCCCGCCTGACCTCCAACCCTCTTGAAGCGTTTCTTCCTAGAGCTGTGCTACAGCTCCCAGCTTCCAGGTGCTGCCAGGAGCCGTGGTCCAACCGACAACCCCTCCATGCTCTGTTCTGCCCAACCCAATCCAAGTGTCTCTTCTCCAGAAATCCCTCCCCTCCAAGCGTGCCACAAAAAGCTCTCCTTCCTCCAAATCCTGAACTGTTAAAGACCCCAGACATTTTAAATAAGGGCAAAGGTTTAAAAGTTCCTCGTTTCACCCCAGTGCAGGCTAGCACTATCCAGTGATAGGCTACGCGCTCACTCTGAGTCACATGCCCTGGCTCCCTCACTTTCATTTCCCTTCTGTTTGTTCTGGCCTCGAAATTCTTGGCCAGAGTGAGCTCTGCTCAGTATAATATGTGACCCCTGGCCACAGTACCACATGGCCCTGCCTCACACAGCTCTTCTGTGCCCAGGCTCTGTCTCTTCAGCCAAACTTCCAACCTCCCTAGGACATTGTCATGTGCTTACACTTGTTTGCCCTCCCAAAGGAAGGCTGGGAACTTATCATACAGAAGGTTCTAGGCGTGGACATTCATAAAAGCCCTGGACTCTTACCAGTCTCTCCACTTCACCTCTCTCCTTTCCCTGGCTCTCAGTACAGCCATGGCCCCAGCTCCTGAAACCACCGCAGACGGACCAGTGTGGCTTTCTGCCATCTCCAGCACTCCCAGCACTGCCCCAGGCTAATCCCCGAAGGTGACATGTGATAGAAGCTCAACATTTGCACTCTCAATGGAAAGCATTTTACTCCTTACTCCTCACACTCTACCCAGGCAGTTCACTGAGCCTAGCACTCCCTCCGTTTTCACCAAACAAGCCTACAGCCTTTGAAGTCCCAGGTCCTTGCCCTGCCCCGAGTCCTTTCCTATCTCACTTGGCCAGCACCCAACCCTGCACCATTTTCTGGCCTCTTCTCTCTCCTTGCTTTTACCTGTCACTGTCTTTGTCATATTGCAGTGTGATTTTTTTTTTTTTGTCCAGGCCTATCTCTCGCTTCCAGGTCAAGCTCTTCTGTGTCCAGAGCTGTGTGACCCTCTTCCATGGCCCTGCCCAGGTCTAAGTCACAAGTGTTTATGAGCAGCCTGGCACAGTTATATCATAAGCCTCATTTCTCCAGTAAAGAATGGAAGCAAGGTCAAAAGTTGTATGCACCAGCAGGAGAGCAGAAGGTAGGAAACCAAGGGGGCAATTCCCTGTGGGATGATGCCACTATCAGTTTAAGATAAGGAAAGGCAGCGATGATGCCCTGTTAATGTCACAGGTGGAGCTTGATTTACCAATCCACTCAGAAACGCTGAATTCTCTAGGGGAAAGGACCTTCCACGCATTATACAGTATGAATAAAAATGCCCATATTTTGAAAAGACAACATTAACACTGGTTTGTACAGTAGAAATACAAAAGATTCATTTCCACAGAAAATATAATCTCAAAGTTTTTATCTGTATTGCACCTAAGACATCAGCCTGCTTTTTTCCTAATCTAGCAATGCATCCCAACATTTGTTCTCCAGTGCCTAGGACCCTTACCTCACCATCCTGCTGGCTCCCCCAACAGTAAGCTAAGGGCACTATCTGACACTGCACATTCTATACTGGTGTAAGTCACATTTCCAGTGTTCTGATTTTTTGTACCTTGACAATGAATGTGGGCAAATCCCATCTCCCCTATTGTAAAAACAGCTTTCTCACTGATGACATAAAGAAATAAGATTGGGTGAGAAAGTGAAGGTCCTTGGAACCACAAACCTCGAGGCATAATCTGACATTAATTTCCACACGCTGTTGAATGTCTCCTGGAGTGATTTTCAAAAACAGCAACGTCAACAGCTAACACATACATAGCCTCACACATCCAAGCACATACGCTACCCACTTAATTCTCAAATGACAGCATATGAGGCTGTTGCTTTTAGCCCTAATTTCTGACAAGTGAAGAAGGCTGAAACCGAGTCTTTGAGCCAGGTCACCCTCCACTCTTCCCTCTACCCATGTTTCTTTCCATCCAACTTTTCATTTGCATGTTTCTCCATTTTTTAAGCCATCAAACTAACACAAAACAAGATGGCTCCCACCATCTCCTTAGATTGCTCTCATGGACAGAGATGGCCTTTAGAAGAGGAACCCACAGATTCCAGCTGGCGGCTCAGAAAGGCTTTGTGGGAGAGATGTCATTCTGAGATTGCCCTTGTTTATTCAAGTAGAACTATGTATAGATGAATCAACAAACTTCTTTAACAGGAGCCACCACAGACAGAGACATACAGAGTGATCAGAAGACCATAGTGGCAAGCCAATGGGAGGACAGGACACGGAAAATGTGACTGGTTGCAGGAGGAGACAGAAGCAGGGACTGATTGGCCATCATGCATGCCAGCAGCTACCTCAGTATCTTCAGTTTCCCCATTCTGTCCACCCTGTTTATAACCACCCAAGCCCTGAGAATCTCATGTACTGGAGCTTAGAAGAGCTATACCCTCCTCCTGGCAGCACCAAAGCATGCCCTCTTAAAAGGCAGTGTTGCGAGTAATGAGGGGTCCTCAACTCCACCCCTACTCTCTCTTTCCCAATCCACAGCCCTGAGCTAGTCTAAGCCAGTCTGGACTCACTTTACAAGTAGTTGCAGAAGGTGTGACATCAAAAGACTAGCAAATCCCAAATATTTAACCACCAGAATAATCCTTCCATCCATCAGTTTGGTAATTCTATCCACCAAAAAATAAACAACAATAAAATACAAAGCTATTATGGTTTCATTTCTGAGCTGCCACTCTCATAATAAACACACCACGGCCATTTACAGCTCACAGCTCGCAGCTCTCTAAACATTTACACATTTCTCCTGCTCTTAGCACATCCTTGGCCTTGCGATTAAGTAGCAGGTCACAAGAGTGGGATGGCAGCAAGGCTTTGAGTTCAAAACCATCTTGGGTTGTTTCCCAAATCTGGTTTCATTGGTTTAAATGTAACTGTCCCATTTAGTCAATCCAATGATCACTGGTACTCTGGGCTATGGTATCCTAAACCATGGCATGCTGAGCCAAGGCATTCTAGGTCGTGCATGGTCTACACAGTGTCCTCTTATAGGTCTGTGAGTCAGAGGGAACACAGACAACACAGACCCCCCCCCAAAAGGCACAAGACATGAGGCCGTGTTATACTGAATTCTATGGGAAGTAGGTGGAGGTCTCCATGAACGCTGAGGCTTGGGGGGAGCCAGTAAATCTCAACACTCGGCTTCCCAGAGCAAAGGCTCACAGTGATGTCATTTAGGGAAAGGAGGTGCGTAAACATGGCTTTCCTAGGTTCATAGTCCTAAACCATACACACGTGACAGCCCTGCCCTTTGAGAGTGTGCAGTCTCCTAAGAGACCAAGGTGGTATTTAGAGAGTTTAGCAATTAGGATAAAACCATGTCTACATAGGTGTTCTGGGTAAAGTCAAGCGAAAGAATGCTGGTGGACTGGTTAATGAGGTCTCTGCAGAGGATGGAGAGAGACACACAGCCCATGAGGTGACTGCTGAGCCAGAGAAGAGAGGTGACACTGGAGACAGGTAAGGGTGGCAAAGGAAAGCTGAGGGACTCTGAGGATCCCATCACCAACCCTGCTCTTGCCCCCAATATCATAGATGATTCTAACCTCAGGAAAACAAACTGCCTTTGGAGTGGGATGTGAGTGTGGCTCTGAAGTCTCCTTGGCTCATTGTATGATCCCTGAGCATTGCTTAATATGGCAGTCTTACCTATTTTTGTCAAAAGAAACAAGACTGCTAACAGGACTCACAGATAGCTACAGATCTGACACCTGCCTGAGTTTATTGAAATGCTGCCTTGCACAGTCCTATAGAAGACTCTGCAATGCTGGGGTCTGCGACACATCTTTGCAGGCCCCTATAGAGGGGTGTACTGCCTCTAAGACATCAACAAAGCCATGGTGTGTGCAGAGGCTCTTTCAAGGGAGCATCAGTGGGAGGCCAAACTCTCTCCTATCACTGACTGAGGATGAAGGAACACCCAGTGTCAGGCCATTTGGGACAATGCTGGCAGATCCGTCAAGGTCCAGTATTCTCCAGGGAGTGATGGAGTTTTCCCCACCCTGCACCACACTTGGCCTCTGTACAGTTCTCATCCTTCCCCTCCTCCCTCTTAGAGCAGCAGCACAGACCCGCTAATAAATATCTGCATATTCAGCTCTGGCTCAGGGGCTGCTGCTTAAAGGTTCCCTACAACACATCTGGTCAGTATGTGTGGCCTGATCCAGTGACAGGAATGAGAGCCCTGCTGTTGATGTGAACAGTCAGATCAGCAATCGTCCTGTCTTCTCTGTCTTCAAGGTGCACTTTCTCCTAACAAGACTGAAACTGGGGTAAGCAAAGGGACATGTGGCAGTGCTGTGATCAGAGGTCAGCCTGAATCCAACTCAGGGAACACAGACAGCATTTACCTGTCTTCCTACAGAGTCTAGAACATTCTAAGTGGAAGCCAGGCTCCGCGTGCCTTCTCCATCACAAATGCTTCAGGCATTTCACCTCCATGCATAGCAAGGAGAATCAGCCCTAGGCAGGAGGACATATAGGTTGGAGCCGGCCAAGAGGGGGCCCTGCAGTAGAACATCACCCTCTCCACATACTCTAACCCAGGAGCCAGAGGGGCCCAAGTGTCTCAGGTAGAAGTACATGGTGTCCAACTGCCGCTCATGGGGATTCTTTGGATATTTGCATAGCCATGTCAGGAGACTACGTGGCTCCTACCAACATCAGAAGAGCCAGGAAGATTTTTCTTTTTCAACTAGAAACATCTGGAAGAAGGGAAGCTAATGGGATCTAAGCAAGTCTGCCCAGAGCACATTCCAGAACAGCTTGCTCCTGGGCTCATCCTGTGCCTGAACCTGCTGACCCTTCAGAGGTTCTGACTCATATTGCTCTGACCTTTGGCTGCACAGAGGACAGCAGTTCTTCCTACCTCACCTCAAGCCTTCTCTCTTCACACAGGTCCTGAGGCAGTGCCCAACCACACTTTGGTGACAGTGAGTCCCTTTCCTCTGAAAGACACAGAAACACCTACGAATGCCTTTTAATTGGTTCACAAAAGGAAGAAGTAGGCCTGGAGAAATTCTCCTTAAACACTTGCTTCCACTTACAAGAGGAACTTGGGATTTTGCAGAAGGGAAGCCATGGCAGGAACTACACAGGCCCTTCCTGGGAAGTAGACATGACCTCTGCTCAGAAGGGACAGATGGACTTCTAGAGCTGGTACACTGGTGGGGGTGCACTGTTGAAGCGCTCAGGGTCCCACAGAGCTCCAGGGTTGAGGTACAGGATAGGAGAGCAGCTCCCATGGACTCCAGCCCTTCATTCAAAGTAGCTAGATTTCTATCAGTTTATCAGTTTACACAGCCCTGTAAGAATATAAAGGGTATAAAAGCAATCACTTCAGATTCGGCTCTTGGGGAAGGTCTGGGCGTATCAAGTCAGACCACTGAGCTGCTGTGCAAGCTCCAGCAAGTCACTCAACTATATTGATGCTATAATCCTTTGTGCATGGAGAATACAGGAGTGCCCAGCTCCTCGGTTACTTGAAGGAAAGACAAGGTAAAGCCTTCACAGTGGTCCATTCCTTTCCTGCTTCAGAGAGCACAAGAAACATGAGTTGTTTTCTTTAGAGGCCCATAACCCCTTTTAGAACCCAAAGCAAAAAAAACGAGCTGCTACCTCTGGGAAGACAGAGCGAGAGGGCTTCAGGTCACACGATTCCTCAGCATTTCAATCGCTTAAGACCTGAGAGAATGACAGCCTCTGCCTGTCAATGTCTCATGTTCTCATTCAAGTGGAGCACCCTGGTCCACGCAATCCAGGGTAGCACCGATCCAGCAAGTCACGGAAGGAAAAACTCCCCTCCTAGATGTTCGGAGGGATCCTCCCATAAGGACCCACGTGAATACTGCACATCCAGCAGCGGTACCCCCTCGTGATGCTACTCCGAGTAGTCACCTGCCAGATCTGAACATAAGAGCCTCAAGAAGTTGGGGGAGAGGGGAGGGGAAGGGTGCTGTATGCAAATGCAAGACACAGTCATCATCACCATCAGCCTTGCAATTTACAGCCCCTGCTCAGCAGTATGGATGTGATTTCAGGACACGGCCCTTATTCATCCTGAGATCATATGTGCCATGTTGTGAGGGGGGGGGTGTGGGGAGCACTTCTCCTCATTCTCTGATTCAAATTACGTCTTCCTCCGTGGCCTCTGCATGTGCATCCATTTTTTTATTGCTCAATTACAAACTCCAGGATGACATGCTCTGACATCCTTGCTAATTGTCTGGTTTCTGATCACAAGTCCCTGGTTCAGGGAAGAATCCCCGGCTTTATCTATGTGGGAAAGAGTAAGGCTTTCTCCTGACAGGGTAGAAAAGAGTACGCATTTAATGATTCCTTTGTTAGACTAAATGGTAGATAACCCAGAATGGCAACAGACCAAACACACCAGCAGGATTTCCAGACCTTCCCACCCCATCGAGAACCACTATCCAATGAGCAATCAGAATGCTCTCAACTAATCAGAATGAAGATTTGCTGTCAGTATACATCATTATTAGCTGTTTTAACTTATAGTCTATAAAATACTCCTCTACCCAAGAAGCAAGAAAGAACTCACTTAAGTTCTTTTAAATGAACAGTTTCAAATTACTGACAGGCACAGAGAGGGAAGAGAAAATTAAAGAGAAAGAAAATAAGTCAGACATGGTAATGCATGTATGCTTTCCTAGCTCTTGGAAAATGGAGGCAAGAAGATTAGGAGTTCAAGGCCAGCCTTGGCTACATAGCAAGTGTGAGGCCAGCCTAGGGTATAGAAGATCCTGTTTCCCTGTCTCAAAAGACTAAAACACACACACACACACACACACACACACACACACGGGGCGGGGTCAGGGAGTAGCTAGATAAATATATAAGGAGAAAAAGAAGCAGAGCGCACAGAAGTACATCTAATGAAGCTATAATGAGAAAACAAGGCACACGAGGGGAAACGTACAACATAAAGAGAGCCATGAGGAAACAGCTTGTCAGTAAAAGTCACAGTCCAGGCTTTCTTCTACAACTGTAGAGAATGACTGTTGCCAATCGCCTCCTTAATAAGATCAAATTGTATGGAGACCATGTCCAGCTAATGACTGGCAGTGACCCATTGAGTGTCCCATCCTGTAATGCTGGGCCATTTTAAATAGTAAATATCCGGTGCACACTTGGGCTAGCATTGCCACTAGGATCATCACAACTAAGGCTAGGGTGGTCAGCCACCCTGGTTGCCTCAGCTATAGACACCATAGACTGGGGAGGAATATGAGACCTTCTCTCCGTGTTGTACAGGGCTATGGAGATGGCTAAGTGCTTAAAGCACTTTCCAGGCAACCATGCAGACTAGCCTTTGGA
Source organism: Acomys russatus (assembly GCF_903995435.1). NCBI lineage: Eukaryota > Metazoa > Chordata > Mammalia > Rodentia > Muridae > Acomys > Acomys russatus. Next base: position 74,803,981 of record NC_067139.1, read on the forward strand.
CTCCCCAGAACCCACATAAATGCTGGGTAGGCATAGCAGCCTACATATCATTCCAGCCAAATAGGGGGACAGGAAATTCCCAGAGCAAGCTGTCCAGCAAGATTAGACGAACTGGTGAGCTCTGGGTTTGACTGACAGACCCCAACTCAAAGGATAAAGTAAAAGATCACTTGATGATGATTCCAGACATCAACTTCAGGCCTCCATGTATATACACACATGTACACTGGCACACACACACAAACACATACATCAACATACAAAAACACATATGGACATGCTCACCATGTACACACATGTGAAAATGGAAAATGAGAGTAGCACAGAGGACAAATTTGTTATCTGTATTCAATACTATGATAAACATCACCGCATTATGTTAGCCAGGGCTACAGAAAGCCACTCAGAGGTAAGGATGGAGGTATGCGTACTAATCAAATAACAGATTTGGAGAATGTCATATTGTCCCCAACATGCTCTTCATCTGTGCACTGGGGGGATGTCATCCTCTCTCCCCTGCTCTGTGCCCTTCTCTGTAGAGCACGGCGGAATCATAGGTGTTTCTGTGGCACCTTGTAATGCTGGGCTTCGACTTCTCTCAACCACAGGCAGAGATTTGAAGTGAACAGATTGTTCAGATCTAATGATGACAAGAAGCACACACACAGACACACACACAGACATGCACATTTGCACACACACAGACACACAGACACACACACATACACACACACAAACTGCATTGCCTAGTGTTCCCAATGAGCCCCCCATGTGTGTCCTTGGGCCCGAATAACTCTGGGGGAAGTCACAAGGTCATCACAATTGTTGACTCTGAAAGGACTTTAAATCCAGGTCGCCCCATGCCCCTGAATTACCCTCGAAATCCTCTCCTGACACATACTGACTCCTAAAATAGTTCTTAAAGTGGGGCTCCGAGGACAAGACCAATGGGGCTCCGAGGGCAAGACCATCAGGTGACCTGACTGCAGTGCCTCCTGTCCCAGAACTGGGCAAATACAGTGGCCAGCTCAAGTTCAATCAATTCCCACTGTTTTGAGGTGGCAGCCAGCAGAGGACTTTATCTTCACCGACCATTTTTCCTCTTTATTCTCTTCCACAAAGCTGCTTCAAGGCTAAGGAGGAAGTCCCTTTGCTACATTGTCAACTGGAAAACCGTATACCAAGGGTTTCCAGCTGTGTCCTACCAAATGCTCCCTGTGGTGTTATCCCTCAACATGTAAGCTGTGGATGGCAGGTCAGAGAGGCCTGGAAGACTGGTCCCCAAGGCACTGCCAGGCAGGTCAGAGAGGCCTAGAAGACTGGTCCCCAAGGCACTCCCAGGTGACCACTGACCTTGGTTCTCCTTGTGTGTTAAACAAGAGCGCATCTTCCCACGTATCTACCAGGAAGCAGCCACTGACAGCTCCATGAAGCAGCTGCTACCATTAGTCCCGCTTTATAGATGAAGCACTTGAGACTCTGGAAAGCAGCCTCATCCAAGACCACAGAAGCTACAACTGAGGCAGAAATGCTGTGCTTTGTATTTAGCCACGGATGCTATGAACCTGTGCTCTCAAACAAAGCACAAGACAGGTCATACAGTCTAGGTTTCTGTGGGGTGTGTGTGTGTGTGTGTGTGTGTGTGTGTGTGTGTGTGTTGTGTCTGTCTGTCCATAAATTTTCCTGCAAGGCACTCACTTTTACATTTAACTGAGATTTATTTATTATTACAGACAGCTTTAACTCCAGGTAGGGTAAGAAGTAGTCAAAACTCTCTCCACTGATGCTCACACGTTAACCTCCTTGTGCATTTCCCTATAGGTCAGTGACTCTCAACCTTTCTAATGCTATGATGCGTGCATGTCGCATACAGGTCTTCCTCATGTTGTGTTGACCCCAATCCACAAATGTATTTCATTGCTACTTCATAACTGTAATTTCTCCACTGTTATTAATCGTAATGTAAGTATCTGATATGCAGGCTATCCAATATGCCACCCCCCAAGGGGGACATGACCCACAGGTTGTTAGCTATAGGGCAGAGTGGTTATCTGCCTTTGATGGACCTCATCCTCACCTTCCTTCTCCCTAGCATACTGACTTTGTTCAGGGATGCAGGTGATGGAGGAAAGAGTCCTAACACTGCTCCTAGGTAGACGTCAGTTAGTCAAGTCAACCTCACTGGTCCTTTTCCTTTGCCAGCAGCTGACTAAGGATCAAGCTGGTGACTCAGTTCTGCCTCCTGAACTACATGGGAGGGTGTACTGGAGTCTCACAGACATGTGGTACAGGCTCCTAAAGGCAGGCTGGAGGAGGAGCTTCCTTTCCTGAAAGACTTTTATATGTTTTATAAAATATATGTATACTCATGTATGTGTATGTATAAATATGCACACATTTATACACATGAATATTTTCTTTTTTCATCAAGGTTCAAATATGCATAAAATGCAAATTTAATCTAGAGTTCATTGGTCTAATTATTACTTCATCTACTTAAGAGACACATCTTTTAAAAACACAATGAAGCCAGACTCAGTGTACTAGTGAAAACAAACAACAGTAGAGAACACGAAGGCAGAAAAGAGATGTTTTACCGAGTGTTCAGAAGGCACAGGAAGGAGTTGGGATGGTTATGATCAATATATATATATATACACATATATATACACATATACGTAAGAGATTATTAAAGAATAAAAAATACTTTTAAATAACTTTTTTAAAATGATGATAATATTGTTTATCTAACTGACTTAACTAAAATGTGGTCATTTTAAGATGAAACCCAAATCAGGAATGTGCTTATCTCACAGTCATGCTAAACATCCCAGGTCTAGCACATTTTAATTGAGACAGCTATCCCTCAGATTCTCAGATCCACCCGGTGTCGGAGGAGGGTGACGACCCAGGTCTAGGTTTCTTTGGTTCCTACTCTGTCAGCTCGTGAACATCCTCAGGGAACAGCAACACGTATATGTCTGTGCAGGACTGTGCGTCACCATCGGCTCTCCAGGCCAGTCTGTGAGTCAACGCAGGAGCCAGGATGATGTCTGGCTCTAAAGGTTCCAGAACAGCATCTCCAGCATCCCCAGAGATCACCATCATCGTGCTGACAGATGGAGTGAGGTCTAGGGCTTGAAGGAGAACATTGTCTAATCAAGCAGACCTTGTACTTCCACCACCAGCTGCAGGAGCCACCTCAAAACTGAGAATGACCTCAGAGGTGGAGGTGGAGATGGCACCTACGTAGTCACTTGGGGCACTGGCAGGTTGCGCCAATTATAAACAAACAACACACCTACGTGCAAAGAAGGAAGCGTGCATGCAGGGTTGAGGAGGCAGTTGCCATGGAAACCAGCTAGCCTCACTCCAGAGTTTTCCCTGGCACCTTGATCATTCAGTGGCTGATGGAGTCTGGTGGAGGGGCATTGTGCCTGTCCCTGTGGAACCTTCCAAATGGGCCCATTATGATGAAAGCAGATCAAAGACGGAAGGATGACGTCGCTTTTCTATTCACAGTTGCATCCACGTTTTATCCTGGATATGACTCAAAGATAAAAGCCAGCCTTGCCATAGAGGGAAATGGCTGGAGAGGATGAAATACTGACAGCAGGGGTGAGGTGGAAGGCGTCTGGACATGGTAATAGAAGGGACGTGGCTCAGAGAAGGGAAGCTGCCTTCAGTGTCCTCTGCAGAAAAGGTCCCACTGGGTAAGTGGTTATGACCTCAGGATGTGGTGCCCCACACACCCAGACATAAAACTTCCCTCTGTATAGCAAATCCCTGCTTTGATTGCTTCACTAAATATCCTATATCTCCTACTCCTCACAGTCTACACACCACACACACACATATACACACTATACATAAATACACATACACACCTACCCCACACACACACAGACCACACCTACTATACACACAGACACATACATACACACATACACACTGTACACATATACACACATACATACATACACACACACTACACCTAAACACACCCACATACACACAGACACATACACTTACATACACACTCACATATACATACCACACACATACCATACACACACACACACACACACACACACACACACACACACACACACACACACACGGGAGCACTCTTGCACTGAATAGCATCTCTAGCATTCTCTATTGTGAGACAGGTTCTCACTAAGTTGTTCAAACTGGCCCTGAGCTTATGACACGCCCCCACCTCAACCTCCCATATCGCCAGGGCAACAGGCTGGGCCACTCATTCATAAATCAGAAGTGTATGAAGCAGCAGAAGGAATCCATGTCGCCTCACCCCAGGATCCCAGGCCTGAGGGTCACTGTACATGTGATCTTCCCAGGATCCCAGGCCTGAGGGTCATTGTACACATGACCTTCCCAGGATCCCAGGCCTGAGGGTCATTGTACACATGACCTTCCCAGGATCCCAGGCCTGAGGGTTATTGTACACATGACCTTCCCAGGATCCCAGGCCTGAGGGTCATTGTACACATGACCTTCCCAGGATCCCAGGCCTGAGGGTTATTGTACATGTGACCTTCCCAGGATCCCAGGCCTGAGGGTTATTGCACACATGATCTTCCCAGGATCCCAGGCCTGAGGGTCATTGTACACATGACCTTCCCAGGATCCCAGGCCTGAGGGTTATTGCACACATGATCTTCCCAGGATCCCAGGCCTGAGGGTCATTGTACACATGACCTTCCCAGGATCCCAGGCCTGAGGGTTATTGCACACATGATCTTCCCAGGATCCCAGGCCTGAGGGTTATTGTACATGTGATCTTCCCTGGGATATTAAAATGTCTGTGCCTTGGCTTCTTCTTCCCCTGTCACAGGGGTGGGAAGAGACTCTTGCTCACCACCTTCCACTATGCCTGCACTCTTGTGCACAACACTGGCTGACTCTTTGCACTGTGGTTGACAGAAAGGACCAAGCAGAGGGCTCGGTTCATCCAGATAGGTCAGCTGGATACGAGGGTGAAAATGTCTCCTCTTCTCCCCTCTCCCATGCAAGACAAAAGGGATTATAAAACAAACAGCGTGTTTCCTAGTCTCAAGGAACCTACAACTTACTATATTTGATTAGCAAACAAATTATATAATATTTAGCCTGTGCCAGCTACTGTTCTAAGTACTTTACAAATATTAGGGAATTTAATCTTCATAATAACCCTGTTGAGTAGCTATTCTTTCTTCTGTCCCTGGCCCAACTAGTACATGGCAGAGCCAAGGTCAAATAGCCAGTCTGGCTCAACAGCCTGCACGCCACACACGTGTGTAGGTGAATTATAGACAAGACTGGTAGGTTTCAGGAGAGAAAGAGTAGGTCCTGGTCTTGAAGATGAGATCAGATTTGAACCCACAAAGTAAGTGGAGGAGTATATGGGGAAGGAGGGTTGGAAAGCGGGCACGTGTTGTTCATTTGCATAAAGAGTCTGGGTTTTATTCCATACAAAGCCAACAGAGAAACCTAGACAAAGCCTGCTTTGGGGGAAATTTCACTGGCAATGACCCACAAAATGGTCATTAATGGTGACATTAAGTGGGACAGATGAGGCACATGACACACAGTCTGGCTGGGTGAGTAAAGCAGGAAGTGAAGGCTTTCAGTCAGGACTGTAAGGAAACGGGCATTGAGGGCAAGCCTTGGCTAGGGCTTGAAACTGACATACCAGCGCCAGTTTCTGTCAATCACAAGGATCAGAGGCAAACTCCAGGGAGGAAACAATGGCATGTTCTTAGCCACCCAGAGCGGCACAGGGGCAGGCTCACTGCAGCTGTGCAGCCCACGGGCACTCGAGCTGCATGGAGAATCAGAGACGGTCTCAGCTGCCCTTACTGGCTACTACTCATGCAAGTCAGACCTGAGAAAAAAAACCTTGAAAGCCTCAAAAGTAAAAGATGATATGAAACTGCAGGCTGTCCCACTGCCCGTCGATTGAATAAATCACAACCCTAGACTCTGAGCCAAACCTGGGTCTTCTGGCTAATGGGTATTCTATTCTAATCCCTAGTATATTGGGAAGAACTGAGGTCGGCTAGGAGTTATAGCCCAAGAACGTGACCAGTCAGTCATCTCGTAAACTCCTCTGATGGCCTGAAAGCTCCTCTGCTGCATTCCTATTTTGCCTAAGTCCCCGGAGAAGGCTTTGTCTGACATCACTAGGAGACGAATGCCAGGGTGAGGGCACAGCAGGTAGACTCATAAAACCAGTAAAGGGAACTTGGCTTTCACAGAGCTGGGGCACGCCTGGTTATTTATCTTTCATATCTGAAGCCTCGGAATTCCATTTTCATCTTGATGGGGATAATAAACTCTTAGCAAACTTTTATGGCTCCCCAGATGAGACCAAGGACTCTACCCACCCCCCGACCCCCCGCTTCCTTCCTGTAACCCAGGTAGACTCTCAAATTCAAGTCAGACCAGAAACTGCTCTTGGTCAGAGGCAAAAATGTATTTATCTTTGTAGGCACAGCCATTAAGATGTGAGCATGAGTAGCTGAAGAGAGAGAACATTAGGGGCGGGGGGGGGGCGGGGACAGGAAGAAATAGGAGCTATCGAAGGAAGGAGACCATGACGCCATCAACCCCCACAAGCTTTTTATGGAACGGGGGAGTAGGGCACGGGAAGGCAGCTGCAGAGAGGCGAGAATGGACCCTGGGAGTGGGCTGGGAGGTCTCTGAAGAAGGAGGGGCTGAGACCGGCTCATGCTGACTGCTAAAGGAATTTTAGGGAGTGGACAGAACACACTAGAAAACTGTGCCTACATTTCTGTTTGTCTGTCGAAGCCATGTGGCTCTGAAATCCACCCCCTCTGCTCCTCCAAATACTAAAAAGAGGTCTCCAGATGGAAAAATTTCGAAGTCAGGCTGCAGTATGAAAAGAAAATTTAAAAAGAAAAGCAAGGAAAAGGCTCACACAGGAAGCTGACAACTTGCCCGGTTCTCTGAGTTCTAGCGTACAGATCTGAGTTAACCTGAGTACTAGGCATAGTCAGGAAACGAGCTCCACTGCACCTCACTGCCTGGGACTGGCTGCATGGCTTCAGACAAACCTCAGTTTAATCATTAAGGAAACACAAGTGACGTGGTCTCAAACACTAAGGCAGAGACAGTGCCTGTCTGGCCACCTTCTAAACCCTCTCTCATGGCAGGAATCACCAATCAGTCACATTCCTCAGAGCAGAGCCAGCTGTCTGTTGCTGAGCCATGAATCTCTGGCAGAGCTTTCTCAGCAGACATCACCTGAATGGAACCAGGAACCGGAAGCTTCCTGGGTTAGATCTCTTCTGATCCTAAGCTACCAGAGCAAGAAAATGGCATGCACCCTAGACACCCCCCGACTAAGTCGCAGCTCGTTTTGTCATCGCTTTGCATTTTTAGTTGTTTTGTTTTGTTTCTTTCTTTCTCTTTGGTCTTCTTTCTGAGACTTAGCAGCCAAAACAAGTGTGACAAAAATACAGCGTAAGGACTCTTCCTAGGAGTTCAGCCTAAAGCTAGGAGTTCAAATGTGACCTTCTGTCTTCCCCCTCTTTACATTAGGTTGTACCCCAACTCTGCTAAAAAAAAAAAACCTCGTCCTGAGGCTGATGTCCCCCTTAACAATCTCTTCGAGGTGCAGAATCCTATCCTTTTTCAAACACTTTGAGATCAGGGCATAGCTGGCAGCCTAAGAAAGTTCAAAGACAGATAATTATTATCCTCAGTTCTTTTGAAAATTATTAAAGAGTCCAGAATTAGAAATTCAGATTTCCTCCAGTCTCCAGAGAACAAACATCTCTCCTCTAAATGACTTAATGTGTCTGTTTAATGTACACAAAATTATCCTTCAGGAAGGTGGGGGGGGGAGGCTGTTTTTCTTCTCATTTTGCACCTCTGGCAAAAAGGATGAGGAGTTCAAGTCTGACAAAATTAAATTCCACAGCAGAAATTATTAGGACCAGAGGCTGTAGCTGAAACAGACTTATATGAAAGAGAAATAGGTTCTTTTTTTTTTTCTTTTTTCTTTTTTTTTTCATTCCAGTTCCATCTTGATCTCTCCATCTCAGTTCAGAGAGGACGTATTTTTTTTTTTCCTGAGTGTCTTCCTGAATTTTGTCTATGAGGTCTGTTCAGTAATATAGCCATAAGTCCCAGTGTGCAACTCCCTTCAGGCTGGGGACTATGGAAACTGGTTTCCATGCTCAGACTCTCAGGGACAAAGAGCCAGCCAAAACCCTTCAAAAGCTGGAAAGGATAGAAGAGGGAGAGTGACATTTCATCACTGGGAACCAAGGGAAGGACAGCCCTTCCTCCCAAGGAGATGGACAGCCCTTGCTTAGAATGATGTTAATTAAATTGGAAACACTTGAAATAGGCCACTGAGGGTGTGCTGCAGTTGCTTTTTTCTTCAGCTCATCTAGGAAGTTAACTCGAAGCTTCATTTGGGAAATTACTGCATTCTGAATTGTATGGATCACCCACAGTGTTGGATACCCTCGCGGAACTTTGGGAGGTAGCCTGCCTAGGGTTTCACTTCTTTGCTAGGCCCCCTGAGGGTGCTACCTTACTCCACACCAACGGCTCCACACCAACGGCTCCTCACCCCTCACCCCTCACCCCTCACCCCTCACCCCTTACTCCCATCTGCCTCTGGCAGCTGTTCTTTTAAGTAAACGTGCCAATTATGAAATGTTCATAGGTGTGAAAATAGAGAATTTTCTTCCTCTGGAAGAGAAAGGGGCCTTCAAGGACTCTTGCGTGGCAGAGAGGGCCACCTGTCACCTGGGGGTCTCCTTGGGCAAAGGCTGTGGGGAGGCATCCCTTCAAATCACTGAAGGCCAATGGGACTGTCACACCTCACATGGAGTCCTAGTGAGGAGCCCTCAGAGAAGCCTGACTGTGTAGAGACAGTTCAAGAACGGGTTCTGTGGTGGGTGCGGGGGTGAAGTGTCCCCCACAAGCTCATATTCTAAATACTTGGTCTCCATCTGGGATGTTGGTTTTGGTGGTCTTAGGACCTTTAGGTTTGAGGCCGGATGAGAAGAAGTGGGTTCTTGAAGGGCTAGCCTTATGGATTACAGCCCAGCCCCCTCACTGTGCCCCCTGCCCCGCCCTGACACTCTGCCCCTTGATCTATTGAGGCTGTGAACAGGAAGTCTCATGTGCAGACTACCTGCTGTGAGCAGCCATGAGCCTCACCAGGCCGGCCCTGGACTGCTTCTGGCTCCTCAGACCATGAGTGTAAAAGGAGTCCTTCCTCCCTCAAGTTGCTTCTCCAGGGATTTCATCACAGCAAGAAAAAGTTTATAACTAATAAAGGCTGAAAGGCTGAAATATCCAAAAAGAAGCCAACACCTCAGGATCAGAAGGTACAGGCATCCGTCCTCCTGTCAACCACAGTCCCTGCTAGAAAGGCTCCCCTTCTTCTTTGTATATTTGTGTCTACATGGAAGAGAGCCAGACAGGAAGACAATCAAAGCAGATGAGTGGAAGGAAGTGTCCCCTACCTCTCCAGGCCTGTAAGCCATGGGAAGAATTTTAGATTTTCACCACTAATCTGAGGAGAAGGCCAGGGAAGGACTTCTGATCTACCTCACATCTCTTCGATGGTACCAAAAGCCAAGAAAAAGACTACTGTACAGTTTTCCCAGTGCTGAACAAGGGGCCAAGCGCACAGCAGGTCTCAGGCCAGTTCCCACTGCCCTTTCCCACTGTAAGTAGGGGAATGAGGAAGCACAGAGCTGGGGGAGCCTGCGAAGGCTCAGGCTGCTCACCAAGTCCCAGCCCTCTTCATCTTAGCCATGGAGATGCTCAGGTCTTAACTTCCTCAAGATAGCACGCGAAGGTTACAGCAGAGGCAGGACGAGAGCACGGCCTTCCACAAAAGAGAGCTGGGGTTCTCCTGGATCTAGGCTGATCTCAAGCAGCGCCCAAAGTTCCAGAAGGCCATTGAGGCCTGTGTCTGTCTGTCTGTCTGTCTGTCTGTCTGTCTGTCTCTCTCTCTCTCTCTCTCTCTCTCTGTGTGTGTGTGTCTGTCTGTCTGTCTCTGTGTCTCTGTGTCTCTGTCTGTGTGTGTGTGTCTGTCTCTGTCTCTGTCTGTCTGTCTGCCTCTCTTTGTCTCTCTCTGTGTCTCTGTCTCTGTCTGTCTCTCTCATATGCGCGCTCTGTGTGTGTAGGTACATACGCTTTTGTGGAGGCCAGATGACAGCCTCAGGCGTCATTTCTCAGGCACCTTTGTTTTGTGTTTTGTTTCAAATGGAGTCTCCCTCTCAGTGGCCTAGAGTTCATCAAGTGGGCTAGAACAGGTGGCTATGGAGCCCACAGATCTGCTGTCTCTGCCTCCCCAGAGGGGGTTATTAAGTACATGTCACCACACCCAGCTTTTTTTTATGTTGGTCCTAGAGATTAAACTCGGGTCACTGTGCTTACAAAAGCAATCACTTTACCAAGTGACCCATCTCTCTAGACTGTACATCTGCCGTCTGGAAAACTTTGAGGTGGCTAACAAACTAAGTTACCCAGCTCCTGGCTTAGAGGGAAGCCATAAACCGTGGCAGCTTCCCCAACAACACACCAAGGATGTCTGTGGATTAAACCACTCCTGAAAACTACTCCTTTCCTTTTGCAAGGACTTGTCCTCCAGGCAGGGACAGAAGCCCAGAGAGACAGCTCTCCAGAGTATCCAGCCCATAAGATCGGTTCAGCATAGACTCTCCAATAAATTCACTATATTTAGGCATTTCTCCAGAAGCAAGGAAGATGCTCAAGAAAGCCCTCTCTTTAGGGTCTCCCAAACTCATACCACCTTGGGAAAAACAAAGTTCACAGGCCAGCTGATCCAGCAGGGTTTGACAGCAGCCAGAGACCCTGCAGTCCTTGAAACACCAACATCCTGTGGCCTCTGTTTCTTGCCATTCTTGCTGTAACTTTTGGTGAATATGGTAGGTGATGGGGCTTTTTGCCTCTCCCCTTCCCGGTGAGCTATTCCCTGCTCTCCTCAGGGCAAAGGCTCCAGCTACAGTCACAGAAAAGAGGAGGCAAGACACATTAAAAAGGGAAAGAGGGAGGCTGGGGCATTGGTTAATGTGATAGCTTCTTGACCCTGCCAGTTAATCTGCTGAATCCTGGGCTTCCATGCCGATGGAAGAGACAGTGTGACTAGTCCATTTACTTTCTGGACCCATCTCTTACAAAGAAGAAAGGCCCAATGGGCTGATTGCTGAGGGTGAAAACACATAAGTGTAAGGAAGGAACCCTGGATGACCCAGGTTAAATTAAAACCTGTGTCCTTGCAGGCTTACACACTGTAGCCCAAGCTATCACCCACAAGTTTCTGGCATCACCTTCCCAGGCTGTCCAAATCAGCACATGGCTAATTTCATGAACTAAAATTAACTGGAGGGCAAAAAGAGGGCCCTGGTGCATAAGAGGCCTGGGTGCATTTAATTACGTTTATGAGTGTTCTGATTCCTTAAGACAGACAAGAAACAACTAGCAAGGCCTCATTCCCTCTCTACCCAAACTGGAAAGAATATTTCTTATAATAACAAATAGTGGCTTTTGGTTGGTATCATTTCCCCTCTTAAAATTGTCTTTTCTGGAAGCTGCCTTTTTCCCCCCTCTGGAACCTGACTCTCTAAATGGGGCTTCTATTCCTCCAGATTGGAGTGTTTGGGGCCCGCAGGCACGAGTCCGTCTGCCTCCTCCTAAACATAGCCTCACAAACTAAACTTGGATGCATCAGCTTGCATGTGGTCCCGAGTGTGAGCGGCTTCATCACCATCACCGTCTCTATTTTTGAGTCTCTCTTACTAAACTTTCTCGCAGCTGGAATGGAGGTTCTAAGGACAATCACAGCCCACTAAGAGATTTTTTTTTTCCCTCACAAATAGCTACATCTAAACCAATGAGAGGCCTGAGTGGAAAACTCTGAACCTCCCATCCTGGTCTAAGCCTCCAGGGGGCGCCAGCTCTTACTGGTAGGGAAAGAGGGAAAAGAGGAAGGAGGGCAGAGGCCTATGGCTGGCTGACCTGAGTCATATGAACAGATCTCCCTCCCCCTGGGATCCAGCAGCAGGGACTCATAGGATCTGAGACCAGAATTAGAAACACCGAGCTCCCACGTCTCCCCGAGAGTCACTAAACTCTTTCAACTCCCCTGCTACCCCACAACGTTCAAGCCAATACAAACGTCCTGCTTTTCACTTTGCATCTTTCGTACTGTGCAGAGTTCTCTGGTCTGGAAGAAACACCGGCCATCTGCTGCCTTGAATGGTGGCTAATTTCTAACAGGCTGTCCAGGATCTTTGACAGGTTGGATGGAGAGCCCAGAGGACATGCCTCACGTGTACAGTTGAATCTATGTTCACCCACATCCTCTGCCAAAGTACCACACCTCCCCATGTCTTTCCCATGGGTCTACGGCCACTGCCCACCAAAATGGCTGCTACACACACTTCTCATGGATGGTGCTGAGATGCCCACTGAAATCAGCTATGTACCCTGTCAGGCTAGAGCAGATTCAGCATGGAGACCCTACTGAACGCATCGAACTCTCTTTCCATGAGACTGATCTGCCACCCCACCAGAGGGTTTCCTGTAACCCACACTGTGACATCCATGCTCATGGGGTACAGCACCAGGGAGCTGAGCACAGCCCTGCCTCCGGCCCTTGAACAGCTCAGGGAGGCTATATATATGAAGTGAGAATTTCCTGGCCAACCTGACAATGATGAGTCAGGCTGGCATGAGCCAGTCCAGTCTCAGAAAGACCAGAGCCTGGCTGGACCTGAATGGAGGGTATGCATGGAACGAACAGTCACTGACTAGACCCACACACTAGGGACTGTTAGCCATGCCCAGAGCCTTCCAGCAGCTTTGCTTAGAGAGCCTGATTCCTCTAAGAAAATATTGGGTTCAGAGAGGCCTTAAGTCTGCTCTCTCTCTACCTCTCAAAAGGATCTATTGTCCCCTCCTGGCCTTTGTGACTCCTGGTGACAGCCTACTGTAACACAGCACCTGAGCTGACAGGTAACACAAACGGTAAGAACCAACGCTATTAAGCACTAACCACACAAGAGGCATTTTCCTGGCATTTACTCATGAACTTATCACCACAACAGGAAGACCCAGAGTCTGACAGTATCACCATCATCAAGATGAGGAAATTGTGGCTTCCACAGATGGAGCGGCTGGCCCAGAATAAAAGCCCTGGGGAGAGGTTAGGCAGGGACGGGAGTCAGACTGCAGCCTCAGCTGCCACACACACAGAGGCCCTCTGTATTCCAAGGACCATGCCACTACAGCTCTCTGCCAAGGATACAGGAGATCTGTCCTTACAAAGTGTTCTGCCTCACCTCCTGCTGTGTTCTGATGACCTGAGAAAGTGACTCAAGTTGCTGAGGAGGGGACAAGCCCCAGTCAGGTCCTTGCTTGAAGAGTGGAACTCTCAGCTTGCAGTCCAATAGAGGCTAATGGGGGATGATTCCATTGGAAAACATCAATAAACACATGAGGGCAAGTTCAAGAGGGGTGGATGGGCAAGTGGACGAGATGAAGACAAAAGGGGCACCCCCTCACTACCCTGTCACCTTTCTCTTGGACCTGCCAAGGTAGAGGGGTCACAGCATCCCAAGCAATGCTGGCCAGCATGAAACTCCTGGGCAAGAGGGATCTTCCTCCCTCCGGAGCGGTCTGATATTTGAGTCTCTCCTTCATTTTCCCAAATGCTCAGGGGAGGCCAGAGGAGTCGACCTGCCAGCTAGTAAAATTAGCAGCTGGGCTTTTTACAGGGCACACTGGGGAGCTGGGCACACCGAGTCCTAGCTTCCAGGCCAGCAGCAAGTGTGGGCTGAGGTACCCGCCTTACAGCCCTGCATCAGAAGGGCCCTCACACAAGGAGCGAGGGAGAGGGAAGGTCAGTGCTGGGAACATCCCAGGGCCTGTGAGAGTGCACTGCAGGAGGGCAGCAACGTGAGAAGGTGCAAGGTGACCTTGTTATGACATTCTCAGAAGCAGAATGCTTCCAGCCCCTAGGCTGAGCCTGCTAAGCCCAACAAAGAGCTGGCTGGCAGCTCTGGGCCACTCGGCCTGGCTTCCATCTCTTCCTTCTCTCCATGTTAGATTGAGCTGAGCCTACAGAAGCACTGTAGGAGCATTGATTGCTCAGAGAGTGCAGAGATGTTACATTCCATTTATTACCTTGTTCAGTGGGCACTTGGACTCCAGTCCCACTGGTGACTTTGGTAAGAATTTCACCAGTTTCAAAGGAGGTGACAACTTTTTTTTTCACTATGGGGCCAGACAGTAATTATTTTCAGGGTGTTTGGTACTCTATGTGCACGACTGGGGTCTTTACTGGATTGTGTCACACAAGTAGCCACAGACCCTATGTAAGCCAACGGGCACAGCTGCATCACAGGCATGCTTTGTGGACAATGAAATTTGTAGTTTTTTTTTATACCTTCTACTTGTCACAAAATATTCTTTAGATTTTTAAAATGTGAAAAACTATCTTTCCCTTCGAAGCCATACAAACAAGGCAATGAGCCACTCTGACCCACGGACTGTAACCAGCAGATCTACGGGTAGGCTCAGCATTGTTATCCCTGTGTCACGGGAGTAGAGTCCCACGAGGAAATATTTCCATGGGTAAAGGTGCTTGCCACCAAGCTTGACCACCTATGTTCAGTCCCAGGGACCCAGGTACTGGGAAACAGAAAACTAACTCCAATAAAGCTGTCATCTGACTTCAATATGTGCACCATGGCCTGCCCTACTGCCACAATATAATAATGAATGAATATAACTTTTTAAATAATACAAAAAAAAAAAAAAAAAGACTGAGAGTTTGTGTGAAAACAGAATCTTTGTGCTCTCCTGCTCTGGATGCTTCTGTGGGCACACACGCATGGGCAGTCTCCAAGAGCAGATAAGAACTGATGCCTGTTCAAGTTCCCAGAGAACCATTTGTATCCAGAAGCGTCTCTTGCATTCAGTGCCGCTTAATTAAAGCAATGAGGACGAAGTCTGACCAGTTGTCAGGAGTTATGTCACAGAAGACAACCGTGAACATCTCCAGCAGCAGGCTCACTCCCTGCAGGGGGAGCTGACACAGATCTTCCATCTGAGTAAAGGGTACTGGGCCACAAACAAGTGTCATAACTCTGGTGCCTCTTCCACCAAAGTCTGAACAATTATTTAATCATACAAAGATGTACTTATCATCTTTGATTTCTTAACTAACACCAAAGTACAGATACAGGATAAAATACAGAGGCACGATTTAAGTCCGAGTAGGGAATTGCTTCATGGGTTGCTTGAGCCAAAGTATCTTTTAGGGGTGTTCACACAACAAAAACCTGTTGACTTCCAATAGGACAAAGAAGGGGCAGTCACCTTCTGTCACCACCCAAAGTGCAACCCTATAAGATTCCTCCTCTTTCTGCTCCATAGAGTAACTACAGATGATATGACAATTTTATGTAGCTTTGCCAAAAAATGCCAGAGGATAAAGGACACATGTGAGAGAGAGGAGAGCGGACAGACGTGCTGTGTGCGAACTTGCCACCAGCTCCACTGATATAGAAATGGGGGGACTACACGTGAGAAGCAGGGCCGGCACCAGCAGCCCCCCAACAGTAAGAAAAGACAGCCGTGCCTGTCACACAGCAGGCTCCCTGTGTCCATGCGCACCCCCTTCTGGTTTTACTGATCCAGCGTCATGTTCAGTTGATCAGTGACAGCGGAGCTACTTCACTCCATTAGCCCAATGGGGTGACTTCTGTTCAACAGGCATGCTGAGCACATATTTTCTCTTGAGCCACTGGAGATAAGAATAAAATGGCTCGGGCTGGGTACCTAATGTGTCAAATGTCACCCATGTGACCTATTTAGAAAGATGATAAAGGGTGAGACTGGCGTTTTGTTTCTCCATACGTTGACAGAGCTTCCCCTAGACTCTGAAGCAAATAGCAAATGTTTTCTGTTGGCGGAATTAGATTTGCATGTTTCCTGGAGCAATATTCAAGTGCAATAGCATAAGCAAATGGGGAAAGTAACTGAAATGGCTGGTGCTCAGGGGCTTTATCTTTGCCTGAGGAGCTGGTTACTGTGTTGGGGAAACTGCTCTTTTAACAGAATCGCAAAACGCTGCATCTGTCAAAGGTTTGACAGGAAGTCCAAACAATGCAGACATGGCTCAGGCCTGAAAGTTGAAGCTATTGTTATCCACACATATTTCCTAGAGAGACAGTTATTCTGAGATTCACATGGAAATGAACAAGACTATTAAAAAATGAAACATCTGTGGAGAGAGTGGGAGCGTGTGTGTGTGTGTGTGTGTGTGTGTGTGTGTGTGTGTGTGTGTGTGTGTCTGCACATGCGCATACAGATGCACGTGCATCTGTGTCTACCTATGTCTACAGCCTTCTGCCTTGTAAATGGCTTGCCCAGTGCTATCATTCTTGTTCTACAAGGCTCCCGTTCCCTACCCTTTGATTTCTTTATAAAGTAAAGGGAGGAACTGTACCTTGTGAAAGAAATCTTGCCCATCATCCACCTTTGTCAATAGAGTTCTATGGGAATACAGTTGTACTGTGAATGTTTGTGGCTGCAATCAAACCAAAATGGCAGATGAAGTAGAGAACACAGAGGCTGCGCATTCCACGAGGCCTCACATGCTCACAACAGAAGCATTTTCCAACCTTGAACTAAAATATCTATATTGATCTTAGGTTTATGAGTCTACTGAGTACAGCCAAGCAAACCAAAGTGAGGCCGTGTGTTCCTTCCCTCCTGACTTTAGTTACCACTTCAGCCCTACCAGGGTTTAATCTGGCTCATGAAAATGTACGGAACACCTAATTGCATACATATAAATGCCAATTAGGAAAAAGTAAGGAACTTGAGACAGAGAGGAAAAGAGAATAGAAACAGAGCCTGGGAGAGATGACCCCACATAGAATTCAAAGCTGGGCTCCTCAGTGTTCCCATGGGCCAGCCAACCTTGGCTCACATAAGCTACCAGAAAGAAACAGAACCCCTTTCCCAATTTAGAACAATCATGGTGCTGGATGACAGAACCACGATCTCTGGAGAAAGCAGTTTATTTAATTTCTCCATGAGTGTGTGCCTGAAGTAAATAAGGTAAAATGTAGACAACGTGGTCCTCAGCAATGTGCAGACATTTGGGGAGAATACCAAAGACATTTCCCTCTATATTGAAGCATCACTGAGCATGGGCCAACTCCATATTCTAAAATGGAATTTGTCACTGATTCTTCCAACATGTTCCAGTATTCTAAAATAAGCATGTACTGTTCTACGGTTGTCCATCAGCATCTGTGGGAGACAGCTTCCAAGACTCCCTGTGGGTACCAACCCCAATGATACACAAGTCCCTTATATAAACGGTGTAGTACTTGCAGAGAGCCTACGCACATCCTCCCATAGGCTTGAAAGCATCCCTAGATTACTTGCAATACTTAGCACAATGTAAATGTGATGGAAATAACTGTGCCACTATGTTCATTAGTATGACAAAAAGGAATGAAGCAAACAAACAAACAAAAAAGAGGATACACATTCAGTGAGTTTCAATTTTGCCCCATATTTTTGTTAAGCATTTGATTGAATCAATGGATGACAGACCTGAAAACAGAGAGAGCTAATTTTGCTTTCACAGTCTTTAATTTTGAGGTTGGGGAGATGGCTCAGGGGTTAAGAGGGCCTGTAGGCATGAGGACCTGTGTTCTACTTCTTAGCACATCTCAGTAGAAAGTCAAGCATGGCTCCACATTACAACTCTAGATTGGTGGAGTGGGAGCAGAGACATGCATATCATAAGAGCTTGACGATCAGCCAGCCTAGCCAAAACGGTGACTCCCTGGTTCAGAGAGCCCCTATCTTAAGGCAATACAATATGGAGGAAGACACTGGGTGATTTGCTCTGACCTATATATATCCAAATGCTCAGGCACACAAGCCTACCTATCATAAGCATCACACACACATGCGCACACATACACACACACACACACACACGAACATGCGCACACACACCATGTTGTTTTTAATTAAAACTCATGCTCAGGCCTGTGCTTCGGAAGGGCACTCTGTCCAGCCAGTCTTGCTAGGTTTTGGCTGGAGAGCCTGGTCTTGAGAGAGACTGAGGCCTGGAACCTTGGAAACCGAGAACTGACCACTTTGGTGACAAGGCCCCAGGAGAGTGGTGCTGACCACCTGTCATTTCTGGGATGGGACTATACAATTATCTACAATATGAGTAATTCACATTTGGTTTTTATTCTTGCTTGTTGCTTTACGCCTGGATGTAGTACTCAGCAGACCTGCTACGATACTGCCGTCCATCAAATGGATGCTTTGGCAATGAGATGAGTTGGTCCAGGCAATCTGGGCTACTTAGCCATTCCCTCCCCAGCTGGACCTCACTCTCCACATCCCAGCCTTAAGAGTCTCACCTGTAACAATTAGACAGGTGAAAAGAGGGCTCAGACATGGAGGCCATACGCCAAGGGAAACAGATGAGAAATTGAAAAGGGGAAGTGAACAGCCGGTGTGTGGTGTTGGTTTGGGCCCGCTGTCGCAGGGACAAACATCTGGATGGCTCGAAACAAATGCAGCTTTAGGCTCAGAATAGTCAAGGAAGCTTTGTCCTGTGTGCTGGTAAATTCCGTGTTCTGTGCAAAGCCAGGCTCTGAATTCTCCTCAAAGGACTGCTCAGACACTGCTCTGCACTGCAGGGACCCCTCACTTCAAGGGGACTCAGCACCCAAGCAGGACTTTCTTCAAGGAGACGAGAGAGCAGTTGACACCTTGCACGGCCCTAGGCAGAAAGAATTAGGATAAACCTGCTTCTACTTATAAGGGCTAAAATGGTCAGGACCGGGGCTCAGATCTGGCTGGCTCTAAGACAGTACTATTAGATTGTCACACTCAGAAAAACACCTGGTAGTGACTTAGAAAAGGCATTGTTCTTACCTAGACAGTCATGATCCAGAAGGAACACTAAGCCGAGTGCCCGAAGCCAATGCAGCTACCCAGTTGGCTCTGCCACTAACAGCTGCTTTGATTTCGGTTTTCCAAGTGAAATATCTCCCTGGGCCTTTATTTTTCTTAGTTGTGAATGAGAATGGAGTCTTTGGTGAGATTAGCTTACTTCCTTGCAATGAGCCCCTGTGTGGTGGTTAGCTGGGATTGTCAACTTGCCACAACACCAAATCACTCGGGAAGAGACTCCATTAGGTATTGTCTACTATGGGTTGGCCTGTGGATATGTCTCTAGGGAATTGTCTTCGTTAAATTAAATGATGTGGGAAGACCTGCCCACTGTGGGCAGCACCATTCCCTAGGCAGGGTTTTCTGACATGTCTGAAAGGAGAAACCTAGCTAAGTACAAACGAGCAAGCAAGTGGGCACAACGCATCTGTTCTCTCTCTCTAGTCTTGACAGCTTCCTCAAGTTCCTGCCACCTTGACCTCCCCACATTGTGGACTATAACATGGAATTATGATGTAAAATAAACCCATTCTCCCCTAAGTTGCTTTTTAATCAGGGTGTTTTATCATAGCAACAGCAATGAAACTAAAACACCCTGCAACCCAACAGCTGCGTAGAATATACAAGTGACCACAACACCAGAGCCTATGTCTTCCCAACTGTTGGCAAGGAACAAGGCTGACACAGTGCCTGCAGGGCTAACAAGAGGCCCTCCATGATGTGACTGGCAGTACAATAGGAGTGTTGAAGTGCACACGCCAATTGTACAATATCACTCCTATCTGCCTCCCTGACCTCATGATCTGCTTACACTTCAGGCTTTGTCTTCCCCTCTTGTGCTATCACTGGCATAGCTGTTTACTACCCTGTGAAAGGTTTTCATCACTTTCCTCATCTGCCCTCACCAGCTCACTGAAGAAGCAGTTTCTGGGGAGCCTTGTATACTATGCCAGGTCACAGCTTGGTCTTTCATCCAGCAGCTGATGAGGTCTCTGCTTATTCTACCTATCAGCCAAGTGACTCCTGACTGGACCCCCCACTTCAAACCCAAGAAGGGTGACCCACACAAAACATATGTCATAGTCACAAGAAGTCACCTGAATGCATCATCAGGCAATTCCTGACCCGAGCAGGCCCCAGAAAGCCACCAGCCAGGACTGCAACAGGAAAGGAGGCCACCTAGGTTAGGTCACAGGCCTGGCAGGGGTAAGCAACAATCTGCACCTGCCCAGGTCTTGCCTACTCTTTGCACTGAAACACTTATAACCCCAGTAGCCCTTTAGCACCAGCAAAGTGGTGTAGACATTACAAGCCTGCCTTTGTCACAATTCTTACCCCAAACTAGGGGCTCACAAGGCCAACTGGTGAAGCCAAGCTCTCTACAAGCAGACGAGAATGGCAGGGTGTGCCTGGGGAACAATCAGTGTGATCCCCGACTGTGGAGAGTCTAAGTGACAGACTCAGAAACAGGGCATCTAAGAAATACACACACACACACGAGAGAGAGAGAGAGAGAGAGAGAGAGAGAGAGAGAGAGAGAGAGAGAGAGAGAGAGAGAGACTCTTGACAACACACATGCACACTCACATGCATACCAGAGGCTGCTTATAGTCTCCATATAAGTACTGCAGGAGTGAGCTCACATGGTGCAGATTAGGACAAGGTACCCAAGCAAGTTCTGCCAGGCCACCACTAGAGGAAAGCTGTAATTTGTACAAGCCAACACACACATATGCATGCATGTTCTCTCTCTCTCTCTCTCTCTCTCTCTCTCTCTCTCTCTCTCTCTCTCTCTCTCTCTCCTCTCCTGCCCTCCCTCCTTGCCTCACTCTCTCTGTGTCTCTGTCTCTCTATCTGCTCTCTGTCTCTCTCTCCCTCACTCTCTCTGTGTCTCTGTCTCTCTATCTGCTCTGTCTCTCTCCCTTCCTCACTCTCTCTGTGTCTCTGTCTCTCTATCTGCTCTCTGTTTCTCTCTCCCTCACTCTCTATCTGTCTCTCTCCCTCTCTCTCCATCTTTCTCTCTCTCTCCCTCCCTCTCCCCTTGTCTCACTCTCTCCGTGTCTCTCTCTGTCTCTCTCTCCCTCCCTCCTTGTCTCACTCTCTCTCTGTCTCTGTCTCTCTATCTGCTCTCTGTCTGTCTCTGTCTGTCTCTCCCTCTCTCTCTTTCCCTCCCTCCCTCCCCCCTTGTCTCACTCTCTCTGTGTCTTTCTCTGTCTCCCTCTCCCTCCCTCCCTCCTTGTCTCACTATCTCTGTGTCTCTGTCTCTCTGTCTGTCTCTGTCTCTGTCTCTCCCTCTCTCTCCATCTCTCTCTGTCCCTCTGTCCCCTTCTCTCTCTCTGTCTCTCTCTCTCTCTCTCTCTGTCTCTCTCTCTCTCTCTCTCTCTCTCTCTCTCTCTCTCTCTCTCTCTCTCTCTCTCTCTCTCAGAGGCGGTGTGGTGAGCATAGAGAAAGTCCCGAGTCCTGGATTGACACACTCTGGACATGGCTCTGGTTTATGTTGTTATGCCCCACCCTTTCTGAGATAGTAGTACATGTATAGTGTGTGCATGAGTGTTTTTGTG
The DNA here is from genome assembly GCF_903995435.1 of Acomys russatus. Lineage (NCBI taxonomy): Eukaryota > Metazoa > Chordata > Mammalia > Rodentia > Muridae > Acomys > Acomys russatus. Next base: position 74,825,565 of record NC_067139.1, read on the forward strand.
CATGCATGTGTAAATCTGTTTTACTAATCCAGAAAGTCCAGTGCATCCCCACGCAGGTTGTGAATGCACAATGCTGGCTCAGTCTCTGTAGACAGCCATGCTGATCCATGAGCTCAGGGAGCACCGGCCACTCACCCTAATTGGCCTCGAGAAAAGTCAGAGCATCATCACCTCTCCCAAGCACAGCCCCTATCCCGGATGCAAGACCACCTCATCTAGGAGGGGCCAGGGACTCACCAGGACTCTGCCGGTCAGTGTCTGGGCTGATATCATCACTCCTGCCCAGTCCTTCACGGACGTCATCCAGCCGACTTCGGCTGCCACCACCTCCTCCTTTTCGTCCACTGGCTTGAGAGTACCATCTGCTTGGCTGGAGCCATTGTTTATCTTCTGGGCCTCCTGGCAACAGAGAGAATCAGAGTTGAGACACGGGAAACAACTGGACTTAAACAAGATGCCCACCCACTAAGAAGATTCAGAAACCCAGAGGGATTCCCAGAAGAGGGAATGTAGCTTAAAGATACCGAAGTGAGGGTGGAGAGATAGCCAAGGATTTTATTTTCTTAATTTGTTTTATAAAAAAATTTAATAAAGCCGTGGAGATTGTTTAACGGGTAAAGCACATTCCATGCACATGTGTGGACATGAGTCTAAACCCTCCAAACCTATGCAAATGCCGGGCACAGCAGAGCTCCTCTGTAATATCCACACTACTACAGAGAGATGGAAAGCCAAGACAGCCCAGAAACTCACAGATCAGCTAGCCTGGTAACACCTGCAACACAGACCAGCAAAACAGGGGTCTTGTCTCCAACAAGGCTGACAGGGAGGACTGACAGGCAAGGTGATCCTCTGACTTCCAAATGCATGCTATGACACACAAAAAATCCCCTTTGTAAATTTCCTTTTGGAACACCCCTGTGACAGCAAGAATCCTGGCAGTATTCTCTGACCGCTTTAAAGGAAAAAGCCACAGGCATGTCTCTGGTCACAGAGCAGTTGTGAGGGGGCCCAAGTCAGCACAGAGTAGTCTCTGCTCACGCCATTATGCCTTCTCAGTGCCAACCCACCTCCTTTTGCTGATTTCCTATCCTTCCTTCTCCATCTATGCCATGCAGAAGGGACCCATGATGCCCCTCAATGGTTCTAGCAAGGCAGACTGATCGATCAAGCATTCTAAGCCCTCACAACACACCCTGGCATCTTGGGCTAGGGACAGTCAGATGACCTCTGCCAAGGCAATAAGGCTCACGTGTGGTACACCTGCTGGAACAGACAGGGAAAGCGACTCTTGCCTGAAAAGGAAGGCAACATGGAGGAAAGATATGATGGAATACTAAGGTCATTGTCAGAATGCCTGGACTCTAGGATCCAGATCTCTGAGTTACAAGAAGACAATAAATTTCTCCTGCAGAACTTGAAATGTGCTTGAACAAAGAAGTCTCCAGATACCCAAAACCCACATGAGGCTGTAAGTGATGCACCTTTGCACACCATGTGCCCTGAGCCTAGGACGCTCCCATTCTTCGCTGCTCGAGGCTTGCTTCTGCCCCTGATTCCTTAAGTTTCCACCCATGAACTCTCAACTTCTCAATCACTGCCCTCTGAAAACGCCAACTCTTTTCTTCCAACACCACTGTTTTACTTTATTGTTTTCAATCACACTTGAGGCCTCTAGGACACTCTATTACTCACGTACTTATTTCATTTACTATACTCCCCCCACTCCAACGCTGCTGTCAGTTGACCCCTAAAACAGTCTTAAGCACAATAAACATGGGTGAAATCGGGCGTGGTGGCACAGGCCTATAACTACAAGAGGTTGAGGCATAAAATCATACACAAGTTTAAAGCCATCCTGGGCCACAAAACCCAAACATACAGCAACAGCAGCAGCAAAATAAGCAATCTAAACCTCGAATGAATGAGTACAAAGAATTCTGAGTGAATATCTGTTCTTTGTCACCTTCACAGCCTGGGTTTGGGGATACCAGATAAAAGACAGGATGTTCAGTCAAATTTAAATTTTAGGTAAACAAATATCTTCATAAATATGCCCCAAAATTCATGGGCTATGCGTACAGTAAAGACTCATCCTTCATCTAAAATCAAATTTAACTCGACCCATACTCAGACACCCACTGAGATTATTCATGCTGATGGAGACAGAAAAAGATGTCAGTAAATTATACTCATCACTTATAATCCTGGTATTAATTTTCAAAGAGAAAAACACTGGGGATCATTCTGCTTTGGACTAAAGTGGGACTGGGGAGGGGAAACCAAAGGCAGAAGTGGAAAGCCTCTGCTGGGAGAAGGGAGAGCACAGTGGGACCAGGGAGGTGAGGGAGACTGGGGCGGGGGGAGGGGTTGCTGGGCTTGGAGATGCTCCTGACCCTTGCTTCTGCTTCTTTCCTGCTGGCTGATCCTGGCTCCCTTGCTACGCTGGGGCTGTAGGACTGGGAGCCCACTCGGTGTTTTACTTCCCAGTGTTTTAAGCCTCAGGAACTGGAACCACCCCAGTGGGAGCCTAGGAGAGGGAAGTCTTGGGCCACCTGCTGCTCTGGGTGACATCGGCTGCTCAAGCCCCCCAGGCTAGTGTCAGCAGTGTGTTAGCTCTTGGTTCTGAGACTCAAGGGGTGGGTCTCCAGGAGGACTGCAGTGCGGGATGTGACCCTTGGCAGCCATGGCAACCAAGGTTCATAATCAACCCAAAATATCTACCCCAGCAGCATCCCTTCCAGGACTGCCCTGGGAGAAGGGGGCAAAGTCGCCTGCTTCCCCAGAACTAAACAGAGTCCAAGAGCACACACCATAGATGCAGTTACCAAGTCCCAGACGCCCCACCTCCACCGCACTTCTGCTGTCAACAGAGTGCAGTGCTTCTCAGTCTTGAGCTAGCACAGAAATCAAATGTGAAGGTACACTCAGCTGCTCAGAGTGCCGGACCCACTGCAGATCCTACGGTTTTTAATCTGACAATCATGTCTAAGGTCAACTTAGAGAACCACGGGCCTTGCTTGTCCAAAATAGATCATGGATCTTAACACCAGCACTTTCCTGGAATCTTCTTCAGCCAGCATCACCTGCTACTTTCACAACAGGCCAGTGAGTGTTGAGGGCTGAGGGAAAGGCATGCGTTAGCTTGTTTGCTTGTTTTGAGATAGGGTCTCAAGTAGCCTCAAGTGCTGAGATTGTAGGCATATATGCCACCACTTCCACATTATGCAGCACTGGAAATTGAACCCAGGATGTTGTGCATGCTAGGCACGCACACTACGAACTGAGCTACACACATAACACCAGCCAACTGGCCTCTGGCTGCCACCTGGGGGCCAGCTTCCTGCTGCTTGAGCCTGGTGTCTCAATGGACAGACACTTTACAGCACGGAAAAGGCTCAGAGGCAGGGAGTCCCCTGCAGCCGCCATGGTTTTAATGCATCTATAATTCACAGCACAAGAGGTATACAGCGTAGAGCGTGCTATTTCGCCAACCCTCTTACCTATTGTTTTACAAAGCATTCATTATTTTAATTGCTTTATGATAGGAAAAACACAGACTAACAGGAGATAATGCCCTTGTTATTCTTTGCTTACACTAGATGTTGTGAGCTTAATTACCACGTGTGGGAGGCGGGGCTGGGGGAGGAGCCACAGAGGCAGAGAGCTACAGCAAGTCCTGTGCCAGCCCGCCTGAAGGATTGCTTCAAATATAGCACTGCCAAGCTGGGGGGTTCAGTGCCTGGAAGGCAAAGTCCTGCACCCCTCCACTAATGTTATAATTTCCCATGCCCGAGGAAAGTGGCTGGGAGCTGGAGGGTTAAGTGGCCCTGCTGGAGCATGCAGGAGATGAGAGGTATTGGGTTAGATGGAGTTTATTACTACGGCAGTGATGGGCGCCATTTATGAAGCCAGAACTGGGTTACAACATTCAGGAAGTAAAAATTTTCTGCACATCCGTCTATCTTAAGGTCTATAAGAAATCCAGCAGAAAAGTAGAATTTCAAACACCATTTTACAGATCCACTAACTGGGAACAGGTGTCTCCTGGGACAGCAAAGAGCCTGGTAGGACTTGGGTGCGCTCTACTCCCTCTGTCATGTTAACTCCAAGTATCTGCTGCCTCTGTGCGGAGTGGGAGAAGCACCCCATCCCTGGGAAGGCATGAAAAGCACAGTGGTTTGAGAGTTGCTAAGTAAAACCACAATTATCACAGCAAAACCACGATTGTCGCAGCTGTTTCCCCCAGGCCCTGGGAAGGCCACTGGTCCAGAGTGAGCCTCCATAGTGACAATGGAAAGGAAAACTTCAGCACGGTCCAGCAAGACTGTGGGACCCCACCAAGGACAGCTAGGGAGGAATCTCCACAGTAGGTAGGCCAAATCAGGCACTCTCTTAGATGCATCCTGGCCCTCAGCTCCACTGGACCAATCTCTCCCTTACGAGGAGGAGAGACAGGGCCAGAGTGAGGCAGTTTCTAGGTACTCAAATTTTCATCTTATATTCCATGGCACGCAGAGTAAGGCAGTTTCTAAGTCCCCAAGTCATCTTCTCATATTTCATGGCACGCAGAGTGAGGCAGTTTTAGGTCCCCAAGTCTTCCTCCTATATTCCAAGGCACGCTGCCTCAGAAGGGAGACACACTTTGAATGGTAAAGCGTCAATCCAGCTAACCCAAACTCCCCACTTCCCTAAAGAGGACTTTACCACTGCCCAGAGAGGGTGACCTTGGTATCACTGGTGGCCAACATACAGACTACCTGTTGGGGACTTGAGTCTGCCTACCAAATGACAATATAACTCAAGAAGGGGCCCAGAATGCTAAGCAGAATAGGCTGGGCTCAGAGTGCCAAACACTACATTTTCTCTAATGTATGGGTCTTGATTGGGATACACACACCTAAATATGACACGGAAGTAGAAGGCCAGTTTGAGGGGGAGAAGGGACCAGTGGGAAGGGAGAGGACGAACAGGTATATGTACAGACACATCAGGGAAAACATCATAAGGAAGCCTATTATACTGTGCATTAATTATTTTTTTTAAAAAAACACTAAAAAAGAAAGGAGTTTGGCAGCTTCTCAGGCTCCTAGCCTTCTCCTTGCTATATGTATGAGACACAAAGAGCTATGAAAGAGCTCGCGTGGTCCATCACCCGTCACATCCTCTCTAACCGGCTTTATTATCTCTTGTGTTTCCACAACAAGAGAATTGTTTCAGATACAGGCACTGCCAAGCAGCTCCCTGTGCTACCCAAAGGGGCTGAAGCCTTGTCTTATGGTGTGGAACCTGTGAGAGAAACCACACCTCTCCCAGAGGGGTCAGATTTCCTGGCAGTGAAGATTCAACCCCAGAAGACTCCCTCTCCCCAGCTTACACCCCTCAGATCTGAGTACTCTTTCTGTCTGCCAGACTTCCTGAACTGGACCCAGGACACGGGGTGGTCTCAGGTCTGCAATTCCCAAGAAAGAGCCCTGAGAAACAAGAAAGCTGTCCAAGGTCAGTCCTTGTGGGTGGATTCAGGCAAATCATTTCACGGCCCCAAATCCTTGTGTTCTTTTCTGTAAATGCTGAATCCCACCTGCCCCGCCCATTGACTTTTGCAGACTCTGGTCACACAGAGAAGAGCACTTCCTCAGGTGCCATCGTTGTGTAAAGAGAAGGGCAGTGAGGTACCTCTGCCTCCCAGGACAGGCCTGCTCTCAGAAAGGAGACTAACCTTAGAGCCAGCAGCTGCACAGAGCACAAAGCTGAAATGCAGCACTCTCTACCCTGCTGCAGAATGCACAGTAGCTCCCCCCCCCCCTTTTTTTTTCCCTCACCACCAGCATGTTGCCATCACACGTCAGAGGCCTTGTGCTAGAAAAGCCCCCTGGTAGGGATGGTGTGAGCAGCTGCCACATCTCTCCTGCCCTTGCCTGGTCAGGCTCCCTCTCTGACCAGGACATGCAAACAGTCACATGTTGGCACAGCGAGGGGCCAAGTCACCATAGGCACCACACCTCAGCAGGTATGCAAAGATGGGGAACCGGCCAGTCCAAGTGACTGAAGAGGTCCACCCCAGGAGCTGCTGGCTGTAATCGGGTTAAATTATACCTCAGGCTTTGGTTACTCGCTCCTTTTCCCCTGCCTGAAGAATAGTGTAGTCATGCCATCTGGAAAGGAGGATGTAGTTTTGTTTTGTTTTGTTTTTTAAGCTAGTCAGATCACTTTGTCACTGTACCCACCACCCTTCCAAAACTCCCCTTTCCTCTCTGAAGACAGGTCGGCACTCACACTGCCCCACTCCTATCTGTCACTGGAATGAAACCCACTCCTGTCACTGAAGCTATATTGGGCCCCTTATGCTGCCAGAACTGTCCATGGCTACTCCTATTTAGAGGCTGCTAGCTTTGGTAGCTTCTTTGGCCCTGGTATCCACACACTGTTCCCCTGGGTGTTGGTTCAGAGCCTCATCTGATCCCTGAACCCTCTCCCCACCGCCCTATTGGAAATATCATTCCTACTCAGGTAGGATGTTCATGTCCACCTGGAAACCAGTGTCCTTTGTCACTACAGTGAAGCTCTACAGGGCAGACCCTGTCAGCTTTACAATTTAAATACTGCAGGCTCAAGCACAAATCCATCTTAATGAGGCAGAGGAAGAAAGAAGAGGGCAGGAAGGAGGATGGAGAGGAGAAAAAGGGAAAGGGGGGAAAGAGGGACAAAGGAGAGAGGGGGGGAGAGGAAAAACAGGGAAGAAAAGAGCTGGGGAAGAGGAAGGAAAGGAAAAGAGGAGAGGAGAGGGGGGAGAGGATAGGAGAGGGGGGAGAGGAGGAGAGAGAGGGGGGAGAGGGGGGAGAGGAGAGGAGGGGAGAGGAGAGGGGGGAGAGGAGAGGGGGGGAAAGGGAGGAAAGAGGGAAGGAGGAGGGAGAGGATGGGTGGGGGGAGAACCTAAGAGAAAGCAGTAGGTGGGGAAGGAGGAGGGGCCGGGAAGAGAGCTACAGCAAATGACAGGCAGTTGTTGGCAGGCGCAGGGTCTGGATGATATTAGTGAAAAGTACCATAGTGATAATGGCCCTGGCTGCCATTACTCGCATGATCACAGCTGTCCTGTGAGGGAGGTGCTCATGTCCTCATCTAACAGACACCAATCTGAGCAGCTGGCCCAGGAAGACACTTTCAGACAGCAAAAAGGAGGTGGGGGAGAAAGGGGACACAAATCTGTCCCACCATCCCAGGGACGGGGCAGCGAGAGGAGGGAATTAATGTGGGGGTAACTGACTCGGCTAAGGTCTGGGAACAGCCTGTCATTATTATGAGTGTGCATGGCACCCACTTCTGGCACTGCATGTAGCTCAGGGGACCTTCTTCAAGGTCCCAGTGGGCTGGTTAAACCAAGGCCAGAGGAACACCATCCTTTGTCCTCCAAGAACCACTCCAGATCCATAAATCCTACTTGAAGGAGTTGAATGTCAACTTGGAAGTGAGCATGTGCACTGACAGGCTGGGTGGCCCTCCTGCTGAGCTGAGAGATTCTCCATGCAGGAGAAGGTCTGACTGCATCTCTTAGCCTTCACATCCACAGAAGCTCAGCCGCTCTCTGCCCGGGGGCTTCAGTGTGCTCGGTGTTCCTTTCCCTGGCTGAGTCCTATACAACCTGAGGTTGTGATCTGAAAGAGAGCTACTTCTCCTTTTCCCACTGGACCATTCAAGAGTCTAAGTGCATCTTCCATCCTGGGAAACTTAGGGTGGAGCCTCTACTCAGGACCTAGAACCAAGAGGTAGACCAGATGCTCCACTCCAGAGAGCACAACCAGGAAACTTTGCTCTTGGTCCTCGTGGTCCCACTGTGCTTTCATATTTTCCAGGTTCACATAAACTCTTTTCCCTGAGCATGGACAGACAGGCTCTCCTCTGAGTATTACTGTTCCATCTGCTTAGACCCCTTTCTCAGCCATACCCCATGCCTTCCTCTGCCCCTCTCCCCATCTGTCAAGCTGAGCCAGGAACCTGAACACAGATGCACTCGGCTGGTCATACAGCACAAGGACCTTCTTCTGTCTTGCCAGAGGGATGGTGACAGGTGGCCTAGCTAGAACTGGCCTGCGGTATCTGTATCCCACTGCCAGACTAAGTAGTTTCTCTGAACAGAGTCCTCACCTGGGTAACAAGCAGTAGGGAGTTAAACCCATAGTTCTTTGTCCTAGACGGCCCAGTCTTCTGTGAGGGAACACAGAGGACCAAGCAGGGAGGGCAGAGGAAGCAGCTGCAGACCCTGTGACAATCTGACCAAAGCATCTTTGGTATGTGCCCCCATCAAGGCTCTGTGCCACCTACACATAAATGAATGTGATTTGGTGGGGTGGGGGGGGGGGGGGGGGGAGAGCAGGCGTGTGAGTCTGAAATTTCCATATTCCCATTTCAGCTTTACTTCGTGAGAATGACCATGACATTCTGCAGCCGATTTTGTCTGAAAACCCTGAAATGCCATAATTCAAAAATATCCCCCAAAGGGAGTGAGTACTTCCATGCCTCAAAACAAATCATCACCTCAGTGTTGTTTCCTTAGGGTTCGCCAGACCTATAGGTGGAAGGACTGCTTTCTTTCCATGCCCATGCATCTGCCAGTGAAGGGAGGGGAAGCCCACCACAGGCTCTCTCACATGATGGGCAGGAGGACAGCAGACTGTGGGCATTTCCCCAGGTACCAGTAATCCTGAATATTAGGGCATTAGGCAGATTACCAAAAGCAGCTCAGGCAAGTAAATCATAATGTGGGTGCCGCCAGCTGGAGGGTTTGTGGCCAGAGTTCTATGAATGGACGGCCGGCTGAGAGGAGGCGGCCACTGGAGACTCTGGGAGAGAACTGGGGCAGAGAAGCCCTCAGGTCCCCAGCCAGAGCTGGCGAGGGAGGACAGCAGGACTCATGTCTGCCCTTGGGGACATCCAACTATGCCTCCTATCCCTGGCTGCTCGGAAACATCCTGTGTGTGTAATAGCGTCAGACAAACCCCATTCCCACTGATCTTGGGGACCCTGTATGAGGCCATTCCAAATAGCCAGCTGGCGTTCTTGCTAACTATTGGGCCACAGCCCCAGAGATGGGACACCTTGTCCACAGATTTGGTCCACATGAGCTTAAAAATTATCTCAGGCAAAGCTTCTGGAGTTAGAAGGCCACCGGGGCGAACCAGGCATGCCTGCCATGGCTCACACGCTTCAGGCACTTTCAGTCATTGCTGTCAGGGCATACCAGACACATTCTCCAGAGCACCTGTGTGAACAATCGCACTTCAGAAGTCTTTGTGGTGGAAAAAGGCAGCAGTAGAGAAAGGCCAAGTGACCTTAACAAAAGCTCCCCACTCTGCGTCTCATATTCTCGTGTCTCAGAATCGAAGGAACTGTGTAAAGTCTCCCCAAGGGTCTTGTCTAGCCCTGAACCATCTTGACCTTGTAGCTAGGTTACAGGCCCCTCACTGTGCTCCTTCATGGCTCAGCTCTGTCCACCGCATGTCATTTCCCTCATTGGGGACATGATGAGGGAGAGCAGGGATCCCCCATACCCTGGCTCATCTCAGAGTGCACACTCTCTAAGCCACTCCTAGTCCACTAAGGAACACAGAGTAGCTAGCCCTCAGAAAGTTCGTGGTCCCCTCTATTGTCAACAGCAGGCCAAGTTCTCTGCTTGGCTGTTTGATGTCAGTGTGAGAGTCCATTCTCATGGGTAGCCGAACTGAACTTTAAATCTGGCCTAGTTTGTAAGTCTAGAGGCCAGGGTCTTCTTTCCGTCTCATGACGCCCAGATAGACACAATGTTACTAAGAATCAGAGGAGCATTCTCTCCGAGAGGCCGTCTGTTAATACTGCTGACATGATTATCTTATACTTGACAGCTTCTAAATAACAATATGATATGGACACCCAAGTTAGCCTGTAGTCAGACACATTAGAGAAAGGTCCTAAGATAGAGGCCGGCAAGCTGACCCATGAAGCATTAGACATGTTCTCAGTGCCACCCTTTGCTACCTCCAATTAATAAGTCACCTCTCAAGCTTTAGTGGTTAATACATGTATCTTTGTGAAATTATGATGACGAACTCCCTTCGATTAGTTTAATGATGGGGGGAAATGTGGATGTCTAAAGTTTACTGTTGGGGCCTGGGAATTTTGGAATGCTTTAAGAGATATTTCTTCTATGACTTCTGTGTCAGGGTATCCTTGGGCAAGCCCAAGGCAGCTAGCTAGCTGACCTGCAAGGAGCCAGACACAGAGCTGTCAAATGGTAGGGCAACCCTATGGGCCACGCCCAGCACCACCCCTAGAGAATGGCTCCAAACCGGCAAGACAACGAACCATCACAGAGCCCGAGTTGGAAGGCAAGCTCACGTGTCTAATCCCAGCAGGCAGGTCTGAGTCAGGGCCAAAGGTTCAGCTGGATTAGTAATGAACACAATTGTCCGAATGCTTTGTGCTGGCTCTGTGAATGCTGTTACGATCACCATGGTGAAGCATGGCACTTCCTATATTAAGGACGAATAGTTGAGGTGCTAGCCAGGTCCCTATGTAGCACAGTGACCTTGCAAAGCTGCCAGAAGCTCATTTCCCACAAATCCCCTTTCCTTATGATTTGTATTTTATGGGCACTTTGCTTGTCTCGAGGATACCATGAACCCTACAAAAATACAAAAAATGATTCTCAGAGTCACAATGCTATACAGAGAGAGCTACTAGAGACCTTGGAACATGCGTGTCCTTTAGGAATGAGGAGCTTAACACCATAGGGGATGCAGCCTTGAAAAGCAAGGCAATCACAAGACATGGGTGCAGAGTTCCCATAAATAAATAGTGGCTGAAGAAGGTACGAGACAGCCAGGCCATTTCAGAGTCACGAAAGTCCTGATCCCTGGCTCCATCTGACTGATCAAGTCATCTCACACTATTCTAGCCTTGGTTCTCTCACTGGTAAACCAGGCTAAATGCGTCCTCAGATGGTACCTGTGAGGGTCACCATAATGGCAATAACATAAGATGACAAGAAGCCTGTGCATGGCAATTAGCATTGGCTGGGTGCCAGACAATGCACTTGTGTGACCTCGGCCGTGCTCAGCCCACCAGGAGGCTAGAACCTATTCCAGTCTAAGTAGCAAACCCTATCTCTGTCCAATTCCCCCAAACAGAAGCAGGATTGGGTCAATGTAAACTAGAGTCTGAACCACTGGGATCCAGGGGAAATCTCAGTGTCATATGTTGAGGAAAGAAATCAGGGGCTTTCGTGCCCACGTCAAATTATTTTGACTCAAGCAGGGGGTGAAACGACAAACTGTGAATACATGGGTATGAATGTGTGTGGGAGCTGGTATTTATCAACGTGGCAGGATCTAGAAACACTAGGGGACAAACCTCTGTGCCCACCTTTGAGGAATAATCTAGGTTAGGCTAACTGAGGAGGGAAGACATGCCCCCTACCCCCACCCCAGTGGAAGCCGCAGCCCTCCACAGACTGTGAGGAGGGGGTGAGCGACAGTGGAAGCCGCAGCCCCACAGGCTGGAGTCCTACATCATGAGACAAGAAGAAAGTGAGCGAGTGGAGCATCAGAATTCACGTCTTTCTCTGCTTCCTCGCTGCACATGCAATGTGGCCAGCGGGTACCTGCTGCCAGTGATGTGCCTGCCTCATGGGCTGGGCCCTGAGACTGTGAACCAGAGCAACCTCTCTTTCCTTAAGTTGATTCGGGCATGGATTTTATCATAGAGACTAGGGAACTCACTAACAGAGGGAGCTACTGAAGGCCCCAAGGAAAGGGGGGGGCCTTACAGGTGTTAAACCGGTCTGTTTAGTGGGTCAGAAAGGCTACAGCCTCCTAACTTCCTTCTCTTAGCGCTTAGGCAATTGGCTGCCCAGCCTCCAGAGAGAAGTCACTGGGAGGGGCAGGGAAAGGGTAGAGAGCAAGAGAAGGAGAGGAGGAAGTGAGCATGGTACCACCACTGAGACGAAGACCACTGGGTCCACCAGGGACCTCACGCCGCACAGTTACAGGTTTCCTAAGCTGGCTTGTGGGTGTGCGGGTTCTGCAGGAGTCTCATGGAACACAGGACCACATTGTCCGGGATGCTATGTCATCCGGAGTGGAGAGGCCAGCATAACCAGTGAAAAGAGCCAGTGAGAGACAACTGACGCTCTCTCCAGGGAGGAGCTGTCCTTTTCTCTGACATTATGCCATCACTTCTTTGTTGGGTATTAACATGCCCTTTGAATAAAATGACAATAGTGGTAGAGCTGGCATTTGACTGTTTCTTTGTTAGGCCTTTGCTTGTCAAAATAAGAAGCTGGCAAGCCTTGTGAAATTCTCTCAGTGTTTCAAAGTTTAATTGACTCTCCCAGGAAAAGTCTAGGCATCACTTAAATGTAGTCCAGACCCTACAGATGGGAAAGGAAGGCACCCAGATGTCACATTCAAGAAGTCCAGGTCCCCTCCATGGATCCCAGGTCATGCCTGTCGCCTGTCATGACCAGGAAAGTCAGGGTCTGAAGAACACACTCGTGGGCTTCAGGGCTCAAACGTTCAGTGATCCTGGCCCTCAGGAAAGTGGGAGGGATCACATGGTCCCCGGAGGCCTCAGTTTCCAGCCAGCACGCGCCCTTGCTCTTAACTGCCATGAGAAGTGCACAGAGCTAAGTCAACGTCTCTGAAAACACCACAGCTGTCCCTGTGACCCCGTGTCATCATCTGATAGGCACCAGTGGTAAAGCATTCTCCAGCTCACAGCACATCTGGTGAATCAAGGAGGGACTCCTCTACTTAGGAGAAGAGCACAGAGAGAAAATGGTCACCTGTAAGCAATCACAGCCATTGCCAGTGTTCAATGGGACACCGAGGCTGCCACCCCTTCAGTGCTGACAAACCTTCTTCACACTGTCCCTTCTCTGGCAATCACCGAGATGCAAACGCTCCGTGAGGGCTAGCGAGGGTCTTTCCCTAATCTGTTCAATCTACATCCTTAGCGTCCTGAGCACATGGCGGGACCCTCATGCATTGCTGGCGCAGATCCTGCTTTGCTCATGTTTTCTCTCTTTGCCCCTATTGTTGGAATCTCAAAATCTCGTCACGCATGCCCTGTGCAAAGCTCAGAACTAGAAGTACTGGAGGCCTAGACCTCACAGCCTCCAGTTCCAGCCTGGCTGATGTGCGCCCCAATGCCATGCTGGACTGCTCTGTCTCAGAAGGCTGGACGGGACCTGGTCCACCTGACTTTTGTACCTTGGTGTAGGCCATTCCTCTCCTGGAACACCCTCTCCCAACTTTTCTCCCATCTTCATCTTCCATGATTAAATCCTAGGGACCTCCCCTACAGATCCATCCAATGTTCCAATTGTGAAAGCTCTTTGAGAGAAAGCCTCTAGGCACACGCATGTGCATGTGTATGTGCACACGCACATACACACACACACGTATGTTTGTGGAACATACACATGGCTGTGAGGGTTCCCCAACACACAGATGTATACAGTATCTTCTTTTAATCACTTTCCACCATATACTCTTAAGACATGGTCTCCCACTGAAATGTACATCAGCTTTTCCAGTGAGACTGGCTAGCCAAGGTGGCTCCCTGAATATACCTGTCTCTACCCAAGAGCACTAAAGTTACAAGCACATGCAGTGTTTTTCACATAGGTGTCATGGATTCAAACTCAGGACTCCATGCTGGCACAGTAGTTCACGAACTAAGGAGATGGCTCACTGGGTAGCAGTGATTACTGTATCAGCATGGACTATATCTCCAAAGTATACGGTATGTAGCACAATGATGACGAGCCAGGCATTGATGAATTTAAAACTCCCACTCAATAGACACTGGAAACTCAAGCACAGCCCCCAGCAGTGAACAGCTAGCTAATTCTGCCAGCCTTCAGGGCTCCCAGCCCAACCTAGGGCTGCTGCCCTAACTGCCACTCCTTTGCAGCTGTATCGCTGACTACAAACCCTACTCCAGGCAATCAGACGACACAGGGCCTCTGAGCGGCATATGCTTCACCGGGCACGTCCATCATCACAACAAGATGGATGCCCTTGTTTACTGAAGGAGTCATCCTCTGCCAGGGAAATTTGCGCTGTGATTTAGGACCTAGTCAAGAATGTACCTATGGAACTCGGCAGCTGAGCATCTGTCTGCCTGGTCCATTTGATGAACTCAGACGGGGTCTGGCTAGAAAGCTATTATAATGTAGCTTATAAAAGGACTGCCTTCCCGGATATGTAACATGACCTCCACTTGGGAAACCAAGGCCTAGGAGGACAGAGAGATATGATGTGGCAAAAAGATGGCCCAGTCAGTGATCAGGCATAAAGGAGGCAGTTAGTACCTACATGTCTAAAACATGCAAAGTTCAGCCAAGCCAGGCCCTGGCTGGGGTTAGAAAGCTTAGCCACCCAAGACCCCAAGTCCTCACTCTAACTGACTCTAGGATCCTAGCACAGCTACCAAATAGGAGACTCTGGTGTTAATATGAAATTTCACAATTACTTAACAGTCAGCAGGGAGGCAACAGGACTTTAATTTCTATGGAGTTCAAAAAAAACTTGTGTTTCTTCTAGAAGACTTGCAATGAAGATAAGAATGTCCTGTAAAACCCAAGCTGTCTCCCTGTCAGCCCAGGACCACTGAGCTCCTCTAGGGAGCCTGGGTCCCCTCCAACCCTAGAAGCTACAAGAAGCTAGGCAGCGGTGAGAATGCCCTTTCTCTGGGAAGGCTTTTCCAAAATTCTATCAGGTTTCCTTCTAACCCAGCTTGCCTAACATGGTTGAGGAATGTCTTAGAAACTGCTGTGATTCAGTCTGGCTTTGGACGAAGTTTTCCACCCAGACAGAACACACTGAGTGTCTGGAAGCATCGGTTTGTAACACTGGGGGCATTCAAACTCTTTCCTCGTCTCCAGACCGCGGTCAGAAGGACATTTGTGCAAGGAGCAGGTCCAGCCCTTGGATGAAGGCAGAGAAAATGGGTGAGTGGGAAGCCAGAAGGTTTTACCCACGACGCACTCCCTCCCACCAGCCTCTCTGCTTCCCTTCCCTTCTGAGAATCTGTGGGTCTGGTTGCAGTGCACCCGTTATAAATAGCCAAAGAGCTTCTGCTGGAAGCAATTTGGTACCCAAGCCCTAAAATGGAGCACATATACCTTTCTTAGAAGACAGTGAAGAGCCCTTTAGATTTCTGTCCCCGTGAAGGCTGTTTTCCCACTCAGACTCAGTACCTTCTACAAACACAGATTCTACCCTTTTATAACTGCTGGAAACACAGTCTCCAAACTGTCTGCAACCTGATTGTCTCGTTAATTACAAGTTATTTCCAAGCTGTTGTTGGTTCTTCCAGACTCCCACCTGAAGACCCAAAAACTACCTAGAGAACAAGAAAAAGTTCACAGTTTGTCGTGACACAGAGAGTGTGAGTGCTGAGAGGAAGGCGGTGGGTGAGGAAAGTTTCAAATCTCAGAAATATCTCTCTCTCTCTCTCTCTCTCTCTCTCTCTCTCTCTCTCTCTCTCTCTCTCTCTCTCTCTCTCTCTCTCAACCATCTGACAGCAGCAGAAAAGAAGCCTCAAAGGACAGGGGCTCCTGTCTAAACACTGTGGCCATCACCTGAGCAAACATCCTGCCAGTATCATGTTTCTGTGGCACCTGCTAGTCCCACCCCTAAGGCTGATGGATATGAGGACGTATTGTGTGAGCAACTCCAGAAGTCAGATCACGGCTTTAATGCTAGCTCTCAGTTTTCCTCTCTGTGAAGCCGGCTCTCTGTGTCCAGGCAGTGATTATGGCAACTGATATTTCTTAGTCTTTACAATATACATCAGAAACGAGGAATCAGCCAAGTGGAAAGGGGTCGTGTGGAAGCTTCTGAGAATACTATTGACATGACTCTCCTTTGGCATCCACCAGGGATTAGTTCCTAGGCCCTAGACCCTTAGGATACCCAAAGCCTCAAATGCTCGAGTCCTGTTATAGTCTGCCCACAAAGGTTCATCTGTTGGAAGCTCAGTCCCCAGTGTGATAGCATTTAAAAAGGGAAGGTCAGGGGAAGAGGACGGGATACTGCCCATGGAAGAGATTAATGCTGGTCTCAAGGAGTGAAAGCCTAGTTCTCTAAAGAGTAAACTGAAACAGAAGAACAAGCCTGGCTCTTGAAGTCCCTCCAGCTTCCTGTCTCACCATGTGATCTCAGGCTTTTCCACGTGTTGCCATCACAATCCCATCCACTATGTTCTGGCACAGTCAGGAGGTCCTCACCGGAGCCAGGCAGAAACTCTTGAGCCACCTGCGGTGGTTTGAATAGGAACGGCACCCATACACGCTTATCTTTGAATGCCTGGCCAGCAGGGAGTGCCACTACTAGAAGGCTGGCTTTTTTAGAGTAGGCGTGGCATTGTTGGAGGAAGTGTGTCACTGAAGGGATGGGCTTTGAGATCTCATATGCTCAAGCTACTCCCAGTGTGGCTTACAGTCTCTTGCCGGCAGCTGATCAAGATGTAGAGCTCTCAGCTCCTTCTCCAGCACCATGTCTGCCTGCGTGCGGCCAGGTTACCTGCCATGACAATTAAGAACTGAGCCTCTGAAACTGTAAGCCAGTCCTAATTAAACAATTCCCTTTATAAGGGATGCTGTGGTCATGGTGTCTCTTCACAGCAATAGAAACCCTGACCAAGACACAATCTGTAGACAGCTCCTAGGACGAGAGCAGAAAATGAATGAGTGCTTACATAGACTGGCATAGTACTTGCACGTGACCGGCAGGTGTCTTCTTGAACACTTGGACTCCTCTCTAGTGCAATTGCAAATGCTACATCAATGGAACAACTGCAAGAAAAAAATCTATAGTACAGCCAGCACAGCGGAACACGCCTGCAATCCCAGAACTCAGGGAGGCAGAGGCAGATGGATCTCTGTGAGTTCTAGACCAGCCTGGTCTACAAAGAGAAACTCTGTCTCAAAACAAAACAAAATAAAAACTACAGTGCGCACCCATTTTCTTTCAAATATTTTTCAGTCTGTGGCTGGTTGAACCCACGAATACAAAAGACCAAACTGCACTGTAGTTTTTGACCCAACTGACAATGACTTAGATTTTTCTCATAATTATTAACTATTTTATACTTTAAAAATATTCCTCCCTGTGGATCTGTTTTACTTCACTATTTTCATAAGGCTTTTATAAATTAATTGGACAAACTGCTCTTAGGGGACCTATGTCCACTGCCAGCATGCAAGAAGTTTCTCCTGGCATAGGATGGAAGGTTCCAGACTACAAATAGCTCTGTGTCCTGGCCCTGCACAGCAGGAGTAGGAATGAAAAAAACCTTTGTGAAAATCATTGGTCCTAGAACACAGCCAAGGGCCAGGACACCAGCCACGGACACCAGTCATGCAGGCTAGGACCCCAGAGGACTTGTGGAAGCGACAGTGTGTTTCTGGCTCCTGTCAAGGGCTGTGCTTATAAACAAGTTTAAAATAAGAGGATGTGACTGATGGCTTGCACCTGCCTGGCGAGGCTGCTAAGTGAAGCAGGCATGACCCTGGAATGGTGAGGGATGAGGAGTGTACGAGCAAGTACACACACACACACACACACACACACACACACACACACACACACACACACACACTTCCTGCTGTCTTGGACTGAGGTGTCAGGAACACAAAGCAATCAAATAGCTGGGCCACATTTCCAAACCAGGTAGGGACCCCAGGACCACTGCCTCGTCCCTGACCAGGATCATGGCTTCCATAATCCAAGCATAAACCCACTGTGCCCTGTCACTCGTCTCCATTTAACATATGTTGAACTAATTACTGTCCTCCTCTTGCCAAGTTATAAACATTCTTCAAGGCACATTTTAATGGCTGCCTCTACCAGGAAGCCCCTCCCCCCCCCAGATATCTGAGTCCCAGTCAGTGTCCCCCAGTGGTGTCTATTCAACACTCCCCCCTCTGGCCCTCAGTGTAACTTGGTCCCTTTTCATCAACCCTCATTACATTAGAGTACTATGGATAAATCCACTAACTACCATCTAAGAGTCTCATTATCATGGCCTGGGGCATGACAACACACAGGCACTATGGCTTCATAGTAGATGTGCCACAGCAATTAACATTTATCATTAAGTTAGAGTCCAAGAGTGCAGAGCCAGAGACCAGGAAACATGACCTTGGGATTAACAGGGGTGTGTGGGACAGCCGGAAGGAGGCCAAGCAGCACCGGGAAGCTGAACATCTGTGGTCTGTTCCGCCTTTGCTCCCTAAGTGACTACTCAGCTTACTACTTCTGTTCAACCCCTGGTGCCCGCACTTGCTCCAGGCCTGTACTCCTTCATCATGGCGACACAACAGAGATGTTACAGCATTTGATCCACCATCTCACTCTCGTGCTCACGCTCTTTAGTGGTACCCATAACTCCCTGAGTTAGGTTCAGAATCTTCAGAGGCCTGGCTCAGTTTCTGTTGCTGTGATAAACACCATGTTCAAAGGCTAAAAGATAGGAAAAGGGTTATGTCCCTTTCACGGGTCATAGCCCATTATTAAGGGAGGTCAAGACAGGGATTTGGAGGCAGGATCAGAAGCCATGGAACGCTACTTACTGTTTGCTGCTATACTGATGCTCAGCTACCCTTTCTTATACAGCCTAGGCCCACCATCCTAGGGATGGTACCACCCACAGTGGGCTCGGTCCTCCTATATCAGTTACCAATCAAGAAAATGACCCACAGATATGCCCACAGGCCAATCTGATGGAGGCAATTTTTCAGTTGAGACTACTTCATCCCAGGTGCATCAAGCTGGCAATTAAGATTGGCCATCACACTTAGCACGGCCCTCAGACATGCTCTGGAGTAACTGAGCATGGACATCTTTGCTGGACATTTGACCACGCCTCAAGAGAGACTACGTCTGGTCTCTCTTTCTGTATGCGCCAACTACATTGGACTTTGTTTCCACGCCTCTTTCCTTACTCAGATCTACATGTATTATTCCCCTTCTCCACCCAGTCCAGTTACACATCTTCTCCTAGGCTTTAAGATCTTTTTCTAGAAGGCCTGTCCTGACATCTCCACCTACTCAGTATCACCAGGACTCAATGGAAGCATCATCAGGACCAATTGGATGGTCCAGGACCAACCGTACAGCCCTCACACTTCTCCTTGATAGCAGCATCCAAAGCATTTGTGAGCACAAGGTTAATGGCCATGTTAACCAGCTTCTATGGCTACAGCAAAATGCCTGAGACAATCAACTTGAAAGGAGGGGAAGGTTATTTGAGACACAAAGAGTTTCAGAGGTTTCAGTCTGTGGTCATTTGCTCTTGTCGCTTTGGGCCTGTGATAGCACAGCCCATGACTGTGTGAGCACATGGCAGAAGAAGCTTGGTAACCTCATGGCAGCTCTGAAGAAAAAGAAAGAGCAGGATGTGTGTGCTAAGGACTCGATCTCCCTTTCAGGAGAATGCTCCGTCATCCCAGTTTCCTGCCCCATCTTCCAATAGCATCACAGGCTGGAGACCAAGCCGGCCATGTCAGAGACAGGTTAGATCCAAACTACAGCAGCCCCTCTGTGCCTCACTAGACAAGGACCAGCACACCGTGATGGGTCCTGCTGTGGGCGGCCTGGCTACTGTTTGCATTTCTGTGCACCACAGGGTCTCTACTACAGTAGTTTAATTTTGCCGCTGGGTGGTGAACATGTCCGGAAGTGATGTATAAGCCAATGAGCATCGTTACATGCATGAAGTGAAGCAGAGACCAAGGGGGAACACTGCTTCCTGGCTTGCTCCTCATAGCTCACTCAGCCTGCTTTCTTTTTCTTTTTTTTTTTTTTTTTAATTTTTTATTAATTTATTCTTGTTACATCTCAATGGTTATCCCATCCCTTGTATCCTCCCATTCTTCCCTCCCTCCCATTTTCCCCTTATTCCCCTCCCCTATGAATGTTCCTGAGGGGGATTTCCTCCCCCTGTATATGCTCATAGGGTATCGAGTTTCTTCTTGGTAACCTGCTAACCTTCCTCTGAGTGCCACCAGGTCTCCCCCTCCAGGGGACGTGGAGAGTGGGGTATGACTTCCACATGTACTCTGGTGCCTCATATTTGATCAGCCTGCTTTCTTACACATCCCAGAAACCTCTGCTCAGGAGTGGCACACACCAGAGTGGGCTGGGCCCTCTCACACCAGTCACTGATCAAAAAAATGCCCCATAGATTTGCCTGCAGGCAGTCTTGGTGGAGACAGCTTCTCAATTGAGGTTCCCTCTTCCCACATGACCCTGACTTGTGTCAAATTGACAGAACTAGCCAGCACAAACCCCAATGTGTCTACTTCCTCTCACTAGCACAAGAAGCCCCGGGCACCCCTTCAACATGTTACCTCTAATGATTTGCAATGTTCTCTCCAAAAGATAAGCCTCAATCCTAATGCACAAACCCTACAAAGGTGGCCTCATTCAGAAACAGGGTCTCTGTGGATGTAAGCAAGTTCAAATACAAACCTACTAGGGGGAAACACACACACACACACACACACACACACACACATACACACACACACACACACACACACACACACACACCCAGAGGGATGCTGCCATGCGAAGACCCAGGCAAAAACCACATGATAACAAGAACAGAGGTGGGAGTTATACACCTGCAAGCCAAGGAATGCCCAGGAATGTGCAGGGTGTTGTCCACAGCAGAAACCCTAAAAAAACAGAAAGAAGTCTCTCTGTAGATGTCCTAGAAAAGGTGGCTTGGCCACACCTTGTTTTCAGACTTCTAGTTTCTAAAACTGGAAGGTAATAAGTTGCTGTGATTTGAAGTCACCACTCTGGAGTGTTTCTCTGCAGTGACCCTAGGCATTTGAAGATGTAATGCTCACCAGTGCCTAACCTCGTCGAGGGACCCTGTGAATGGTAAAGGTACAACTACAATGGGACCTGCCCTCTGCTCCTTTCATCACCAGAACTAGCCACTAGGTGTTTGCACAGGAGTCTCTCTTTGGAAATTAGATATCTAATTAATGGGAGTTCTGTAGGATTTGTATCTTGAGGTTGAATTTACCAGAAACTATGTTATTTTTCTGGGGGGAGGGAGGGAGGGAGATAGGGAAGGAGAGAGAGGAAGAGAGAGGGAGAAAGTGAGAGAGGCTGTGTGACAGTGAATGAGTAGATTAAGGAGACTTGGTTGCCTCCCACCCTGGGCTCAGTGGGTCTTACTTTTCATGGGGAACCTCCAGGAGACCATATTTAGTGACAAAGACACTGCTTGTCCTCTGGGGTCTGAGCTGTACATGCCATCTCTAATCCACATGATGAGCAGTAGATATTTTCACAGCCTGGGCACCCTGGTTTTAGTCACAAATTATAGCCCTCTCCTCCTGGGAAAAAAATAAGGGGTATAATTTTTATTTTCAAAAAGATTAGAGCAGACAGAGCGATGGGCCTGGTACCTTAGGAAGGATCCAAAAATAAAAGAATATAGGCACAGCTTGGCATTGCTGATGGAGAGGAAGGAGACTTCAGGGGTGAGGACTTGACAGTCTCAAGATTGGAGGCCACGGAATCAGGCTGACCAAATGCCTTCCTCCTTCCCATGCCAAGCTAGAGCTGGCGACCTCTCACATCTGTAGGAAGCTGAAAGCTTCCAGTTGTTTCAAGGCTGGGCCGTGCCTCTGCTGCAACAGGTCTCAGGACCCCTGGGTCCATCTCCCACGACAGGAACCATGGAACAGCGGAAGGGTAGCTGATGCTAACCCTGAGACAGATAGGAATGCCCCCCCTTCCCCTTCCCCTTACAGATGAGATTCCAAACCCTCTTGCTTCCTTGCATCCAGTTCAAGCGTCCACTGGCTTTATAGGTACAAACTTAGTCTTTGGCCAACAGTGTGGGTTTCTGGGACACCAACACCCCAGGCTGTGAGGACAGAATTAAAGATTCACTAGCAAGGAGACTGGCACACAGCAGTAAGAAAACACTTACTGGAAACTGGGTGACCATGCCAGGTATTTGGGAGAAAGAGGCAACTCCAAGTCATGTCTCAGCTACAGTGATTTCAAAGCCAACTGGGATAAATTAGTGAGGCCTTGTCTGAAAAAGTAATGAAAGGGCCGAGGCTGCAGTTCAGTGGTAGAACCTTTGCCTAACATGTGTAAGGCCCTGGGTTCAATGTACAACACAGAGTGAGGGTTGGGAAGAACGATTTTTAGTAGAGACTTAATCTCCTGGGCATGCTTCTGAGCTGCAAAATAGGAATAATTATAAATACACTGTAGAGGCTCTAGTAGTCAGACACATGACTACTAATTTGCAAAGCACTATGTGCCAAGACTGAGTCTATGCAACGGACCTACAGGAGCCCCTTCTATCCTCACTGGCATATCTGACATCTTGTACAGATGCGGCCTCTGGGGCTCGGACAGGTCAAGGTACCTGCACTTAATCACACTGTAAGGGGCAAAGTCAAGTCCAGGCAGGTGGACTCTGGAGCCTCCATCCTTGCTGTGGAGATCTGATCCTTTCCTAAAGGGGCTGCTGGACTTACGGAATCAATGTTTGTGTTCAGTTAGCTGTTCAACAATAATTCACCCATGCATCTACTGGCCCCCAACACACAGGGTGTTCACAGCAGGTTCACATACAAGGGAGCACTGTCTGTCTGTCTGTCTGTCTGTCTGTCTGTCTGTCTTCTCTCTCTCTCTCTCTCTCTCTCTCTCTCTCTCTCTCTCTCTCTCTCTCTCTCTCTCTCTCTCTCTCTCTCTCTCTCCAGAAGTTAATAAAGATCCATCAGGGTAAATAAGTGCCTCAAACTGAATACAGGGAGAATGTGACACTGGCAAGGGAGACAGAACACGGTGGGGGACCTGGGGATGGCAGGCGATAAGTGTTGGTGGCAGGCAGATTTAATGAGGGCGGTGGTGTGCCTGTGAGCCTTGAAGGATGGGCATGGTTTTGACAGATGCACACAGCACGGCTGAGTCTAAATTAGGGCCCCTCCTTCTTCTTCCTCATAGCAACCCATGCATTTCCTCTATCAATCTCACTGCACTTTTAATGCCATGGCTATTTGCAGATTGAGTTGTTTAACACTGATCTCCCTCAGCAGACCCCAAGCGGGGGAGAAGGAACAGTGTGGTTCTCTCCTGTCTCTGTGGAGCCTCATTTTACCCTGGCCTGGAGAGGACATGCACTTTGCCTAGGTTTCTGAGAACAGAGGGTGATCTTTAGTTCCCCGGTGGTATGGGCTCTTTTAGCCAAGTGCCCTAAAAGTCCAGCAATTCTTATGGCCCTTCCTCAATAGCCAAGGGTTTTGAATATACCTCAAGGCTGAGCATCCTGATGAGCTTCTGTTTGTCATGGGTGTCTCTGTCCAGACAGAGCCTGAATTGTTGAGCCCAAAGGGGGTGGAGCCAAGAGCAGAACAGAACAACAGCTAAGCCCCAGAGACCACAGCCTCAGACAGACAAGGCCATGTGAGCCCATCCGCAAACCTCTAGGCTAGTTTTGGGTACTATGCAAGCCAGAGGCCATCAAACTCTCCCTTTGCCCAGCAGGGGTAAGAGACAGCAGTACCCTCCCACCAGAACCAGGAAAGGGCCAGTGCAGACCCAAGACAAGCTTGGGGTAGCTGGACCAAGGCCATGGGTCTGGTAGCCAGCCAGTCTGGGCCCGCTTTGCCTCTCCTTACTTTAATGTCCTCATCTGTAGAGCAGGCGCGACACCTGCCCCATGTAATTGCACTGTGGAACATAGTTGGAGCGCTCTGCATAGCATCTAGAACATACCCACTGTTCCCCAAACAGTAGTTACTGATTCTAATCATGAGAAGACAAACCTCAAATGGAGTCACCTTCAACAGCTTGCTGTGGTAAGGCTTTCCGCTAGGCACTCAAACAAGAGTTACTGATTTGCTTTTATATAAGGCACACAAGAGAAGAGGGCTGCCCGCCATGCATTATCCTGAGCCCTTCTTAGCTAGCAACCCATTGAGTCCTCACCACTTCAGGCAGTGTGAACTGTCATTACGCAGCACCAATGGAGGAGGAAAACCAGGCACAGAGAGGTTTTTGAACTGCTGTGGGTCACAGAGCTGTAAGAGGCACAGCTGAAATGTACGGCCATGCAGTCTGTCCGACAGCTTATGTTGGGGAAGCACCGATACCTGGCACTCACCGCTGTTCTTCTGGTCTACGTTTCCTATCCTAGACTCTTGCCTTTTTTTCAGCAGAGCTGGCCTCTGACTGGAAGGGGAAAGGGACTTAGAGGGAGGGTCTACTTCTGGAACACCTCTATAGCCTCCACAGCACCTAGCAGAGCCTTGCAGAGGGCCTCCCCTCCCTCCTTCATGACATAGCTGCAATCCCTGCTGCTCCCGCTGCCTTCTCCGGCACTGTCTGCAGCAGAAACCGGAAGACCAAGTGATGCACATTTTCTGAGGAACATCTGCGATGAGCCCACCTGCGATGAGACCACCTGCAATGAGCCCACCTTCCTTCCAGGGCTTCTACACTCACTCACTGCCTTGACCTAAGGAAGGAATGCATACTACATGCTGGGATGGAGAAGAAAGTGGCGCATACCCATATTGGAAATTTGTTCAGTCATTATAAAGAAGTAAACCCAGCTAGTTAAAACATGGATGGAACTAGAAGGCAATGAGTGACGTAATCCAGGCACCAAAAAACAGTCGGCAGGTGATGTCCCTTATACTAGAAATCTCAAGAAGATGATCTCAAAGAAATGGGGAGCAGAAGGGCAGTAATCAGAGTCTGCGGGTGGCAGGGGGTAAGGGGTGTGGCTGGAGACCGTTCTAGAGGGCTGAGTTTCAGACAAGTAAGAAGTATCAAGTCTCAGGTTCTATTATACAGTAAGGTGATGGCACTGAAGCCTGTACCTAGAAGATTGTTTTTAAGACAGGGGCTCGCTATGTAGTCCTGACTTGTCAAGAACATGTTAAGTAGCCCACGCTGGCCTCTGCCTCCCTAGGGCTGGTATTTAAGGTGTACGCCACCATGACTGACCCTATCTCAAATATTTTCAGTGTTCCCACCACAAAGTACTGAGAGATGTATGAGGCGATGCTTATGCTGATTACCCTACCTAGGTTACTACATAATGAATACATATACTGAAATGTCACACCATCTCTGTCTCTCAAACATATACAGGCACTGTGCATTAACCTCCCCCCCCCCCCAAAAAAAAGTAAAATAAAAAAGTACATGTCTTATCTGCTATCTCCCACATGAGTAAGGGCATGATGGGATTTGGGAAGCAGTGCCTAGCTCTATTATAAGGGATGTGCTTTGCTATCTTTTATTTCTGTTTACTAGCCTAGGTTTCAATGCACTAACTTGATTTCATAATCCATTTAGAGATGCTGCCTACAGCTTGGAAATTTTTCCCAGGGGACTTCAGTTCTAATATTCAGCTCAAGCCGTTTCTAAGCACAATGCCCATACATTCTTCCGGAAGGCTTCCTGTGATGCCATCCTGGGTGGGACAGCCACTCTGATCCATTCCCCTAAAACTCCAAACCCTGGTTACAGATCCGAGGTGTTGGAAATGAGTATTTCCAACTGGATGCCAAGAAGCTCTCTTGAGAGACATAGAATATAGACCTCAGCTGTAGCATCTAAATGGGTTCAAATCCCCATCCTGCTAGCTACCCACTCACGCATCCTCGGGCAGGTCTATAGTCTTCCTTAAGGCTCAGGACCGTCACTGGGAAAGGGTGATGGTGTTCAAAGCCACTGAGGGTCAGCTGAGACCAGAGACTGCCGCTCTGCGATGCTGCGTCTATGCTGGCCACTGACACAGGAGAAACCACCCTTCCCACCTTCCCACAAAGCCGATCAAGCATTTCTCATCCTCCCCTCCCCTTACCATGTCCATAGTTACCGATTCCACGACTATAGAAGAAATAGCAACACAGAATATGAGTGCACACACAAAAGTCTAAACCCATAAAGGCAAGGCCCAGGCCCACTGTCATCAGCCATCACAGAAGAGTTTTCCAAGAGAGATGTTTTCCACCACCTTCTCCAAGCCTGGAGGACGAGAGCCTGCAGTGTGACTTCCACTCGCTCAGTCTCCTCTAACAAAGCTCCCTGCTCTGCAGATGGTGATGGGTTCGTTCCCTGTCTTGTTTCTGTGATAAAAGGCCTCCAACAACCAACCTCAGGAAAGGAAGTTGGTGAGCACAGTCCCACCATGGTGAAAAGTCATGGTGGCAGGTAGTCACACTGCACCTGCAGCCAGGAAGCAGGGCACTGAACTCTGGTGCTCACTAACCCCCCATTCCTTTATATTCAGTCTAGGACTCCCAGCCCACAGACTGGTGCTACCCACATCCTCAGCAGTTAATACCCACATCTCACCTCAGTGGACCTATCTAGAGATGTTCTCACAGGTATCCCCAGAGGGTTGTTTCCTGGGTGACAGCAAGTTCTGTCCTCACAGATGAGAAGAAAGAGATGTCACATGTGAATGAGGCCAATGGAAGCTACTGATAAGGGACAGGTGGGTGACCAAGCCGCATGGATCAATTATTCCCTGTGCGGCCTTTCAAGGAAAAAGCAAATCACCCAATAAATGGCTGGTACCCTAAAGATCAGCAGAGCCTGATAAGAATAGGCCAGGGTTGATGGGGGGGGGGGGCGGAGCAAGCAGGAAGTAGCTTTTGATGCAGGGGCGGGGTAAGCAGGGAGTGGCTCTCCTCCTTGACAAGAGCAAGCCTCTCTCATGAGCCGAAGCAAATTAAGAACAAAGCCACAGACAATGTCAGTGGATTTTCTTGAAGTTGTCCTGACAGAGCCCAGCCGCATATACTGATCCAGGTCGCGCTTGGGTCTCGGCAGGCCAGACTCTGATGGGATTTCCACAGCCTCCTCTGGTTGGGTTACTAGGGAAACAAGGGACCAGTGGGATCGCCAAAGCCTGGGTACCCACAGTCCTCATAAAGACCATCTGGGATCTCAAAACTTCACGGGGATGATTAATCTACAAAGCAGAATCTTGGAATCTCTGTTCTGTCTGCGGGAACAGCTCTTGGCAGACACGGAGAGAGCTTTGAAATCCAAGTTTCTCAGGCAACCGAGCAAAGACAGCTCCCCGCTTATCACCGGAGAGAGAACAAAGACAGGAAAGGGGGCTCCATGGCCTTCTAACCTCTCTGGACTGCAGAAGCGCCCAGCCATGGTCACTGAGCACATGGACACATGAGCACGTGGCTCTTAAGGTGGGAATGTGAGAATGTCTGTAAAGATGAGTTGGATGGCCACGACTCTCCTGCCTTCCAGGGGGCCTGTCATGGCTGGCCCAGGGTAAGCTTGCTGGTGTAGGAGGTTGTGGAGGTTCACCCCTGCCTGATGGAGGCAGGGACTGAGGCTATCCTGATCCAGCCTCCTCAGCCTCCACACACCGGCTGTGTCTCTGCTATAGGAGGCCTAGCAACATTTTCTGGGCTCCATCACTAGACGACAGTAGCCACCCCCCACCTGTATTCATAACAATGAAAATGTCTCTGGAAATTATGAACTGTCCCCTAGGAAGCAAAACCATCACTGCTTTAGAAGCCCCCTCCCAGCCCCCCAAGCCTAGCCTCACAATTGCCAATGATCATGTGAAGCCCCCTCCCAGCCCCCCAAGCCTAGCCTCACAATTGCCAATGATCATGTGAACCAGGAGCTCAACAGCCATGGCTATGGCAGTGTCCTGTCACCTAGGTATGATCTGGTGATTTCCACATATGTTGCAGTTCACATGTGAAAGGCACCCATAGACTTGACTGTTTCTATGCACAGTTCTCAGGGGGTGACCTGTTTTGGAGGACTGTGGAGCCCGTAGGAGGAAGACTCTCACTAGAAGAAGTGGATCACTCAGGTCTCGTTGCCTGGACCCACATCTCGCCCTGTCTCACTGCTTCATGACTGCTGGTGCGATGTGACCGGCCATGTTGCCATTCTGCTACCATCCCCCTTCTCTGCCACGATGGGTTGTTTCCCATCCTGAAGAATGAGCCAAAATAAAACCTCTCATTCCTCAAATCTTTCTATCAATTATTTTAGTCACAGTAGAGAGAAAAGTAATTAACGTGCTACGTGAATATGCCAACAGCTCTGGAAAGTTCTAAGAAAGAAGACTCTGTGTCATGACTTTGTTTAGCCTCGCATTTTACATAGTTTCACAAACAAGGCCCAATCCTAATATTTATTTCTAATATTTATTTCTATTTTTCAATGGTGATAGTTCTTCAAATGCTATGTTATGGCATCTTAGATAAATGTAATATACCAGGCCACCCAACTTTCTCACTGACCAGTGAACTTACAAAATATAAGACAGACTTGAAGGTCCCGTTCACAGATGCATAGCAAAGCTGTGCCTAGAACTCCTAGTCCATCTCCTCCTCTTACCCAGAAGACTTGTGTGTAGGCCATAGCACTCAGGGTGCAAGAATTTGTCTTCCCAGAGCCACAGCACAGTTCTGCTCAGTAACAAAAGCATTCTACAGACTGCCCCGGGGAGCATACAGAGCGGGCGTCTTGCATGGGCACTATGAAGAGGCGCTGACTATGGTACCAGCCAAAGGAGGCTCCAGGGATTTTAGCCACTCACAGTTCACCCTTGCACAGCTCTCCTGACAATCTAAGAGTAATTCTCATGAGCCATCGTCTTCTTATGGTTACAATACGCCTTTGTGTCAGTGCTGGCAATTAAGTCTGAAGGAAGTAATAAACTGTCAGGCAACAAAGGCCGAGCCTTGCCTGTCAACCTGTCTTGATTATAATTCACAGATCATCAATAGCATAACCGGTCCTCCTCATTTCTTGGGTCATATCCCAGGCTGTTGAGTCACATGCCTTTTCCAGCAGCAGCTCTGTAACCCCTGGCATGTCCACTGTCCTCCCCTGTGGTTATAGCAGTCTGAGGAATGAGACTGGTTTTCTAATTGAAACCAGCTTTGTCTGATGTCTGCCTTCAATGATGGCACATCAAGGTGCACGCTCTGACATTCTGGCCCAGACAGCACACGGTGACTTCTTATTTACTGTCCTAATGGTTTCAGGAGCCAACATATGGCAGTGAAAAAGCCACAGACGGGCTTTCATGCTCAGACTGCAGAACAGGACAATAACAGTCTGAGAAGGAAACAAACCAAACAATGTAACAGTCTCTGATTCTGCAAAGACGTTGGTCTATAATCAAACCTCCAAGCTTCAGTGCCGTAAGGATCCTCTTTCAGCCCTGGGGAGGACAACAGTGTCCCATGAGGCCCCTTTAACTTTCCAGGCAGGAAGATATAAGGATACAAGAAACACAAAGGGTACGAGTCACTGGGCTGGCTGGCATAGCTTTCCTGGTTTACCTGGTTCGAGCCAGGCCACAGAGCAGAGGAGATGACCAGTACTAGCTCATCACTAAGCAGAGGCTGAATGCTCTGTGGCCAGAGAACAGCAGTCCACAGCACATGCAGCAGCGAATGGTAGTGACTTGCAGGTTTTGTGGAGTCTGTGTTGCAAGGCAAGAAAAAAAAAAAAAAAAAAAAGACAAAGGATAGATGCTGGGGCTGTGACTCTGAGCCAGGGACTAGAAGGCTCACAGCAAGATACACTGCTAGCGTATCAGGCTCAGAACAATGTCCTCACTCCTTCTTCTGTTGCTCCTCTCTGTTGGGGGATGGTCTGACTGGCACCTCTCCTCTCCACACCTTCAGGTGACTAGTGCTAGGCAATACCAAAGGACAGGCCAGAGGGACTTTGTCTCCCTGGTAGCTGATGGCCATGAACAAACCCCAGATCACTGTATTGCATTCTTTCACTCAGCTGGCTTGTACTGACCTGCGCTAGGCACTAGGTAGTTGCTGGAGACCCAAACAAGAGGGCCTGGACCCATCAACTGCTGTTCTGTTGTGGCACCCACCTGAAACCTCAAAACACAGCAGTGACAGCCATGCATATGTGAGATTCACAGCTGCTTCGAGATCACTTCAGACTTAGAGATTTGTCCAAAATGCAGCCTATGCGTGGGCCATGTGTGTCTGGGTGCAGCTAATAGCTCATGGAAAACATTACAGGATGCTCTTGTGGTTAATTTGATAGCACAGTTCTCAAGCAAGAACTTTATGGATGGCAAAGACATGTGGCAACATCAGGACTGGGGCACAGACTGGAGAGATAGCTCAGTGGTTAAGGGGCCTTGTTAGGTCCAGCTCCTAACATCCATGTCACTCACAACTGCCTGTAATTCCAGCCCCAGGAGCTCTGATGGCCTCTGCCAGATTCCACAGACACCCATGCGCATGTGGCATAAACACCCAGAGACAAACATAAACTTAATAAAAATAAAATGCTCTTTTAAGGAAAAGTTGGGAAACACCTCCTAGAGCCATTTCACGCCAGGGACCAAACCTGCCTCCTGAACTCGGGAGGTTGGCTCCAACGGGCACCCTCAAGTCATTCCACCCAAATATGAGAAAACAAAATTCCAGAAAAGGCAAAGTCAGATACACATGACGTGGGCAGAACGCAGTGCCAAGGTCACCACCAGAAAACTCGGGATCCCTGACTTTGACCCACAGTCATTTTGACAGTCACTTTTTCTAGGATGTTCAGAGATAATTCACAAAATAAAAAGTTAACTGATGTACTCCGATGCAAAACGACCACTGGCATAAACCCAGTAAGAGAGCTACAAGGAGCCAAAGGGGAGCGGCAGGGGCATCGAGAACAGAATGACTGCAGGGATCAAGGGAGGATCTGGGAAGTGTCAAGGCCAGAGGTGAATCAGAGATGAGGGAGACAAGACCTCAGGAAACCTCTGTCAGCTCCAAGCAGGAAGAACAGCATCACCGTCCACAGAAGAGGAGGAACAGAAGTGAAACCTTCCCATGCTCAAGCTGGGAAGCTGGTAGGCGATTAGGCAGTGGTCACAATGTCTGCTTTCATGTCACATGATCTGAGTCATATTAGGCTATCATATGTCCCCTCCGTGTGAACCTGCCCCAAATGACCCCTCTTCCAAAGTGGAGTACGCCTGCCTGTGGGCTGATTCCTTGGGTTATCGTGAACTCTAGAGCAAAAACTTACATGGGAAGACAATGAACATCTGTAGGCTTGAAGCAAATGGTAAATAATTTGCCCAGCAAAATGTTGTCAACGTGTCGCAGCCCCCAAGTTCTCCCTTTCTTACACCATACACAGAACTCATAGCCATGGTCACCAGTGGGCGCACGCGTCCTGCAGCGTCAGTCACGGGAGGCTCTGAACACATACCCAAGCTGGTCCAATACCTTTGTTGACCATGAGAGGGAGGAACATATGGTCAGGGATGGCCCAGAGGCCTAGTTCTCACCTTCTGGAGCAAGTTCCCTGAGCTGGCTAGTTTTATGTCAACTTGACATAAGCTAGGGTCTTTTGGGAAGAGGAAACCTCGGGTGAGGAAAATGTCCTCACCAATTGGCCTGTAGAGGAGCCTGTGGCGTTTTCTAGATTGATGTGAGAAGGCCCAGCTCATCTCTGTAGGCCTTTGCATCATGGGTGCTATAAGAAACCAGGCTGAGACAATCATGAGGAGCAGCCAGTTAGCAGTGTCCTCCATAGCCTTTGCATCAGCTGCTGTCTCCAGGTCTCTGACTTGTTTGAGCTCTTGGCCTGACCTCCCTCAGTGATGGACTGTGATGTAGAACTGTGAGCTGAAATAAACCCTTTCCTCTCCATGCTGCTTTCGGTCTCACAGCAATGGAAACCCTGACAAACACTGCCTACGGAGGAACTGCTTTGATATCACATGCTCTGAGTGACATTAGGCTATAATGTCTCATGGACATAATATTGACTAGCATGCTTTAGGGGCAAACTGGGCCCCCGTGGATACCCCTTTTTCTGGGCAGATGGAATAGCATCAGAACTGAAAGGTACATGTGCTAGAGTGACAGCGGTCATCAAGAGGCCCTCTTCTCACGTAACTGGACCCTTACCCACCCCAAGGGGAAGCAGGTTTACCTGTGTGCTCTGTGACCCATCTCAGCACAAATCCACACTCAGCTTGGGAAAAAGAAGCCATAGCTTGTTAGCTCTTTTATGGTCAGTGATGTTCTGCTTTGTTCCCCCACCACACACAAATGTACCTCGAAGTTCAGGCCTTATTAATCTCTGTTCCACCCTTGACATTGACCCCTTTCAGCTTCTATGGGGATACATCCTGCCCCGAGTGGACCCCCAGGCCCAGGATATGCTGTTGAACACCATAGTCAATAAGTAAAAGCACGGCCAGCACGCAGGCTCAGTGGGAGAGGCGCGGTCTAGCAGAAGGTCCCAGCCACTTGTTATTTGTTGCCAGGGGGCTCAGAAATGGAGTCTAAATCAGTGGAGTTTGGTTTAATCCGAAGGACTTAGTGTCTCCTTCATCTACCCTTCATCTGCTCCCCTCTCACAGGTCCTACGCTCTCTGCCTGCCACCTGCACTACTAACTACCTGGCCTTGTTTGTGAAACAGGCTCACTTTGCTGTAGAAGATACCGTTTACTGAAAGTTTCTTGCACTGCCGTAGGTGAAGGCAGAGTCAATATGTTATTTGAAAAGGGAAGGAGGTGTTAGCAAGGTGCTCTAGACAATGGAGAGGCTTGCTGCTGAACCTGGTGACCCAAGCGTGACCCCTGGGACGCATGCATCCTCTGGTTGGGACTTGCAGGTGCCCATACACACTCATATGCACACATTTATACACACAAAGTAAATGCATTTCATTATCCTTTAAAAAAAAAAGAATAGTCTTCAAAATAAGCACAACTCAGAGGAGAAGCAGGTTGGTTGCTTCAGCTAGATGTCACTACTGGCTGGCAAAGGGCCCTCGCTGGAGGCCGGCTCTCTGTTCTAAGAGGGGGGAAGGAGCCAGAAGTTCAAAAGGGAGTGGGGAAAAAATGAGAACAGAACCATCTCTTCCTCACTGCTCAAACTCTAGTCCCTAGATGGCACGCCCTGCAGTGTGTACCTCAAGAAACCATGAACCCTAAACAAACGCTGCCATTTCCCTAAATATCCAGATCTATACCACAAGTTCATGACCTCCTGTCAAAACAAGCCAAGCGCGCCCACAAGAAGGAAGGCTGCCTGTGGGAGTCAGCTTTCAGAGGACAGAAGAGGGTTCTGTGACCGAGATCACAGCCTTCCATCCTCCGTTGGACGGTGGGGTCAAGAACTGTGAAAACAAAGAGGCTGCGCGGAGCTTGGGCCTCACGAGAGCTGAGGCAATGCAGTGAGGCCCATGAGGGGGCGCACGCCTTCACACCAGCTCTTGGCAGGCAGAGGCAGACTCTCCGTGAGTCTGAAGCCACACTGGTCTCCACATTGGATTCTAGGACAGCAAAAACTACATAGTGAGACTCTGTATCAAAAAAAAAAAAAAAAAAAAAAAAAAAAAATCAGCAAAATAGAGGCTAGCTGGGTGTGCAGCACAGGCGAGAGGCCAACCTGAGCTACCTAAGCAAGATTGCCTCCAAAAAACCAAAGATGAAAACAACAACCAAAAAGAATTTAAAAAAAAAAAAAAAAAACAATAGAGGTCAGTAGAGGTCCACTGGCACAGAACACATCTAAGCTGTGAAACAATGAACCTGAGCCCCAGGGGGGCCCTCTGCCCTGCCAGAGGCCTGCAGGAGCCAAGGCCAGCACAGAGCCCCAAAGCCTGACTTCGCAACCAGCACCCTAGCCCTACCTCTCCATCCATACCCAACTCACATCCATTTCCCCAACGGCCCTGGTACAGATGAGCTAGGAAAGATGCACTAGGCTAACCTCCAGACTTTCCTGGTCAAAAACCTTACACAAAGATTCTTCACCTTCCCGAAGCAATGCACTGTGGTCTGAGCTGACCCAGGACACTTGAGCATCTGTTAACAAATTGTTCACTACTTTGCAGAATCTCAGACTTTAAAGGAAACTTGCTGGGACCTGAAGAAACCCCAGTTCTGCCCCACTGGGTTACCAGGCTGCCTGTTAGCTCCTCCAATCACACTGTCTCATTCAATTGCCCCACCCTACCCCCAAGCAAGATTAAGAATCTCCATTCTACAGAACAGGGGGAAAATGGACACAGAGAAGAGACCTTGCTGAAGGTCACACAGCCACCACAGCACTCAGAACTGGGGCTGCTTATAGCAGCATATGGCATGACCTTCCCAGGAAGGGCCCTTGGCATTCTATCATCATCCTGTGCTCAAGTCCGTCCTCAGGAGCACGTGCTGCAGCTGTTTGCCGAAATGAGCACACATAAATGCTGAGATGGTCACAGCTGTCCTGTGCTACATCCAGCGCAGTGGGGCGACCACATGCAATTTAGTTTATGTTTTAGGAGGGAGGAAAAAAAAGAGAACTTCAAAGGCTCCCACTACAAAGAAATGATATGTTTAAAGAAATGAGAATGCTAATTACTGAGACTACTGCCCACTGACTACACACAGCACAGCACCAGCACACCACACTTCTGGTGTGTGTGTGTGTGTGTGTGTGTGTACACGCGTGTGTACATGTGTGCGTGTCTCCAGCTTATTTCTTGAGACAGTCCATCACTAAACCAGGAGGATTTCACTATTTTTGCCTGCTGGTCCTGTAAGTCTTGAGGATCCACTGCCTCAATCAGCTCCACTGTGCTTAGGTTCCAGACTGGTGCCCTCATAACACACACACACACACACACACACACAGAGAGAGAGAGAGAGAGAGACAGAGACAGAGACAGAGACAGAGACAGAGACAGACAGAGAGACAGAGACAGAGAGACAGAGAGACACAGAGACAGAGACAGACAGACAGACACACACACACAGAGACAGAAATGCCAGAACTCTGGAAGTGACTACATAACACTAATTACTGTGTGTCAGAGGTACTGACAGAAAACTACCTCGAAGAAATAGGCTAGATGGTGCTGAGATTCTTGGCACCTGCCTCCCGACTTACAGGCACTGATTTTTTGTTTTTGTTTTGCTTTAGGAGGGCAAAGTGGCATTATGCCCACCTTACTATCAATAGCGCTTTCTCCAAACCCTGCCTCCAGGAGTTGCCACCTTTTAGCCCAGCAGACAGTGGCTCGGTGCCCGTGCTGAGCTGGGCTGGGTCTGGATGGAGCACATCTGGGTATCTTGAGAGACTGCACTTTTGAGAAGCCAGGCCCAAGAATGAGACAGGAACAAATGACGAAATTTCCGTTCCTTTGTCCTCAAGGACACTGCACTCACAGAGTGCAGTATGTGTAGTTTCTAACAGGTCATGAGAAAGTTATTCAAGCATTCAAAAGTAGCTTTTGCTCCAGGCCTCAGGCCTAGTGAACACCTGCCGGTAAGACTGGGCCTGGGAGAACTGTTATGGTGGTGGGCCCTGCTGTACACATGCTCTAGTGTGTTTAGCCTCCTTCTGGCTGAGGGAGATACCTGAAGTTTTCATGTGGGATTGCATAGAAGTTGGTACATGTGACATTAAGGGAACCAGCAAACACAATATGACAGTCCACAAGGTTATACCCAGGAGGAAATGTTTTGTAAATGCTATTTATAATCTTTCTGTTAAAAGAAGAAGAAGAAGAAGAAGAAGAAGAAGAAGAAGAAGAAGAAGAAGAAGAAGAAACCAATGGGAAGACATGAACCATGTGCATTAGCACAAGGCTCTCCCAGCCCACCCGCTTCCTCCCATTAGCCAGGCACCGACCCTGCACAGCCACCATATGGCCCACCAGCTCTGCAGCACCTTCAGTCCTGGACCGCCTGAGTGGCTTAATTATTGGGTGGCTATAAATAGAAGCACCGGACAACACACTTTGTTCTCCGTTTAGAAAACAAAGCCAAGAACCCCATTTACCCATCTTCCCTCCTCTTAAGCCACTGAGCTCCAGATACCCTGGATCTGCCTAGTCCTCATTCCTGGCTTCAGTGGCAGTGCTTGGTGGTGGGGGTCGCTCACGTTTGTTACAATGGGTGGGCTTCAGAGCATAGACCCCGCGGGGGAGTCTTGAAAAGTCCATGTACTTTAAGGGGTTAAGATCTTCCAAGAATGCCCAACTTTTCTGACATTGTAGTACTGACCTTTGACCTTGTGGTCTACAAATGTGCTGGGCAATACTTCTGGTCATCTTCAGCCATAGGTTCTACATGTGTGATTCCAGTCTCTCTCCCTCATCACCTGTGGGAAGGACTGTAAGCTTTGTCACAGGTAAAAACAGTCTTGGTGGGCTTTACTCTTAGACACACCTTAGTTTAACCTTAAGATAGACTGGGTAGAGCCATCCTGGGCCTAAAATTCAAAAAACAGACCTGAGGACTCCATCTGGACTATTGTTTTTCTAATTGACCCTCAATGAGAAAAGGAGACCACCCTTCGCACGTGAGACAGGCAGGCGGAGAGGAGGGGCAGCAAGTTCAAACCGGGCTTGAGCACACGTGGATTGGAAGGAGGATCATCAAACAGGCCAGACCAGCATGCAGGCCAGAGACACCAAGGGACCCATCCCATGAAATGGATACCAGAAGGTTCACCCTTTTTTCCCTTTAACCTTTTTTTCCCTCTTGTGTAAGCTAGTTGGGTTGTATAATAAAGTTTAATTGTTAAGAAACAGAGCCAATAAGTGGCACCCAACGTGGGGCCCAAACCCATGACCCTGAGATTAAGAGTCTCATGCTCTACCGACTGAGCTAGCAGGGTACATGGATGTCCTGCTGTCCCCACTCCTAGGCTGTTCTCCTCATCCATGTCCATCCCAACAAGGACACAGCTCTGAACATAAATGAGCCTGGTACAGCTTCCAGCCAGGAAGCCTTAGGAAAGCATTTTCCCTGCTCAGTGTCTCTGTTCCCTCATCGGGTCAATAGATACAGTACTCTGGCCTCCTGATATGGCTTATGAGGACCAGCTGGGAGGCAGAGCAAGACAGTCAAGGGTGCTACAAAGGTCTGGCACATATCACGTGCTCACTAAGGAGTGTTACAGGTGGCTTTTACTTGGGTCCATGGAATTCCCAGTATCCTAGATGCATGGGCCCAGCATACATATGCTGCTAAGCCACTGCTCTTTCTCCCTCTTCCCTGACCCCCCTCTCCCCGAGAGAACCAGGCAGGTGACTTCACAGGTTCACACACTGGACCGATGTACCTGAGACTTTGGCATGAATATGAATATGTTTCCCTGAGCATCAGATACAAGCTGCTTATCTCTGCCATCGGCCTCAGGAGTCCTCATTGTACACAAGTGACCAAGACATGAAGCCTGTCTTCTTACTTCATGTTTGTTTTTCTGATACCATGATTACTCAGTCACGTGATACAGTGGCAATGACATGATATGAGACTGGGGAGAGATGATTCCATATTGATAGGCAGCTCTGTGAGTAAAGAATCCCCTGGGGCCCCTAAAACCGCACTCGGGAGCCAGACTGGCTCCCCAGGGAAGTGGACTAGGGTATTCTCAGGGGTCCAAGCCTCTTTTCCGGAAGGATGGCTTTGTCCACACAGGCTTCTGGGTTCTGCCTGGAGGTAGCAGACTAGGTTTTGTCATCTTGAAGCCCATGTCTGGGCAGACTGAGTTGATCACAGACCTTCACCAGATCCACCATGAAGCCCCCATGGGCGGTGGTGATGATCCGAAATTATTCTCCTTAGACTTCAGCTGGATCAGGCCTCGCCAAGACCACTGAGGTGGGTGAGATGGGGCCAGAAAAGAGAGCAGCATCCCTTCCTGAGAGGCAAGACCTTAGAGTATAGAGGGATCAGCCCAACCTGGTCCTACACGGTTCTCAGATGTGACACCAAAGGTGTGCACTTGGAATCAGAAGCCAAAGGCCAAATCTTTCTGTGCCACTCCTTGGCTGAGAGAAAACCAGGACCCCTGTACCCTCTCTGAGCCTCGGTTTATTTGTCTGAGAAATAATAAGCAGTAAAAATGTCTTCTGCAAGAGACTGTCTTGAGACCAGGCAACATAGGGTGGTAACAAGCGTAAGTATCATAGTTCACTTGCTCGGGCCAGCACTTGCCAGCGTGCCCAATTACTGGGATGACTTATTCAGACTCCTGCGTGGGGAAAGGCTCAGTGCTGAGACTAACCTGAAGCTCCTCAGGAATAAATTCTCCAAGGAAGAGCAGCATGGGGCAAAAGGATAAGGGGAGGTGGGGGGGGGGGCGGGATGTGCTTTCTCTGCAGAAGCTGCAGGCAGCAGATGAAGTACAGTGTAGGTGACCAAGCAGCCAGATCCCTAAATAGCAACTAATCACTGTGATTGGAATTAATAATGAAGCTGCACCTGCTAGCTGACTCGAAGCTCCCCTTAATTTGCCACCTGGCAACTATATTCACTGTCTTACCCATGGATCTCTGAGCTGTAAATGCCAGGATGTCATGCACTACACCTCACTAGTCATTGGTGCCCAAATGCTCTATCCCAGGCTCTCAGAACTATGGATGTCACCCCTAAACTGCCCAGGCACACCCTCCCTACACACACACAGCTTAGGACTTTTGTCCTGGTGGGCTCTGGGGGCAGCTAGGCAGCCTTCTGTGTCAGGAAATGCTCCACCAAGCAAGTGTAGAAATGGGCCTATAGTTCCTTCCTCCATGCCATGATCAAGGGCAAGACAAGGCCTGCTGAAGGACAAAGGGATGATCTTTCTTGAAAGGCCAGAAGGGTCACCAGCAGCATTACACAGAGCAATTTCAGCAAATTGTGCTCATTGAGGGAAGTGTGTGTGTGTGTGTGTGTGTGTGTGTGTGTGTGTGTGTGCGTGTGCATCAATCTCAGGTATCATTCCTCAGGATCTGTTGACCTTGGTTTGTTTGTTTGTTTGTTTGTTTGTTTGGCACTAGGTCTCCCCACTGATCCCTGGGCCTTGCTGATTAGACTAAGTTTGCTAATTCATCAGCCAGGGATCTTCCTGTCTCTGCTTCCCTACCATGAGGATCACATGCCTGCCACTGTGCCCAGAGTTTTAAAGGGGTGCTGGGGATTGAACTCAGGTCCTATTGCTTGCACAGCAAACACTTTACTGGCTGAGCCATCTCCCCAGCTCCTATTAAGAGAAGCTCCACAACCCAACACTTAGGGTGGAGGAATAGTTATGGAAGCCTTTCAGAGTTCCTTATAGGACTCACCATACCTCAGCAGCCAGAGAGAGGTAATGAGGACAAGACCCAAAGCCCAGCCCCCACCCAGGTACCAGGTGGCAGTCAGCAGCCAGCCACCTGGCTCGGTGGGTGCTGATCATAACTAACAGGAAATTCAGTCACACCAGGAACCTGCTTACTGTCCACAGATGTCACCAGGGACATCAGTCAAGGCTTAGGAAGGCCAGCCCGTGGGGTTACTCTATCCCTCCTCTTTCGTCACATCCCAAAATACCACGATGACAATCAAGCCAGGGCCTGTGAGGACACACAGAGAAAAAACCCAGCTGCATGTGACAGGAACTCAAGGTGTGGCCCATGTCTGGCGAGAGACACTGTGGGTAAGAGAGTAAAAGGAGTAGAGGCAGCAGAAATGAATGGGAACCCGTGGGGAAGTGGGCCAGACACTGAGTAAGGCTGATGGCAGGGTCCAGACTACATGCCCCAAGTGGTGAGGCCTCTGTTTGCTGTGCCCTTGGAACTTCTCATGCCCAGAGAGTCTAAAAAGGGAACCTTGGAATCTGGAGAGGCAGAACAGCCACTGGCTGTGAAGACGAGAGCCCTGAAGCATTTTGAGGGTGTGCCTTTCAGACTGGCCAGCCCGTCATCTCTTGAGTGGCTACGTGAGCCCCAGCACAGGAAGGAGTCCAGATGTCAGCCATAGGGACCAAGCGGCCTCCCAAGCCTAAAGCTCCCTGTGCCCACCTCTGAAGAAAAATGAATAGCTGGGACCTATGGGTTCTAAAGGCCCTGGTCAGCTGCCCTGAAGGTTACTCCAGCCTTCTCCAGAAGCCGTCATTTCTTAGAAACCCAGACTCCATGAAAAGAGGCAGATGTTATGCCCAGCTGTCCAAGGCAAGTTCGCTGGAGGACAAGGTCACTGTAAGTCACTTGGAAGGCACATCACAGGTTGGTTGGATTTCCTGTAAGGGCTGGGGATGACCAACTTCTGAGGTCGTTTGGGAGGCAAACTACTAAAGGTATCCAAGGAAGTGGCTCTGGCCACCTCCCAGTGGGACAGTGTCCCGGCCATGTCCTCCCTGTAATGCTCTGCACGTTGGCTCTCACTTCTCTGCTCTTTCCCACCTCCACACCCTTGCTCAATGTTCTGCCCAACAGGAAGATTGCCCTGCCTTCTTGCCTCTCTGCCTTCTTGTCTCCAGGGCTCTTACATGGCCCATAGGATCCTAAAGCAAAGTGTGCATGGACATGAGCAGGCCCCGTCCCCTACACGAGAATCTGAGGCCCAGTTTCAAGCTGTAGGTCAGCAGGAAGCCCCTGACAGTGTCAGGCTCAGCTACATGAGAGTGGCTTCACTTAAAGTCACCTTCCTACGACAGGAAATCCGGTGAGTGGCTGAAGAAGGGTACAGAGACCTACATACTGTAGCCCCAAAAGATCAATGTCACTGCGAGGATTCACCCCAGGGATGCCTCTGGGTACTGAATCTCTTGGGTATTGACACCCCAATAAACTCAGCTTGCGTTTCTGGATAACCTGGTGTGCACCACACCCAGTCCTTTGATTCACCCACAGGTGGTGCTGAACTGGCCTTTGATAACAAGCACGTGGAGGTCCCTCTTGGTAGAGACCAGAGGCCAGGGACATGGAAACTGTAGACCCTGGCCCCGCTGGTTCCTGAAGCATGAAAAGCACACGAGGAGACACTTCCTCTAGGATGTCTCTGATCCTGGGTTCCAGGACAGTGGCTTATGGGTGACAGCTTAGCCCTTTATTCCCTGCCAGGCTAGCCTCAGTGATATTTCTCTCTTCAGTAGCACATAGCACTGCTGGTCACAGCATCAACCAGCAGCACGACAGTACTGTAAATACAAAAAAGGTTATAGGCAGACCTGTGATTAAAACAACCCAGGCCCTAGGGCTGCTGAAGATGCTTGCAGAGCTGATAACAGCATCCACAGTGGGGCTCAAGGTCTCACGGCCAGAGTTTTGAGCAGGCTATTGTTGCAAAGGGCTACTTAACAAGTACTCATCCAACTGGGATTTATCTTGTCTAGGTCTTTTTTTTCTTCTGAGCTCAAAGTTCTCAGCAATAGAAAATATGAGATGCATTTGTCCCCAGGGGGCTGACAAGAAGCTGGCTAGTCAAAGAGGTAGGAAAAACAGAAGAAGATGGCTCACAGGTTTACCTAGAGCCCAT
Source organism: Acomys russatus (assembly GCF_903995435.1). Taxonomy (NCBI): domain Eukaryota; kingdom Metazoa; phylum Chordata; class Mammalia; order Rodentia; family Muridae; genus Acomys; species Acomys russatus. The sequence goes on from NC_067139.1 coordinate 74,866,885, forward strand.
AAGCTAGCTCTACAGGTAGCTCACAAGCAAAGCTTGCAGACTTCAGCTTTTCAAGAAGCAACACTGGTTTTTACAAGCTTACAGCGTGGCGCCTCTATTGGCTCAGATCTTAAAGTGACCTTGCAAAGAAGAGCTAGCATCGATAAGGAAGATAGCTGTTTCCTAGCACAACTTAAACCTGAGTTTTAAGACTGCACATTATAGCACAGGCAACTGGTCAGTCAACAACGGGGTGATGCCCGCCAGGGGCCAGGCCCTCTGTCCACACTCACTTTATTCTCAGGGCAAAAAGCAAGTGTGGCCATGTTTACTTCTGGAAGGAGGAAACCACTGCTGGGTGGGCAGCTGACTAAGCCAGAGACACAAAGAGGGGCAGCAGCCGCTGACCTTGAGCTCATGACCCTCTCCCTGCTTTGGCTCTAACGCAGGTTTCTTCTGGGAAGAAAGGAGGCATCTACCTTCCTCCTGTATGCCTCCATATTACTCAAATGTTTTGTAACAGCAGGGGCAGGCTTCCCCACACAATTCCATAAAGCTTCAAAACAGCTGAAATAACTCAGAAGTAAGAGAAATATCCCTGTTCTACAGAATAAGAAGAAAAAAAAAAGTGTCACAGCTTGACAGTATCCACCCACAGCGGTACAGTTTCTAGCCTTTGCCATGAGACTTGCATTTCTAGAAATCTATCCAGAAAAAAAGAAGCAGAGGTAGACAAAGGAATGTGAGTGGGGTGTGTGTGTACACGCTCGTATGTGTGTGTGTGTGTGTGCGTGTGTGTACATTCATGCCAAGTATCTTAATCCTGCCCAAAATGTTACTTAATAACATTATGAAAACATGCTGTTAATACTAAAATGAAAAACTTTATTGCCTAACAATAACAACAAACAAATGAAGAGTGACAGGAGGGGAGGGGGGGATGGCAGGGATAGAGTACTGATGATTCTTTTGGGGGGGGGTGGTTAAGACAGGGTTTCTCTGTATAGCCTTGGTTTTGGCTGTCCTGGACTCCCTGCCTCTGCCTCCCTGAGCACTGGGGTTATAGGCAAAGGCCACTGCACCTGGCTTGATGATTCTTAAATACTTTCTGAAACAGTTGCAATGGGGTGGTGTGATTCTCACAGGCTTCTGTGCTTCAAAATAATAAAGTAGGGACCAAGGGGAATGGCTCACTGGGTAAGATCACTTGCTGTGCAAACAAGAGGACCTGAGTTCAAATTCTCAACCCCTGTCTAAAAAGCCAAGCATGGCCACACATATGCCTTGTACTACCACCATTGGTGGGTAGAGCCTGGGAGCTCAGTAGCCAACTAGCCTGGCTGAAAGAGGAAACTTCTAGTTCACAGGGAGACAGACCCCGCCTTAAAGGAATAATGTAGAGAAATTGAGGAAAACACCTAACATCCTCTTCTGGCTTTCACATGGACATGTGCAAGTGTATACACACACACACACACACACACACACACACACACGTGTACATACCCACACATGCATATGCCCACACACACACACATACAAACACGCACACACACACACACACACACACACACAAGTATCGAGTAGAGCCTGAATGCACAGCTCAGAGGTAAAGTGATTTCTTACCTAGTATACATGGAGCCTTGGATAAGAGCAGAAAAATCAAAATAAACAAACAGAGGGAACAAATAGGCTGCTATTGGTGCGGAAACACGCTGGCTGGTACACACTCCCCGTCCCGTAAGCACACAGAGGATGCACAAGAAGCCTGTATGTCTGCAGAGAGGTTGTGAGGGCTGAGGGGAGCGGACAGAAAACGCTCACTGCTTATATTGTTATTGATCATTTACTTGTCACTCCAACTACTTTGTTTTTTTTTTTTTTTAAGTTTTACATAATATTGTCAACTCGTGTTTTCAGAGGAACTTTTGTTACATAATTACCAGCTATGACTGGTGACTGCAGAATGACAGATGGCATTGGTTTTATATATATAATTTTTGTATTTTCAAAGTATCTTACAATAAACACATAACTGTATCATCATTAAAAGGCTTGTTCAAACTTTAAGCTATTCTGTTAGGAAAAAGGAGTATCTGTCTCTAATAATCACATTGGAGAAATGGGCTTTGGTTTTTATGGTCATGTCTTCCCTCAGACTCACTGAAGATCATACTTTCTCAAGTAGAGGCACAAGGGCCCTATGAATCTTCTAAAAGGACCAGCAAAAACCATCAGACCCAATGCTGACTGAAAGAGCTGGAATCCTAGTTGAAACCACACACCCTTAGCCCTAGACTTATGAATACATAGTAAGCCTGTCCCACAGGTCCCAAAATAAAACTAGCCAACAGCCTTATTCTTTCATCCTGAGACTCCAATGGCTGGAGGACACTGAAAAGATAATAAAATGAACCTCATGTGCCTGCAGGTGATCTGTCCACCAAGGAGAGGTCATGATGATGTACTGTGGGGTCAAAGAGATGACCCAGGCCTGGACACTGTCCCTCAAAGAAGGACAATACAATCCAGAGGTAAATAATAGGCAAGGCGTGAACTCTGACCCCAGGTAGAAAATGACCAGAGTCTTGGCTTCAAGAGTCATGGAGAAAGGGGGGCAGCTGGGGTTTAGGAGAGGGAAACTTCCTTCCAGTGAATAGCACAACAGTGACTTCCAGAGGGGCTGGTCCATAAACTGGGCTTGAAGTCGATGTACATTCAGTATAGGACAAGTGTGCACCGCATGGTGTAGTCAACCAGCACCACTCAAGGACCATATGTCCAGGAATGACCCCTCCCACTCAGGTGGGAAAGCTATCAGACACAGCGGATCAAAGTACCTATATTTCAAGGGTCCATCTGCCTTTATAGTTCAAAGCTGGAGGAAGCAGATTTATGGATCATAAGTGTATTTGAAATTTCTATGACTCTCACCACCAGAAAGCAAGTCTGGCAAGCATTTTTCCTAAGGAGCTCTTGGCTCTGATTAACCATCTTAGCTTGTGTCTCCTTCTCCCACCCCCAGCTGTGCTCATAGAAGTGGAGAGGAAGCGAGCAGCCTACATTTGCTCAGTGATCTTCGCTGCCTTAGACATGAACTGGCATTTCAGGAGACCTCTCAATACCCAACAAGGCAGCACCCTTCTCTCACCCATACCTGCACACAAGAAGGTAGGCACTACCAGATCCTAGCCTCCGTGTCACCTTTTCTACTCCTGGACAGTGTCATTCTGGTCCCTTGTGAAGCAGCATTAAGGCTGCTCGTGTTTGGTGGTCATTCCTAAACTATGTCTGAAAGCCTACAGTGGGATGTAGGATAATCCACCCCATAAAGAGGGAAAGGGAGAGGGAGAGAGGGAGGGGAGGGGGAAGGGGAGGGGGAAAGGGAGAGAGAGGGAAAGAGGGAGGGGAAGAGAGGGAGAGAGGGAGAGGGAGAGAGGGGGACAGGGAGAGAGGGAGGGAGAGAAGGAGAAGGAGGGAGGGAGAGGGGAAGGGAGGGAGGAGGGAGGAAGAGGGAGAAGGAGGGAGGGAGAGCGAGGGAAAGGGAGGAAGATGCACTGAGTGGAAACAGCTAGGCACAGGCTGAGAAGATGAAGCATGACTGCAATCTCACGAGAGTTCCTTTCTAGATGGGCGTGGGGGTTAACTTTTGCAAAACTTGATTAGAAAATGCACTAAGTATGTTCATCTAATTGAGCATGAAAGACATATTGGATGGTGATGAGGAGGCGAGGTGACAATCTATTTATATCAACAAGGTTGTATCCAGCAACTGGAATAATTATACACTTTGTAATGCAGAGGAAAAGTTCTGCTGTAAGTGGGAGTTGAGGAACCCTGTCAAGGAAGCTTGTGTCTGACCTGAGTCCCAGACCTATTAGCCTTGGGCTTCCATTGAGCAGTGGAGACTGAGTGATCTCCAGTTTGCCTCTAAAAGTGACACTACTCCAGAAGTGATCACCCTCCTTTAGCTTCGGATGGTGCTGGCTTAACCCTGATCCTCATTCAGGAATGGGGACACACCTCACCTTTGTGTATACTCACATGGACGCAGGATAACATGAGTGTGCATGTACACATGTTTCAGTATGCATCTAGAGGCCAGAGGTCAACCTTGGGTGTCTGTCTTCAGTAGCTCTCCACCTTGTTTTGGGATGGAGTATCTCAACAGCCTGGGGCTTAGCAAGCAAGGTAAGCTGGCTGGCCACGGAACGCTGGAGACCTCCCTACCTCAGTGTATGCCACCTCAACTGCTGCTTTTGATTCGGGTTCTGGGGACTGAACTCGGGGCCTCATGCTTACAAGGCAAGCTCTTTATCAGCTGAAGTATCCCATCTCTTTATTTTGCTTTCCTGGTTTGTGTTTAAGCTCTGCTTTCAGGTCTATGCTAACTGAGATGTTGGTGACAATGTTCAACACCAGAGCATCTTTTGAGAAGGGGGACTCGGATCTTAGTTTGGGAAGACTCCGGAATCCCATTCAGAGAACACATGTACAAGCGCATTCACGTTACCCTGCATCCACATGAATGTTGTTGCCTATGCAACAGAGCCACTGTGAGGGCAAGAGCTGGCCTAAAGGCAAGTGGGCAGTTCCCTGTTAGCAATTTTAAGGAAAGCCATGATAAGGGACCACACACAAGTTTACCTAGATCTCACAGTAAATACTAATCTTGCCTTGTCCCATGTGTATCCCAGCTTAGGCTGACCCTCCCCCCCCCCCCAACCCCCCAACCCATTCCTCGGGATTCTCAAGCAGTGAGCACAGCAATTCAATCAAACAGCATTCTCAAGATTAGGCCCAAGATCATCAAAATGGCTGTCTCAGAGCCCAGTTTCTCACATCCACTAAGACAAGACCAGGCACAAGCAATTTTAGGATGTAACATCAAAAAGACTTCTATAAGTCAAAGGCTATCCAAAAGAAGCAACAGGGGCCAGGCCCACCCTCCTACCTCACACAGTGGGAAACATCAGGAAAAAAAAAACCACATTTACAACAAGTTTTTGGAACCTGAGAACTCAGACGGGGCTGGCCAGCATCCCTGAGTGGGTTGCACCGGCTTCTCACCCAAAGATGCCCAGGCCATAGCACAAAGAGAAGGAGGGGCCCTGGCCTCTTCATCACTGAGATGATGAGGTGGAGGAACTCCAGAAGGGCTGAGAGGGGTAGGGAGTGCAGGGAAGACCACCAGAAAGTGGAGCAGCGAGGGCAGCATGCTGGAGGTTGACCTCAGAGCCCGAGCTTTCAGCTGAACATCATCAGCTCAGGCACCTGTGACAATGACCACAGGCAGAGTAGAGTACATGACAGAGGTCACAGTGGCCTTCCAACAGTTTACCTCCCCACAGCAGACACCTCCAAATTCCCAGAGCACCAGGTCAAATCCTGGACCTGGGTAGCCTCTGTAGCCTGAAAGGGTAGCTTTAGGTTAAGCTGTTGTCTTGGCACCTTAAACAAACAAACAGAGGATCAAACGGTAAGAAAGGCAACCCCTCAGGGGAATCAAACTGTTCCCACACTGCCCAGCGTCCCAGGACAAAATGCTCAAGAATATTTATAGGAGAACTAAACCATCCAGCACCCAAATTGGTAAAATCCTCAATGTCTGGCATCTGACCAGAACAATCACTAAGCGCTCAGTCAGAATCAGAAAGACTCCACGTGTTATGGAAAAGCTATGCGAAGGCTCCTAGCCTTGAGGCGGAGACAGGAAAATCTGTGAGTGTGAGGTCAGCTTGAGCAAGAGTGAGTTAGTTACAGGTCAGCCTGGCTACTACACAAGACTCTGTCTCAGTAACTATTTAAATAAATAAGTATTCCTTAAACTCATGGTAACTTTTAGAACAGGGTTCAAGCCCTACAAATGTACTCTGAGGTATTTCTCCAGATCCCTGCAAGAGATTGGCTCTGCTTGTTGCTGTTGCTGTTGTTGCTGTTGTTGTTGTTGTTGCTGTTGTTGTTGTTACTGCTGCCGCTATTCCAGTTATCCTATTCACTAACAGTGTCACCCATCCCAAGAGAGATGCTATCCATCTCGCTCATCTTCCAATACCATGCCAATAACTTTATAAAGGTCACTGCCCATCCTTGGCCATTTTCACTGGTTTTAGCTGAGTGTGTTTCAACACTCCAGGGCCTCCCTTCACCTATTCCCAGTTAGATGACTCCAGTCCTCACGGTTGAAGCTCTGCCTGTCAGAGTCAGTTCACTAGTGACCACGACATACAGATTCGGTCACCTCCTCTGGTGTCCTCTCTCTTCTTTCTTCTGCTGGTGGTCAGTGGCTTAATTCTTTAATTGGTGGAGCACACTCAAGCCACTCTGATTGGAGCCTTCCGTCACTCTTGGGTAATGCTCCTTTTTAGGGTCTCATTAGACCTACAGTAATCTAGAGCAGTAAGGGCCCCAGAGGCAGGGCCAAGCATCTGAAGTCTGTGTTTCTCAGTCACCCACGCTCTGTGGACAGCATTAAACACAATCTGTCTTCCCCACGGGTTGATCGCCTTGCCAAGAGGACACCCAAGAGGCGGTCCCTACAAGCGCCTCATGGCACTCTGCCTTCACTCCTTCCTTGTGACTCCCATGATCACGTTCAGTCCATACAGTCCAAAGGCAGTGGCTCTCAGCCTTCCCAGTGCTGCAACTTTTTAATACGGTTCCTCACATTGCTGTGACCTGCCGTCCTCCAGACATAAAATTAATTTTGTTGCTACCTCATAACTTCAATTTTGCTACTAATACGAATCATAATATAAATATCTGATATTTCTGATGGTCTTAGGTAACCCCAGTGTACGAGTCGGTTAACCCTTCAATGGGCTGCGACCCACAGGTTGAGAACTGATGTCCTAAGGAATTAGAACAACACACCAGCTTTGGCTTCTTTTGTTTCAGTACATCTTCTTTTGTTAAATAAAGAATTACTCCTGGGGTGCTCTGCGACATGCCAGGCATTGCTTTGCAGCCACATATACCCTCCAGAACATCTGACCACCCTTGGGAGGGGACACAGGCAGATCTCATTGGCCTTGATTCAGAGGGAAGAACTGAGGCCCCTGTATGTGTGAGAATGAATAGAGTTAAGAGCACTGGGTGACACAGAAAATGAAAGGTGAAGCCAGACCTTGAACTTGGGACTCCTAGTAGCAGGACTCTCGGGCCAGCTCTCACTCACTGTAATTGCAGCACTAAACTGGCCTCTGGGCTACGTAGTAACGTCTCCAGGCCTCCCTGCCCAGTGCTCATAATTCCCGCACTGGGAGTGTTTTTTTTCACAATCCCAGTTAGTGAGTTCCTGCAAAATACAGGTGTGAGTGTGGGTGGGGTGGGGGTGGGGGTTTTACCTAGACCAGCAACCCTCCTCCCAGCCAAGGTGACAGAGTAGCCTAGGTGGGCACAAGCTGCCACACTAATTCCCTGCTGCCATCCTCACAAGCTACCTTCAAGGACATTTCCATGAAGCCTGATTGAGCAGAAGGTTCAGTCTCTGTGAAATCACAGGCTGGGAAGCGACTGCCCCTGGGCCAGAGCAGAGGCAGCAGAACGGATCCCCCCCCCCCCCCCCCCCCCCCCCCGCCACTGCTGTGGAGCTTGGGTGGAAACTGGGTCAGAGAGAGCTGGCCCATTCATTTAATCCAAGCTCCCCCTCTCCATTCAGCTTTTCCTCTTCGGAGCTTTCAGTCCGAGGAAGCACTATTTCCTCTGCAAAATAAACAAAATAAATTAAGCCCGTGCTCTTTGATCCGGGGCTTTTGTGTGCCTGATGGGCTGAGCAGAAGCAATCTGCCATCTTCCTGAGCACCTCAGAAGCAGGGTGGAGATTCCGATGTGGCTTTGGGAGGCAGAAAGCCAGCTCCCAGCCACCTGCCTAGCGCCATGAGTGGATGACGCGTGGCTTAGGATAAGGAACTTTGCCACCAACTCACTCGCCAAGGCAAGAAGAGCCTGCGTGGAGCAAATCAAGAGGAGTTGGAGTGTCAAACGCTACAATGCAGTCCCCATTCGGTTTCAGCTACACCTGCCTTTTTGCTGTCCTCCTTCCCACCTGCTCCCCAAGGCTTCTGTGTGGGCTACTAGCCCCTTCTGACAGGCTTTCTCTCAGGACCCTGAAAAGAGATGTCACCATTCCTCTCAGAGACCTTCCCCCTCTAGAGGAGCGTGCGTCCTCAGCCTCATGGCGCTCTACCATCAATTGACTCAGCTTATCTTCTTGGCCCACAGGATGACCAGAAAGTGTGTGTTCACATGTCGGCTCTCTTGTTCGCTTTCTGATGCTGTCCCTGGCCCCATGAGCAAGGACAGATAATATCTTGATGAGCACTGTGCTCCTAGCAATTAGCAGAACCCCTTACAAATGCCTGTGCAGAGTTCATTGAGAAGAGGAGATGGAAGGAGGATGGGGCTATTCCCGGAAGCAGAACTTCCTGCAGAGACAGAGGGATCCCAGCATATCCCTCTATAGCCAGTCTAGCATAGTTAGCCACCTTCAGTTTCAGCGAGAGACCCTGTTTCAAAAAAGTAAGGTGGAAAGAGAGGAGAACCTCAGTCCTCTACACACACGGGCTCACAAGTGCATGCAAACTGACACATACGCATGTACAAGGACACAGATACATATATAATAAATCCCTAGGAAGCCCAGGAGGTTGAAATGGCCTGCAAGTGTCACGACCCTTTGACAGTTAATCTTGACTGTCAACTAGACTGGACTGAGAGACACCAAGGCGATCAGTAAAGCACACCTTTGGCTGTACCTGCAAGGCTACCTCTAGGACAACCAGATCCTCAAGGCTCTGACATAATGCACAGATTCCAAATATGATGTCATGTGGAGAGATGGGAAAAGGTAGGAGGTGGAACCCAACTGTAGGAAGTAGGTCGCCCAGGTAGGTGGGTGTCCTTGGAGACCCTGGCCTCCTCCTGCTTTGTGCTCCCTTCCTGGCCACCATGGTGTAAGCTGCCCTGCCCCTCCACTGCCTCCCTGCCACACTGCACTCAAACGTCTGAAACCATGAACCCAAATCCACCTGGCCTCATAATAGCTTTTCCTTGCTATATTCCTCCACATCAATGCAAAATCTGAACATCGCGCACCCTCCCTCACCCCTACTGACTCAACTCCAAAAGAATGCTACCTCTTAAGGGCTTCATGACCAGCCTGTTAATGAGCCATCAGCTGACTCTATGGAGACGGCACATGAATATGAGGCCCCAGAGCAGCTACAGACCAAATCATCTCACTCATATGAAACTGCAGCCTGGGAAACTGGCTTCATTTCTTACTGGGGAGCTCATGCTAGCTGCCAAGCACTTCCTGCTAAAAGGACCAGATCATGAAAACAGGACACTCCCTATCCAGATAAAGTGTGGCGGGAAAGCCAGAGCTGTGGCATCAAAGACACACACTGGATTCTCTGAGTTATATGGAAGCTTCCTGTACCCAGGAAGTGAACAGCTGGGGACAGTACCCAGAGGGTCCCCGTGTAGGCCATAACGTTCTCACTATGACAGACAGAGCTCACTTATGAGCTTCCTCATCCTTCCCATCATTTTTTAAGGCGGGCATGGCAGGTACCAGGCTGGGGTTGGGGGCAGGACTCTCATTCTTGAGGACTGGGACACAAAAAAAATGTAGCAGTTGGCCAAAGCCGCACAGTCACAGGGAGACAGAGCTGAGGCTAGAACTCAGGCTGTGCACGGAAGGATTCCAACTACCCACCTGTGACTTGCGCATGCGGACGAACGCAAGCCTCAGCACCCGGCTAGACTGCCTTCTCCCAGATGAGAACAAGACAAGAATGTTATTATGAATTGCATCATGAAGTACTGACAGTCGGCTGCTTCTAGGCTTCGGCGATGGTAGGTATCATGTGGTGTGAGCGAGCAGTTTGTTTGGATGGCTTTCCTAGGCAAGAAAGCAGAGCAGGAAATGGGAACAGAAGGCAGAGGAATCCACGCTGGGTTTGCTAACGGTCAGGACATCGCTGCAAGTGATCAAGGCTCTACCTACAACAGTGGGGACCTCTGGGAGACATGGCCAAGTGAAATCTGCTACTTTGAAAACCAACAGTCCTAAGACCTGAAAGCTGTCTCAGAGGTTAAAGATGCCCCGCCCCAAGATCCTGATGACCCAAGTTCTACACCAGAGACCCATGTGCTTAGAGAGAAGTGACTCCTGCAAGTCACCCTCTGGCCTCTGGCCTTCATAGGCTTGTCATGTGTATATCATTTCCAATGAAGCCAGGCCTTTTCTCAAGGAAACACCCAAACAACAAATTCAGTTCCTCAGTCCCAAGCCACCTTTTCACATAGGGCTGGGGTCTACCATACTGGACGGCACAGCTGAGAGACACCTCTACCGAAGTTCTGTGGGCAGAGCCAGTGCAAGGTGAAGCCCTTCAGAACTGCACCATTGGGGGTGGGGGTGGGGTAGAATCTGATACATTCATGTTCCTACAGGGGTCTGTCCTCGGCAAGGGCTGCTCCTAGCCCTCCTCACTAGCTCATACTGATGGAGACAAGACACTAACAGGGAATACACTGTGTGGGACAGGAACAAGGAGTGCTGGGGGACATGGGGAGGTAGCTGCTTCAGTTACCAGCACTTTGGTGCACGATGGCTGCCTGTGTCAAAGTCCCTGTAGGAGCACCTATTTCCATAACTCCTCCTCAAGAGGAAATGGAGGCCCAGAATCTTCTGAGTATCAAGAAGCCATGCTATCTCACATAACAGACATGGAGGAAGGCACCACCAGGGCCTCTAAGCACGTATGATCTGCAGCGGGAAACAAACTGTAGCCTTTGACAACCGCAAACACTAAGCAGAAGCTAAATTAGGAACTCCAGCAAAGCCTTAGGGAGCAATGGCATTTCCGTGTTGCCGCTAAGTACTGCCTAGAGCTTTACCGGCAGAGAGTGAGGCACTGTCCTCAGCTACTGAAACAGGCCTTTGAGAAGAGCCACCCTGCTCACAAACCTGGCAGTGCCAAGGAAGCCTCGTGGGGACCAGCACTCAAGCATGGCTTCCCTTCCTGGCTTGCTCAGCATAATGGTGGCTATAGCCTCCACAGGCTCTGGAGTCTGGAAGCCTGAGTTCATATGCACACCCCCTACTTCCTGTGTGGCTTCAGTGTGGTCTTAGGTACGTTACCTGATACCCCTGAGTTTCTTGTCTGTAAAATGGGTGGAAAACCAATGCCTGAAAAATAAGTCTCTTGTTTGCGTTCAGTGAGTTCGTGTTCATAAAGATCTTAGAGCAGAGATGACAAGATTTTTCTGGAACAGCCCAGACTTTAACTCTTTTTGGCATTGTAGGTCCCTGGTCCCAGTTACACTGCCTTGAATTTGTTATGGTAGTCTCAAAGTAGCTGCAGACAATAGATTTTTTTTTTTAATAGGCATGTTGTAGCTTTAATATGAAATGTTTCTCCACAGGTCATGTGCTGTCCCCAGCTATGGTACTACTTTGGGAAGTCATAGGAGGTATTTAGGATGTGAAGCCCAAATGGAGAAAGCAGGCCCCTTGAGGGGTATATCTTAGCCCTGGCTTCGTCTTGGGATTCTTCTTCACTCCTGGATTCCAGGAAGTAATCAGCTTTTCTCCTCTACCTGTTTCCACCATGATGATCTGCCCTACCATGGCCCAGAAACATGGATCCAGCTAACGTGGAAAACGCCTCAAACTGTGAGCCAAGGTAACCTCCTCCTTTGAGTTGTTTTCTCTGAGTTACACAGGCATACATGTTTCAATAAAACTTTATTTATAGATCAGACACCAGGCCACATTTGCTGTAAGGGCCAATAGTTTGCTAATCCCTTACCAAGATGCCATTTGTCCACTGAGTGCTACATGAATGTTTGCTAGAGGAATAAAGTATGCTGTACTGTCCTGTTTCTCAGAGTCCTCCTGCATTGTCTGCTTTGCCTCCTGCTCCGGTTACCCATCAAGCCTTTCTAGACCCACTCTCGGCCATACCCCAGAGTGCCATGCTTGCTGTACACTGCCCGGCCTGCTATGTGTAGGGTGATTTCTTCCATCAGAGAATATGGTTGTTCTCTGTACGGTCAAGAGATTTTTCAGTGTCTTCACTGTAAAGGAAGGAGAGCCAGACTCTGAGAAGTCAAGTGACCTTCTCAAGGTCACACAGCAAGGACAAACGCAGGACCAGTGCAGGTGTCCTGATTCTAATTCAGCGACCTTCCCACTCCACAGTGCTTCTGTACCGGAAGGGAGAAGGCACCGATCACCCTGCACTGTGAGCTCCTGGCCTGCCATTTGTCCATTCCCAGGGATATCCCACCGCGAGCTTAGCTCCCCAATGACTCTCTGCCTCAGCTTGTCTGCAGCTGCCGAGCACCTTTAATGCTCATCCTCTCCATTGCACAGGCCCGAGTCACTTTGGAACCTCTTATGAATTGGGTGGGTCCCGGTGTGTGCTGGATGAAGCTGAATTTAGCCTGTGTGTATTCTCTTTTCCCTTCCACAGTGGGTCCTGAGGAGACTCAAACAGGAACAGCCCAGAGGAAGAAGAGGTCTTGTTCTGTCCTGTAGCCAAGTTATCACAGTTGAAAATGCAGTCCCACCTCTGAGGGGACCCTGCACAATGCCAGTCCAAAGTACTTTGCCCACAGATACATAAGACAACATAAGCATATACAACCAGACCCACTCCAACATCCACATATGCTTGTACATAGTTGTACAACATATGCGCAGCTGCAAACACAAATGCACACACACACACATGCACCCAGTCACACAGACTCATATGGGCACACAACTCACAGTCATATACACATAAGCACAGACACACACATTTACACAAGCACACAGGCAAGCACCTGAATACACTAACACATAAGCACATGCACACCCACATGTTCATGGCACATAAACATATACATGCATAATAGGGAACACACAGACATATGTGTGCATTTAAACATAACATGTACACACATATACACATATGCAGATAGAAGCATGTAACACATACATGTTTACATATATACCTCTATAAGAGTAACAAACTTATAGGGGACTGTACCTACCTATTCATACACACACACACACACACACACACACACACACACACACACACACTTTCACACAGACTCACCTACTGCCCAATGCTTTTAGCTTTTTTCTGGCAAACAGATACATCAGGCTTTTTCTAGAAAGAAATATAAGGTCCCCAAGAAAGAAACTGGATCCTACTCACTCGCCAGGGCCTTGCCCTTCTCACAGCATTCTACTTGGTACCATGAGCTCATCTGGTACTCAAAACTAAATCAGCGGGGCTGTCACCTCCTTGGCCTTAGGTCTATGGAAAGCATGTAGTTAAGATGTCTGGGATTCCGAGCAAGTATCTTGGGCCCTACCCATGAGGGCCTTCTACTGCACAGCCTAGCTTGGGAACCTCGGCCTCTTGGCAGAGGGCTGCTTACTAACACCTCTACCGGAAGTGGGAGGACCATGATGAAATTCAAACCAAGTCATTTGGCCATTTGCCTGGAGCTGGAGTCAAAAGGCCTCCTGGGCTGGCAAGGGCATGGCAGAAACTACTGGCTAATGTGGCCCTGGACCTGGCCCAGCACACCGCATTTCTCTACAAATAAAAACCACAAGGCGGGACCTCACTTCTAGCTGAGAGTGACTCGGGTCACGGCCCCCACCCAGCTTCCCTTCAGAGCACCATCTTGCCCATGGAGAATCCCATACGGCCAGAGGAGATGCTTAGTGCTGTTGTCTTTCCCCGCTCAGCAGAGAGGTGCAGGCCTTAGGAAACTTGATTCATAGCAGTGCCATGCTGCATGGCCCAGACCTGGTCCCATTCCACCCTGGGCCTTAGTTTCTTTCAAATACACAAAACATTGACAGGGGCTAGGTAGGTGGGAGGAGGCAAACTCTCCATCTTCAACAGTGAGAACACAATGCCAAGGAGAAAGGACTCTGACCTTCTTCCCAAGAGATGGGACCAGGGAAGGTACAGCGTGCAGAAGCCTGAGGAAGAACATTCTGTGGCAGTGCCTCCCCAGTGAGCACGGGGAGTCGCTCTGCAAGTTAAGTAATTGATGGAGCACGCTCTAAAAATACAAACTAGGTTAGCACTCGGGGTGGTTCACTGCTCCAAGAGAGTTAATTCAGGCACTTGGCTCTCCATGGAGAGGGAGCTCTGGGCCCAGAGCAGCAGACTCCTGGCCTGGGGGCTTCACCGAAACCAGCTGAGCTGTTCAAAGATGGAGCAAGATAAAAGCAAGAAAGAAGTGGGGTGCAGATGGAAGGGCACGTGAGGTTGAAGTCCCCGGTCCCTGTGTCGGCACTGAAGCTTCTTGGGCCCTATCCCAGACCACCTGAACACGCATTTCCCAAAGGCACAAACGATTTATTTAAGGTATGGGAAACAAGATGAGGGGGTCCATATATCATATTCAGGGATAACTGAATATGCAGTGCGCCCTCACAAGAAATGCTGGAACTTTCTGGGTTCTTGGCTGGGGGCTAACTGACCATGGTTCCCATCTAATAAATTCTGGAAGACTTGAGCCCAGTCCCTTGTCTGCAAGCCCTTGGTCTAGCAGAAGAGACTCGCAGCAAAGGAAATTTCTACCCATTAGGCGGCCAGGGGCAGAAGGAAGCGAGAAGGTGCAGATCTTTGAAGGACACGTTGCAGTTAAGGAGAAGCCTTCTGATTTTGTCTTAAGCTATAATGTCTCTCAATTAAAAAAAAAGTTAAAAAGAACACAGCTTTTTGTTAATAAGGGAGGAGTGGATCTGAGTTAAGTCCAGAAATCCAGAGCTAGCACAGTCCCTGAACACAGGCATTTTGACCATCATGACTTTTTTCCCACTTGAGTTATGAGCTTTCTGAGGCTCAGGCGGGTAAAGTGAGCGGGTCAGTGTCTCACAGCTAGTGAGAAGCAGGGACGAAACAGGTGCCAACTCTCGCTTTCTAAACAAACTCTCTTCCTTACTTTAGAGTGTCTGTGCCCTTGATAGCCAACCCAGATTAGTATGAAAAAGTCAAGGCCATTCTAATAGTGGTCGGGGTGCTTATCTCAACATAGTAAAGCCTGCTGTGGAAGGAAATGACATCACAGACTTTAGATAGAACATTTACTAAATGATTGCTAATCCTGCCTCATCAATTTCATTGCTGCCCTCCATGAGATCCAGAGCCTGAGATGGCCAACCACCAGCCATCCACCTAGAACTGTAGTTGTCTATAAACAGCAAGACCAGAGAGCCAAAGAGCAAAGGAAGATGGTTGTTTCAGCACACCTCTTGAACAGACCTTGCTCAGCCATCTATTGTGTAGCTATGACCTCTAAGCTAAAACATTCCCTCATGAATGGAGGTTTCCTAAGACTCAAGAAGTAAATAAAATTGACAAGTCTCAGAAGTTCCTGAAGCAAACACGATCCACAAAGATCCTCCCCAAGGTTATATAAGCAGTTTTACTGAGCAGAGGAAGAATCTCTGACCAGCCAAGTGATACAGGAAGTTCCAAGGATGTAGTTTTCAGAGTTTTCACCCATCCTGTATCGGGTTTGGGTGTTACAGGTGTCCTCTAATCATCGAAGCTCATGTAAGAACCTCAATAACCCCACTGGTCCCCTCATCTAGACTTGGGATGGATTCTTTGGTCTGACATTGATGCTCTATCTCGAGTGAGTAGATGAACGTTGATGTCTTCACAATAAAATGCACACATTATTATTAATTGAAGTCTGAGCTCTGAGAAGACCTGACCTGGGCCCTCTTCAGCATCTATCTAGCCAGCAATCAAAGGTACCATCTCTGATGACACCCAGAGTATCAGGAAAGAGCTCTGTCCATGCCAAGGCTCTCACTGTTTTTCCAGAGAACTGATAGGAAACAGCCTGGGCCTCTCTGCACCTTGAGAAGGGCTCTTCAGGCAGGAGGTTCGATTGATACATACAAGATTCCAGTCTTGCCCCAGAGACACTGGTCTACTCACAGCTAAAAGTATGTTGGTTCCAAGAGAAAGACACTCCTGCTACGCTCTCCTTTGAAGTCTAAGGTGGCACCACCCATCTCTGGCGCTGTGATGCTTTCCAGATCTTACAAGATGCCAGGGCATCATGGGACTACTTGGGATTTTGAAGTTTAAGAGGCCTGAGCTGGAATGCGGGTGCTGATATTTCCTGGCTATGGCTACCTTGGCTGAACAACTGCCCCTTGTTCACCTGGAAAATGGTGATAGAACTGACGGACTCAGGAAGCCACAGGGAGAATTAAATAAAATACCAAACACAAAGCCTTTGTTGGCTCCAAGTAAACAGCAAGTATCTAATGAATGCTGGCACCGCCCCCACTGCCCGAACACATGATGTTTAAAGGGTGGACCAGGCCAGACAGATTCCCAGTCCCATCCCTCAGCTCCATTGCATAACCATGGGAGTCCCGTCTACACTATGGCTGAGATGCATTGTGTACCGTGGAACTAAGCAGTCCATACCCTTCCTGAAGCTATAGAGATGTCCATGGGATGCTGGAAAAGAAAGAGCAGGCCCAAACCCAGCTGGACAGACAGCAGGAGTATATGTATAATAATTATGCATGCACGTATGTACATACACATGTATGCACATTCCCCAGTAACATGCTAGTATCTAGTAGAGACATGCCTTGTTCAAATAAAGCAACAGGACCTCGCCCGAAGCTGCCAGAGGTAGAGACAAGACAAACCATGTGGTCCATAAGTGCATCTGTTCATCTTTAGCCTTCACCTTCCTATACCTTTGAACTTCCTGCCTTCGCATTTCACACTGCCCAGGATGGGCTCCACACCCAGCCCCCTTCCTTGCTCATGTCTTCCTAATGAGACAGCAAGCACACCATGGTCCTTCTGAGCTGATCATGCCATGTAATGAGAGCCTGGACAGGCATCAACTGCTGGATGCCAGCTAGCATACTAGGAACATCACCCATTCTCCAAAAACATTTTTTCTGCTGCACATCAAGACCGACATGACTACCTGTGTTCACATATTATATTCTACATCAACCTGTAATAGATTCCAAGAAAGGGTTGTGTATTTCATAACAAACAAAGGCTTCACTGGCCATAGGAAGTTCCCTGTGAGAGCAGGCTGAGTCCAGCTGGGTAAGATAGGAGAGGGGACAGGGAGGACACGATCATGCACACACTCCTTGCAAGGGATCTCTGCACACTTGGATGCCCCTCCAAGGTGCTGAAAACTGCCTGGCAGTGCTTGGCATGAGGTTTACGGCACATGGCATGATGTTGGCGGCACGTGGCATGATGTAGATGACACATGGCATGATATAGGCAACATATGGCATGATGTTGGCGGCGCATGGCACGATGTTGACAGTGCATGACATCATGTTGGCAGCATGACATCATGTTGGCAGCATGACATCATGTTGGCAGCATGACATCATGTTGGCAGCATGACATCATGTTGGCAGCATGACATCATGTTGGCATGATGCTGTCCATGAGTTCTGGGAGTTGGCGGCCTGGATTTGAAAGGCTGGAGAAGGGGAAGCTTAAATCACAGAAACACATGTCCAAAAAAAAAAAAAAAGGCAGAAAAAGAGGGAGAGAGAGGTTAAAGGGGGAGAGTGGAGGGAAGCACAAGGAAGAGGAGAGAAGCACCACACAAAGGAGAAGGAAGAAAGAAGACAGAAACCTGTGCCATGGAACATCCACCTGGAAGAACAAAGAGCTCAAGGGGCCCACTAGTCCAGACTGGGAAAGACGCCATGTTGTACAGCCAGGGCCACCTCTATTTGACATGCACCACCACCTCCAGGGCTCACAGCCTTATCTATCCATCCATTTAAAAGCATCATCTACTCCCGATGCTTCCCAGAGGCCTCCACATGTCCGCTTTCATGCACATTCATGGCTTGTGGTCACACTGTTGGCAGGGCCAGGCTTCACACCAGATGAGGGCATTTCAGACCCTCCCTATCGACTGCACATATGCACCATGGGAAGTCTGTCTCCAAAGCCATCATCTGCAGTCAGGTTGACTGAGAAGACCTCAGAGGATGTGATGCTGACTAATTAGTTCTTCCTTGGGGGATGGGGAGAGAGGGGCAGTCCCAGCTACCAGAAGACAACTTGACAAGGTCCCAGGCGTGGTCATTTAGTTTGGCTTAATCCTTAGCCTTACAATCCGGAGGCAGGACTCTCTGACACAGTAGTGGAGGTATGTGGCCATCTATAGAGAGCTACTGAAGTTGACAAAGGTCATCTTCTCAACCAGAGCCTTCATTTGCCCAGAGGGAAAGTCAGTGTCAAGTACTGAGGCCTCTCCATGGTCACTGCTGCTGCCTGGCAAGGGCAAGGCAAGTTGTCATGTGTCAGGAGACAGAGGTGAGAGGGTAGGGGAGCCCAGAAGTTTCAGAAAAGTTGTCCCAAATGGCAAAGTGGCACAGGAGGGCTCTGGCCAAATTCTACATCAAGAGCCCCACTGACCTTGAAATAAGCTCTGCTGAAGCTGGAAATGAGCCATAGAGATACGCTCACGGTACGGGGAACAGATGCCCCTGGACCACTAAGTGCAATGTTTTCAGCTGTTAAAGTCACTCATCCAGGCCCCCCAGGATAGTCACAAAGCATATGGTCAGCCAGACCGGAAACAGAGATTTTTCTCTAAAGAATATATTCCCATCATTATGTCTCAGTTTTTGTCTTTTTTTTTTTTTTTTTTTTTTTTTTTTTTAAGGATCCCGATTATTTACCCACATAATAGGTAGTGTAGTTTGAGAAAGTTTGCTTTGGCATTTTGTCATCATTTAACCCTGTAAGAACCAGAGCCTCTGGAGTCAGACTGCCTGACTCCTAATCCTAGGCGATGACTGACAAAGTGTTTAGCCTCTCTGAACTGTTATGTCGGTGCCAAAAATTCGTGAGGAAGCCCTCTTCCCCGTGCCCTGCCCTTCCCATACACACACATATGGCAGAGTGTGGCTGTACGCAGAGATAGGCTCCTCATGAAGATGTCAAAGTCAAAACAAGGTTGTCAGTGTAGGCTCTAACCCAGCATCACTGATGTCCTTACAGAAAGAGAAATAAGGGCACGGAACTGCATAAGAAGATGTCATCTATCCACAGCCAGCAAGAGAGACCTGCAGCAGGTGCTCCCGCCCAGAAGGAACCATCAGCCTGTGGAACATAAGAAAATCAGATGTGCAGTGTAAGCCCCTCATCCGCGGTGCTGTGTTGTACAGGCCTAGCAACACCTCAGCCCTCCTCAGTAGCCAGTAGTTC
This sequence comes from Acomys russatus, assembly GCF_903995435.1. Classification (NCBI taxonomy): domain Eukaryota; kingdom Metazoa; phylum Chordata; class Mammalia; order Rodentia; family Muridae; genus Acomys; species Acomys russatus. The sequence continues at coordinate 74,886,138 of NC_067139.1, forward strand.
CCACAGCGCATCCTCCTGACAGAAATGAGTGAAGGGCACTCAGGAGACGGCAACGCACATTCACTATGGTCCCATTTCTAAAAAGGAGCCTTCACCTGCCCTGGTCTCTCACATAGTTTCTCCTACTCTCCTCAGTCAGGAAGGACAGGAGCACTGCATTACAGCACTGGGTAGGAAAATCGCCGACCTCTTCACAAGCCCCTCCCCTCCCTATCCCTTCACCCTAGATTTCTAAGAACCAAAGACTATGACTTCCCACCTTGTAACCTGCCCCTGGCTGTAGGACCTGCTGGCCCCATGTGCCTCACACTCAATCTCTTCCAAGGCTCAATAAAGACCCTCTCACGTCCCCTGCCCCCGCACATCATCAAGTTAGCAACTTCAGGTGTCTTCCAATTCACGGCAATTAGTTTGGAAAAGGGAGGCTTCCCTACAAGTGCCTGTGAAGAGAAGTGGGAGCTGATACCCACTTGAGTGGCTCTCTGGCTTCCCCAAGACAGCACAGCCTAGGGGAGCCAGCATCATTCCTGCGTCTTGTTGAAAATTTTGTCTTACATACAGTCCTGATTATGAAAGTATTTCTTTAATTTTTAAAAATATTTTATTAATTATTCTTATTACATCTCAGTTGTTATCCCATCCCTTGTATCCTCCCATTCCTCCCTCCCTCCCAGTTTCCTCTTACTCCCCTCCCCTATGACTGTGACTGAGGGGGATTTCCTCCCCCTGTATATGCTCATAGGGTATCAAGTCTCTTCTTGGTAACCTGCTATCCTTCCTCTGGGTGCCATCAGGCCTCCTCTTCCAGGGGACGTGGTCAAATATGGGGCACCAGAGTTCATGTGAAAGCCAGTCCCCACTCTCCACTCAATTGTGGAGAATGTCCTGTCCATTGGCTAGATCTGGGTAGTGATTTGAAGTTTACTACACATATTGTCCTTGGCTGGTGCCATAGTTTGAGCAGGATCCCTGGGTCCAGATCCATCCATCATAATGTTCTTCTTGTAGGTTTCTAGGATCCTCTGGATCCTTCTATTTCCCCATTCTCCCATGCTTCTCTCACCTAAAGTTCCAATAGGATGTCCTCCCCTCTGTCCCACTTTCCTGGTAAGTGAAGACTTTCATGGGACATGCCCCTTGGGCTAGTGTCCAGATATAAGTGAGTATATACTATTTGACTCTTTCTGCTTCTGGGTGAACTCATTCATTATGATCATTTCTAGTTCAATCCATTTGTCCACAAATTTCAGGAATCCTTGTTTTTAATAGCTGAGTAGTATTCCATAGTGTAAATGTACCACAGTTTCTTTATCCATTCGTCTACTGAGGGACACTTAGGCTGTTTCCATGTTCTGGCTATTATGAATAAGCTGAGAAGCTTCTCTAAGGTAGGAGACACTGTCAACGGAACAAAGCGACAGCCTACAGACTGGGAAAAGATCTTCACCAACCTTACATGTGACAAAGGTTTAATTTCCAAAATATATAAAGAACTCAAGAAATTAAACACCACCAAACCAAATATCCCAATTAAAAATGGAGCTCAGAACTAAACAGAGAATTCTCAACAGAGGAATATCGAATGGCTGAGAAACACTTAAAGAAATGTTCATCAGAGAAATGCAAATCAATACGACTCTGAGATTCCATCTTAGATCCATCAGAATGGCTAAGATCAAAAATTCAAGTGACACCACAAGCTGGTGAGGATGTGGAGAAAGAGGAACACTCCTTCATTGCTGGTGGGAATGCAAACTGGTACAACCACTTTGGAAATCTATCTGGCGCTTTCTCAGTAAAATGGGAATAGGGCTTTCTCAAGACCCAGCTATTCCAGTCCTTGGAATATACCCAGAAAATGCTCCACCACACAACAGGGACATATACTCAACCATGTTCATAGCTGACTATGAAAGTTGACAGAGATGCTTCCTTAAGGATCAGAATGAGTTTACCAGAGGTCATAGGAAAGTCCCCAGGCTGTGTGAATTTAGGAACAGCTGCCTAAGGAACAGCTGGGGAAAGGCCTGAGAAGGGAGGGGCATGGCAATCTTATGGGGTCTAGACATATCACCCTCAAACACAAATGTTGGCTAAACTGAAACCCCTCCACTTTGCTGCTTCAGCAAGTAGGGAGGCTTGGGCAGCCATGGCTCTTTCCCAAGCTAAATGGCACTGGTACCTACACCTCAGGTCATGTGGAACCCAGAAACCAAAGCAACTCTGACTCAGGAAAGAATTTCATTTGCTAATGCATCTTCCTGTTGATGGGGTTGGGGAGTGGATGACAATTTACGATGGATTTGCTGCCAAAAAATTTCCCACAGAAGTCAGGAAGTAGCTAAGGGCTCTTTGGTTTCCACTCTATGACAAGGAACAGCACAGAATTCTTTATTTTTTTAATTTTAATCAGCTAATAGCAAAGAGCCAAAGATGTTGCCAAGAGCTCACCAGCCATGCTAAGCATGAAAGCAAAGTTTGGGAGCTCCATGAACTCCTGGTGCCTGGCTCCCAGCTCTCCAGGCATCTTTGGAAGGGAAGCAGGATTGGGGCACAGATAGAAACCTTAGCACCATCTTCACCAGCCCCCAGCTACAGGGAGGCAAGAAAGAAAAGAAGATAAAGTGACCAATGTGGTGAAGGAGACAGAAATGGTGGTGTGTTCATGTTTGCACCACAGGTGGCTGCAGATAGCTTGCACCGGGCCACAGATAGTGAAGACAGGGGGACCTAAAGCCAGCTCCCACGATATTCACGATACAGCAACAATTCTGGTTGAACAACATAGGGAGATGACCCCAGAATGGTGGCATTGAAGATGCTCACTGGGTGCAGCAAAGGAAAGGAGTCACACTGCCGCCCATAGGGAAGCTTCAGTTGAAAGAAACGCAGGTGCTAGGTGAGATGGAACCTAAGAATATATGTACATCAAAGGCTGCCACCATGTTGCAAGCACCAAGTTACTAAGGATGGGAGTCTGTGCCACATGAGGCTGCAGCGTCAGTCTCCTCAGCACTTAGCTGGCTCTCACAGAGTATTCTGTGAACAGAAAAGAAACACTAGTTCCCAAGTCTTATTTTAGCTGCAAGCATGACCAAAGAGTATAAAGAAGCCTGTCCACACTGATCGTGATCATACTGAACGCGGCACTTAATCACGCTCAAAAGCCTATCCACAGGGTCTGCCACCTCACTGGGATCTAACAGGAAACTCTCATCTCATCTGAAGTGACCCGATCTCTCTGGAAGAGCCACCAAGAAGCGTGATTTCTAGGCACTTGTTTTATGCCAAAACTTGGATTCTCCTACTTGGTTTCTTAAACTAATCTGAGCATGACTATGTCAGCTGACAAGAAGTAGGAACATGCTTTCCTGCCCCTGTGACACACCCTAGCTTGCCTACAGCTATATACCACATGCTACAGACCACATACATATTAAACCACCTTCATTTATACCCTTATGCTTGCATACTACACACATACAGAGCTCACACTCCCTACACACATATTATGCACCCTTCACCCACATCACACACACACAATGCACTCCATACATACGTACAGCCCACAGTGCACACTTACACGCACACTATACAGTCTTCCTCCATATACATCCCATACACACGCATACCTCACACACGCATACCTCACAAACAGTACGCAGACTTTGTACACATACATATCCCTTTCACATATCATACATAATTCATCCATATACATGCTACTCACGCACATATGCACACCACATATATAATGTATACTCACACTATATAAATATGCCTTGCACATACTCAAAAACACATTGTATATTTTACTTTACCCATACACATTCTACACATGTATATCATGCATATGCACAGCACACAGTCACATGCATGTCCTATAGAGAGAGAGATGCTTATATATCCTACACATAAAATTATACATATACCATATATGCCAACATCACGGACACACACACACACACACACACACACACTCTCACACCTCTGTTCTGTTGCCTTTAGGAGAAAATAAGAGACCTTAGGAAACAGCTGATGGTCCCAGCACATCCAGGAAGCAACTTCTGGGTCCCATCTCCCACATCTGAAACCTGCCCTATCTCTGTCCGTTCTACTGTTGTTTGACACTGCAACACACACAACAGTGCAGGCAAAGGCAGCTTTCCAGAGCTGGCGGGTCACTCCAGAATCTGGGGCTGGCGGTAGGCCTCACCCAGGTTCCCTCTTAGAACAGCACGGGAGGAGAGGGCCCAAAATACTTGCTCAGGCTCTCCCAGTGGCCCAAGAGCACTCCCTGTCATGACGGCCTGGATGCTGTGGTCTAGGGAATCCATGTGGTCTCGAGGTCATGAGAGTTTTGAGTGGCTCAATCTGTCCTCTCTCTCATGGAGAGACATGGACCACCCTTCAAACATGGGATCTCTGCAGAAATTTCTTACTCTTGGGCAGAGCAGGACAAGGTCCTCAAGCCGAGCCCATTTCCCAGAGATGGACGCACCAGGGTGTGCAGCTTACCTCCTCCCTTTGCTGTGGCTTGACTGGGTCACCAGATAGGCAAAGTGCTGATGCTTATGGGGAAGGAAGAAAGGGAAGGCCTTTCCAGCATTCCTGTTCCTCCACGGCCCCGCTCTCCCCACAACAAGTGACTGCTAGGCAATTCCCTTTCAGATGGAATCTGTTCCCCCCAAAAGACCCTCAAAGAAGACTTGATATCAATCAACCAAGTTCCACCTCCACACAGAGCAACAGTTGTCAGCAGAACAAACACCAGTGGACTTGCTGGACTCATAACAAGACATTCAATTCTACCAAGATTCAGGAGGCTACCAGCTCCTGCAATTTCCTCCTAAACTGGAAGGCCTTGAACAGACTCTGAAGGCCAAGAACAATGGCCCTGGCCTTGAGGTCAGAAAGGTTTCAAGTCGCTAGATCCGTCCTCTTCCCTCTAAGAGACAGCCAGCACAGCGTGTGAGGGACCTAGCAAGGGACAATGATTAGCTTTCCAGCAGAAACTGACTTCTAAGATATGGCATCAGAGCAGAAAGGGGAGCCGGTTGATGCCTCAGTGGGACACCGGAGATAAGCACTGGATAATGGGTTGGCATGACCTTTCAAATTCCTTCCAACCTTGAGAGCCTCTGGTTCAACAGAGAGAATTTTTTTTAAAAAAGCCACTGGAGACCTCCAGTCACCTGCCTGCCGGGCTCTCCTCTAGGCCTAAAAATAAGATTTCCAGAGCCCTGATCCAAATTAGCTCCTTAATAACATATCACTGTGGCTATAAATATGTGTCTTGGAGGGCCAGCTAATATAATTATCTTAATCAGCTACACTTGCTAGAAGGACCACCAGCTTCCTCGCTGGCCTTGACTAAACAGGCTGTCTCCTCCCTGACCTCAGCAGGGCTGATCCCTGGAATAGTCATGGGGGTGAAGGCTGGCTTCGCGAGCTCTCATCCACCCTCCCTCTCCAGTAGCCCTGTGGCTTTCATTTCTGTATCTCCTCATTCCGTAAGAGGACAGGGTAACAATTGCTGCTGTCTACTGGGGAAGTGAGAACATGTGCAGCAGATCCAGGGTAGTGGGGGGAGTGACCTAGGCTCTGCTCTGTTCCCCCAGGACCCCAGAATAGGTCTGCATTTAAAGGAAGGGCCTTTAAAAATGTGATTAACTCAAATGAAACCATTGGGTGGGTCTTAATCCCACCCAACCAGTATCCTTAGAAGAAGCCACATACAGGGAAAAGACTGGGGAAAGATGGAGAGAGGACAGCCACCTGCAAGGCAAGAAGAAAGACCATGCATGACACCAACTCTTCCTGGACCTGGATCCCATACCACAGCCACAGAAGCCTACGTCAAAGGACCACCACTGCACATACTGGTGGTATTTGTTAAGTCAGTCCTGACAAACTTACACAGAGTAGGGTGCGTGTCTCATCAGGAGGGCTCAGAACCTCCCTTTCTCTCTTTTAAAGACTGTAGCAGCCAAGCAAAACAGAGCCCCAGTGCTCTCTTTAAAGTGGGTGTGACTCTCTCAGGTGATTTCAGGGTAAAGAGGGTCCAAGGGAGCAGAGAAGAAAGGTCATTGAGGCACACTCAGGAGAGCCAGTGGTCCTTAAAACAAATGTCATCTCGGTCCCCATTACCTCACCAGTTAGCTGGAACACTTGAACCAAATGCCCTCTAAGAGGCTCCATCCACACTTCAAGTTCTAAGTCTTGAAGGCTGAGCAGCAAGGAGCAACTATGACCCATGAGCTGGGATGGGAGACACCCTGTGGCAGGGAGTGGGACACTGCTAGGCCATTGCTGCTTCATGACTGTTTCTCAGACCTTCTAGCATCAGTTCCTGTCCACACGCCTCACTGTCTGACCATGCCCCTGAAGCACATGTGTAAATGAGCTAACTAGAATGTCAGAGCTATGTGACAGTAAGGCAGCCTTTGCCATTACATGGGGACAAGAAGGAAGAGTGGGTGTCCAGTGACTTCTCGGGACCGACACCACATCTGGGAGTGTCCCCAGCAAGCAGGAAAAGCTTTCAGATTAAGGTGGAGTTAGCATGGCCCTTATCAGCCCATCATGGACTTGGCCACCAAACTGCTATACTCTTAAAGATATTGCAGCACTGTGGTGTTCCAAGGGAGGCAGCAAAGACACTGCAATGAGCCCCTTCTGATGGGGCCAGGGATTCCAACGGTAGCATTCAGAAGGTCATCACGTAAGCTTAGCACCATATGTTTCACACGATGGTTCACCATCACCATCTCCCAGGAGCCCCAATAACCATTTTACAGATGAATAAACTGAGGTTGAGCGAAGCTAAACAAAACAATATAGTTGGGTAGGAGGAAAAAAAAAACCTTTGAATCTTACCTTGACCTAGAACAAAGATATTTACTATCTCTTTACCAAATCATTTGAAAAGGAAGTCGACGGCATGTCCAGCATTGGCAGAGTCACAACATGATGACCCAGAACACACCACTTGAACATTTGGTGGGTTGAAATAATCTCCGAATTGAAACGGCTCTTGGCAATCACAGATCTGATGACCCCAGTGTTTGGCCAGGAAACCAAGGCCCAAAATGTCACTTGCTCAGGGACCACAGCAAGCCTCTGGCAGGCTAGGGTCAGGTTCTTCCTATTCACAGACTACCCTGCTTTGTAGTTTTTGAGTTGCAAACGCTCCTCTTTAACAGTGCAAATAACCCTGCAAGCAAGGGCTCCTGGCATACCTGTGTTGGGGCGGCAAGGCGATGCTTCTGCTCCCACACCCAAACCTAGAGCCTCCCTCTCCACACAGGACACAGGCCTCCTGCTCTGGGCAAGAAAGCAAATGAACTTAGTGCTACCCTCACAGGACGAGGCTTCTGGGAGTCGCTCAAAAGGCTGGAATTAGAAATTCTAATTATTAGAACTCTCAAATGAACCCAAAGGACAATTTATAATTAGCACATGTCAAAAGGCCACCCCCAATGGCAGTGCATTGTAAGCCAGAAAACAAAGATAGCCTCAGAAAGGGAACAGGGAGCAGTGCCTGCTCAGCCTCCTGCCTCTCCTTGCAGCCCCCCCCCCAATGCAACCGATCCCTACTTTGTGAGCCCATTCCTTACTGCTAGTGCTGCAACCTTGACCTACGTTGGCCCAGCATGGGGGTCCCCGCTTTCCTAGCTCCCTCCTCTTGCTGCTCAGACAAGGGCCTTCCGCAAAGGGGTTCCACCACTCAGGACCCAGGCAGCCAAGACCCAAATGAGAAGCTAGGTTAAGGCTGTCCTGTCTTCTCTCCTGGGACGTCTGTAAGGACATAAAGATTGGCCTCTTTGTAAGGAAGAAAACACGTCCAGTGCACTAATGGTATCATTAGCTGTTGCCCTAGCACCTGAGGTTCAGTGAATGACTCCTCAGCTGACTGGTGGCTCGTTGACACCCTCTCGGGCATCTCTTAGCTGTTGTTACTCAGAGTACTTGAGATTGAAGTGGTCGAAGACACATAATCAACAAAGCCACGGCCCCACCCTTTGGTAACTCGTAGGAGATCAAAGTTTGTACATCCTTTATTGTCCCGGGAAGAGCCTTGTGCTGTGTGTCCCATAGGTCAACATGTCTGGCCTCGGCCTTTATGACCTGGCACAGACTAGCCCAACCTTGTAGATCCCACAGATGGCACTATAGAAAACATTCAGTGAAACACAACAGGCTTTCTGGGAAGGCCAAATGACATAACACACCACCATCCCATGATCTGTGGAGTCTCTGCTGGCTGCAAGCAGACAGAGTGCCTGTGTTTTTCACACATGTGAACCTTTGACTGCACCCAGCTCTATGGGCAAGCACGTAGGAAAAGCAGTTTATCACGGATGTGCTTGCCAAACAGTCTCCTAGAAGGTGACCTATTTTCCCATAGGATACAGCCAAAATAATCTCTTCAATGCCTACAGGGGCAAGAAAATTACTCCAGAAGCCAGTGGGCTCTGGTGTGAGGTAACTGCTGCTGAAGCAAAGTGTTAAGAAGGATTTGAGGTTCACACCCTGGCTCAGTCGGAAAGAGAGATGAATGAAGGATGTCTGTTGTGAGCAAGAGATGGGAGAACGACACTTGGTCATTTGTGGCTTAGGTGACATTGCACACTCCTCACTTAATGCCTTTACAGTATGCCTTGAACCCTCTGGTCATAAGAGTGAGGTGTGTTTGCCCATGCCCTGACCCAGACGCCTTCTGTGTGAACCACTACAATTAAGTTGTTTCACCCAGCAAAGCCAGACAGAACCCTGGCAAAAAAAAGTGCTATTTTTGGAAAAATGAGCTGTCCCTCAGTCCCTGCTGATGTGTGTCAGGTGGTCTGGAGCATGCTATTTATGAGCTGCAAACAACAATGTGCAAATCCGGGCCCATCAGCTAAGGCTCACAGCTGCCGGGCACGATCCGGCAGAACCGCCCAGCTAAATAAATCCCTTCATACACCAAATGCCCTGGAACCTTGAATCCTACGACATTTTTTAAGTCTTTTCTACTTCCTGCCTTTATCTCTTCTCAGAGCAATATGTTCCCTGAGCTTAATTAAAGCTTCACATAACAAAAGCCCCTCTATTCATCCAAGGAGCGAGTGTTTGTATTTTAAAATATATGTCTCACTTGGTAAATCGGGAGATCGGGAGTCAGTGCAGAGTTTGTCCTCCCTTAGCTGCTCTGCTCACGATTTTATAAAACTATGAGATGTCTGTGCCGGTTGCAGGCTGACCCGGGCTGCAACCGACCCCGTGGAGAAGGAAAGCTGAGCAAATGAGCACCCTGCTCCTGATGGAGAGGAAAAGGGAACAGACTGTGTCCAAGCCCATCCAGAGCATCACCTGTGCCCCAGGAATGCTGCAAACAAACAGCCTGTGGAGCCAGGAAAGCAGAGGGATCTTCCGGTGATTGGTCCTACCTTTGCAGTCAGAACCGCAGACATGGGGTGACTGGGGGGAGGAGACTGCAAAACCCCCGTAAGTCAATACGGATATGGAAATGGAGGTGGACAACAAGTGCGCCCGCACACCTTCCCACTGTGAGTTAGGGACATTTAATAGAAACGGCAGCATTGCAAGGCTGTGCACGTTAAGTCTCACCCACACACCTTTCTGCTCTTTTTGGCTAGGTCAGATGGCATTACATTCCACATCTTGATGCCAAGCAGAATGTTAACAAGTATTTTCCTTAGGCTAAGAGGCATATTGTCATGAACTAGGTGCTCCATAGGTGACCACCTCCCCTTGGTGGGGAGGCCTGGTGGCACTCAAAGAAAGAATAAGCAGGCTACCAAGATGAGACTTGATAGCCTATGACCATATAGTGGAGGAGGAGGTCCCCCTTGGTCTTAGACCTAGGGGAGGAGAATAGGATGAAAGCGGGAGGGAGGGAGGATCGGGAGGATACAAGTGATGGGATAACAATTGAGTCATAATCTGAATAAATCAACAAAATTGTTTTTTTTTAAAAAGAGGCATGTTCTTATGCACACTGAACATGCTCAGGATTACAGTGAACAAATAAGGCAATGTGTATAACTCTGCAAAAAGAACGTGCATTATCACTCACCACAGCCAAGACAACCAAAACACCAAAAAAGCAGCAATAACGGAAAGCAATGAGCAGCTACATAACATATTAGCATCTCAAAATGCTCACAGGGTCTCAGTGACGGGTGGAAATGCTTGCCAGATGATGTCAGCGGAAACGGCAGACCACCAAAGGGCGTGTGCTCGAGGATCCCAGCATCGCGGAGAAAACTACACGGTAATGATGTGGGGAGAATAATAACGCAAAACCATGAAAAGTGGCAGCTGTTTCTGTGATGACTGTGAAGGGATTGTTTCTGCTTCCTTGTGTTCCTCTGTCTACTGCGAGTGGTTTTCAGTGTGCCCAGAGGACCTTCCGAAATAATGGGACAGTCATAAGAAACAGAAAAGAGTGTGAGTAAACATCAGCCATCTTTGTTGATGTTCATAAAGAGATTGATCATTTGCTTCTATCTGTGTAGTTCACCTGATCACAGGGATGCTGACCACAAATGTGGGCGGAGGCCCTCTGGCGCTGAGGACCAGCCCAGGACTAGGCCAACCGCAGGTGCATAATAAAATGCACTTTAGGAGGGATCAAGGGACATTCGATCTTTCTCTTGCTAAAGCCTTCATCCTTGCCTTACCCAAAATATTAGTACCTTAAAACTTCTACTGCTATGATGGAACACAGCAGCAGCAGCGTGGGGAGGAAAGGGCTTACTCTAGCTTAAAGTTTCACATCACAGTTCATCACAGAGAGAAGTCAGGACAAGAACTTACACAGGGCAGGAACCTAGAGGCAGGAGCAACGTAGAGGCTATGGAAGGTACTGCTGACTAGCTTGCTCAATCATGGCTTATGCCACCTGCTTTCTTATAGAACCCAGGACTGTCAGCCCAGGTGTGGCCCCACCCACAATGGGCTGAGCCCTCCCACATCAATCATCAATTATGACAAGACACTACAGGATGGCCTACAGGCCAATTTGGTAGGTCGCTTTCCCAACTGAGGTTCCCTTTTCCAAGGGATTCTCGCTTCTGTTGAAATGACATAAAATGGGCCAGCAAAGTGAGCGAGGCAAGCCTGTACCTCAAGCGCCCCCCAAAAGCCTCTCTCAGGCCTGCAGATGACAGCGATAAACCACAATAGTGCCCCTGTCAGACAAGTCTTTGTCCTCTGTACATATCGTGCCATCAAACCCTTACCACATCTCTGAGGCAGACACTGCTGAGCCTGTGTGAGCCAACTGCAGATCAAAACTACTTGAGGTCAAGACAGGTAATGAAGGTGCCAAATTTGCCACCAGATCCAGAAGCTGCACCCTGGCCCATGGGCCTCAGCTGGTCACTCTTCCCTCTGGATCTTTCCCACTGACAAAAGCCACTTCACGCCCTCCTGCTGAGCTGACATGGCCTACAACATTCTCTGACCTGTTCCCCATGGGTCTTGTCTTCCCTGCTCTGACATGGCTAACCTTTCACGTCTACCCGTCTCTCTCCTGCTTCTTTCTACCGGCCTGACCATGCCTTAGAATTTCTCAGGCTTCCTACAGAGCTGCCTGGAGATTTCTTACATGCCTGCCACCTCAGGAGTCGGGAACATATGCTCATTGATTAGCTGATTGTGCAGGTTAAAGAGGACAATGGTCCTATGGGCATCTTGACCTTCAGATTAACACAGAAGCCACAAGGGCCCAGTGGCCTTGCCATCTAGGACATTAATGAGTGTCACCTGTGGGGTTAGCATTGTCCCCTGTACGATGAGCCACTGACCAATGAACTGGAGGGCGCTGAGATATCAGGATGTGGATCTTCCCACTGGGCCTGGCCTGGCTACAGGCCAGAGACAGGAAGTGCCTGGCCACATCGACTCTTGAGTGAACCAGGGCTCCTGCAGGCTAATCCAAGTCACAAACCTCTGGTCTGAACCAGTCACACTCAGGATCTCCGGCAAGCCTAGCAGAACCATGTAACTCCAGCTGAGCCCAAGGCAGACAGAAGGGGCTTGTTTACTTTATGAGGCGATTAAGGCACCATGTAATAGAGGAGAGAGTCAACACTCCAGGAATAAACAAGCCAACAGAAGCAGGCCTAGGGAGGGGACATGGTATTCACAATGACATCCTTTGCGTCTGGGCATGCCCCAAGGTGCTGCATGTAGGAGACAGACTATAGACAGCAATGTGAGCGCAATTCTTTTGGAATTGTTGCAGACTTCTCAGAGGCCACCGCCTGCCCTGTGCAGGTTTCCCCTCCTGCCTTCCCTGAGGTCCCTGCCTGCCCACAGTTCTCCAACTTTTTGAACCTGTGTGGTGGACATAGGATAACACACATGCACACATTTACAAGATGCTCTTCTGAAAAGAGCAGGTTTTCCTTACGTGTAAGGAGTGAACTCTTCTGCACCTTCAGTCTCTATGAAGAAGGAGCCCAACAGCCTTGAGTTAATAAACAAATGAAGGCACTTGCGCCTCTTGTCAGTGGGTCAGGTAAAGCCAGAGTGAAGTGAACTTCAACTCAGCCACAATATTTCAGAAAAGAAGTCAACAATGGTTATTAGCAATTGCTTGGAACCTTCTTGGTGCCAGATACTAGTCATCTGATGTATTTTTTATGCAATAATCTTACAGATGAGGTGGCACCATCATTATTACTTTTATTCGATAGGTTAGAAAACACAGATCAAGGCTAAGGACATTGGAGTCAGGATCTACTGAGACAGCGCTTCATAAGCCATTAAAGGGCGATTGGCTTGAGGACTGCCTTGTTTTCCCATAATTCCAGGAAAGTACAATAGGCATAGTCTTCAGAGCCTCAGACGCGGACCGTGGCTTGGTGCTTCAGAACCCGAGGCCAGGCGTAACAACCGCCCTGAGTTGTCTTTTGTTAAACTGCTCGTTAGACGGTTCCCATCCTTCAGTTTTATTTAATCAAAGCAAAGAATTCATAAGAATCCGCAGGCAGTCATTCATCAGGCAGATTTAATATTTGATAACCCCACAGTTTAATTTTTTATGGCTCTAGTGAGTGGAGAGAAGAGCTCCCAGGGAGGCTCCCACCATCCCTGGGACAGAAGAGCCGCTGGCCAAGGAAGCCTGAAGCTGGGGCATGAGGGGGCTCTGTTCCATGCCGCATCTTCCCTGGGGTGAGACACTGTTGCTGGGATACAGGGCTAAAGGTTACTGAGGGTACCTCCTAAACTCCTAACAAAAATCAGGAGAAGATAAGGTTTGGGAAGAGCAGACGGGGGACATCCCAGACCGGGGATGGACCCACGCCGCACCAAACAGCCCTTCTTCAGGAAGAGAACATAGCTGTCTCCTCTCAGCTATCAGGCCACAAGAATGTGCTAGAAGACACAAAGGGAAGGACTTACTGCCCTTCTGGGGCCACCCATGCCCCTCCAGTGGCAAACCTTCCAGAAACCAAGGTTCTTCCTCCTTACATGTCAAGAGTTTCCCCTGAGGCCTGGGAGTCAACCAAGAAGAAAGGGGAGTCATGAGTCCTACACAGGCCCGCTCTCCAAGGCAGGGCCTCACGCCTTTCCTTAGCCTCCATTTTACATTCATAGCAATTTCCGTCTCTTCTATCCCAGAATTCAACTCCTGAAATGTACAAGCTACTCCCATGTGCATACGCATGTACATGTGTCTGTCTGTCTGTCTGTCTCTCCCTCCCCAACCTTTCCCTTTTCCTACTCTCTCTACCGTGATACAGGCAGTACCCCACCCCCTTCCTCTATCCTCTTCCCCCCTCCTCCGTCCTACCCTGTCTACCATGGTACAGCTGGGATCTAAGAGTCTGATCAACATCCGTGTGGATGTTGCAGGAGACGTGGATCTGCAGGAGAGACTCTCAGGCCCGCAGCCAGTGTGCACTTCAGCTTTAACACCTTTTTAATCACCTGGAAACCGAAGAGTTTAGGAACAATCTCTCTGCTCTAACCCTGCTTCCACTGTTCCCTCCAACTCTTCCGGGAAACAAATGTCTCAGTGCTTTCTAGCAAAGTACAGAAATGCCCCAGCAGACCTCCACTCATTTCACCCTATCCCTCTTCATCAGTGGCTTGATGGGGAGACACAACAGTGGCATATATGCCCACTTCCTCAGCACACGGCTTGTGTTATGGAGGCAGGTGTATGTAAGGTGGGAGCCAGATGCTTCCCCATCTTGCCTCCACCTCCCCATCCTGTCTCTGCCAGGCCCTCTGGACACAAAACCCAGACCCCAATCTGACAGCAACCTTCCAGCATCTGGAACCGGCAAGTCTGGACCTCTTACTGGAGATGGACATTTAGCCATTGAACCCTGCCACAGAAAGCCTGGAGTGGTGCGCGGAGAAGAGAAAGCTGTTTGCCCATTTTCCTCACTTAAGAGGCTGGTGAAATTATGAGCAAGGATGATCTCCGCACTGGGACAATTCATGTTGTTAAAACAGCACTGGGGTGTCAAAGAGAGCAGGCAATTTATTTACTGTCTTGGCACCATAGCCTAAGCAATTATCATAATGGCTAAAAGGACAAAGTGAGACGTCATCACCATCCTCTCACCCTGGAAACCAAAAGGGCTTTCTTTGAATTGTGTGTGACATTTTAATAAGGGACTAACATGGGACTACCAAGGAAGTGCACTTTAGGTGGCCAGGATCTGGCCTACGATGACCAGGGCCAGAGGGAATGGAAACGCCACAAAGAGGGAAGAATGTGACACACAGGACAGAACGGCTCTCCCAGCCTCAGCCTGCAGGTCCAGCCCACTGGAACTTCTTCTGTCCCTGCCTCATTTATTGTTTGGACAAAGAGGGAGAATTGTCTAGAGAAAACATGGACAAAAATCACCTCATGAATGACTGATGGTTCCTCATATTTGATTGGTATTTGTAAAAGTCCAGGGCGTTTTAAGGATGCCATCCTATCTGATCCCGCTCAGTTGGTGGTATTCCTCCTATTTTCTGGGTGAGGAGACCTGGAAGGTCACAGTTGTCACCAAGGGGGAACAGGGAAAGTAGACATTTCTGGGCCTTCTTACCAACCAAGGCACCTGGCACTTCCCCAGTGCCTTGCCGGGCCCTAAGGACTTTATACCAGTTAGTTCCTATTTTGAGCCTTACATGGAGGTTAGTGGAGAGATACAGTAACCATTTGCCAGACAAGGAAATCAACATTCAAGGGCCTGGGAACTTATGCCAGGCCACAGAAGCAGCAGGAGGCAGAACCAGCATTAACCTGGCTCTTCCCCCATCTATACCAGAATGGGTTTCCATCTCTGACACTCATTACAATCACCTGAAAAAAAATGGTTGTCTGGTCAAAGAATGCTGGCCACCCCCCACCCACCCACCCACCCAGAGTCTCTAGATGTCTGGCGTGGGAGATTAAGAGTCTACAAGGGTAATGAATTCCCGATCAACATTCATGACACTAGTGCAGGACCCCACACTAGACTTGGCAAACGTCTGCTCTCTCTACCCTATGCCTGTCACTCAATGACCAGTGTAAAAATAGAGGTAGGGAGGTGAAGAAACAAGCTGTGAAAAGTATGACCGAAGGCAGGTCTCTCTCTGGTACACGAGACAGTACCTTAAACAGCATCCATGTATAACATTTGAGCACCAGAGGCTGTAAGAACCAGCCTAGGAATATGCTGAACCAAACCTTACTAAAACTCGCTCCATTCTTCTCACCAGCTGAGTATCGTATTACCATTACGACATGATTTTGGAAAGACTGGAGAATGTTTAATAATGAGCATCACACATGTCTACATACAGCCATCATGGACCACATTGTGCCAAAGCACACACCCTGGTCAGTGCATACAAAAATACTCATTTAAAAGGATGATGGGAAATATAAATTCATAGTTCAGTATTTCCTTCCTGTATTCCAAATGATAACCTGTGCATCCCGTTTTGGAGAATGCTAGTCTATTGTTCAGTGCTGCCATTTCTAAGGGCTGGCCATGACAGCCTGTGACCTGCCTCTTGCCCCTGGAGAACAGCATCTCTGGATTGTAGGATCGAGGAAATGCAATTTCTTCCTTGTTAGTTAAGCCCCTGGAGGAAAGATGATACCAATCTAAGGCTTGATCAAGATTGAGAGGTCTCTCAGGATGCCAGACTTTGGATGCTAAACCTTGGTGGCCCCAGGCCAACTGGATCAACTGGTAACTTTAAGTGTGGACTGTGTACCTGGCAAGGTTTGGGTGACTGAGTGCTTATCAGCCCCATTCTGATCTCGACCTCTGCTGCAAAGTCCAATCTAGTGACTGCATTTACAAGCTTTGAGCCAACTTTTCCTTTTCATGGGATCATTTCTCTAAAAGGGATGAGAAGCAGAACGGTGTCCTGAAAAATGGCAGCTGCCTTCCAAAATCTGTCAGTCACCTAAAAGCAGACAGAAGGAGATGGAGCCTTTGCTTCCAGAGGACAAGGAGGAGGAAACTCTGAGTCAGGGATTGAAGAGCAGTCCCTGGGATCTCCTCCAGTAACAATGGATGACGTTCAGATAATACCATGTGCCCCAGGGCACCTGCATCCTTGGCTGCCAAATGAGATAGTGACCAAATGAGATTAGGTTACCCAGGATTGAGGGGCCTCCCAGTATGCCAGGCTTTGAATGCTAAAACCCTGGCAGCCCAGAACCAACTGGAACAATTGGTAATGTTAAGTATGGACCATGTACCCAGCAAGGTCCGGGTGACGGAATGTTTTATCAGCCCCACTGTGACCCTGACCGCTGCTATAAGGTGTTCACAGAGAGTTGGAGGCCTGAACACTGTTCTCAAGGGTGATGTAATCCAACCAAGATAGAACTGATATAACAACAAAAACAAGCCATTTAGTACATCAAATGTCAACCTCAGATAAAACAGATGCTGAAAAGAGGACATAAGGCAGGCAGAACGGTCCAAGATGGATGGACTAAAGGAAGCTGGGATGCAGAAGGCAGAGCAAGCACGAATGGACCACATTTTTCCACCTCGCCTGCAACTCCCTCCACTGCTGCCCTCATCAGTGACAACACAATGGCCTCTTGCTGCCCTTCGCAAATCCACAGCCTCAGTACAATGGACCCAAGCTCACCTGACTTTCAAGGTTTCTAGAACGTGAAGGAAGCACTCCACGCAAACACGTTGACACCGTATCTTAGGGAATATATGTTCCATAAGGCTTCGTTGATCTTAACCTCTCTTGGCCTCTTTCCTGCGTTCACAGATCTGGAGTCTTTTAAAAGGACAGTGCTCTGCACCCAGAAGTTTCACACCAGTGAGCCATTAAAATCGGTGTAGCACAGTGAATCCTGCTCCTGCCTGACACCCCCAAAGCCAGCCAATGAGGTATGTGAGGCGAGAGTGAGGGCAAGCCAACCTTCAGCCCCAGCCAAGCCGGAAAGCTCCTCCCAGCTCTGTTCAGACAAAAAGGGCTTTCAGCTTCCAACTAGAACTCAGCGCCCTACTCAAGTCACAGAGGTGCTCCCCTAGCTCCCTGGCCCCCAAGCTTTAAAGATAGAAATCTGTTTCAGGAACTGTCCCCTCAGACCATGACAAGCCCCTGCCTAAACATTAGCTCAGAACAACTTGAGACTCTTGGAAAAGAGCCTTCTGAAAGCAGAGAGGCAGGTTTCAAGGAGCCCTGTGTGTAAAATGTCACCCCAAACCTCAGGTAGCACATTGGTGATAGGATCAGGGAAGGTCCCTTCCTTGCAGGTCAGTGCCAGAATTAGACAAATGTAATAGACTTCAAGGGCTGAACTCACACAATAAGGCATTCACTTCTGTCTCATGGGTCAACTGGCGAGACATGCTACATAGGGTCAGAGGTGGGGATAGATTCAGGGAGCCCTCACTATCCACCAAAGGATTTCATCCCACTGCTGCCTCCACCCACACTTGCATGTCTGTTGCCTCTTCAACACAAAGCCCTAGTGAAAGCAATTAGATCTGGTGAGAATTTGGGGTTTGTTTTGTGTGTTTTGGGTTTTTAGTTTTTTGAAATAGGATCTCATATAGCCCAGGCTGGTCTCAACTCACATAGCCAAGGCTAGCCTTGAATACCTGATCCTCTGAATTCACCTCCTAACTGCTGAGATTACAAGTATGCACCACTGGACTCTATAATCATTTTTAATGCTTAGTCCTCTCACTGTTGGGGCCACTGTTGTCAATTTGGCATCACCATCTAGTACAAGAGACACAATAGGTATCCTTTGAAGATTGTTTTTTTTAACCCTGATAATTAATGAGTATTTTAATAATAGCAAACCTGAGGTATAAGACATTCGGGAAAGAGCAATACCTTAAGCCAATCACTCTCAAAGAAGAGGATGTTCGGGGAGCAGCGGCAGTGTGTGCAAAGCAGACAGAAGTGACCAGATCTAGGTCCCTTCCCCAGATCTGCATGTGCGGGAGTCTGTGTGCCTGAGCATGGCCTCTGAAGAGTATAGGTGCCCTCTTTGACTTGAGAGCCAGTAATATCTATCGTCCTATACTGTGAGGCACTTCCTGTACCGTGAGGCACTTCCTGTACCATGAGGCACTTCCCATACTGTGAGGCACTTCCTGTACTGTGAGGCACTTCCTGTACCATGAGGCACTTCCCATACTGTGAGGCACTTCCTGTACTGTGAGGCACTTCCTGTACCGTGAAGCACTTCCTGTACCATGAGGCACTTCCTGTACCGTGAGGCACTTCCTGTACCATGAGGCACTTCCCGTACTGTGAGGCACTTCCTGTACTGTGAGGCACTCCTTCAGCACACGCTTTTGAATACCTGTTTCACAATGGTCACCGATAGTCACACAGTGCTCATATGGCGGCAGGTGGCGTGGTGAATGCTCTAGGCAGCCATCTTGTGCGCTTTAGAATATTGAGAGGCATTCCGTCCAAAACCCCTCTTAAAGCGACTCTGGGCCAACAGGAAGGACTGCTACCTGGCTGGGATTTCGGATAGCTAGTTGTTGCCCTGGAATGGCTAGAGTTGTCAGGTCCCTGGCTGCCTAGACTTAATGTGTGCAGGAGAAGGAACTGCTTAGAAGTTTCTAGGGCCTGCCTGCCCACTGATAGGGCCTGACCGCCCACTTTGGAGCCCATTTTCTGGGCTGCTGAGGAAGCAAGTCATGCAGAGGACCAAGCGAGAAAAGCAGGGATCCCATCAGGCAGCAGGAGCTGCCTTGATATCAGAGGGAGCGTCCCCCTACTCTGTCCTCTCCTTCTGAACTAGGTGGCCAGCGCAGCCCAGCTCTGTCCCAAGGGCCACACAGGGACAGCAGCCCAATCCCGGAAGGTGCTGTAACCAGGTGTTTCTCAGCCCCTGTGGGCTGGGAGCCAGCAAGAGAGGACACTCTGCTCCTAGTTCAGCAACAGAGTTGCCATGACTTCCGCCTGCTCTAGTGTTCCAGAGACACAGGTCAGTTGCTGACACTTCACTTGAACTGTCCTCCAGTTATAAAAAGGGACTACTCACCACCCTCTCAGCTTACAAACTGTTTTGCCCACTGTGGGTGGCCAGCTTCTCCCTCCCCCAGGGACCCACCAACCCAGAGCCAGGTGACTCCTCACCTCTCAGTGCCACCACCTATCACTCCAACAACAACAAAGAAGGCAGACATCTCACTTATGTAAAACCCAAATAAAACAGAGGCATCTTCTATTTCATCTACTCGACCCACAAACTGCACTCTATTAGCAAGAGCTGGACTTCTCAAAGCAGAGCTCATTAAAAAAAAAAAAAACGCCTGGACAATGATTTAGAGTAGAACCTCATGGATGTAATGAAAATTGATTTTTTTTTTCCTTCCACAATGGGACAAAGGATTTTAGAAATACAAGAAGTCCTGACCTCTAGTATTCACATTTAACTTTGTATCCTAGCCCTGACTCAGACAGGATCATCATCCTGGCAAGACATTCTCTTACCTTAGGGGCCCATTCTCCATCTTTGGACTTGGGTAAAGGGTCTACCCCAGCACTGCCATTTGCCTCACGTAGTCCTTTATGATGGGAGAATGAAAAGCATCCCTAGTTTCTCACCCATTAGCTGCCAAGAGCACTCCACTCAACTGTACCAAATGCATCACGTGACCATTACCCTGCCCAGGAACTCTTGCACAAAGTGGCTGTTTATCCTGATGTGCACACACAGGTTTCTGGGAAGGATTCCTCTCATCCATAGAGCTCTCACAATGAGCCTAATGCAGAATGTGAATTACCAAGGCCTGATCACATGACAACTGTACAGAGTGCACCCCTACTTGATTCATCTCCTCCTCACCCAGGATTCCAACACTGGCCAGCTAGTGCCTAGTAATAGCCACAAGTTTTTGAGGGCCTCGCCATAGCAACCGCTTGGCAATACTCAATGAAATTACCAACATCCTTTATGAAAGGCAATGACATATGCTTCAAACACAGCTTCCGTGGGTTCACAACATTAAGGTGAGACGGGCAGCCATATGCAGGATGCTGCTCCAGCTATGTCTATGCCTGCCGGGGTGGGGGTAACATAGTCCTCCCAACAGCTCCAAGAGGTTGATGCTCTGCCAAATAACACTTAACAGTTGAAGAATCAGGTTCAGGGAGGGTAAATGCTTTGTCTAATGAGTCTGCCTGACTTTGGAGCCTAGGATTTTCCCGCTACAACAATATGGTCTTTATAGAAAGCTGCTGTGAGGAACAGGGGCTGGTGGACTTCCTGGTTCTCCATTCTAGGTAAAAACTCATGGATGGGCTTTACTCTCTAGAATTGTATGAAGGGCCAGCCTACAGTGCACCAGTAAACACATTGAGGGCATATTTTCCACACCAAGAACCCCACTTGTCATTGGGGTACTACACCCAGATATGCTCTACTTGTGACATTGTATGGTAAAAATAATGTATGTAAGAAAGGCATGTAATTATATATGTGTGTATACAAATATATGTGTACATATATGTGTGTATATGTATATGTGTGTATATACACATATGTGTGTGTGTGTGTATATGTATGTATATATGTATATGAACAAACTATCAAGCAGTGGGACTCATCTAGCCAGACTTCAGCTGCTCACAACACCCACATCCACTCACACTCGGGCAGAATCATCTAACAAGAAGCCAGTTTGGTAGTGGCTGCGGGCTATCTCATATGATCCAGGGAACACTCCACTAGGAACTAGGCACAGAGTGGGCACACGCAATACAGCTCAAAGCACATGGGACCTGAAAGGTGTTGGAAGCACTGGACTGAAAGCAGTTGCTAAACGTTGAGCAAGTTACAATAAAAATGACGGAGTCGCCCAAGGGCCCCACTTAGAGCTGTGGCTCCTGGATACTGCCTGGTAATCACTGGGCAGATTCGTGTCACATATCACTCACTGGAAAGGATGATAAACAGCATCCTAAGCTAGGTGTCCCAACAACACACCAACTTGTAAACATCCCTTGAAGCACTTTGTAATCCCAGCACCTATTATAAAACCAAGGCCACAGCAGGGACCTAACAATGAACATCTGTGCATTAAGGGTGCCCCATGGAGACCCACCTCTCTGCATATAAGTAGTGATTACAGAGCAACTAGTTGCCACCCTCAAGTGACCTCAACCTTGCACCCCACATTCTCAGCAGCACTGCCCCCTTGGCTTTGTGGCTTCCTTATAGGGTTCCACATTCCCTTAGGTGTTATTAGCAAGTGGAAAGTCGGAGATTTGAGTGACCCAGTTGCCTGGTGACCCAAAGGGCTGGCCTGAGAGACCCTCCTCAAGAATCCCTGGAGCTCCTCTCTGAAAAACCAAGTGTTCACACCTTCAGTTACTAGGTCACCTTGAGTGGGGCTGCCACACTGTTCTGTGGCCCACTTTCTCCCTTGGATGGCGCGGTGAGTGAGATCTGCCCCCCACGGTGTGCTATTATTACCTGGCACACCAAGAAAGGAGGCCAGCGCTACAATAAGGCCACCTCACCCTCCAAGATTCTTCAAAACTCAGCTCCTTGAGGCAGGACAACAAGGCCACATAGGGGAGTAACCTGCCAAGAGCCACAGGATAGAAGAGGGATCTGCAGAGTGACCCAGAAGACACCATTCCAGGACACAGAGCAATGAAAAGAGGGCCTGTAGGACAAAAGAGAGTAAAGAGTGGGCCTCTCTCTGAGAAAGACAGGCTTAAAACCCACATTTACATGTACTGCCCCATCCACACCAGTAGGGAGTGTAATTTTAGTAGCCACTCACCCAGCAAAGCACTTCGCAAGCAGTTATTTTGAGAAATGCTATTAGCCATCAGGTTATTTTTAAGGCCCCTCGTGTGACAGGCATTTATGACACAAACAGCAGCTGAAAGGCAGCGGATCCATAGCTCTGGATGCATCCAGGGGCCAAGGGGTAGTACCTCAGAATAATCCCAAGCCCCATGTAAGCAGAGGAAAGAAGCAACCATCTCATGGGTGGGCCTCAACACCTCTACCACTCCTGCGGCTCCCACTCTGCTCTCCAGCGGTGGGCTGCTTAAACATAGGAATATAAAGGCGCTCTGACCCGTGACAGCCACATTGCTAACAACAACCCTCAGGGCCTGCGCATAGGTCAAAACTCACACAGCCCATAAGCATCCTTCATGGCCTCTTCCCAGATCTCTGTCCTCAGACTCTGCTCCTAAAACACCAGCCTCCAGCTCTCTGTTTCCCCTCACTTAAGGGACCCCTGGCATAGAATGCTCCTCTCCCTACTTCTCCTAACCCAGCCCCCATTGAGCTCCACACATTGAACTCTGACCCCTTTCGTATCACATCTGCACCATTTACCCATGGGCCAATGTTGTGGTATTCTGTTGTACATTATGCTGACCACAGAGAGCGGCAGTGAATTATCTATTCCAAATATCTGCAGCGTGGGCTATTGAATGCCCCTCAGCAAGGCAGAGACCAATGGTTAAAGTGATGGATATGCTAATTACCTCCAGCTCATCAGTGAGCACATCTTTCTGTGTATTGGAATATCACGTTGTACCCTTAAGTGTGAAGAATTATCATGTACAATAAATCAAATCCCCACCTTATTAGCATGAGTCATCTGATGGCTTTTAGTTCGATCAGCTGTGTGTAGCTGTTTCTATGGAAACTGCTGCTAGATATTGGGTGCTTAACATGGGCCAGGCACCAACGGAAACTCTCTACAATACTCAATGAATTCTTCCGAGGACCATAATCAGTGCTTAGCACCTCAGCCTAATTTTAAACGATGAGGAGACTGGGCCTGGGGAAACGACATGGAGCTCCCTGACAGGTTGTTCTCTATGCAAGACCAGATAGCAAGACCACTAAAGTCACAATTTCTGAAAAGGACTGCCTGGGCTAAACCACAGTTCTACATATAGAATCTCAAGTAAGTTTCACACAGGCAATTTGTACCTCCATCTTCTTCTGGGCTCCCACACTGAGTGAACGAGCAAACCCTGACAGAACCCCTTTGCAGGTACCTGGCACACACCAGTGGAGGCGAGGCACCAGCCTGTTTACAGTAAGATTGATCAGCCAGCTACCATGCACCAGACGCGATTTTAAAGTATTCTGCGTGCATTATCTTATTTGATGCTTGAAAGACCTTGTAAAAGTTTACAGAGCAATCAAGCTTAGAGAAGCAAAAACCGTTCACCCAAGGTCAATGCTAGATGGTGGAATTTGAAACAAGCAGTCGGGACACAAGCCTGAGTTTATTAACCCAAATTCTCTGCTGCTTGTCTTTGCAAACTCACCATGTCCTTAGATCCCCCACTGCTTTGGGCACTGAGCTGGACCCTTCAAACACACTTAACAACTGCAGGCCCTGGCAGGGCTGCCTGATGACAGAGCCTGCCTGTGGGCTAAGGACCCCCACCCCTTCCAGGACACCCTCAGCCCATCGTCCCTTTCTACTCTACCTAGAAGCGGATCCTATGCTTAAAACACAGAAGCAATGTGGTAGGACATTTAGAAAGGCCTCACTGGGATTCAGGATGACAACAAACTACCCACAGAGATCCGAGGCCCAAAGGTCAGGACTCTGGTGCCAGCCCGGGAGTCACAGAACGTGAGCTGGAGGCAGGATGAAGGGAGAAGGCAGGTCCAAGGGAGCCGTGATGTGTGTGGCTCAGTTTTAGGCACTGGGCAGATCTGTAAAGCTCAACGCCCTCCTACAGTTGCTTACAAAAAGCCAAAAGTTTAACACCATACCAATCAATCAACATAGGTGTGCCGGAAGGACAGTGTGCCCAACCCAGAGCAGGGAGCCCAGGAGCCGCAGGAAGACAGTCATTCTTGGCCCAGTGGCTTATGATCTTGGCCAAAGAAAAGACCAGCACCTCTGGGAACATTCATAGCAAGCACCAGTGAACTCTGATGTGATGCCAACTAATTTATCATTTTCCTGTGCACCTACTATGTGCCAGGGGGCACATATGTACTTTGTATCCCAAAGCCTGGGATACCTTCCCTGGGCCATGCCGGTAAAACTCCTGATATAGACCTGCTGTAGATAGTGAGGAGGATGGCCCCAAGCAAACACCCAGAGAGGCCTGTCATGCTAGGAGTCAGATAGAGCAGACAGAGAGCACTCCAAAAGTGATAAGCACAGGTTTGGGAGATGGCCCCATGGGCAAAGTGCATGCTGTGCAAGCATGAGGGCCAGGGTTCCTATCCCCAACATCTTTGTAAATGCCTCACAGGAGTGGCAGCCTGCAATCCCAGCCCTCCAAAAGCAGAGGCAAGGAATCCCTGAAGCAAGTTGGCTCACTAGACTAGCCAACTCAGTGACCTGTGGGTTCAGTAGGAGACCCCAGCTCAGTAAATAAAGTTGACAGCAAATGAGAAAGACAATGAATTAATGTCAACCTCTGGCCCCCGCATTCAGACTACATGCTCATGCAGGCATACCTAAACACAGGTACACCCACCTACCTAGTAACACACACATACTCACACCCATGTGCACATACACACACACACTCATGCATGCACTCACATGCTTGTGTACACACTTGAGCTCACACACTCACACACACATGCACTCACACACGCACACACACGCACACGGATATAAAGGATAACTACAACTCCAGAGTGGCAGGTGCTGTGAGAGTCAGGTAGCCGTGGCAGAAGATTTCCAGTGCTGAAGAGACTCGCCACGCCACACTTGACTTTGAAAGATGGCCTCTGCTCAGTCTGGGTGTCTCCTCAACAACAGAGGCACAGTCCTCATGACCTCGAGCTGAGTAAGATAGGCGCTTGGTAGCTGCTGAGGAAAGCTATGCTGAAGGGTGGTCCAGCTGTTCAACTGGGCCTGACACACAGATTCCCTGTCTGGGCCAGCCTTACTTCCATATCCCCTAGACCCAGCTGGAGGAAATAGAGAGGAGCTGGGCAGAGACACACACACAGGTATGCAGTCTTCGGCACAGGCCATGGCTTGTGCTCTCTGCCCACGGGGCTGCCCAAAGCGTTGGTGGCTCAGTGAGCACTGTCCCACACAGCTAAACAGCCTTGTCATTTCTGCACAGTTCAGAAGACCACGCAGATCTTCTGACACCAATAGCTTTCCATGGGGAAGGAAAATGGGACCTTGGAAGCTTTGTGCGTGTCGCTGAGGGCTGTGTCACTGAGTAGACACACAGGGTAGCCTAAATCCCAGACACAGTCTCTTACATCTGATGCTCTGTGGCTCAAGACTAAGGTACCCTGTTCTGCAGGACCCAAGAACAGGACATAGCATGCTTTTTTGTGACTTTTTCTTTATGCCTTGGACCAATAAGCATATTAGCCTGCAAGTATCAATAACCTCTCATCCTCTGCCTTCTAGAAAGATCTATGATGGGTGAGAACACAAAGCTTCTCCATATCTACATCTAGAATGTTCCTCTGAGAAACTTACTGTGAAAACAGTTGCCCAGTGGAGACAGCTAGCCTCAAATACCCATAAGAAGCTAGGAACCTATGTCATCCATGTCTCCCAAACCCAAAACAAAGGCCATGAGGTTTGAAGAAAGAAGATGGAGGCTACCTTGGTCATCCTCACTGACTGCGAAAGAGCTGCCTAGATCAGTAAGCCAGGCTGGAGGAGAGACGTTGCCAGGCAGGACTCCTCGTGTCCTTGTAGATCTGTGGGTCTACACAAGTGTGTGTGTGTGTGTGTGTGTGTGTGTGTGTGTGTGTGTGTGTGTGTGTGTGTGTACTGTGTGTGTGTATTATCTCTGTGTATATCTGTGTATGTCTCTCTCCCTCCTTCCCCCTCCCACTGTGTGTGTGTATGTGTGTGTGTACTGTGTGTGTGTGTATTATCTGTGTATATCTGTGTATGTCTCTCTCCCTCTCCCTCCTTCCCCCTCCGTGTGTGTGTGTGTGTGTGTGTGTGTAGCAACAGCACTGGGAAGCCCCAGGAATCACATGGCTGGCATATCAGAAGAGCATTGGCCAGGGACAGGGGGCCTGTCCCTGACACAGCAGGTGGCAGCTCCAGGAAGGAGGACAAGTTTGAGCACAGTTTGTACCTGGCATGGTGGCCAAGTCAAACAGCAAGCCAGAGGAAAACAGTTGGCACCCAGGGCAAGTGGCTTTACCAAGTAAGAAAAAGTGTCATGGGGTTGATCTCCCACTGGAGCTGCAAATGGCTCTGACTCTCTGGGGTCGCCTCACCAGTGGCTAAACCACCTGAGATGCCCTCCCTTAGCCAGAGTCCTGGTGACAGAACCACAGCATTCTGCAGGGAGGTGCCCAGGAGATTCACCCCTCCCTGCTTGTGGGCAAACTCTGACTGCATGCATGATGATAGCTGCATCCATCAATCCTGCAAAAGCATCTATAAACATCCTAGCAGAGCCCAGGGAACTCAAGGAAACAGTGGGAACAAAATGACTGCTTAGCTGGCCACAGTGGTCACCCTGTAATCCCAGCAGCACTACTAAGGAATTGAGGCTAGCTTTGACTACACAGTGAAGCCCAGGCCAGCCTGGGCAACAGAGTAATTGTCAAAAAGCAAATGAGGGAGGGGTGGAGGAAAAGGAACAGAATGGTTAAGAGTTCTTGCTGCTCTCATAGAGGACCTAACTTCAATTCCCAGCACCCATACTTGGCAGCTCAAAACTAAATGTACCTCCACTCCAAAGGGATCTGATGTTCTCTTCTGCACACAAACACACACACACACATACACACGCACGCAGAAAAACGAAAGAGTGACTCCAGCAAAAACCTCTTACGGTCAAGAGCGCAGGCTCTGCTACACAATGAGGTAAACTCAAACCCAGGCCTGCCTCTTGCTGCCTAGATGAGTAAGGCTGGGCTTCTCAGCACACATCTCTCCAATCCACACAGTGAGCATAAGCAAAGCACATGGCCCTCAGCCTCACTCTACCAATTCAAGAAGGCACATAGAGCAGATGAGACACTCAGCACGTTGCTCAGCAAGCGACTCAACATCAAGCCCCTGTCTGCCATCAAAGCCAGGAGCAATTACTCCTGAAACCTGGCATACAAGCACTCCCAAGAGGAGGGAGAAGTACACTGAGAGAGAAGCAGAGCATTGAGAAGGCTGGTGCCACGTCATACCAAAAGGGCCCAGGCAGCCAGATCATTCTGAAGAGAACTGGGGAAAAATAAGGAAATAGAAAACCACTTGCCAAACCAGAGCATAGACCTGGCTGTGAGGGATGTCCAAACTTCTGCCTGTGATTCCCTGTGATTCCACAGCGCCCAAGCAGATGTCAGCTGACCTTTGAAAGGAGGAAAAATCAGCTAGTGTCTGACTTATTCACAAAGCACAGTGGTGGGGCTGCACACTGTCATTAACCTTAGAAAGAAAATGCAGAGGCTGAGGGTATGAGTCAGTGGCAGGGAGTTGGCTTAGCCTAGAGGGGGTCCTGGGTTCCATCCCTGTGGGTGCCACAGAAGCAAAAGGGGAAAGTGCAATGAATCAGAGCAATTGTTTCAGAATGTTCTATAGGCAGTAAGTGTTTCACATGCATGATTAAGACGTTGATCAAAACAAAGAATTCAATAAGAGTGGATGTCCATGGGAACAAAACTCCAGCAAAGAGCCCTAAGACCCGTTACCTTCAGATACTTCCCAACACCGGCATCACAAATAAAAATGAGCATGAACGCTAAGACTTAAGAGAAGATAAGAACATAAAAGCAACAAATATAATCTAATATCTATACAATAGAATTTTAAATTACTGGCCTTCACAGTAAAATAAAACCCTGGCTGGAAATTTCTCAGACATAGAGAACAGAAAGAAGACACCAGCTACAAGGGCACCCTGTGCCCTAGCCACCAGCATAGTAAGACTACACGGACCTCTCAGACCTAAGGAACAACACAGGGAGAGCCGACATTGCCATTTGCTCAGGAAAAGTATAAAGTGAAAATGTAAAATGTCCCATTATAGAGTGACAACAGAGGCTGCAAAGGAGCATTTAAAAGGGGGAAAGCAACCAAAATATATTAGCTGTAAGAATAAAAATAAATGACATATTTTATGTACTATAAAATAGACAGAATAATACATGGCAAGTTAATGCATAAAACTGTGTGTTTTGTGTAAGAAATGTACCCTGCATAGAGTGATAAAGTAAGGTAAAAAGAGAACAGCCCAAAATATGTCAGGCAAAAACTAGATGCCAGTGTGGGGCACTAGAGTGCAAGCAAGTGAAATTCAAGGCAAAGGGCATTAAATGTGATGACGTGGAACCCAGGTACGGGAACACACGCCTGCCATTGCAGCCTTAGGTACAGGGACACACGCCTGCCATTGCAGCCTTAGGTACGGGGACACACGCCTGCCATTGCAGCCTTAGGTACGGGGACACACGCCTGCCATTGCAGCCTTAGGTATGGGGACACGCGCCTGCCATTGCAGCCTTAGGTATGGGGACACACGCCTGCCATTGCAGCCTTAGGTATGGGGACACACACCTGCCATTGCAGCCCTAGGGAAGACCAAGATTCTGAGGCCAACCTGGTCACATAGAATGACTCTGTCTCAAAATCATAAGTGATAAACGATCCCCAGAATGCACATAAAGGGTCAGGGACGGCGGCAAGCATTGCAATCCCAGCCCTGGGCAGAGAGGCCAAGATCTCACGGCCTGGCAACCCGGGCCTTCTTGGCATGCTCTAGACTAGCAAAAGACCCTTCTCTCGATCAAGCTGGAGACAGAACCATAGTAACAATTCCCAAGGTAGAGTTTGGCAGGCACATACGTGCATGCATGCACACGCACATACACAGAGTATATCTGTGTACATACATAGGTACCCATATGTGTGCACATGCACATACACATTTTATATATGCCTATGTATAAACAGAGAGAAGAGGGAGAGAGATGTTCAATAAATAGATACGTGAGGAGGCAGGATATTTCATATTGATAGAGTGTAATTCAAAATGGGCATCTGAAATCCCAGGACCTCTACACACCAACGAAGCAGATGACAAAACAAACAAACAAACAAAAAACCAAAACGGTACAAATGACAGAAGCACAGCGGCAAGAGGAAAAGTTCTCCACCTACAGCTGTTTTTCCTATTAAGTCCTCAAGTTAGACACATCTGTGCATGGCTGAGAAGGATGCCGTTCATGGGAAACTCAGTTAGCAGCGGCCTGAAGAGAGCAGGTAGAGATGCCAAGCTTCCTGAGGGCTCTGCAGAAGTAGAAGCTGGGACAGGAGGGTGAGGCAGGAGGGTAAGGAAGAGGTAGGCCTCAGACCTTGGCACCATGGCCATATGGAAAGATAACTCACACACCACGGAACCAGCACCCCAGGAAGTTCTGGTACAGGCTCAAGGCTGACACTGTCTGCAATGATGAAGTCTGAGGCTCCAGGAGGGCCAAAGCCAAATTATGTCCTATTTCACCATGGCCAGATGACTTCAGTCAACTGGCTCAACCTCACAGGGTCTCAGATGCATCAGTCATAGGCAGAGATGAACACTAGTGCCTTTCTCTTGTGTGGGTGTGGTTCATTCAACCATAGCTTGCAGTAGGAATGCTCAGTTATAGCATCCTCTGATTTCCAAGTGCAAGGCAGGACAATTTGAGTACCACTGTTCGTCTCCCCATCTCTCACACAGTAAACCCTCCTCTGCACCCATACCTCTGTACACATGCCCCAGGATGATGTCACACACACACACACACACACACACACACACACACACACACACACACACTCACACTCACACCTCGACGGCTGATCACCGCCATGCCAGAGCTACGCCCTTGCCTGCTGCATTAGGCAACGCCATATTCCCCTCCCCTGGGTTTTCCAGCTGGAGCCTGGAGCTGGTGACTCACGCATGGAGCTTGTCATCTCTGCCTCTTTCCCCTCCCACACAGCCTCCATCTCTGCCTCCGCACCCAGGTCCTCCTCACTTCCTGCACAGTGGACTTATGGTGTCCTACTCTAACCAAGGCTGGTCTCTTCAGAGGACACAGAGCTGGCACTCCACGTTCCCTCTAGGAGGCTTCTCATATTGCCTTATGGGTTTAGGCAAGGGACCAGACCTAACACGGAAATGAACTTGGAGGGGGCGGAGGGGGCACATCTTCCCGGGCCATAGGCACAGAGGAATAGGTGCAGAAGCAGATTCGCTGAGGTGGGAGGGGCAGAACAGTTACAATCAAGGCTCTTCTCTACCCTGAGCTCAGAAATCAGAGGGAGCTGTCGGTGAGCGTCTCACTGTAGCACAATGGCTGAAGGGAGCCATAAGCACGCACGGCCGCCCACACGGGAAGGGACCAGGGGCAGACTGAGGCTGAGACTGCACAGAGGATTCTCTGAACCTGTCAGTGGATTGAAGTCAGGTGTGTCCTAGTTAAATCAAAATGACCTGTGGGGCAGGAGATGATTCGTGGTTCATAAAAATGCAATTCATTTCAGACCTGCGTCATGGGTTTCTCCGCTGCCAACTGTGCATCACCATGCTTAGGACACACGCATAGCTACGAGCACCCACAGTGATCACCAGGATTGAGCTCTCCCCCTAGAAGAGACCAAGGAAGCACAGAAGATGCCCAGGAAGCTCTGAAGTCACAGAAGAGGTCCAAACCCCACAGCCAATTCCAAAGCAAGCCTCCAATACTGCCTGGTGTTGCCAGTGAAACCTAGCAGTAAGGCACCTGGGAGAAGAGAAACTCACAAGGCGTGCTCCCCACACACCCCCACTCGTCATCCAACAACAGAAGCACCTCTTCTCTGCAGCTCTGATCTTCCGGGGGGATCCGCCTTGGCACCTCCTCATTCATGGGCACTCATGCCAAGGAAAATGAGGAGACTGAGCTCAGCCCTCAGGTCACTTACCCGTGTCCTCCACCTTCTCCTAGAATGTCCGTTCCTATCCATGACTGCCACCTGATCCACATGTTGCTTCCCCCAGGAAAGTCTCCAGGCAAATTTCCTCCTCCCTGCCACCCCCCCCACCCCGCCCATCCTCATCCCAAATTCTCTAGAGGACTGAGACCCCAGGTTTACCCACAGACCATCAGACTCGATCAATAGTTGTATCTGCTCTGTAAGAAAACACTGAGCCCCCCACGGGCCACATCTGTGGACGCCCTGGGAAGAGTGCTGAGTTCAAGTTTGGCCTCAAGTGCTTACAACTGGGCATGCCATGCAGTAACACCCCACTGGGGAATGGCAATGACAATAGCCCCCAATTTCCTAGGCCACTGTGAGAAATACATGAGACTACATACACAAAAGCTCCGGCCTCCAACACAGTGTGAACTGACTATACCTGGTCTCATGGGCCTACAACCCGACCACTGCTCATGGCGGTGCAGCCACTAATCTCAGCACTTAGGGGGCGGAGGCAAGGGGATCCCAAGGTCAAACATTGCTCGGACTAAAAAATTAATGGAAGGCCAGTTTGTGTCAAAATGAAAAATAAAAGCTACTTGTTTTGAGGGTTGAGGACAGTGGTAGACTCTCTGCAGACTAAGGCCCTGGCTTCAGTCCCCAAGGCTGCGAAATACAATGTAAGTTAGATGGCACCTGGGAAAAGTAATAAGATTTAATAATGATGGTTAAAATATCATTAGCACACGATGCAGACTCTTCCATTCAAGTTTCCAAGGTTCCTTGGCGACACTATTGAAGCAGAAGACAAGGGGCATCTTTGGTTAAAATACCAGCACTGTGTCAATCTACACCCTCCGGGCCACAGGGAAGGGCAGGGGGTAATAACACACTTTTGATTTTTAAAACGTAATAATAAAAATCTATCTTCCAAACAAAACCCATCCTGAACTGAGTTTTCTTTTTTCTTTCTTCCCCGTCCCCCAAAAGGGTGTTATGTATCCCAGTCCTGGAACTTACTATGCATCCCTGGATTGACCTTGAATGTTAGATCCTCATTTCTCTACCTCCTAAGAGCTGGGGTTACAGGCATGGACCACCATGCCCAGTTGGTACAGTGCTAAGGTTTGAATGCAAGGTTTGATGGGTGCTGAACAAGCACTCTACCAAGCTATATCCCAGCAAGAGTCAGGTCTTTAGAACAGCCATGGCCACCTCTGCTTTCTCGGAGCAGATTGGAGATATACATTCATTCCATCACTTATATAGAAAACATTTCTATGTAGGGTCTGTCCATCTACTCAGCTGAGGTAACCCATGAGGCCAAAACTTCACTTATAGGCTCAAATAAGGATCCAGCAAAGTCCAGTTACTCCATTTTAAGTTAAAGTGAAGTTAAAAGTCATCAATTCACAAGGCTTTAGCACGTGAATTTCCTAATGGTTCTGAGCAGACCCGCTGGTGTCGGTTGCCCGGGAGCACTGCTGGGTCTACTTCCTGTACCCAGTTATCTGATAGTGACGCGACCCGTATGCCCCGTGCCCGATGCCTACAGTGCATTAGGTCATGTTTGTGAAAGTCATTGTAAATGGTCATCTGCCCTCAAGAGTCTGCCATCCGGGGCTAGAAATGTAGCTCTGCCGGTAGAGAGCTTTAGGCAGGAAGCCCTGGCTTTGATCCCAGCACGCCATAAAACCAGGCATGAAAAGTGGCTTAAATGAAGATGGCCCCCATAGGCCCATAGGGAGCAGCACTATTAGAGGTTGCAGTCTTGTTGGAGCAGACATGGCACTGTTGTCACTAGGGCTGTGCTTTGAGGTTTCAAATGCTCAAGCCCTGACCAGTGTCTCTCTCTTCCTGCTGCCTGCCTATTTGGATGCAGACCTCTCAGCTACCCCTCCAGCACCATGCCTGCTTATGTACTGCCATGCTTCCCAGCAGGGCAATAATAAACTAAACCTCTGAGCTATCAGCCAGCGCCAAGTACATGTTTTCTTTCATAAGAGTGGCCGAGGTCATACTGTCTCTTCACAGCAGTAGAAACCCTAAGTCCATGTGGTAGCATCTGCCAGCAACCCCAACCCGGAAGGGGAAAGCAGTAGGATGGGAACTTCCGGGTCATCCTTGATGGTACAATGAGTGTAAGGTCAGCATGAGATCTTGTCTCAAAAGCCAAAACCACCCTTGAAACTGCTTCTCAAGAACCCTCAAAAATCACGTGGCTGGTGGCTCCCACATCTATACTCCCAGGAGGCTCTGTGAGGCTACCACCCGCTGCTGGGAGGGGTCACCTCCCCCTTAGCAACAGGAAATCAAGTGTCAGAAGTATCACATCTTACTGGAGTTGTCATTGCGACCGTCTTCTGCATTGGGAGTTTTGTCATTTAACAGTTCAGACACCACGGGAGGTGCATGTCATGTGCCAATGTTCGTTTTAACTGAAAGGTGTGGGAAGGTACAGGAGGGCAGGGCACAGGCTGCTGGATAGAAGGTCTTCCCTTGCCAGGGGGAGGGGCTTTCCAATCTACCAGCATCAGCTGCCAAATTGTTCCCAGTTGTCCCTTCTCGGTCATCTTCCTGCCTGATAAGAGCTCCTTTCCTCTCCACTGATGCTGACAGAGGAACCTGAGCTTCTCTAGCTGTGTAATTATACATATTTTTCTCAGTGGTATCCCTCTCTGTCTCTCTCTGTCTCTCTCTCTCTCTGTCTCTCTGTCTCTCTGTCTCTCTCTCTCTCTCTCTCTCTCTCTCTCTCTCTCTCTCTCTCTCTCTCTCTCTCTCCTCCCCACCTCCCCGGCAAGAAGGTAGAAAATGAAAGGCCTCCCCCTCCCCCAGTTTTCCTCTGCCTGCAGTGTCTGCACAGCTGGAGGAATTTGAACCCAGCCCTATCCACCTATAAGTCTAGCCTGTGGCCTCTGGCTGTATGTAACACACAAACAGCCATGTCCAGGGAGCTGGCAACCAAAGAAGGCTTCAGCCTTCTCATAGCTTTCATATCCAGAAAGCAGAGAATGAGCCTCCCCCTCTTAGCTCATGGTGCAGCCTGGAGCTGGGGAGCAAGGATGCACATCCTCCACTGCTGGAAGTCTAGCGTATTGCATTCTATCTTCCTATGGTGTAAGAACCTCACAGTTCTCCATGCAGTGATAAAGTCGGGTTAAACGTTTATTTCTAAACCTTGAGGAAGATCTATATCTCTAGCAAAATGAGCTGTCATAATATGGCATCTTCGAGCATGGCTGTGGACCTCTAAAGTTGCAAAGTACAGATCTAGAAGACCAGGGTCCTGGGCAAGCCTGTGGCCATCTGGTCATTCATGCCATCCGCTCATTGATGGCGAGTCCAGAAGAGACACAGGCTGGCAGCCGAGTTAGCGGTTCTTCAGACCCTCCTCTTCTACCTCCCTCAGGTATCACAAGCTGAATCCTGCCATGTGCTGGGGTGCAACCCCACTGGAGGAGCCTATGAAGCCTAGTGCAAAGCAAATGGCAGAGAAGGGTGGAAATAAAGATTGACGTCATGGGACTCCATCAGTCATTGGTCCACTAGGGCATTGGCCCTTCTGGGTCACTGACCATGTGGAAGGTACCTCACCCTGTAATGTGAGGCACTCACGGGTGGACCAGAGCTCCATAGTGAAGGGAAGTAAGGTCGGAGTCTACACACTTCTAACGGAGGCTGTACAGATGAGAGCCTTGAGAGAGGAAGTGGCACGGAGGCTATGGAAGGGAAGACTGGTTTGTTAAGACTCGAGAAAGACAGGCTGATTTTGGAACATTGCAATCAAGCTAGTGGGGAAGGCTGGCTATGAGCAAGTGGGATTTCAAGCTACACAAACAAGGAAACAAAAAGCATAGACTGTACTAAGCCAGGAGGCAGTAAATAGGGGGAAGCAGGTATGGGCTGGAGTCCAGAGACAGAGAGATAAAACAGGAGGGGACTGTGAAGACCTTTGAAACACCAAGAAAGGAGACCTGGGCTGTGTGCTTCCCTTCAGCTAACAAGGGACTAGTGAAAGAATAATTGATGAGGAACATGAAATAGCCGCCACTCTGAAAGCTGCTGAGATATGTGATTAGGGAGACGTTAGCATCGTGGGGGCCACCAGGAAGACTGCTACAATGGTCTGAGCAAGATGGACAGAGGCTTCCACAGGACAGGAAGCAGGGTGAAGAGGAAGAATGCGCTGCCAGGATCTGTACCCTCCCTGGAAAGCAAGGAGGGGACCATAAAAAGCCCCACACTTCTTGGGGGAGGCCATTTTGTTTTCCCTTTCTCTGTTTGGGGCATGTAGTGCGGCCCTCTTGTCACTCTTGGTAAATTTAACACCTCATGTTAGAACTAATGTGGAGAGCTTTAGGCCCAATTAAAGGCACCAGTAGAGAGCCTCTAGGACAGAGTTGGACCTGTAGCTCACCCTGCCTGCCTGCCACCCCCTTACTGGCAAAGTACAGTTAAAATTGCCTTCCTAGAACATTCCAGAATCTAAACAGGGAGTCTTGTCAGTCCTTCCTTCACCCAAGAGAAACCAAAGACACCATCAGGGTACATGTTCTTAAATACAGATTTCTGCAAGAGAGAAAAAGAGAGGGAGTAAGGAAGAAGAGCAGGAAGAGGAAAGGGAGTGAGGAGGAAATGAAGAGGAGGAGAAGGAGCAGGAGAGGGGAGAGGAAGAAGGCTCCCAGCCCTCCTCCTCTTCCTCTCTCCTCCCACGACCATCACAGAGCTTCATTCCTGAATAGCCCATTCCACCCAGACCAATGTTTAGGCTGTCAGCTCAATCTAAGAACAGAATGCTATTTCTCCAACAGGTTGTGGGAAGCCAGTCTTTGTTTCTATAATCTGCCAAAAAGAATTAAAATTTTCTTTCAAAAACAGAAACTCTATGTAACTTCTAAATTTCTTTTTCTCTCTATTCCTCTCCTTTCCCTCCTCCACATTCTCTCCCTCCTCCTCCCTCCTTCCTCCTAACCCTCTATGTGTGGGTGGGGCAGGTGGGCATGAGTATCAAGGCCAGAGGCCAACTTAGGTGTGGCCCATTTTGGTTTTGCCAGAAAGGGTCTCGCTGGCCCAGGGCTCACCAAGTAGGTTAGGCTGACTGGCCAGCAAGCAGTAGGAATCCCCTGCCTCTGACTCAGCACTGGGATCACAAGCGTGCACACTGTGTCCAGCCATTGTCACATGAGTTCTGGGGATTAAACTCGGGCTTGTACAGCACTCTCCCAACTCGGCTTCCACTGCTCATTCAGAGTGTGAACATGGATGGATGTGAAAGACAGTATGCCGAGTGAGGTAAGAGAAAAAAAAATATTGTATGACCACACACACAAATAGATGAGGGGGTAGAAGAGAGAGACAGAGACAGAAACAGAGACAACACACTAGAGTCTACGCTGAATATGAAATAAAGGTTTTCCAGCAGAGGAGGAAGGAGGTAAAAAGAAAATTATAAAGTATAGGTCAAAGGTCAAAGGATACTAGAGTGAACACATTGACAGAGATCTAATGTCCCATATTCTTCTCTAAAGATTTGCACATTAAAGGTTTTGTTTTAAAGGTAAATATAAATTGCCCTTGTCACAATGAGAGCTGACAGAAATGTTAACTGGCTTCCTTTGTGGGACTGGCTTACTGTTTGAATGGATCTCACACAGTCATGTTGCAAACTCACAACCTAACTGCCTTTGAAAAGGCAAAAGGAGCAAATGTGTGGGACAGCAATGGAAAATGAATATGCTTTCCGCTCAGTTTCTCAGCCTGTTCAGTTGGAGAATGAGCCCAAGAAACCAGGTGCAATTTGTCTCTCATCCCTTGAAGTGCTGCATCCTAGGGCTCATCAGAGGAGACCAGAGGAGAGCTGCCTTGCTGCTGGCTATGAAACGTGATCTGAGGGCTGAGTGAGCATCGCCCTGGCCCCAGCCAGAGCTGAACTTGCAATCAGCCTAGATAAAAATCGCTAGACTGGAACCAGAGCTCGATATCAAGGGATTACCTGTGAACTGGCTGTTCTTTCCTGTGGGCAGGCTCTGCGCAGCCAGTGGCTGGGTGCTAATCAGGCCTGTCCCTGCTCAGCACAGAGGCCACAGGCAGCACCCAGCTCTGAGGGCTGTGAAGAGGCCTTTCCTCTCAGTATCCTCCCACAACATCCCCAAGAACAGAAGCAAGGCCCTTGGGAAAGGCTGCTTCTTCTCGCGCACTTTGGGTAAAGTTTTTGTGTGAGCTACACAAGCTTTCTGGAAAGCGACTTGGCAAAGGGCCTGAAGTAAATCCTTGGCTAGGTATGTGTCCTAAGCAGCCCACACAGCCTATGAAACCTGAAACAATGAAACCTGAAAAAAAAAAAATCAGTGAAAGGACCAACCACCTTGGGGTGACAGTTACCCAAAAAAAAAAAAAAAAAAAAAAAAAGGAATTTCAAAGTAGGCCATGGTGGTACAGGGTGGTACAGGGTGGTAATCCTGGTTGAAGCAAATATCTGCAGACACTATCATGGACATGTGACTAACTGGTGCTCTCATCTCTGTACGTTTGTGTGCTATGGCGTGTGCATATATGTGTGTCATATATGCATATGTACAAGTGGAGGCCAGGAGTCCCATTTGGTATCTCTGCCTCTGTTGATCCCCACTTTATTTTGTAAGCGAGGGTCTCTCACTGAACCTTAGACTCATTGTTTCAACAAGATTGGTGGGTCAACAAGCTCCTGGGAGCCACCTGTCTCCATGCAGTAAAGAGGGCAGTGAGGGCAGAAGCTCGAGCAGGAACTGAGGTAAAAATTATGTCCATGGCTTGCTGTCCATGGCTTGCACAGTCTGTTTTCTCCCATGACCCAGGAGCTGCCCATGAGTGGCACTGCCCACAGTAGGCTAGGCCCTCCTACATCAATAATTATAGTTAATAAAAAAAGGCCCACAGGAGCTGGAAAGATGGCTAAGAGCACTGGCTGCTCTTTCAGAGGAACTGGGTTCAATTCCCAGCACCCACATGATGGCTCACAACCAGCTATAACCCCACTTCCAGGGAAATCTAAAACTTTTTTCTGCCCTTCATGGATAACAGACATGCATGTAGGTAAAACATCCACACACATATACAAAAGACAAAATAAAATAAAAATAAAATAAAAAATTTCAAAAGGCCAAAAACATGGCCACAGGCTAATCTGAGGGATCCAAGGCCTCAGGTGAGGTCCTGATCCCATGACTCCTGTTTACATCCCTGTTTTTATTTCGGGGAAACTTTGGGACCACGTGATAGTTCTGTGCTTTGTTATGATAAGCAACAGCCACCATCCCACTAGCAGTGTACCAGGGAGTCGATGTATATCCTGGCTGCCGACTTCTGGACAATAGTCATCCTATCTTTATATTTACTTCCTAGGTTTCCTACAAGAAACATGGGTATGCTTTACAATCAGAAAAGCAATCATTACTGTCATATTTTGTTTATTTTAAATATTATTTTCCATGAGTGGTTTGTCCACATGTATGTATGCTCACTATGTGTACACCCAGTGTCCAGAGAAACCAGAAGAGGGCATCAGAGCTCTCCTGAACTGGAGTGACAGACAGGTTGTCAGCTACCATGTGGGTGCTGGGATCTGCATTGTGATCTGAATTCGGATCCGCTACAGGAGCAGCAAGTGTTCTTAATCCCTCGGCCATCTCTGCAGCAACTCAGAGAGCAGCTAACCTCTGGTTTACACACACACACACACACACACACACACAGAGAGAGAGAGAGAGAGAGAGAGAGAGAGAGAGAGAGAGAGAGAGAGGGTGAGGACGGAGAGAGAGAGGATGAGAGAGAGAGAGAGAGAGAGAGAGAGAGAGAGAACTGACATATTACAGAGATGGAGGTATTCTTCAATAAAGAAAACTGTGTCTCCCAAACATATTAGACACTAACCCCCACTTTGGGCCTGTCACCTACCAAGAGGGCATGCGCTGACTTGAAGCCACACTACCTTAGTCCTCAACCCACCTGGCTGAGGATTCTGGCTCCACATAGAAGCCTCAGATTTACAAATGCAAACACAAAGGAGCACAACAGGGCTACTATGAAGCACAGGTGTCCAAACTGACCAAGGCTGTCAATCCAGAGACAGGGTGAGTTACATGGAAAGCCAGTTACTCGGAGCCCCAGGCCACAGCTTACTATCTGCTCCAGTAGTTGAAGTGGGGGGGTAACAATACACCTTTCTAAGAAATCCTCAGAGGAGGTAGAAGTTGCTGATCGATGAAGCACACTTTGAGAAATCTGCCCACTTTGTGCAGCACACCATCAAAAAAAAGAAAAAAACAAAAAACAAGACAAAACAACAACAACAAAAATAAGTCTTATTTGGAACTTGAAGCATTCATTAGTCTCTGGGGAAAAAAATCTTAATTTTTAAATTTTTTTATTATTATTTAATACGTACAGGAGGCATTTGGTCTGCACATATTTCAGTGCACCACCTACATGTAGTGCCCACACAGGCCAGAAGATGGTGTTAGATCCCTGGAGCTGGCACTACAGGTGGTTGGAGGATGTCATGTGGGTACTGGGAACCCACCTGCCTTAGGAGAGGAAAAGTGCTCAAAGCACAATTGCACAGTGGTTAGATCAAACGAGCTCTGTTGTTTGCAGATCCCAGCTCTACCACAGCCTGGCTGAAGGACCAGAGACGAGGTATTGTTGACCACCCCCTCTGCTCACTCTCCCACCTCTACCCCCCAGTCCCCCTCTACCCCCCAGCCAACCTGCAGTTTCTCCATCATTAGGACAGGACCAGTAAAGAGGACACCTGATCATAAAATTTCTGTGGTATCAAGATAAAAATGACACAGAATATTCGGGAACCTAGAAATTACTGATGGTGTTGGCTATTTTTAGTAACTTTGTTTATTACCATTTCTCCATGCCCAACATCTGTATGCTTATAGGTGACATGTCCTAAAGCTGGTGGCTAAATGAGACACTGCACTGACTCTTTTTCACTCACTCTCTACCCGGGACCAGCATATGTCACACCTGTTGTTTTTATGGATCCCGCCTGCTGCCCCATACTGGTGGTCCTTGGAAGGGACTCCTGCACAGGGCCACCCACAAAGATCTGCTAGCACTGGCTGGTCACTGTCCTGGAGACAAACCAAGCACGTGTGCTTCGTGTTCAAAGGACAGGAGCTTGCATGAGCCCCCAGGACAATATATGCAGATATCTTTAACCAAGTAGCGGACTAGATAGATTTGTAAAGACCAGACCAAGTCAAAGCGAGCTCATCCAGTACAGCTTCTGTCCTAGGAGGAAGAGAGCAGTGTGACTACATCGAGAGTAAAGGACAAAGCCACCTGTGGGCCAAGGAAAGGGATCTCACAGGAATGCAGCCTCCAGTCTACCAACCCGGGGCCTGGGACTTCCGGTTTCAGCCCCTCTCCTGGGCACCGCCATATCACAGCAGCCACCCTCCCCATGGATGGCTCCCAGCTAAAACAAAACACCTGCCTGACAGTCAAGGCAACCTAGCCTCCTAAGAGTCCAGGCTAAGACCAGGATGTCCTTAAGCTGGGATGGTAGGTACAACTTTTAGCTGAGATCAGCTCTGGAGAACATCTTTGGTACTTTGAGGACCTGATTCTTCCTCTAATGGGGCTGCTGTGCAGGTTGAGATAGATCCAGTTTGAGTGTGAGCCAGTGCCCCTCTCTTCCCTCTCACCAGGACCCTCTCATTGTCCTCTGGAGCTCCCCTGCTTCCGTGACTGCCCTGATTGCTTCCGGCCCCATTGCCACAGACTGAGCCTTAGCACGTTCTAACTAGGCTGCCTGCAGAGCTAGCTAAAAGCCTTCCAACAATGCTCACAGTACTACATGGAAAGCCAGCCTCTCACTGTTGCCTACAAAGATCTATTAAAAACAGGCCCTAGCAACTTCCTGGCACAGTACCATGGGCTGTACACTCCACTCAGAGCAGCGTCTGTGCAGTTTGAAGAGAGCACACACATCCCCCATCCTACCCCAGGACCTTTGAACAAGCTGGTCCTCCCTGGAGATTCCTTCATCCAATCTTTACTGTGCTGGTTTCCTCCCCACACATCTCCTCCTCAGAGAGGCCTTTCCTACCATCCTCAGGAAATATTTTCCATCATTTCATACCTTGCTGGCTGTCTTCCCAGAGGTTAGCAGAAGCCGATGTCACCTCCAGAAAGACATCCCCCACCCCCACACATCCCCACCCCTGTGCTGCCTACTGTAGCACATCCTGGATCTAGCACTTTGCTCAGTGCCTAGAAGGAAGGAAGGGTGTGTAGTCTGTATTGACCGGGGAGGGGGGCCGGGGGGGGGGCAGGGGGTGCATTTGAGAAAGCCCTGAAAACTGAAAACAGTTAAGTGCACCAAAGAACTAGCCAAATGATTCAAAGAGAAAAAGGCATCAGGAAATAAACCAAGCAACCACTGGCCAGATACACAAGGCTTGTGAACCAGGGAGACGCCACACTGAGGCTTCACTCCTGCTGGGCTTACGGCATACACACTGCATTGACTGAGGCTCAACCTCCCCTCCCTGTTCTGAGCCAAGCAGCTGAGCATCTTCCTTAGGAACCAGGAAGAGGATTCCAGCCCCAGCAGCAAGGCTGATTCCCCCTCCCCACTCTCCACCCGGCCCCACCCATGAGCCACACCCACCTGCATCTGGCCACTTCTCTTAGCAGAGCTTCCTTCCTGCCACCAGTCTGGGGCCTGCACACCCTCAGTGGGTAGGCCTGTGATTCACAGATGGCCTGTCACTCCCAATGCCAGCAGAATGCCAGCTCGCCTATCTTTAGATGCTCTACAGACTGAAAAAGAAAATCAATTTACCTGCCTGGCACACAGGCCAGAAGCTCCCTGATAACAACGATGAGCGATGAGGCTCCCCTGGTCTATCAGGCCTTTCGTGAGCTTCAAAGGGAGAGACAGTGCTACTGTCTGCGGCCCAATCGACCCCTATGGGGTTAGCCAGGTCTCAGGAGAAGCTGTAGACCAAGAGCCAGTCCTAGAAGTGCCAACAAGGGGAGAAAAGTCATTCTGCATGGCCACCTACCCAAGTGGCCTAATCTTCTGTCACAGGGCCCATGTGGGGTCATCTGGAACACCCCAAGAGTGTGGCTTTGTCATCTTCCTTAGAGCCTGGATGAGCAGTAAGAGCAGCTTGAAAGTCAAGCAGATGCCCTGATGAGCAGACCGTGGCAAAAGAGAAGCTGGAATGGGGCAGGAGCCAAGGAAATCTGGCCCCCCAAAGCCCCAACCCCTCTACCCTTTGCATCTCCTAACTCCATGTACGCAACCTTTGAGATGTCCCTGACCTCAGACCTTTGCCCCACGCCCACATCTAGAAGCCAGCATTACAGACATGGGAGGTGTGTTCTCTGCCTCTTTGTTGTTCAGGGATACAGCCTGAAGCTTTCCCCCACCTGTTTCTTTCTGACCTCAGAGGAGACTCCCTGGGACTCTCCGGCAGAGAGGCCACAGTGCTGGCTCCCATCCGGGCTTTCAGCAGGAGTTTGGAGCTCAAGAGACATTTGTGAGAATACGCAGAAGCCTACATTTGTTTCCTTAATCCAAAGAAGATTCTTTTTTTTTTTTTTTTTTTTTTTATAGGTACCGGAGGCAAGGGGAGGGCTGCAACTGTTGTGCCTATTAGCCAAGTTACCATGAAGGGAACAGGCCGTCAGCATAGATCTTCAATCACTTTTGTTGGAAAAATGAACAACCCAGATATGTTATCCAAGAACTCTTGCTTTGTAAGTAGAGATTATGAAAAAAAAAAAAATTAACTGCACCAACAAAACCAATACGCTTGCAGAGCCCACGTTTGCTCCCTCTGAAACAGAGCAGGTGTTAGCAGCGGTGGATAGATCAGAGGACTTCGCCCTCGCCTGCATCTTCAGGAAGGTCTCCCTGGTTGTAGTCCAAATTCACAGCTCTAACCCAGGACTACAGCCAGGAACCGTGGCTCTGCCCACTTTGGGGGAGGTTAAAACAAACTGGAGACCGACAAGAAGAACATCGTGATGGGTGGATCGGGGCCCATGGGGGTCTGCTCAAACTATTGCACTAACCAAGGACAATACAAGTAGTAAACATCGAACCCCTACTCTGATCTACCGAATGGACAGGACATTCTCCACAGTTATGTGGAGAGCGGGGACTGACTCTGACATGAACTCTGGTGCTCCATATTTGACCACCTCCTCTGGCTGGGGAGGCCTGAGGACACTTAAAGAAAGAATAAGCAGGCTACCAAGATGAGACTTGACAGCCTATGACCATATAGTGGGGGAGGAGGTCCCCCTCGGTCATAGACCTAGGGGAGGGGAATAGGGTGAAAGTGGGAGGGAGGGAGGAATGGGAGGATACAAGTGATGGGATAACAATTGAGTTGTAATCTGAATAAATTAATAATAAAAAAAAACAAAAATAAAATAAAATAAAATTAAGTTGTTTGGGCTAGAAAAACAAACAAACAAACAAATCGGAGGCAATCACCACAAATCACACTGTAGGTGCCAGAGCCCAAGCCCTTCCCTTGCTTGCCCTGACTCAGGGGCCCTGTCCCTGAGGGGAGCGGCTGCGCCTCATGCTGATGCCTGCTCAAGCCTGGCTCCTCTTCCTTCTGGCA
This sequence comes from Acomys russatus, assembly GCF_903995435.1. NCBI lineage: Eukaryota > Metazoa > Chordata > Mammalia > Rodentia > Muridae > Acomys > Acomys russatus. Next base: position 74,930,137 of record NC_067139.1, read on the forward strand.
CTTGATATTCCACCACCATACTCTCACTTACCCACCCTACATCCAAGACCCATGCATTCACTTGAGCATCCAGCAGCTGGGAGCCCCACAAGGAAGAGCTGCACTTTCCGGTAGCCATCCACAGAGCCTGGAACATAGGAGCAGCTCCAAGCAGAACCAAGTAGCTCTGTCAAAAGGCAAATGAGATATCTGAGCACCAGCCTGAAGCGAATCCCATAGAACCAGGGGCTACCAGGGACCCCAGACTTTGCAAGAGACACATGCTGAAGAAGTGTCTACACTGGAGGGCACGCCGCCCTGCCACCCTACTGTGGCCACCTGGCTTCAGCACCCAGGCGTTCTCCTCTGACCGCAGTAGGCCTCTTGATGGCTGTCCAGAGGTCCCGCAGGAGACACAACAGCACCCTCTTATTTTCACTTCTCCCCATCCCTATTTCAAGGGACCCTTTGTGCTATCACCGTGACTGCATCTTGTCTTCTGCATCCTGTGCGGGGCCTGTTCCTACTGCTGGAACCCCAAGCCCTCCAAGGCAGAACTATCTACATTGGTCCCTGCTGTGTCCAGTGCCACAGGCAGGCCCTAACACATGATAGGTGTACACACAACATGTGTGCGTCATAAAGAAGAAAGCCCTTTCTTCCCTCCTCCGGCTTTTCTTGGTGGATGGGATGCCTACAGAACTTTCCACTCTTGCCTCATCATGTCTCTGTGTCCCAGTGTGGCTGTGCAGTCGGAAACTCTTATGTGTGGATAGGAGAGGTAAGGGAATGAGAGGAAAACCTCTGCGAGTCTCCCCACATCCCAAGGAGCTGTCAGCCCACAGGCAATGGGCACCCTAAGGAATAAAAGAGGAAAAACAGCCAACATCAACCTCTAGCGCACGCACACATACACACACACGCGTGCGCGCACACACACAACACACATGCACACACACACTCACATATATACAAGCAAACATAAGCACAAATATCACATCACATCAATCTAAGAGCTGGGCGTCTGTCCCGACGCAGGAGGAATTCCCTAAGCATCCATTTCCTTGTGACTCTGAGGCAAGAGGGTCTCTGTTAGATTCCCCAGGGAAAGGACAGCTCAATTAGGAAAGCAGACACACTTAGCTGCCTCCTGACATCAGCCTCAAGGGTTGCAGGTCTATGGTCTGATCTCTCTGCCTCCAGCAAGCAGGGGAAAACCCAATCACGGTGGGAAGCTGCATGCACTTTATTAATGCGCTCTCTGAGAAGAGGCCTCCCGTTGCTAAGCACCCGCTGTACACACAGGGTTACTATTAGAAAGTTAATCATGGAAAATGCTGAGGTCTCTTTCCCTAGCCCTGCATCTCTCAGCTCCACGCTACAATTTCATCTTCCAGATCACGTTACGGGGCACTGCTATTGGCCCCATCCCTTCCCTTGTCCCGGGCTTTTGTGACCTTTCCATTAGCTTCCAGCCACACGCCACGTCAGCCCTGCAAAGCTAGCTGTAGGCATGCTGGCTTTGGCCTGGGCCATCAGCCTGACATTTTCCATGCAGCCTCACCAGCCAGCCAAACGCTCAGGGGGATTAAAACAACGTGCTACAACACCTTCGGGAAAGGGACAAGATCTAGTCCCCAGCAAGGCAGCTGATGCTTTCCACACACCCAGAGGTGACAGGCCAGGGCAAACAAGGCCTTCTCCACCCTTGCTTTCACATCCCATACTTTCTAGAAGTTGACCAGAGATGCAGTTCTGTTTTGAAGGCCAACCTGTAAAACACTTAGTTCTTATTTGTCAGTCAACACCCCAGTGAGAGATAATTGATTCTTTTGTTTTATGATTATTTTCAGGGACTGGCTCCCATTCCATGAGTCTGGACCATCTGAAGGGAGGCTGTGAAAGTGTATTAATATCCCTAGCAAGGTCAGGCACTGCCTGCTGCTGCCTCACCAGCCTCAGAGCTGAATCATTATGGCTTTTATTACTAATAACCAGGCCAATAAATAATGCAAGTGATTATAAGGCACGGGGAATTCTGTGATCACCTCAACAGCCAGACCTTGCTTGGTCACACATAGAATGGAAAAAAATGTTCTAAGGTTCAAGTTTGGAATCTTCTGGTGAGAGAAATGCTTTCTGCTTGTGGCACTGTAAATCTGAGAGGGACCTTACATGAAGAAATACCATGCAAGGTCATGCCCAGCTCAGGCCTGTCCCCAGAAAGTCATGCTCCTTGGCAGGTCTTGTGTGGAGATGGGAAAACTCATCAAAACGGCAGACTTAAGAGGCCTGGCACACACAGGGAGCTGCTAAGTATCTGCTGCCATGATTGTGTGGTAACTCACAAAAACAACAACTCAAGTAGTAAAGATGCACTTTCAGCCAGTCCACATGCCAAGCCCAGAATAGAGGTCAGAATGGCACGTCTCTTGCTATTGTTTAGGGGGCCCTGTGTCCAGTAAGTCTCCTTAGGAAGCCCTCGCCACCCACACTATAGCCAGTATAAGCCACAGGGGCTTGCAAGCCTCCATGATCATCTGGTCCCACTTTAGCCTCAGCCTGTGAGGCCTGCAACAGCCTTTCTCAGGATCAGCAAGGGAAGGCAGGACCACAGCATACACTGCTTCTTGACCAATAAAGTCCAGGGTGCCTTCAACCTCATCCCTCCTTCTATAGCTCTGGCCTTCATAAGACATCAAAATGCCAAAGGGCTCAGCGAAAAGTCTTCCCATCTTCTCTGTGTAGTTATTCTCTCAAAGCCTGGGAGCCTCTGGTTCATTTGTTCAACAGATTCCTGCTGAGTATCTACCACGTGCCAGGCATTGCCGGCAGCAATGACTTTAAATTACAGTCTGGCAGGGAAAAAGAAACCAGTATACAAAAGACAGGAACAACAAGAACCCTAGCCAGAGAGAAGCACACTTGCGTGGGGCCATGGCACGTGCTCAGCAGAACATTCTAGAGTGCACATTTCTTATCCAATAATGCATTCTCTATGGAGCCATAGAAAGGACCATCTCCAGCTCAGGAAACTTCCCTGAGCCCCCACCTCCCATTCCTCAACTCCCTTATCTTGCTCTCATCTGCCTGCCTCAGTTTCCACACAGGTGCCACACATGGAGCCAGGGTTCCTGTTTTGTTGGTGATAGTAAGGAAACCTAGCCTCTCTGTGCCTCAGTTTCCTTGTCTGTCAATTGTGGTTACCTGAGAACCATTTCTCAGGACTGAAACCCTTCCCTCAGCTGCCAGCACACAGGAGGTGCCTGATAAGGTGAGAGCACCGCTTGCTGTGACCATTACCCCCTCAGCAGAGCTCCCTAGCCCCCAGGCCCTGCCCCCCCCCCCGTGAGTGAAGTCTGTATGGATGAATGACACCCTAGTGCTTCCCTCCCCAAACTTCTAAACCCTAGAACCCTGGCCCTGGTTATCACTGGACACGCCCAAATTCTAAGTCTTCACTCTCTATGGTCATTTGGGGGAACCTTAAGAGAACCCGGAACGTCCCTGAAGTAAGTACTCAAAAGTCATTTCCAGCTGCCTCCTTTGGGGGGCCTTTGTCTCCCACCTTAGGAAGGCAAGAGCAAGGTTGGGCAACTCCGTACTCTGAAGACTGTGTGCACCTGTCTAGCCACGTGCTGCCCCAGATAATTCTGATCTGATTTTGCTTCCCCCCCCCCCCGTTGTGTTTTTGCCTTTTTCCTTTGCCTCTCCTCCCCCTCAGCACCCCTTACCTGCCTCAAGACTCCAGTAGTTTTAGAACTGGGGAGCTGCTGGGGGCTGCAGCCAAGGGTGCTAAGTTGAATGTGAGACAGGAAAAGCAAATCAGAGCATTTTCCCAGCATCCCTCTCTCACACCTCACAGCTGTCACTCCTTAAGGGCTGCAGAAAGCAGGTGTGGGGGCGGGGCATGATGTTCAGCCTGTTTCCAACTTTGTTAGTCAAAGTTTTGAGCTCTGTTGAATACATGTTCCACAAGAAATGGGTCTTAGAGAAGCCAATGGTTGAAGGAAATCTCCTGTTTTCCACTGTGAACGAAGGAAACCACAAGAGCTGAGAGCTTTATTGGTTCAACTGAACCCCAAACCTTTCCCTCTAATGAACTCTACGCACTCAACACCAACACCCATCACAAAACATAGTATGTTTCCCACCACAGTGTAAGCGCAGGTCCCATGGGAGGGCAGATTTCTCCTCCCCACCCACATGGGGAAATTGCTCTTTCCCACTCAGAATTCTCCCAAGCTTTTTCCAACAGTTTCCACCTGGAGCAAGATCACAATGAAGCAAATGCACCTCTTGTCTCCTCTGCTAGACTAAGGCATCCTAGAGAAGAGAGGCATTGTCTAACCAACTGGTCCTCATTGCAACCCTTTCATCTTGACATTAGAGTCAAAGGCAGTCCTCCAGCAACTGTATGGTCATGAGTCCAGCCTCATCAGCATCAAAACATATATCATCATCATCATTAATTAATTAATCAATAGCACAGACAAACACACAGTATCTGCCAGAAGGTTGGGCACAAAGTGGTCGCTTAATAAATTTCCACAGTTTTCCTTGGAACCAACCAAATTCAGGGAAAAAAAAAAAAAAAAAAAGGAAGCAAACAGAATATGTTATGTAACTAAAAGTTATCCCAGGTAAATAAGCCATTGGTAAACACAGCTTCTCCTACTTTGAGCTTGCCTAAATGAGGGTGATCATAGAAGACAAAGCCAAGAGCTGAAGCAGAGGACTCGCTAGTGGGCAACTCCTACGCGGGCAATGTGCAGGCAAGGCTGGAGTCTGGGAAGAGGAGATGGAGTGCAGAAATGCCAACGGAAGAACATACATTCTTCATCAATATGGAAGTACCGGCTTCAGAAAAGGCCGAAGACCTTCTGATGTCTGAGTTCACTGGGCACATCTGCTCAGGTTTGAAGAAGTATAGGAGGCTTTGTGGTAGCCCCACTCTTCAAAGGAAACAGGCCAATCATCGCCCCCTTACCCCAACTCCAGGTAGTATCTCGCTTCTTTTATAAATCCACGTGAGCCTTTAACTTCAACTCTTTGACAGGAAGGCGAGAACCTGGATGTTCTCAGCGTAGGTCCTGAGACCAGCAGAAGGGAGGACGAGAAGGACGCAGGGCTCTGCCTATGTCACTGAACCCTTGCACAGGTGCTTTCCCTCCCCTGACTTAGGTTCTACCTATGGGGGAAACATGCCATTGTTGTAAACTAAGAGGAGTTGGTGTTTCCCAATGTTTGTAACAAAGAGCATTCTAACTAATGCAGGTTGCCATCCATTTGCAAAGATGGCAAGTCCTCTGGAGCATCTTTAACGCCCAATGCCTAGGACATGGCCTGAGACACCACGTGCTCGGAGGTCACACTTCAGACAAACTCTTGACATCAGTCAGTAACTTTCTCATCCTGACACTCTTCAAGGGCTTGGAGTCTGACCAAACAGCATCAGCCAGGTCATTCTCGAAGGAAGCAGCAGTAACTGGTCCCTCTGCATGGAGAAGGAAGCAGGGCCTCGAACCCTGCTTTGGACCAAAAAAAAAAAAAAAAAAAAGGGCAGGAAAGTTGATGCCAGCACCTGGAAGGCCAGAAGCAGTCATTGCTGGCCCTCCTGAGCTTCTGAAGTCTTGGCCGTCCCCTCTGCCCTTTCCTTAATCTTCTTGCTAGCTAGGATTGCAGCGGAATCCAAGAACCTCCCTTGTGTGCCTCCTATCTACCTTTCTTGCACTTCACTCTCTCCTCCTCCTCCTGTCACCTTCCTTCTCCCTCCGTCTCCCTCAGCAGCTAGCCAAAGCAACAAAAGAAGTAACCATGCAGTCAGTCGCTCAGGGCCTCCCTCCAAACACCTTCTTTAACCCATGGCCACTGCCCTTCCGGAAAGCATTGTGTACAAATATAGCGAGCGAGTGGCCTTAGAGGGAAATAATGCCACCACATACTTCTGTGACCACGTCATGCCCCTTTAAGAGGAGGCCCACTGTTCAGTTCCATTCTAGGCCACATCTCTGGTTTCAAGGTCCAGGTCTCCTTACTGCCTCATACAGTATTAACATGCCCTGGCACCCTCCCAGCTTTGCATTGTGAGCCATAATCACTGGACATACTGGTTTGGCTCCCCCTTCACTTCCCTCGGTGGCCTCTCCATACCTGTGGCCAGGCTATCCCCTTCTCCAAGGATCCCCACCTGCAGTCATACAGCCGTGCGTACAGAATACAGACTCTTGGGGCGGCAGCTAATGCCAGGGTAGAGTGTCCTCCGTGTGGGCTGCTCACGCAACAGAGAGCAGATACACTGTCCTGTAGCTGTCATGAGCTGGGGAGAAGGTACCCTGGGACACCAGCACAGAAGCGAGTCAGGTCACCTCTACAGTAGGCCTTAAAGTACCATGAACAGCACATAGGTAGGGGAATCCTAGGGACGCTGGGATGTCTGTTAAAGGGGGGGTCACACCCCATTTCCTTCTCCTTCCCTTCAAGATAACAGAGCCCAGGGGTACTGGTCTTATGCCAAGGAGAATCCATAAGCCTTTTCTTCTTAGGAGAAGACAGATGTAGGGCTGGTGGGAGAGAAGAGGAAGTAACAAAGAAGAAATGTAGAAGAAAGAACGGTAGATACTATTGATTTGGCCTTGGGGGTCTCACATGGGTTACGTGCTGCACACACGGCCTCCCTCTGCGACCAGGAGGCCTCAGGGGGCCCATCCTGTGATGCTGGCACTGGAATACTGCCTCTGAGGCACATGGGATACGCCTCAGCAAGACACTCTGTCCAGCTTCTCAATCCAGTCCCACTTTCAACCTGGAAAACCTCTCATAAGAGTATCATGACCTAGGGAACTGAAAGGTCATGGTTGAGAGTAAACTGAGGCTCGGTTGTGTAATTCCATCTGATCCTCCATGGCCTCGGATGCCTTCTCAACTACTCTTATGGGGATACGCTAGCATTAGGCCTCTCCCACCACTCCTATCCAACCCAAATCTATAGAGAGCAGACCTGTGTTCAAAAGAGAGAAATCAGAGACCAGTGGCATCCCGGCTCACAGGATAATTCAACATTACAGGCACCAAATGGGGGACTTTTTACAACCTATCACTATGTCTACACACTTGGCTTTCCAATCCTCTTACCAGCATGTGAAGGCCAGAGGGCCACCAGTGATGAGGAGCAGATGGAATCAGACACTTCAGTCCAGGTGGGGCTTGTGCTAAGAATGTTAAACAAAAAAGTTGCTGACCACAATAGAAAGCAAGACACAAAGAGATGTCTTCCAGGGGGGAGGGGGCGCAGGTGGGAGGTGGGGGGGGGACAGAGAGATCACTCCACCCATGCCTCTTCTGGCTGACCACAATAGAAAGCAAGACACAAAGGGACGTCTTGGGGGGGGGCAGGTGGGGGGTGGGGGTGGGACAGAGAGATCACTCCGCCCATGCCACTTCTGCTCTGTCTGTAGGCAAGTGGGGGGGGGGGCGGGGGGGGGGGGGACACAGAGAGATCACTCCACCCATGCCACTTCTGCTCTGTCTGTAGGCAAGCTCTCTCTGGGTCTTCCCTCCAGTTTTCCATTCATAAAATAATTGTGTTTAAAGCCACCTAAGTTTTACACAAAACAACAAATCATCTTCAAGACCTCTCCTAGCTCTCAAGCTCTAATGCCATGGCAACCCACAAGTGCCTGGCTGACCAGGCAGAATCACCTGCTAGGCTGATAGGATGTGGGGGGTTAATCCAAAGCTGTTTTCTTCTCTTTCGCTTTCTCACAGCAGTGCCCATATCCTCCTCCAGGACCCGACAAGAAGGGGAAGACATTTTGACCTCTACCTACTATGTCATTGACACTAGGATTTGTAAGCACTGAGTACAGCATTTCCAAATCTTGCTGGTTTTGACCATGTCTGTTTGTCCTATTCTAATAAACACTACACACTGTACTTTAAATCAACTCAAAACTATCTCCTTTTTTTTTTTCTTTCAAAATAGAGTTGTCCTGGGCAATAATATCTGTGAAATCACGAGCTTAAAGTGCTACTTCTATTTTTCACACGCACATCCAGGCACAGAAACCATAATAAGAAGCGTGCCTGTGGCCCTCCCTAAGCATCTTGTATGCCACCGACTTGAGGGAGCTACAGATCCCACAAGGAGCCCAGTTAGTCTTCAGGGGCAATGTCGTTAGATCAAAGCTGTTTTATGCCTTTCTAGAGAAGCTGGTGTTTAGGTGACTCCGCCCAAAGTAGCAAGCCCAGCTTTAAGCCCAAGTGTTCCCAATTCCAAATTCCCAGACTTTGCTGCTCTTCTGAGTGAGTGGCCAGCTTGCACGCAGGCAACAAGTGTGATAAAAGCCAAGCACCAGCCAGCCTTTATTGTACATCCGACTTCACCCCTTCTTAAGAACTTGACAGCAAGATTTTCCACGATGGTCTGAAAGAAGCAGATCATTCTTGCATGCAGAATCAGGGCTTGTAGCCAGTGCACAGGGATGGTCACACGCGTGTGTTGGGGGAATCCTCACCCGTGAACTACAGTGGCAGATGCTATTTCTACGTGCCAGCAAGGTTCAGGTTTACTCTCCAACAGGGCAAGGCTGGAGTCAGGCTGCCCCCATCCAGATGCTATAGAGTGGCTCTGCCAGCCCTCCCCAAACACATAGCTTAGTCACAAGGGATTCTGGCTGCGCCAGCACATGACTCACCCACATCCATCAGGCCCCCAGAGAAAACAAAGGCACACACGAGTGGATCAGGGATCAAATGCAGGGATGGCAAAGTTTTCACACACAGAGTCAACAAATAGGCCTTCAGCCTGGAACTCAAGAACCAGAACTCAAGGGCTGGTGGTCAAGGTCATCTTATGTAACCTCTCATAAAACAGTTAAGGAAAGCCAAAGCCAAGAAAGGGGCAGTTGTGACAAACCCGAGGGTGCTTAGCAGTGTCTGGGCAGGGTTGGAAAGAAGCGATGCCACCCTGGGCCACAGTCAGGCCTGGAATGTCCCACTTTACGCAGTGTTATCAGCCACGGGTCCCACACTTATTTCTGCCCATGAGACACTGATGGAATTGTCAATTACAGAGCTATCTCCTAAATTCAGGAATCGATAAAGTGTAAGTGGAGAGCCCGGTTTCCCATATGCACTCAACAACAACAAAGAAAAATGGAGAGGGAACACTGCCCGGTTCATTATCCCTGGGAAGTGTTTTCCAGCAGCAAGTCAATAAAGCGTCAGACATAGTTGAGAGGAGGAACAATGGGAGAAGATGCCGGCAGCCAACTCAGCCCGAGGAGACTCACTCCCCTGTCAGCCGCGCAATATACCAGCTGCCGAAGGATCTCCCAACAGGCATCTCACTCGGATTCCAACACCAGAGACCTTTAAGTGGGCTCCCAGGAGAGCCAGAGGCTGGCAAGAGCGGAGAGACAGCCCTATAAACAAAAAAGGGGGCACAGAATGTGGTCCGCACAGACACTTGATGGGTGGAAAGGCACCCAGGTTCCTATTTCTTCTCCCATTTTGTATTCCTATCATCCGGGGAGTCAGCCCACTCAACTTAGCTAATTCACAGAAGTAAATGACCTCCTGAGCTGAGTGGTTTGAAAGCAGAGTCCTGATTTCCTGAGTTTGTTTCCATGGCGGCGGTGGATGATCCCAGCAAATCTTTACAGTCTACAGTCTCTTCCTTTCTGAGATAAAGCAATGCACCCACATAGAGAAGCAAGCTGGGCCAATGAGATGGCTCAGGAGGGGACAGTGCTTGCGACCAAACCTGAATTTAATCTCCAGGACCAACACAAAAGGGAGAGGCCAACTCCTACAAGTTTTTCTCTTTCCAGTGTGTGTGTGTGTGTGTGTGTGTGTGTGTGTGCGTGCGTGTGTGTGCGTGCGCACACACACACACACACACTACTGTGTCACTTGTGTGTACACTTACACACAAAATAAATAGAGGGACGGGAAATAGAAGATAGATGAGAGAGGGAGAGAGAGAGAGAGCTATGCAATAAAACATTTTCAAAGAAACAAATGACTTTTTAAAAAGTAACCCAGATGGCTAAAATCAAGTGTAAAACTCCAGACACAGGGAAGCATCAGCTGGTATTATAAATTCCTGACTTTCAAGCTCAAGCCACCTAATGATGTTGAAAGGGGCCGAGAAGGCTGCCATGCCCTCTGCATATGTTATCCTAACAAGCCTACACCACTCCCCATCTTGTGCTGCTACCATATGTAACTAATTAATCTTATAACCTCTGTAGAAAACTTTACTGTGCTGCTTGAAGCAATGAAAATGTGTGTGTGTGTGTGTGTGTGTGTGTGTTGAAAAATGTCTCCATATTTCTGATGGATGTCACATATGTCAACACATATGTCAACAGACATAGGCTAGCCATCCATCCCTGAAAACCCCATGCCTTCTCTACCCTGAAAATCACTGAGCATTGTCAGTGAGTCCCCAGTAGCCTGGCACGGTCTTGGGACTCAGGAAGGTCAGATACATCTTTAACTCCAAGGGCATCAACACTGACAAGCCAATACATGTCAAAGCCTACGTGACACGGGGAATGGAAGCTGAGGCATCCAGTCTAGGTTGCCATCCCTGTGCAGTGGTTACACGGCCTTAGACAAGTCATTTCTCTTCTGCGGGACTTATTTCATTTGCAAATACAAAAGGAAGACAGTAGCCCAGAAGTGAGACGGCCTTGGGTGGAGGCAAGACTCCTGAGGACTAGAGCCATAGCCCACTGCCTCTCTACGTCTGTATGACAGGTTCCACCCTCCCCTGCTTCTCTGACACTATCTTGCCAGTCTGGCTCAACCGTCTGAATTGCTCTGGTCAATAGCCCCAGAGAAAGTTGAGGAAATAGCTCACTACCCCCAGCTCTCCCATAAGCCACAGAAAAACGCCCAACAACCACATGAAGGGCAATCCATCACCCAAGATACAGGTTCACCTAGGAAGTGACTGTGTACGTTGATAGTCTCAGGACCACCACAAAGTAAGAAGCCACTTGGAGCTTATTTTCTTGTCTGTCTTAGAAGGGTACTGTCCCTGGAGTCACCTACAATCTCTCCATCCCACTCACTGCCTCTCTCTTTTCCATTCTCATCTGCCTTTAAATGGAGATATAATTTTAAAAATTACTAGCCTGGGAACAATCTGTTATTAAGACTATAACAACTCCTAAATGGGTTTCTGTGCCAGTTACTATGACAAATGAGCAGGCTGTGGGCATACTGGGCCTTCTCAAGGCAATGCACAACATACACACTGTGCATGCGTGTGTGCATGTGTGTGTGTGCGTGTGTGTACATTTGCATCTATTTTCAGAACACCAGCTCCCAGGAAAACTGACAGCACTCCCCTAGGACAAATTCCCTGACAGGATCTTTGGCCACTGCAAAGCTCGCTTGGTAATACCCTCTCCCAACTCTAGAACCTTCATGATCCTTGTCTGGGTCCTGAGTATGTCATATCTGAGTTAGATTCTAAACTTCTCTGCTTTTCAGATGTGTGGCCTTGGCAAAGTCACTAACTCCTCTGAGCCTATTTCCTCAAGTGTATCTGGAAAAGTACCAGCTATAGATTCCCGGGCTAATGTAGAGTTGGTATTCACCAACCACACGCATGATTAGTCCTGAATGTGGGGAGCCTTTGGGCACCCCCTTTTTGGGAGCCCACGGGGACTTTCTATGTCTCTCTAAACATTAACAGCTCAAGTATCACCACCAGACCCGAGGTGGGAGGGATCAGGCCTGGAACACGGTTCCAGGTTCACCTAGAGGACCCAGTGTGCTGTGTGCACTGGCTGTTTGGATGATAACTACATGGGCCACTTAGCATAGAGGCCTCCAGCAGGTCCTGCTCAGCCCAGCTACCTCCTCCTGACACACAATAGCCTGCTCTCTGATGCCACCATTTTGAGTCCTGCGTTTGCTGGTAGATGAGGCTGGATGGATCCAAGTGGGCTGAAGACAAGGGTCTCAAAGAACTGGAAACTCAGAGCCCTCCCCATCCATTTACCATCTCCTTGTCCAGCTAGGCAACATGCAGCCTGACCCTAACCCTCCCAGAGCCTGCAGGGCTGTTTTCCAGCTGGTCTTCTCCAATCCATCTGCGAGTGAGCATTAGGGAGAAGAAGCAACTCCATATTGTGCAGGTTACAAAGCACCCATATCCGGTGACTTGCCCCAGAACACGTGGGGTCTCCTGACCCCAAATTTGCTAATGTATGCCACCACTTGCCTAAGATACAGAAGAGGTTTTTTTAAAAAAAGTAACCCCACAGACGGGACCCAGCTCCTGCAGGATACCTCACACACCCCTCATATTTCTAGCACTTTCCATTCCTAGTTTGAATTAGAGATTGGCAACCCCTGTCATGGAGCAGTGTGAGTAAATGTCTGTCTTGTGGTCAGCCAGTGCTCCCTGGTGTGAGCACAGCCCCACCCCATCTGTGCTACCATGGCCCCTGGAGGACATGAGGGGCTCAATGCTACATTATTCCCTCTTTGAATTACTAGAGGAACAGTGGGAATGCGCTGCAGAGCCTGATGGCATTCCTAAAAAGTCACCAACTAGGGGGATATAGATTCCTACCTGGCTTCTCATCAGCACCCAGAGGAGAACAGTGGTGGGGAGTTGCTGTCCCCAAGGAGACCAATATGTTATGTAAAAACATCTCCCATGGAAAAGCTCTTCTTCACTTCTTCCTCCAATCTGGAACACCCCTCGCTGTGCTCCAGAGTCACCAGCAATTGCTCCTAGAATCATCGAGATCCACTTCAGCACCCTAGGAGGCCACTTGTCAGCCTAGGCCACAGCCAGGGCAGCATGGAGCAGGCCCAGCCTCAGGCAGAGGTCAGAATGACAGCACAGAACGGAACAGAGTTTAGCTGAGCAAGTCAGGCTGGGGTGTTTTTAGAAAGAAGTCCAGTTAATAGCCATGTAAAAGCTACCAGTTGCTACGTGCCTACAATCTGCCAAGCACAGTGGAGTACCTGACTCGTCGATGAGCTAGAGAGATGGCTCCGTCAGTAAAGTGCTTGTCCCAAAAGACTTGAGTTCAATCTCCAGGATCCATGTAGAATTTCCAGGCATGGTGTCATATGCCTGCAATCTCTGCTCTGGGAGGCAGAGATAAGAGGATTCCTGGGTCTTGCTGGCCACGTAGTCTAACCTAAGCCTAATTGGCAACTTACAGGGTCAGCGAGATATTCTGACTCAAATAATAAGGAAGAGAAGAACAACAAAGGAAGGAAGACAGTGACAGTGACATCTTGCCTACACACACAGAGAGGGGGGTGGGTGGGATTCAATTATATATACAGAAATCTTTATTCTTACAAAGTGTCCCAGGCAATTCTAACTATCAGAAGTTTGATTTTCTTTTAACATTAGTTTTCTGTCATATTCATTCTAACCCTAAGATTCTGTCAGGTGGATTGGTGGGTGGGGGAGGCCCCCCTTTTTCTGAAGAATAGAAGGGGAAGAAGAAGGGAGGATGGGACTGGGAGGAGAGGAGGGGCTATGATTGGGATTTAAAGTGAATAAGCAAACAAGAGCAAGGATTGGCCAGGTATGGTGGCGTATTCCTTTATTCCTAGCCCTGGGGGAGTAGAGGCTGGTGGGTCTCTGAGATCAAGGCTAGCCAGGTCTGCAGAAACTACTTAAAGAGAAAAGAAAAGAAAAGAAAAGAAGGAAGAAGAAGAAGAAGAAGAAGAAGAAGAAGAAGAAGAAGAAGAAGAAAGAAGAAGGAGGAGGAGGAGGAGGAGGAGGAGGAGGAGGAGGAGGAGGAGATGGTTGTTAGCACAGGCTTCTGTCTGGCATTCCCAGATGTGATTCTTATTTCCTTCTTGATATGAAGGCAGATATGTTAGTGCATTAGGCTGCTATAGCAAAAATACCTCACAGCCAGAAAGATAGCTCAGTGGGTAGAGTGCATCTTCTGCCAAGTGCAAGTTTGGTGACTGGAACCCACAGGGTGGGGAAGGAGAACCAAGTCTACAAGTGATCCTTCAGCTTCCAAATGTGCATAGTGGCATGCGTAAATGCACCCATGAGCTTACATGGACACACACACACACACAGACACACACCTATATGAAGAAAGTACCTTAGATAGGGTACTTGAACAAATCTTCATTTCCCAGAATTCTGGAGGCTATGAAGCCCCACATGAAGGTGTCTCAGTGTCTGGGGGTGCTCACGTCTGCTCCATGGCTGATACCTCCTTATGGTCTCATAAATGGGATGGGCAAGACAGCTCACTCAGGTCCCTAAAATGAGTCTGGTCCTAATCTCAAAGGTTAGACTTCAACATATGTCTCTGTTGGGTACATAAACATTCAAACCAGAGCAGAGGGATGACATTGACACTGAAGGATCATCTAGTGTCTGTCCTCCATAATCCCAAAGCCACCGTAGCATCTTATAGCAGACTTGCCCTGGAGTTTGCTGTAGGTAAGTTGTTTTCAGGGAGAGCACTTAGAGGTGCTTCCTCAAATGTGGATGCCGCTCTGCTAGTTACTTTTCTGGCCACTGTCACTAGTGGAGGACAGTCACACTGTGACTTGTTGTGGGGTTCATGGCAGTGGGACCCATTACATCATGAAGTACATGGGGAACAAGAGAATGTGACAGGAAAGAACCAGGGACAATGCGTCTTCTGAGCACCTGCCCTCGGTGACTGTACTCAGCTGGGTGTCACCTCCTTAAGCCTTTGCAGCCTCCACTCACAGTACCACCAAGCTGGGGATAAGGTACTCAAACACATGAGTCTACGGAGACATTTCACATTCAAGCTATAACAGATGGTTTTTTCCTGATCAGAAGCTACTGGGCCGGTGTCCACTGCCTCAGATGTTCTAGCCAGTAGTGCCTCCTTCCTTATTTCCTTAGTGGTTAAGGACTCATTCTTGACTTTCCCTACTTGTACTCCAAACCTTGGTCAGGGGACCAACGTAATTCTGAAGGACGTGTGACAGCAGCAGGGGACTGTTGTTTTGCAAGCACGGTCTTTGCAGTAGTGGAAACCCAGATGTGCATCATTTGCCTGCCTCTGCTGACTGTGTGATTTTGAGTAGGTAACCTACCTTCTCTGTTTGTCAAGCAAAGAAGGGATTTAAAAATCTACCTTGCATTGTTTTGAGGACCAAAATTAATTTTGAGTTATTAATTATAAGTGACATAAATTTTCTTTCGCTTGATACAGTAGTTTCTCTCTTTATTGTCAATTGCATTAGTCAGGGTTCTCTATAGTAACAGCACTTATAGGATGAATATATATATATTATAATAACTTACAGGCTGTTGTCCAGCTAATCCACAATGGCTGGTTATGAATGGAATGTTTAAGAATCCAGTAGTTTCTTAGTCTACATGGCTGGATGTCACAAGTAGTCTAATGCCAGTGTAGAGATTGACTTGCCAGCAATGTGAGAACAAGAAGACAAAGAGCAAAAGCTTCTTTCATTTGTGTCTATATAGGCTTCCAATGGAATGCATGGTCCACATTGTATCTGGATTAAATATCTAGATCAAAGGTGTGTCTTTCTACCTCAAAGATGCACATTAGAAGTAGATCCTCCTTCTTCACAGTAAGTAGAAATCCCCACAGGTGTGCCCTTTGATTAAGACTTCATTTTAGATGTGCCTTGTAACCGATTTTGTTTCATTTGAAAATCTTGTCTGATGATCTCTCTCTTCAAACGGGGAAATTTAACCCATTTATGTTTATTAAGATTTCAGCCAAACTGTGTCTTTTTGTTGTTCATTTTACTTGAGGCATCTTGGATCCTATTTTCTCTTTCCTGTCTTCTGTTGAATGGATAGTTCCTTTGCTGGTTGCACGGTAGTGATTTTATTCTGCTTTCTTGTGATGTCTTCTAAAATTTCAAGATATGTACTTAACCACAAAATTTTCTAGGAACACTGGAAGTGACACCGTTTATTTTCTAAACTAATGCGTGTAATCTCTAGCACAATGTCTGCCTTAGAATGCATAAGAATTCCAAAGACTAGAGTCCTTCTTGCTACTGCCAACACTACGATGAATATTAATGCTGTTTTGCCCAAAGGCCCACTAAGCATTATTTTTATCCATGAGTACATTATAAAGAAGCTGAGAGTTAGGAACATTATCCAGAAGAAATTCTCTTCTGAACAGTACCAAATTTTCCAAACAGCGGAATGCTGGGAGAAAGAGGGATGTATCCTGGTTCATTTTGCTCTTGAGCTCATCCTAACATCTTTTTTCATGAATTATCTTGTCTGAAAAATGTTATCCTAAGTCAGGTTGTGTGTGTATGTCTGTGTGTGTGTGTGTGTGTGTATGTGTGTGAAAAAACTTTTTCAAAAAAAAAAAAAAAGATACCCAGAGCCCAGAGTTATAAGGAATGGTGACAGAGTGAAGCCAGTTCACAATAGCTGCCTCTTTCAATACATAATTGAGCAAAACTTTAAAAGCAAATACAAAGAAGGAAGGGCAGTGGCAGTCAATCAAGGAACTGCCATATCTTCACAGCCCTGAGATCTGAAGTGAAGACTAGGTGGGGGTAAGTATGCCCAGCCAGGCACTCACACGCACTTCATTAACCAGGAGCATTAATTGCCATGGCCACGCCCAAACACTTTCTACGATGGCTACACTTTGGAGAGAGGCAAACTGTGGGTGTATTATTACCCGCCCCATTTTGTACCTCAGTAGGGAGAAAATTAGAGGGACAAGTAGAAAACAACTAGGTAGGTAACTGAAAAGCGGCAACATGAGTAACTAGGGCCCCTTCAGCCGGAGAGGCATAGTTCCAAAGCTCAGTGCTTCCCTGAGAAGATGGTCAAAATGCCAAGAGCACTCCACCACAGAAAATGGTGTCGCCCCTTTAGTGAGCCGAGCAGTAGAAAGGGACAGCGAGTCCGTGCAAGGGAACACAGCTCGAGGTCTAACCTCACCCTACAGGCTCCCCTAAATCCTCACCAGCATTAATAATCACCTCAAACAGCAGCTCAGACACCAACGCCAAGATTTCAGGACTTGTCATAATACAGTCATTCATGGCATCAGAGCAAGTATGACTAGATAGAGCTCCTGGAATAAAGAAAAACAAACACAACATGAAAGCTTTTATAGGACTTGGACCCTATTTTGTAAGGGGAAAGAAAATAAGGCACACTGTGCACAGAAGCCGAAGAGCTCTCTCCAGAAGAAAATAGGCTAAAGAAACAATAAATCTCTTAGTGCTTAGTGCTGTAGATGAAATTAATAAGAATATCAATTTAATGAAATAGTTAGCCTGCAAGTCAAAGAAGCAAACCAAAGACTGAAATAGCAGGATTTCAGACTGCTAAGTAAATTAGACAGGAAAACTGCACCTAGACATTGAACTTCTACGGAAGGAGCGCGGCCCCGGGATTTACCAGTCTTACCCATCTTAACAGTGTGAAGCTCATGGCGTTTCTGGCTAAGAAGGCGGGAGGAGTTAAGGAGAAGCCTCGTGGTGTCAGCTGTTTCATCTTGTACAGCACTGTCTCCAAAGCTTACATCTAAATTAGTATTAACTGAAAGTAGTGGGTTTTACTATGAAGTGATGTATACTTTAGTCATCAAAGTATAAAGAGGGCTGTTGTAAGGGAGGGGAGGGGCTGAAAGAAAGGGGCGGGGCATGGGGAGGAAGACCAATATGAGTAAAGTCCGATGGAGATAGTATTAAACTTGTACTAGAGGTGTGAATACCTGCTTACAGACCTGTGCAGGCCCGTCCTCGTCAGTTCCCAGTTTCTTTGTGTAGTGGACCGTGGCCACCGCGGGTCAAAGCTCGGGGAGTAAGTGTCATGGGGTGCTCATTCACAAATGAGACATCTGTCTCATTCATCCTTCCCCCAAGGCTCAGGGGAGACTGAGGGAAAGTGCGGTAAAAAGGTAAGAAGCAGAGGTTAGGGAGGACCCAGAAACATCATCTCCTAGGTAGGACGGACACAGAAACTGTGATTGCCTACATAAGACCTTTTCAAGATGGAGTCAGTCAGCATTCTGGGAGGAGAAAGCGGACTCATAAGACCCCCTCATTAAGGAGCTGCTGACAGGCGGTGGCTGCCGGGGCCAGGAGACTCAGTTGTCCTTAAGGGTGTGAGCATTGGTCATCTGACCATGTTCCAGTGAATGAGCCCACGCCCAGGAATGTATGAGCAGCTCAAATTGAACTCAGTTGGATATTTTATTAAAGGCCTTGAAACTAGGAGGGGAGGGAAAGGTGGATCCAGAAGGTCTTAGGGGAAAGGAGAGAGTTACTATGATCAAAATATATTGTATGCATGTACAAAATGACAACGGCCCCCAAAGAAAAAAATTAAAAGAACAAAGTATGAGTGGAAATGTCAAAACCAAACCCACAAACTAGGTTTGAAAACTAACTTTAAAAAAGAAAGCAGTGACTTCAACTTCCTAATATTTTTTATAACCACAGTGACATATTTTTAAAGCACCTATTTCAACTAGGAAACATTTATCCAGATCAGAACTTCTTTCCAATGTGTTCATTTTCTTTCAGAAAATGAAGCAAGTGAGTTAAAATTCAGTGTCAAAATCAAGATGCAGAATGTGATCCAGTTCTTGTAAAATCATTTCCATAAATCTATAATCTAAGTATCTAGGTATACCGTCCACCTTTCCAAATTGGGGGGAGGGATGAAATAGTGAGCCGTTACTTCTTAGGTATTAAGACGTTATGCTTTTTTTTTTCTTTCTTTCTTTCTTTCCTGTGCATCACTGTTGCTTGAATTTCTTACAGTGAATATTTCAGAATCAATTTGTTCATCATCTCTTAAACATCCATAATGGTTGAAATGATCACAACAAAGCATGGGTACCAGTGAATCTCCAGTGACATTCCGAGAAGTCACTCAGCAAGCTATTGCCCAAACTAGAGTGGAGCAATCTGTTCACTGCTCCCGGGGCTGCAGCCCACTCTAGAGCAAACTCCTATTCACAGCACTGGAGAGTTCCCGGGTGGTGGTGGTGCTGCTGCTGCTGCTGCTGCTGCTGCTGCTGCTGCTGCTGCTGCTGCTGTGGCTGTTAGCTCCTGGTGACTAACCCTGACATTTACTGACTGGCCTTATCCACCAGCTAAGGGTATCTGCTGACAGTCCCCTTTGGGTCCTCAGAGCAACACTATAAGGTTATGAAGATCTAGTGAGTTCCATTCATTTTCTGCAGAAGTAACAGGGGCCCAGAGAAGTGGATTTCCCCCAAGGTTCTCAGCCGGGTGGAGGTAGATGTGGCCTTCAGTTCACGCTCTGTTTGAACTGTTCCAGGTTGTTAACAGAAATGCTTAACTAGAACTCAGTGCACTATATAAAACCCAAATCTGGTTTGTTTCGTATAGAATTTGTGTAGACGCGCATGTGTACACATTCAGCCACTGGATGCGTGTGGAAATCAGAAGATGTCTTCTTCAATGATTTCGCTACCTTATTTTTCTGAGACCTGGTCTCTCACCAACTGGGGCTTGTCTAGAGTACAGTCAGAGAATCCCAGATCTGATTGCTCCTGCCGGCATCAATTTCACAGACTCACGCCGCCGTGTCCAGATTTTTATGTGGGTGTTAGGAATCTGAACTCAGTCCTCCTGGGTGGGCCACAAGCACTTTACCCACACTGCGCCATCACCCAGCCCTTCCCAATCCAGGTTTTCTGTGACTTCAACTAACGTCACACATGGGACTCTGAGAACACGTCTAACCTTCTTCCACATAAAAGGAGCCTTCCAATACGAAGGACATAAGCCATAAGGCTCTCACCTGCCCATCTTTTCCCTCCTCCAATGGATCGCACAACAGATGCAGAAGGTACTGAAAAGAGGCTGTATTTCTCTCCTGGTGTGTGACAAAGTCACTGAGTGAGTAATTTAATCGGTCACAAAGTTTCCAAAATGCATTTTCCTATATGCTGCCCTTTACATTCTGCTCTGAGGAGTCCCCAACAGCTGGGTTCCTTGGGAACGGCTCCTGTGAGAGGTCCAAACCACAGATACCTTCCAGTTCTCCAGGTTGATGGTTTGGTGCAGCCGTGTGCGGGGGTCATTTATATCTAGCACAGAAGTGAATTATAGGCATTTTCAATTTATCTTCCTAATGATATTTTTCCAGCTACTCATATTTAAATGAGTTTCTACTCCCATAACACCACTGACTGACAGTGAAGGAAAGAAAGTAGGATAAAATGCTAAGCACATTTTCTACCACCTGCAAATCCTCCAGGAAGGAACGCCGAGCACGTGCTGGGCAGGAGGGGATGAGACTCTGCAGGATTGCAGGGGAAGGGGCTCCCTCAGAATTATAATCTCCCCAGAGTCTGATCCTCACATGGAGACGCATCAGCCTCGCCAGCTGGCTACGTACACTGTCTGGTGTATCCCATGCCAACATCCGAGGCATCTGGGCATGGATTCTTAGCCTGACCAGGAACATTCTTCCAAGACTGCAAGATTCCCGGCAGGGTCTTATTCTGGGAAGTCTGAATCTAGATGAATATTACAATCCCTCAGTTCTGCGCAGAGCTCTCCATCAAAATGCACACCTGTGTTGGCAACGGGGTTATGGACCCGGGCCTGGAAAACATGGCCTCGCGTCTGGGAGAGCATGCCTCGGCATAGGAACACAGACCCAATATAGCTCGGCCCAGACTGAGTCAGGTCACTGACCTGGCTACCCTGTCCCCAAATCCCCACTTCAGCATCCTTTATGTCCTAAAGTCCAAGCCCCCTAGTGCATGTGCAAGGTTCCCTGTTCCCTCACTTTCCTCAGGCTTGCTATTCTTTCCAAAAGAGGGAGACACCCCCAGCCACAGTCCAGAAGGAACCTCCGCAGGAGTCAGGCAGAAACCAGAGACTGAAATTACGTTTTCTCACTCTCCTCCTCTTTGAAGGAAAGTGTGTGTGGGGCTGGCTGTGATCACACACTGTCTGCGTAAGTGAGAGAGCTATCTCAAACAGCAACCTCCTCCTCGTCCTCGTCCTCCTCCTCCTCCTCCTCCCTGCTGTCCCCTCTCCAAGCCTTCAAGACCTCCCTCCTCCACTGGTGTTCCTGTTCACTGACTCACAATATGTGATTCTCCTTCCTCTCCAGCGCCAATGAGAACTACAGAAACCCCAGAGAGAGGAAGCATAGTTACAAACCTGCACAGACACAGGAAGCAAGATTCTGTCATGCTTGGACAGAAGGAATGTCATAGGGGGGACAATAAAGGGGAAGTTCAGCCTTGAGAATTCTACTAAGACAAGGTCAGGACAAGGCAGCCTCTGACACCCACGGGCCCAGGCCACAGCTGCCCCCTTTTTCTAACCAATTCATACAAGGTCATCCAAGACCTCAGGAAGGCATGGGCCCTTTCCCCAGTGCTGCTTGGCTCCCATATCCACACCTCAGTATCTCTGATAGGAGTTTGAAGAGGCAGCTGACTCACAAAAAAACAAACAAACAAAAAACAACAACAACAACAACAACAACCACTCAACATGCAGTAGCTATTGTTTCAGGCTTATTCCTACTTAGGAACATTGGCACTGTGCAGCTCCTTGTCAGGTAAGTACCCAAAGACCTACTAAATGTCACTCTGATTCATGACCGACAGTTACTCAACGCCCAGCAGCAGTGAAGGCACACCTCACACATTTCCCCCTCTTCCCTCTTCATGCAGACAAGGCCAAGGCCAAGAGCCCAAAGACCTGAGAGCCACTACAAGTAACAGCACACAGCCGAGAACGAATCTAGTCCCAGAAGCCATGATCTCACTACCACACCAAATGTTTGTTCTAAAGCATGCCCATAACTTGATCGAAGAACCCAGCCCAGCCCAGGCCAGCCTGGATAATCCACCAGGATACAGGACCAACACTCCTCTGTCTGTCAAAATGAAGGATGATGATAGCAAGGGTGTCGAGCTGGGAATGCTCACATTTTCATCAACTTTCCTGTGCAAAGATGAGCTGCATTTCCCTCTTAGACGCTAGTGCCTCCAACATCCAGCCATCTACCCCACAAGCTGCTAAAGAGCACCACCGCTTCCCTAAGAGACCTCCGCATCTTAGTATAAATTATTAAGGAATGGTGCAGGCTTGGCCGAGTGAGCAGAAGTGGCTGGTTATATTTCACACAACCTACTAAGCCTTAAATAGTATGCCGCGGCTCAAACAGCCCTTGCCTTTTCATTCATCTTGTCCAAGAATCCAAGCATTTGAAAATGTATAGTAGTAACCCAACCTCATCCAAAGCAGGGCCTCCCATCCAGACCAACCTATATGCCTTTCCAGATCAACTGGAAACTGGGGTGGAAGCCAGCCTTTCCAGACAGCAAAGAAGGCACCTATTTCTAGAGTCTTCAATACCCTCTCCTGGGTGCATTTATTGGAAACTGTTGTAGAGAAGAGGCCAAAGGCAAAGTCAAAACGTGCTTGTGTCTTTGCCTTAGATTATCTGATTCAGGTCGTATCCAGGAATAGGAAGCCAGGATGGGTTGGTCCCAAAACCACCACTGAAAACGGGGGTCCACGAAGCAACAGCTTGTGGACCAAATCTGTCTCCCATCTGTGGACGGAAATGAAGTTTTATTAGGACAACTGCATTCACCTGTTCTGTGCTGGCTACAGCCAACATCATGCTACAAAGACATTGTGGGATAGCTGCAGAAGCATGTGGCCTGCCAGAGCTGGGAATGAGCTGGCTTTTATAAAAATAAATATATAAGTTGCTGATTCTTGAGTTATAAAACTTTCAAAAGTAGTTAGGACTACTTAGTGAGCAGGGTGTTTTGTTCTGTTTTGTTTTTTGCATGCATATGTGTATTCATGTACATATGTGGGTATGGGGAGAGACATGTGGCAGCCCAAAGCTGGTGTCAGAAATCTTCCTAGACCACGCCCCACACTATTCATTGAGGCAAGGTCTCTCATTTGGACCCAGACCTCACTCGAACAGCTATTCTAGTCAGGCAGCTTGCTCCAGGAAATCATCTATCTCCTCCTTCTAAATTCTAGACTTCCCAGCAAGCAGCCATGCCCAGACAGCACTTACCTGGATGCTGGGGATCTGATCTCTGGTCCGCACACTGACATGGCAAGGCGCTTTCCTTGTTGAGCCATCTCCCCCACCCCTCTTGGGCCTTTTAAGGGTAAATAATATCCTAGGATGTATTGGTATCGTGGGGGAAAGGGGTGAGGAACAATGATCTCCGAGACTTGTGATCCCCAAGACTTGTGATCCCCGACACTTGTGATCCCCAAGACTTGTGATCCCTGACACTTGTGATCCCCAAGACTTGTGATCCCCAAGACTTGTGATCCCTGACACTTGTGACCCCCAAGACTTGTGATCCCCGACACTTGCTCCAACCACACAGGAAAGTAAAAGCAGACAAGGCACCTGATAGCTAGAGCTTCGGGTGGTAGGACAGAGCTTCACAAGGATCATGGTTTCACCTCAGAAAAATAAGAGTTGCACGTGCCTATTCTAAGGCATAGCTTCACCACACCCATGTCCACCCAGGACCTGGAAGCCTAAGGCAGGCAGTGCCCACTTCAAGAGGGCCGGTGGCCGTCTATTCCATGTCCACTTGGACCAAAAGGGCAGAGAAAGGCTTTCCTACAGCTGTCCCTTAGCAGGATTCCATTCAGCAAACAGCCATCTATGGGCTCTAGCAACTCTGATCCCAGCCTGCACCCTGGGAGGCCCTGTCCTACTGTGCTTCTCTGCTGCTGGGACAAACACCAACCAAGAGTAGCTTGTACCTTCTCTTCCTTACAAGTCACATCAAAGGGGCCTGTCTTGGTTACTTTGCTGTGAAGAGACACCATGACCATGGCAAGGCGGTGAGGCAAAGAAAGCTGTTAGGGAGGATCACATGACTCCAGAGGGCTGATGTTCATGATCATCACGGCAGGGAGCTCAGCAGCAGCAGCAGCAGGCACGGTGCTGGAGCAGTGGCTAACAGCTACATCCTTATCCTCAAGTTAGAGGCAGAGAGCTAACTGGGAATGGTGTAGGATTGTGAAACCTCAAGCCCACCCCCAGGACACAATTCCAACAAGGCCACACCTCCTAATCCTTCCCAAACAGTTCCCCCAACCAGAGCCCAAACATTTACACATATGAGCCTATGGGGGTCATTCTCATTCAGACCAGCACAGGCAACACTCAAGGCATAAACCCGGAAGTAGGAACTGAAGCAGAGACCATGGCGGAACACTGCCTACCAGCTCTCACACTCCGAGCTTGCTCAACTACGTTACCTTACTTAACGCAACCCAGGACCACACCTGTCCACAGATGGCAGCACACAGTAGGTTAGGCCCTCCTGCATCAATTGGCAATTAAGAAAATGGCTTACAGGCATGTTCACAGTCCTTCCGATGAAGCCAACCCCTCAGGTAAGGTTTCCCAGCATGTCAAGTTGACAACTGAAATTAACTATCACACCCAGAGAGGCAGCAGAGTCTACAAGCCTCCGTGGGGCTAAGGTGAGAGACTTTCAAAGTTTGGCTTTAACTTCCAGCTCTCAATCACTTGATGCATAATTACTAAGCATCTCCTATGAATCAGACTATTTCCTAGGCAATTGAGATGGAGTAGCTCCAAGAATGGCAAGCTAACTGCCTCAAGGAGCACGTAGGTGAGAGAGGCCATTCTAAATGCTATATATGTCTAAACCTGAATGGCACAGCCACCAGCACTGAGATGGGCCTCTCTGCATGCCACTCAGCAAAGGAAGACACTAAGGGCACGGCAGTGAAGCCAGGTCTCTAGAATTAACACAGCTAGAAAGGGAGAGGGGTGCCAGTGACACCCAGGCACAGTCAGGCTATTAGGCACATGCATCTAAACACTATGGTCCCCTGCCTTCGGTGAGAAGAATGCCAACAGTTGCTCATCCTGTGGTTACCTCTACACTGGCCAATAGTAATGAACTCATTATGTCAACTCTTTCATCCATTGTTACAATGAGGAATGCCATGGAGCAGGTATCCCTGGATGGGAAAAGCATCTGCCCTCTTCAATCACGCTGGACAGGCCTCAAACTCCTTAGCCTTGGTAGCCTTGTGCCTTCCTCTTTGCATGTGGCCCTGCTGGCTGGGGAGCTAAAAGTTAAGTGGTCACAGGACCAAGAGAGAGCCTGACGCAGCCCGTTGGGCTTGGATAAAATAAGAATGCTGGGAGAGGCTGTGATCTCTGAGAGCCGCAGAGCCTCGGTGACAGAGAGCTGGCCAGTGCCCTCTGTGATGGTTTGAATGGCTGTCCCTGAAACTTGCTTCCCAGGGTGGATGTGTTGAGGGATGATATGATGCTTGAGAGCTATGGCCTACTGTCAGAGATTGGGGCCTTGGAATGAGATTTGTGAGCCCTCATTACTGCTTCTCCCCTTGCTTATTTATGATGTGAATGCTAGCTAAGACATATGCTCCCACTGCTGTGTGCAGTGGAATCCCATGGGGCTACCCAAATTCAAGCTTCTGGAACCACGAGCCAAAATAAGCGTCTCTACACTTCATAAGTACCCTGGGTCAGGTACTTGGGTACAGTGACCAATGCTGACGTAACTGCCCTCAGCTCGATTCCCTTTGTTTTTCCCAGGATTTCAGTGGTGTCCTATCGAAATGTCCCAGCCAGATTATCAACACAACCTAAGGCATCAGGCTGGAAAGTCCTGTTCCGCATCTTAGGCTAACACGGCTTGAGAGAAGCAACACTACCTATAAATCAGTGTCTCCTTTGGTAGTTTTAATAACAGAAAATTTCCAGACGAGGGCAAAAATGAGGCCTTGGGACTATTCAACCATGTAGAACATGTTCCCCACTGTCAGTGCTGGGACAAGCAGGAACTGGTATAGTCACATAGCCCACTGCTTCTTTTTCAGAAGAGATAGATGAAAAGGCAAGGTATGCAGAACTATGCGCAGTCCTGGGGCCCAACAGAGGCACCCTCTATCTCAGCCACTCTTTTAAGCCTGGTGATAAGGCTCGTGTCTTCAGTGTTCACTGCAGGGCGAGGATAGAGCAAAGGAGAAAGAAGAGGAAATAAACACAGATCAAGAGGGTGGAGGCCTGGAGGAGACGGAGCAGATCCATCCACCTCAATGCTCCATCTGACATGAGCTCAGGCGCCATGCTCCATCTGACATGAGCTCGGGTGCCGTTGCCTCTCTCTCTCTCAGCCTCTACAGTGTACACATCCCTCACTGCTCACAAGCAGGGCCACTGTAGCCAGGGCCATCTTCCTTCTGCTTCAGCAAGTGGAGAGAAGTCTCTGGGATGCCGTGCTCCTTTGGAAGCCCCACGCTTTGCTCCTCCTCTCTTGGTCCTTTTCTCTTGATTTAGCATCGTGGTCTAACATCTGCACAGTTGTTAAACTTCATGTCTTAGCTTTGTGACTTCATGTGGGCCCACGGAACTCACGAACTCCAGAACATAACCAAACAAGCATTCCAGCTGTAGGCATGCCTCCCCCTAGGGTTGGGAGTGTGGGGAGGGGGAGCAGGCTGGCTGGTTCTATGGAGAAGCCCTGCTGTGTGGATTCCCTCAGGGCACATTCTCAGGGGACGCGTGGCCATTTTTAAGCTAAGGTGCTGGCATAGCTGTTGAGTCTTGGAAGGAAAGCTGGAAATAAAACTCCAGACGTGCAGAACAAGAACTCCATGTGGTGTACTATTTTTATATTTTGCCCCCACAAGCTAAGCTATACCACGGGCGTTGCCCCTAAGTCTTGCCTCCAACATACAAGATCTTCAACTAAGATTTTGGGGTCAGAACATAGAAAGCTACTCAGGGAGGAACGGAGGCATAATGGAGCCTAAGGCTGACTCAAAGATACAAGAAACAGTATTTTTATGTACAATCGTGCATGTGTGCATGTGCGTGTGTGCGCGTGCGTTTGCGTGTGCGTGTGTCTGTGTGCGTGCATGTGTGCGTGCGTGTGTGTGTGTGTGTGTGCGTGTGTCTGTGTGCATGCGTGCGTGCGTGCGTGTGTCTGTGTGCGTGCATGCGTGCATGTGTGTGTGTGTGTGTGCGTGTGCGTGCGCGTGTGGATTATGTACCTGAATGAGTCGAGAGATGGAGGAAGCACACTTCACCTGTATCCCTCACTCCTCTTACAGAATTATGTGTAACTCAAATTCAGATTCATCCAGTGTCAGCAACAGAAGCCCGAAGTTCCCCCAGCCATGGTCAGAAAGCACACAGACGCGTGCCAGTACAAGGCCCCGGAAACCTCCAAGTTTCCTACAGCCCATTTTACAAATAAGAAAACTGAGACACCCCCCTACACACACAAAATGAAAAATGGTGCAGAAGCAAACCAGACCCACAGGTCCTGAACTTTATGGGATGCTCTTTCAGTTGACATCACTATCTGTATGCCTTGACCATACTGTCCCCCTCTGAGAGGCCAGGATGTGGGGCAGGGTGTGGCTGAGCTGTGCCTTTGGTTAAATCTTTCTGATGAAACCATTAATGTTTGGAGATTCTAGACAGAGTGTGACTGGCAGCTTTCCTCTATGAGAAATGACCTCTGCTCCAGTGTGGTCCATGTAGAGTCCCAAGAGCAGTCACAACCCGACTAGCCCAGCTCAGCTCCTCTAGTGATAAGCTCTGGGAAGTCAGCTCTCACAGAGGGGACACCAGGTTCAAGGACACCATCTGCCTATTGATACTTGCATGGCCCAGCCCCACTGAGAGGCCCAAGTGTGGAGCAAAAAGAAACCTGTCAGCCTCAAAGCTGGGAGTCACTGTGGGAAACGCCTTCCCCAAGACAACTGTACGAGCACAGAGAGGAGCTGGGTACAGAAGGCCAGGAGCCCAGCTGCCAGGAGAGGAGAAAGAAACTCCATCAGTGGAAAATGTACCAGTGCACAGAGGGCCAGAAAACACGATGGAGGTGTGACACGGGCAGCAGGGGACTGGACCAACTTGGCTTCTGCTTCTGGAAAAGGCAGCACACTTCCGTGGGTGAAAGCCATGCACTCTTGGGGACATGGCCGCTTCTCAGTTGGGACCGTAATCCCTCTACCTCCCAGCTCTGTGGTTTCAGTGTTCTTCTCTGGGTCTCTTTCCTCTTCTGGAAGCAGAAACAATATGCGCCACATTGTGTGTCAGGACACTGAAAGCAGGTGATACAGGCCTCATACCTGGCCACATCTGGGGAGCAGCTGCGGTGACTAGCTGGCAGAGGCACACAGCCGCTCATCACTCCCCCCGCCCATTGCTCTGTGAATTACAAGCACACACCCTTCCAAGAACACAGGGCTGTGTCCTCCCTGCCTTGCTGTGGACTCCATGGTTCTCCCTTGCCACTGTGCTCTGGGTTCCTGGGGCCCATGATGTCACACGCAGTGAGGAAAGACTGGAAACAGTAACTGTGTTGCTACATCACCCACAGTACAGGCATTGCACAGCAGGAATAAAAGGGAACTGATTTCAAGATGTCTTTCATTAAGTTAAATTAGAAATTTTTTTATCTTTTGCCCCTCCAGGAAACCTATTTTTGACTTGCATTTGAAAAAAGAAAAAAAAAGATGTCCCATTGATATTTTAAATGGTCCCATGTTGGCTTCATGAGTTAATGGCCCGTTGGCTCAAGTAAGCATCCTCTCCTGCCACAGTTAGAAAGGCAGCATCTAGGAGAGCAGAGGACAGGCCCACAACATGGCACCAGGGGCGCTCCCCGGTGAAGTGCTTCCAACACCAGGCCCAAGACACATGGCAGTATCCTGACGGACTGCTCCCAAGTTACCCAGTCTGTGAATACAGCCATTCAGGCACAGTGCAGTCTTGCCAGGGCCAGGCACCACTTTGATCCAGAGGAAGCCTCTGAGCCTACCAGCCATGTCTCCAGGACATCCCGCCTCCTGTGAAAGCAGCCTCTGTCCCAGGGCTGTTCCCAAGTCACACCTCATCGGGAACTGAGTCTGTTCCCAAGTCACACCCCATCGGGAAGAGTCCCAGGACCCCCAACCCTAGGGATCAACAGCAGCTACAAGACATTCCCAGTGTACAGCTGTACTACCAAGAGCCTAATTCGAAGTGACCAAAAGTACAAAAGGCCCTTCCCACAAGAGTCACCTCCCCTCCCCCCCATGCCTGGAGGAGTAGAGCCCAGGCACAGAAGCATGGTAGAGCTAGTTTAAATAATACGGATCTCATATTTCACTCTGGGTATTCCAGATGAAAAGGTTCAAGAGTGGGATCAGTGTCTTTTGTTGTCACTCCAATAGGCGACGTGGAACCGCCAACCAAGGTCACCGTGAACAGACACCGAAAGGAGGAGCCCACAGCTCCTCAGCTGGCAACCCCAGCTCTTCAAAGCAGACCTAACAAATTCCTTGGGGCCAAGCCAGGCCAGATTTTCCATAACCATGACAAGTCTGCTATTTTTCACCCTCTGAAAGCCTGGGTGATGCCACGGGGCACAGCAGAGTAAAAACCAAGAGTCCCTGCAAAGGGCCCCAGACAAGAATGCAATAGCTCATCTCCAGTAAGGTAAACTAGATGACACAGAAATCCTGCAAGCAGTTTGGAAAGGAAAAAGCTCCCTAAGGAAGATCTCCAAAGAGCTGGCGAACCTACTTTCCCAAGGCTCCCTCCTCCTGGAAAGTCATTTTGTTCAGAGACTCTGCACACAGAGAAACCATGACACTCCAGCTCTGAGAATGAGGCAGGGTCTAAAAGTCTTACCAAGGAAGACTGAGGAACAAAGGGGATGTGCTGAAATGGCACTATCATCCCAGCTTCCTGATCATGTGATAATAAGCTCTATTCAGAGGCAAAACAAAAAACAAAACCAAACAAACAAGAAAGCATTCCCTAGGGAGAACTGCTGTGCAGACTGTGGCTCCCCTCCCCATTGCACACAGGTAGCCACCACAAGAAAGTGCATCCGACAGAGCATCCTCCTATCCAATCCAGGCTGAAGGAGAGTGGTTCTTACGAGAACATCCTGGTCGCAAGGCAACAGTGACACCCAACCATCTGCTTCTGGAAGGAGCCCACAGGGCCTTCCCTCGGAGACCAGGGTAACAGAGTGTCTTGAGACTTGATTTGAGCCCAAATAAAACTGAAAAGATCAAAGACCTCCTCTGGCTATTCTAAGAGGGGAGCATGAAAGAACCTGTAAAGTGGGGAGAGAAGTGGCCTTAAAATCAGATTCAAGGAAAACAAACAAACAAACAAACAAGCTTCCTTCTAGCAGGAAAGGGGAACATTTGCTAAATTGGCATACCACTGTCACCTACTTTCTCAAGCTTGCTTCTGAGCCGGATTTTAAAAACAGTTGTACCACTGTCTTGCTTGTCTGGTTAACGATAAAAAAAAAAAAAAAAAAAAAAAAAAAAGCTCCCAATAGCTTCAGTGCACGTTGTCCTAGTTTGTTTTCCATTGCTATGATACATAACACGACTCAGAACAACTTAGTGGAGGAAAGGGCTTACGTGACTTACCCTTCTGTCTCCTAATCTATCAGGGAGGGAAGACTAGGGGGAAGGACTCAACAAGAACCTGGAGGCAGGAACTGAAGCTCAGGACCATTTTTCCCAGGGGTGACACCACCTCCAATGGGCTGGGCCCTCCCTCATCAGTCATTAACCAATGAAAACAACGCACAAGTGCCTACAAGCCAATCTGATGGAGGAAATTCCTCAGGTAAGAGTCCTCCCTTTCCAGGTGACTCAGCTTAGCCCAAACCAGTGCTAAGAATCCTTTCCTGAGGTTAGAAGGGGACGCATGAGGCGGTGTGAAGGTGTCATGCTGTGACACTTTGGAGATTAAACTGAACAGATGAAAGGACGGCTGGAAAGAGGCTCAAGTCAGATCCCTTGTGCCCTAGTGGCATTTGCCAATGAAATCAGGGCCTGGGGAAAGCCAGGGATCCTGGTTGTGTTCTGGAGCCTTGGGGGTGTTCTGGAATAAGCTAGGTAAAAGTCACTATGTTCTTACAGCCTTGATCATCACAGCCTGAAAATTTACTGAGACCAACACTGAAGCTCTGAAGGGCCTGTGCCCAAATGCAGGTTCCCAGGGGTGTTCTGTTTTTTCTTTTCTTTCTTTTTTTGTTTTGTTTTGTTTCTTTCGAGACAGAGTTTCTCTGTGTTAGCCTTGGCTGTCCTGGACTCACTTTGTAGACCAGGCTGGCCTTGAACTCACAGTGATCCAGCTGCCTCTGCCTCCCGAGTGCTGGGATTAAAGGCATGCGCCACCACACCTGGCTTCCCAGGGGCATTCTGAAGTCCCTTTAGAGAAGATCGTGTGACAATCTACAGAGCCCACACTTGGTTTTCAGACATCAGAGAACATTGTTCAAGTGCCAGTTGCTAAAATCCCTTCTTCTCTGATGCAAACAATGTCTACTATTCCTCCTCCAGTCCCTACAATAAACCACGGTAAGATCCACTAGTGTGCACTCTGGCAAACTTACAGTCCAGTGTGGGAGGGGCTGCAGGCAGGAGAAGGGGTAACTCTAGGACAGCCTAGCTGGAAGAACTGATGACTTCACTCTTCCTCACCTCCCATAGCCTCTAGTCTCCCTCAGACCCCAAGGCCACATGCAAACAGAACAGAATTGCATACAACTGGTTGTGGGGATGGCTGGACACTCAGGTGCAGGTCTCCTGACCCTCCCCACCTGCTCTGCCCAAAGGGGAACATCAGTAGAAACCAAGCCCAGCTGTGGGGCCAGTTGACAAGTAGCTCAAACACAGGGGGTGGCAGGACCAGGCAAGTCAGTTCGGGAGGGCAAAGGCACCGGCCACCACGTCTGATGACATGAGTTCAGTTTCCCCCAAGGCAATGCGGTAGAAGGAAAGCGCCAACTTCTGCACCTCCACTCAATATTTTGCCATGCTATGCCGCTCTTACCCTTAACGCACAAAATCAATAGATTAAACAATAAATAAGATGGAGAACGGTGGCAGAAGACGCAAAGTATTGATCTCTGGCCTCCACCCACACGTTCCCACTCAAGAATGCATGCGCAAGAATCTTGTGTGTCCTTGCATACACAAGAATGCAAGGATAGTTCTGGAAGTGGTTTGGAGGCGTTAAAGTTTCTAGTTCAGGTGACAGAATGCTAATGCCTCGAAAGGGCTACGTAGTGGGGAAAAATAGTGAAGACAGAGACACAAGGCTGAGCATCCTTGAGACAAAGGGTGTCTCAATACAATGATTGAACACATCAGGTACAAACCTGGACCCGGGAGAGACACGTGAACCAGACCCACTTGGGCGTGAGGACAGAGTGAGCACGGACATCCAGGTCATGGAGGCTCCCAACTAGGGTCTCACATCTGACTAGAGGCAACCATCATCCCTGTACATGCCACAGCCTCGAGATGGTACAGTCATCAAAGGCAAACTCCCTAAGAAAATGGAATTCCTGGGCGCTTCCCCAGCTCCAGCCTCCAGCCATCAATCATTAAAAAAAAAAAAAAAAACCCTGCTGCCTCTCACAGGTCTCCCACAGCCCCTGCCAGGGCGGATTGGGAGCCACTGAGGCAATCAGCATACGATGGATTTGACGGCCCTCCAGCTGCAGTAGCCCATTGGCTTGAGACTAATATAAATAACTCCCTCGGATAATGCTGGTAATTAATTCTGGTCAAAGAGCAGGAGATGAATGTGACATCCAGGGAGTGCAGAGAACATAGGAGGCAGGTTTCTGAACTGTAGAGGGAGCTACCCAAAGAAATTACCTCTACCGCGCTTCGCGGGAGCTGGGGGCTCCAGACTCATCACTTCAATGTGGAAAGCTGTCAGTCATTGCCAATGGGCAGTTTAATACCGCCCTAGAGCTTTCAGGCCCACTATGAACCAAGGCCCACAACTGGCCCTGAGACGTTGGGGTCAGGAGTTAGGGGCCTTCTCCAACGCAAGCTTCTCATGCCCAGAGAGTGTCCAGCTCGTGAAAGATTGAAAGGAGCATAAACACCAGAAGAAGGCTGGACGGTGCTGGATCTCCCAACCCCATGCATGCTGTCCAAATGGTTTAAGTTGTCTGGAAAACTTAAATTCAGACTGCTTAGCAAGGTCTCCCTCCTTTACACAGGCCCCTAAGTAAGTAAGATCAGGCTGCTCTCAGAAAGGCTGTACTGGGCACAAGGCATTTGGCTGTGGGAATAATAACTCATAACAGCAGTTCAATGAACCACACACATTAAAAAAAAAAAAACTTTTACCTTGAGAAGGCTAATTCACAAAGCTTTCTCAAGCTCTCCCTGTCA
The DNA here is from genome assembly GCF_903995435.1 of Acomys russatus. Classification (NCBI taxonomy): domain Eukaryota; kingdom Metazoa; phylum Chordata; class Mammalia; order Rodentia; family Muridae; genus Acomys; species Acomys russatus. The sequence continues at coordinate 74,963,362 of NC_067139.1, forward strand.
TTTGATCTTCACAGTGAATCAGTGCAGTGGCTGTTCTCAGTGTCTTTGGAGGGTTAAGAAAAAGACTCAGAAGGTCTGACTCTGGTTGAGTCCTGAAGTGCCCTTCTTTCTGGCCTTATCTCAATTAAGCCAAAATTCATTAGCTAGCCTTAGCTAGCCTTTCTGTGACTGTAAGAAATATATGACGACCAACTTATAGACAGGAAAGCTGCACTCCAGCTCACAGTTTCAGCGGTCAGTCCACAGGCAGGTAACTCTGTTGTTCTGGGCCTGGGGCAGGGCAGCAGGTCACACACAACAGTTTCAAATAGCAGAGCAAAACCAGCACATCGTGCTGGGATGTGCAAGAGAAAAAGATGAGGACCAGGCTAGAATCCCATAAGTACCTTTCTATAGTGCTTCTCTTGGGGCCTGCAACACACAGGGTTCGGGGGACACTTACGATTCAAACTACAACGGATTGTGAGTGACTAGCTGCCATGTGCTTGTTAAGGGCTGATGGGTTCTTTTTCTTGGAGACTTCAGCCCCTGAGAACTAATCTCTCTCCATGCCCTGGATCAGCCCAGCTAATCTGCTGTCTGACAACACTTGGGTGGTTCATGGACTTCTCCTAGCTAGTCACAAGAGTTTGTGGCCAACAGTGTTCTCTTGGGGCAACCTAAGACAACTGGGAGAGAGTGCGCAGGACCCTAGAAGGTGATTTTCATCTGGGTGGCATGCAGCCTTCTCTCCTCAATGGCCTTGGCTCTAGACACAGGCGTCCGATTTCCTGGATGCTAAGTAGCTGGCTCTTCAGCACCCAAGAGTTGTGCACAAGCGGTCTCTAGAGCCACTGAGACTGTCCCCAGCAGAGAAGACATGAGCAATTGGCTCCTCAGCCCTGGCCAGGATGCCCTAAGGAAAGGTACCCAGTCCCAAGCTCTTAAATTCCCACAGCCAAACCCTACCTCCTCCCAAGGGGCTTCTCCTCCAAAGCCATACAGTCCTAAGCAAACCATGGGGCCATGGGGCCGAGGGAGCCTTCCGCACCCACGCAGCTAAAGTTCCACATCCCCAAGGGAGCCCCGTGTGCCCACTGCAAAAAAGGAGGGAACATGTGCTTAGTGAAAATCAGGAACAGATGCGGTTTTCTCCCGGCAATGTAGCCAAGCCTGGGTGTTGTTGTTGTTGTTGTTTTGTTCTAGTCAGAGCTAGTATAGACTCTGGATGAGACACAAACTGAAATGAAATGGTACAAAAATATGACCGTATTTTCCCACTGGAAGCTTCTTAGATAAGAGCTGGCACCATCCACCAAGAACTGAGGGTCAGGAATTGTTCTAGGGGTTTACATGCGTTACCTCGCTGGATGCAGAATGAAGTTATCTCACCTGATGTATACAAACTGCCTTCGGTATCTATAATCCTGCACCCGCGGATGCAGCCAACTGAGGATCGAAAATAGCTGAAACAAAATTGTGCCTCTGCGGAGCACATCCAGACTTCTTTTTCATGTCCTTATTCCCCCAAATAACGCAGTATCGCAGCCACTTACGCAACGCTTGCCTTGCATGCGGAATAAGCAATATATAGAAGATTTGAAGCATACAAGAGGATGTGCGCAGGCCATAAGTAACGAAGCCCAGTGAGGCAAGTTCTTATTAAAAGCACACAGGGAACTATCACACTGATAGTAACTTCTCTAGTCTAAATGCTTCACATAGACTACCTGCTCTTGCCATCAGTTCAAATAAAGTGCTGTTAATCCCCCCTCACATGCAAGTAAGGAACTGAGGTTGCATGGTTCGCCCCAGATCACACCGATACGTAAGTGGCAAGGTCACACTGATAATAAGTGACAAAGCCCAAAACTTGGACTCAGATTTAGACTGTCCCCTCATCTCCATACATGGCTTATGATAAGCTTTATTTACAGGTGCAAAAACAGACTCGAAATGCTGATCCATTTGTAGAGACTCTACTAGGAGGCTACGCCTGTAAACCAGCATACTCCACACAACCTAACAATTAAATGTGTAGTGGTGCACATCTTAGGGGGACGAGAAGTTGGCAGTCGCCATCCTCATCTACAAAGCAAGTGCAGAGCCAGCCTAGACACATGAGATCCTGTCCCAAAACAAAACAAAAGGGATCCTCACTCAAGAGGCTGAGGCGGCTGGGAGCTCAAGGCCTGCCTGGGATATATAGAAAGGCCCTGTCTCAAAACCACCTCATAATTAATAGAGTTGAAAAGGTAGAGCAGACATGGTCTCCAAGGACAGACCCAAGGGACAAGGCTCCATGGTGTCCTTTTTTACAGGGAGGTCCAGAGGTCTCTAGGGCAAAAACTAAGAACAGCATCTACTTGGTGACACCAAGAGCTTTTTGTCACATTATCAGTTGTGACCACAACAAACCCGAGGAACAGTAAGCTCACGTTCTCCCTCCCAACCTGAACGCTATATATTAACCATAGCACTTGGGTTCAGGAAATGACCTGAGAGTGACTAAGATTCAACTGGAGTGATGTCCCTGTGGTTAAGAGCACCAGCTGCTCTTCCAGAGGACCAGGGTTCAATTCCCAGCACCCACATGGCAGCTCAAAACAGTCTATTGCTGTAGTTCCCGGAGAGTTCAACACCTTTACACAGACATACATGCAGGCAAAATATCAATGCACATGAAATAAAAATAAGTAATTAAAAAAAAAGATCCAATGTTCTCATTTCATGAGTAAGGAGACTGAGACTGAAGAGACAAGCATCATTGCCCCAGACACACGATGGGATGGGAGAGTTGAGGTGAAAGTGCAGGTACCAAGATGGGCGCTACGGCATCATCCCAGTCAGGGTTCCCTCCAGCCACACGGCTTTAGTTCCATGACATATCAGTGTACATGTTTGGGGCGTGGCCAACAAAAAATATGCCGCACCCTGCCAGCCACGGGGGCCTAATACACAAAAGTTCTACCAGGGCTACGATGGCCTCATGGGCATTCGATATTTCTGAGCGCCGCCCTGAATTTTGTATGACTGATTTTAGCACCTGTCGGAGGTGGCCTCTAAATTTAGAACTGACATCGGAGGCGGTCTGTTGCACAAATGTATATTTCCTCAGGAACAGTTGTCAGAAACAGTAAAACCGACACAAAACAACTGTTCCTTCACACCTTGACAACACTGAGCCGTGAAGCCAGAGGACCACAAACAAACAAGGTTTCAGTCATTCTGCCCTACAAAGTTCCCTTCAGGGGCTGGAGCCTGTCCATACTGTGGGGGGGAGGGGTATGTCCATGTGTGAGGGGGTATGTATTTATATACACATGCATGTGAAGGCCAGTGGGAAATCTCAGGCACTGTTCTGAAGGTTCGGTCTAAGCCCCAACCCCATCCACTGGCCTGAATTTCACCACGTAGGCTACTCCTGTTGTCCATTGAGCCCCAGAGATCTACCCGCCTCCACCCCCGACCCCCAGTGCTGCAATTCCAAACACCAACTATCGTGTCCAGCTTTGTTAATTTTTAATATAGTTTCTGGGAATTGAACTTAGATCAATTCAACTGATCACTCCAGCCTGGATCCATACTTTTTTTTTTTTTTTTTTAACAGAACTCCCAAGGAGTTTCCATTTTTAATCCCACTTGTCAATATAGTTCCCTAGGCCTTTCGTTCTCTAGAGGTTTGTCATCAACTAATTGGGAGCCTGAGTCACTGCCCATTTGGGGTGCTAACGTGCACTTTATGTCATAAAGCCACCTTGGTAGAAGCTACAGCTTAATTTTAATCGCCTCCTCCTTTGCCTTCCAATTAGTTGCTTATATCCAATTTCACACATGTTCCCTGTACTCTGAAGACTCCACTGTGCTGGACGGAGGGAGGAATCTCTTACTAAAGACAACTTGACAGAGGGGACACCCCAAGGCAGTAAAGAGGTGAGATGCACGGTAGATATTTACACATAACTTTTCATGAAAATGCTTCATCATCTCTTGCCCAGAACAGATGGGGGAAAAATTACTCTTGTGCCCTGAAATTTTCCATTCTTGATCTCAACTCAGAGGTGACTTTTTTTTTTTTTTTTTAAACTGAAGCCAAAAAAAAAATCAACTATTTTTTTATTCGTGCCCAGGCTGAAGAAACGCGCTTTGTTCTTGTTAAATTGAGGTTTAACACATAGATAGCTCAAACAGCTGAGCTTCAAAAGCCTCAACCCTTCCACCAGCTAGTGTGCACAGGGTGGCGCCTTCACTTTCATGGCAATGCCGGAAATGCTCGGGCAGGCTGAGAGGGAGCTGGGATTCCACTGTCTGTACTCACTGTCCCCAGGGCCACTAAATACTTCAAAGAGTGGCTTAGGGCTCTGACGCTGTTAGGCAGGACGGTTGGACCTGAAGTTTTCTTTCCTCCTGCCTGGATGACAAGGAATCCTTGTCTTTAACTGAATTCCATCCCAAAACCCCCACAAGCCCCACAAGCCCCACAAACCCCACAGGGAGGACTGATGTGTCTCCTCCCTGTTATTTTTCTCTGGACTTGGCTCTCCCCCATTATCTTTCCCGGTTCTAGGCCCACCCCAGTGTTGGAATGCCTTCCACCCAAACCCCAATCATCTGTCCTAGTCTCATGGGGAAGGGGAGGAATGGATGACCAGATGAAAAAGAGGTACAAATGCAAACCACCCTTGACCCAAACAGGCCCAGGCACACCACTGGGGGTGGTCCTCAATAAGCTGCCTGCACTGCAGCCATGACCTCCCCCATCACCTTATCATTTATCCTAACACACATCCCTTCACAGTGCAGAACCAGTGATGGGCTGCATGGTGAGAGGCATGTCCTTCCACTGAGCTGGACGGCACACTCACTGCAAGACCATGCCACCCAAGAGCGCTGTGCCTGTGAATAGGTCACTGCCTCTTTGCAAACCAGGCTCACTGAACGTGTCCTTCCTGTCCCACAGAATTATGACGGCAAGGGGATGGAGGGGTGTCTCAGTAGTTGAGTCTGTATTACTCCCGTAGAGAGCATCCAGGCTGGACACCTCACAACCCCCCTGTAACTCCAGCTCCAGAGGATCCAATGCCCTCTTCTAAACTTGACAGTCAGTTTCACTCAGATGTGCAAATTCCCCCTCCACCTCCTCTCCCCAACATACACACAAAAATCCATATAAACCGTGATAACAAACACGGTTTGTTCAGAACCAGGGCTCTGAAGGAACTTTGTAACCGGGGTTCACTATAAACTCACTTGGATTACTCAGCACACAGTTCAGAGCTACGAGGCGTGGTTTGTTCCTTACAGCTAAAAATCCCAAAGATACCAACAATAAAGAAGGGGCTGATATCAGGCAGAAAACAGGGAATAAGATCCATGGGGCTTGAGACAAGGGCAATTGCACAGCAATGAGCAGTCAGGGAAGGCTTCCTGTAAGAGGAGGGCTTTATACATGACTGCGACTCTCACAGCACTGACCACACACCCACTTTCAAGCATATCCTTTTTCTAGATCCACACCTCCTCAAAGGCAAGAGTCTGTCTTTACCCATCCCGGTTTTCCCAGCGTCCCCCGTGTATCATGCTCCCTCATAACAGATGAGTGCTAAGTCAGAGAAGAAAACATAAATCGAGTGAAAAAACATGGAACCCAGATAACTCGGAGGGGGAGGGGAACCCCAGATAAAAGCGTGTGAGTTTAGAAGGCACGGAGAGTGCATGTTGTGGATCAAAGTAGAGTGGAGATTCGCAGTGGCAAGAAAGAGGGTCTGGAGAGGCAAACCCCAGGGCAGAGGCCTGCACATTAGGCCAGAAGAGCTCGGGCAAACCTACGAGGCAGCAGAGGGGTTCAGGGGAGGGCACAGCACCAGGTTATCTGCCCTCCTGGGAGGTAGATTCTGGAAGCAGAGGCAGGAAACCTAGAGAAGAGAGCACAGGAGCCAAGCTGGGGGAAGGGCCACCTCCCCACAGCCAAATGATCAAAGGTCACCTCAGGGACTGTCCCTCTTAGACTGGTCCTTAAGTGTCCCCCTCTCGTCCTTTTACCCCCATGCCAGGCACAGGTTCCTGCAAGTCATCACTTTTGCGTTCTTGGTCTAGGCTGGGTGCTTACATTTTTATACAACCCTGATAATCACATGAGGCGGGGGTCAAGTCTCCACTTATGAAACCGTTTACCCCAAGTGCGGTTTTTCAGCAGTTTTATGAACTAATACGCTAAATGCACAAGTCATGATGGTGGTCAAAAGAAAACGGAGCGAGAAGCGAAGGAGCTGGTGACTTCAACTGTAATTCAGGACACTGCTCCCTAGCAGATCCTACGGCCAGAGCAAGGGAGCTAAGTCGGTGGTGCAGGGCTGGCCTGGCGTGTGCAAGGCCCCAAGTTTCATCTCCAGTAACACACACATAGAAATAGAGCCTGGTGAAGAGCCACAGCAGACCATCCTGGTTCCAAAGCAGGACTGTGCCAACCAGCTGGATGACCTTGGGCAACTGAAATCCTATGAGTCACTTTCCCCAATGTTAGAGACAGTTCCCACCCAAGAAAGTAGGCGTGAGGATCAAAGGAGTTGATAGGGTAGAATACTTAGTGTCTGCTGAGGGAAGAGTGGTATGTGGCTAGGGCGGAGCCAGGCCTTCAGCCGAAACACTGTTCCTAAGGCCTGCAGGAGCTCCTAGCATGTGGCTGTCCCCATGATGCGTCACTGTGACCCTCCCAGCTCCATTTGCTGCACTGGCTCGAGATCACTGTGTCCTCCCCCCACCTGAGGGACACACACAAGCTGATGTCTAATGTCTCTTTTGCTTTGCAGCCCCTCAAAACATGTGTAGGGGTGTGGATCCCTAAAACATCCCTCTGCGGGGAGCAGGGGCGATGGAGGGCTGGAGGGCTGGCTCAGTGGTTAAGAGCACTAACACTGGCTGCTCTTCCAGAGGACCTGGGTCCAGTTGCTAGCACCCACCTGGTGGCTCGCAACTACCAGTAACTTCAGTTTCCGGGGAACTGCATGCACATATATGCCGGCAAACACTTCTCCTTGCATTTCTCCACTTTTCCTCCTCTTCTGCCCTGATACACAGAGAAGATTGGGCAGTGGCAATAGACTAATTTAAATGGAATCCCACTGACAGAACTGTAGCCCTCTGGGAAACATCCTCCTCCCACCCTCACAGAGCCCCGGCTGTATAGACAGCCCTGATCTCCCTAGGACCCTACTATGAACAGTCTTTGCGCCCTAAGAGAAGCCCTTCTATGCATGCACAAATGCTGTGGGAAGCATTTGAAAACAGGGTTTCCAGTTACCAGTGGCATGCCTGGAGCGTCCTGATGCTGACTGCAGCTGTCCCACCGAGAGCCAGTGACGTCATCCGCTGGCCTAAACACACTAAGCTCCAAGGCTGTACTTAGCAGAAGGTTCCCTACAGGCAGAGTCCCCCACCGTCGTCCTCCCCTCCCCCCACTTCCCCCACTCCCTTCCCCTGCCGTCCCTGGAGTGGAAGGAAGCTGGCACTACCCAAGATATCTTTTTCCCTTTCTGGGTAGAACCCCGTTGTCACAACTCAGATTTACAACAGGAAAGGGTCAAAAGTAATTCCAATTGTCCAAGACAATGAATTTGGCTGCTTTTAAACTTTTACCATGTGCCATGTCTTGTCCAGAACCCGGGCCTGGACAGAGGAGACTCACTCCCCAGTTCGTTACTGCACAAAGTTATGGTCTGAGCAACAAACAGCCGTACACCCTCTACCACGGAGAGAATGGGGAAGGAGAGAAGCAAAGTAGGCAAAGGAAGAACACAGAGGAAAAGGAGGGGAAAGGATCGGTTTTCTCTTCTCTCTCTCTGCCCAGGGAGCTGCTCTGGGGATGCCCCCAGCAGATCTCGTCCTACAGAAGACCTAACCAAGGGGACGAGAGCAGAACGCTTGCAGGACACTGTAACAGACTGGGCCTCGAGCCCCAGACCAGAGTTCAAGCTCAATATAGAGCAGATTTCCCAAGGGTTGGGATCAGATTAATTGGAATTTGCAAGCAGTGCCCAGTTAAGATCCGTATCTGTCACCATGTTAACCACGTACAGGTCCCTCTTCAAAATCAGAACCCTGCCCTCCATCGCCTCCCCGGAATGGGAAAAGTGGCCAAAGCCTGGCCACCCAACCTGGCTCTCTGGCTGACAGCCTGCTCCCCAGCAACCAGACTCTTCCACTGGCTTTGAGACAAATATGAGTGAGTCTTGCTGGGGCTGGGGCGGGGGTGCTACCAGCAATTATGAAAATACTCCCTCCATTGGTCTGAGGAGTGAGTCCCCATAAACAAAGAACTACAGGGTTTGCCCCCAGCATAGTGGTGCATGCCTTTAATCCCAGCACTTGAGAGGAAAGGCAGGAATCCACAGAGAACAAACAGCCCAGGGACACTGAGCAGTCTCAGGTGTGTGTGCAGGGGGCGGGGTGGGTAATCAGGAAAGCTTCATTCTAGCCCAGGTCTGTGGCTAAGAGATGTGGCTTTGTAAGACCAAACGTTGGCTTTCCTCCTCTACAAACCAAAGAGAGCCGGACCATATGGCAAGTCCACAAAAGGCAGGCCTTGGCCTCGCGCACGCTCGTGAAGCCTACTAAATGGGTTGCAAGCAACAATTTTTAAGATGATGAGCAAGGATGGAGTGGTGAGACGATAGAATGGGATGGGCTGCCCTGGGAAAGGATGAGGTGAGGCACGGAAGCCTTCCATTCCCCAACTCCACAGGAAGGGAAAGTCCTATGCCCAAGTGCTACACTCTCAGTATCCCTTATAATCCAGCAATTTTTAATAGCTACCTCGATCTGCATACCATGTGAACATTAGCTCTTGTTTCCATGAGCGCTATGTATGTGTGTACAAGCTGCAGCACAGTAAACACTTACACAGTTCACACATGCATGTATGCATCTATAAATGCACAGAGATAGATGTAATGTGGAGGTGCACAACATGCGGCAATGTACACTTCCTACTTTCGTCTTTAGTGGTATTATCATTGGTAAGTTGCCTGAGCTACAGTGAATAACCCACACACATGATCATGAGGACAACCAGAATTGTTAGTAAAGTCAATGGCTCACAAACTCTAAAAACTCTCGGGTTTACTGTGCCAAATGATGTCCTCCCAATCATTTTAGCACCAATATCCTATTAATTGATTGGGGGGACGAGGTGACATTCTATAGCCTAAGCTCTCCATAATAAAGACACATCCAAGACCAAAAACGGAATCAGGAGATTTCATCAAACCCTTTGTTTCTCAGTCTGTGTCCTTGACGTTGGGACCCGACTTCTCATTTCTTTCCTGGCCCTCGTCTCCTGTGATGCTCCTGCGCCTGCTCTCTAGGCCACGGCTTTCCCCACGGTGAGATGTAGCGATGAGCCACCACGGGCCTGCATGATCCGTGTACAACAGGGGGGATCATGAGCCCGGTTCCCAGAGCGGTGGTTGAGAGTCACGAGCGCCCGTTCTTAGGCTGCTGCTGTGCCGCTCAGATTCTAATATCAGATTTGTTTTTCATAAAGGTTTTAGTTTTGTTTTTTGTTTTGAGTAAAGGTCATTCTATACAGACAAGACTGGCCTGGAATTTGTTATTATAGGTCAGGCTGGCTTCAGATTCACAGTTGGGTAACCCTCTCATCTCTGCCTCCTGAGGACTGGGGCTCCAAGCCTGACTTAAAATAAGATTATCAAGCCTTCCAATATCTGGTGTTTCAGGTGGCTTGCCTCCTGGTTGTCACATCCCTCACTGCTTCTCTCAGGAGACTCCAGCCTCTGCTTACTACAGGAGCTAAGAGGGAGGGGACCACACCACCACTCCTTACCCTCTTACCCTAGTCTTTGCAAGTCTTAGCTTATCCACTCAATAAATGATGTCCAGGCTCCGTGTTTGTTGCCCGGCCTCCCAGGAAACAGGCAGTGGAACAGCAAGGGATTACTTTTGGGTAAATATTTCTCTAAACCTCATTCTTTGCCACCACCCCCACCACTCAGATTGAGGGGTCCACCTCCCAGCCCCCCAAGAGCTCCATCATCTTAATTGAAGGGAACCTGAGATGGTGCAGGGCAAATGTCCCGACTCAAAGTGAGCCTCAGAACTGCACATTGGTGGCAAAGGGTAGGAAGTGTGAAAGCGGGAGGATGTGTAAGCCGGGAGCCCTAGACACTGCTATCTTACTCTCTCAGGCAGGGCTGTTAGTTACACAAAGCACAGTAGTCTCCAAAGTGCTTAGTCCCTGAGCCTCCGTGCCTCCTCTGGGTCTCGGGGAGCTCAAAGACTGCGCGCCCCAAGACCTGCATGTCACTGGAAGGCAGAGAGGAATTCATCAACCTAACTGACAGCCCGGGAAACAGAGCTTAGCATACACCTAAGGTGCTGATGCTCAGTCCTCGAGGCACACTGGAACCACCACAGGGAAGCGCTTCAGACTCCCAGTGTCCCTGACACACCCAAGTGCTCTTGAGCTCCATCCAGCCCCTTCCCCCATTGGCCCTGCTGTGACCCTGATGCACAGCAGGGCTAGGCAGAAGATCTCTCCCTCCTGACTCTGAATCCTGTGCCCGCTCCAGAGGGCCAGCTCTTGGCACTGGGTAAGGCTTGACAGTTTCCATTTCTAACAAGCTCCCAAGCAAAGCTGCTGCTGCTGCTGCTGCTGCTGACCTAGGGAAAGAACCAGAACATTGAGGATCAGCACCCGGGGCCCCACCGACTGAGCTGTCTCCTCTGACTGGGGAGAATGTTTGCTGGCTGGAGAAACACCTGCCTGAGTGTAGTGCTGCTTGGTCCTCCATGCACATGCCTGGGGATGAGAGGAACAACATGACAAGAAGTCGGAAGTTCTGGGTGGGACCCCTGCTGTTGATCCAACTGCGCTGAGAGTAGCAGAGCTATGAACTAGCGTGCCTGGCTCTCGGGTCCACGTTCTTGCCACAGCCTCTCACTGCAAGCAGATCTTGTCCAGGCAACCATGACCGCACGCTCATGACCTGCCGGGAGCTGCAGGAGAATAAGTGTTGGGTTCCACCTGCCTCTCTGCGTCTCTCTTCCTCCACACAAAGCAAACCACGCCCTCCATCCCTTCCCTTCTTCTATCCGTGTCACAACAGAGCTGAGACATGTTTGCTGAGTGTCTAACATGTGCTATTTACACTCCACACTCAGAGCCCCAGCCGGGCACCATAACAGGGACAGATAGAAGTCAGCAGTGCAAGAGAGAGTGGGGCACAGTGGGGAACAAGGTGAACAGCTGGAATGGGAGTTACCAAAGGAGGAAGACACGGGCTCCTATGTTCTGCTTCTTAGGGCTGCCAGCCCTCTTCTTCCTGAGGTACTGGCGCAACTGCAGGTTAGATGCTGCACTTGCCAGTGTCACACAAAAAGAGGAGCAAAAAACATTATTTAATATTCACTATATGTGATGCTCTATAGGAGTGTTCTCCCTGAGACCCCCACATATAGTGTAGCAGAGTAGAACTAAATTCCAGTTTAAAGAACCAGCACTCCAACGCCACGTAGCCCTGCCACACAGTCAGGACTGAGGAGAACTAGGATGCCACGTAGCCCTGCCACACAATCAATCAGGACTGAGGAGAACTAAGAGGGACTACACTCTACCTCCTTCCAAGAACTGATCATTTTTTAAATGTGTTATTTATGGGCTGTGGATAGAGTACAAGTGCCATAGTGTGTGGAAGTCAGAGAATAACTTGAGAGAGTTGGTTCTCTCTTTCTACAGTGTGTGTCCTGGGAATAGATCTCAGGCCATCAGACTTAGCAGAAAATGTCTTCATCCACTGAGCCATCTCATTGATCCCAAGACCCAGGCTTTTGTGTAGGATGACAAACTCCCTGGAAGTATGTGTCTTGAGCTTAATATGATAGTCAACAACCAAGTTTCATTATCCTTAACACACCAGATATTCTAAATTATATTTACATGATGTTCATAAACTGTGCAGACCAGTGGTAAGCCCTTGGTAGGTAGGTGGGCCTCTTGACAAATGCTCTCTGCTAAGGAGGAGTATCCCTGAGCTAGCTACAGCATGGTCAGCTAGCTCTCATCACCAAGCCTCCCTCAGGACCAGAGCTACACTAGATGAATGGGTTAGAGAGGCCAGCAGCTTGAGATGGTACAACTGAACACTTGTAGTAGAGCTAGAGCATGGTTCTTAGAGCACCCTCCAGAAAAGTGGGGCTCAGCCTGACCTTCCTCTTTCATGGACAATATGTGGTTTCAGATGGCTTCCCTGTGACCATTAGTGGTCTCCCGTTCTAGCAGCTGACTTCTACTGTCATCTCCCAATGAGATCAAATCATCCAGTCTTCCAAGGCCCTGAGACTAGAACTCAACCCTGGGTTCAGTTTTGACTCTTGAAATGAAGATGTCAGCCAGGCCCATCCCTGAATTCCCGCTCAGCTCAAAACTCCCAGCCACCCTCAAGACATCAACACCAGGTCACTAACACACACCCTCCAACAGACCAGTCACTTCTCATTGCTCTCGGCTGCCCACCAGAATGAAACGGTTAGAAGCTACTGCTGAATAAACCTCCCTGCTGGGCAGCTTTAAGAAGGAAGTACTATATTTTCTGCTAAGAGAGAAGAGTTATCAATGGTCCTAATTACGTACTTCAAAATTACCTAATTGGTAAGATACTCCCAGGGTTACAACAGCGGCATGACTATCATGGAAGCAACCAACAATTTTCTGCTTGGACTTAAAGCCTATTCAACAGGAGGGAACTTACAGCTGACGCTGTAAAACCTTGTTGAGCCCCGTGGCTGGGAAGGTCCTAAGGGGAACCCATAACTTCTTTGCTAAATGAACAAGTTATCAGAGTTCTCTGCCTACGTTTATACCCACAGGTCCGTGCTGCTCTCAGTTCTCACCAGAGTAGGTTCTGCTTGTAGTTCTGCAGCAGCTGTTAATTCAGACACTTACAACTGGTCTTAGGAGTACGGCTGAATGGCTGTTGAGCCCTGGGCCCTAAGCCTAACCCTAAACCAACACCTATATCAACACTCCACCCCAAGGCTCAGAGAACACTGGAGAACAACAGGAAGAAGAAAATGTAAGTAGCGGGATAGGTAGTTCTGGAAGAGTCTTCTGGATGTGACATCCTGTTAGATGGGGCTGTCCAAGTCCCATTCTGCATAGGGGAGGGGGCTTTGAGCCTTTTCTCTCCATCAGGGCCTATGGGCAAGTGATGGTTGCTGGGGAAAGGACTGTCGTCTTTAGTGGTATTATCATTGATAAGTTGCCTGAGCTACAGTGAATAACCCACACACATGATCATGAGGACAACCAGAATTGTTAGTAAAGTCAATGGCTCACAAAGAAAGATATTAAATGAGGTAAGGCTTGTTGGGAAAAAGAATTTCAGTGAGAGGGGAAAAAGGGATGAGAAGGGCTGATGGAAGTGGTGAAATGATAAACATTCATTACACATACATACATACGCATGCATACACACACCTATATGTATATATACATGTATGTATGTTTGTATATGGAATTGAAAAAGAATAATAAAAAGTTAACATTTTAAAAGTTAAAAAAATAAAAAATAAACCCATGGACTACAGATTAAATCCTGTGGATGGAACAAAAGACCAGGAGGATCTACAAAAGAACTGAGGAGGTAAGCAGCCTGACCACAGGCAACCACAGACTAGAGAACTCAGGTCCCTGGGCTCCAGTAGCGAAGGAGGAGGAGCCTCCAGCCATCTCCACACAACAGAAGCAGAAAGGCAGGTGCCACATCCCTCCCCCTCTCTCCGAGGGTTCTGGCCACCTCGAGTTCTGGCTCACTGGGGCTCAGAAGTCACCTCATGAGCCTCCATGGCTTCCCAGTTCTGTGTGCAGGCCTGGCACTAACACTAGTGTGCACTGTCTCTCCCTGACTGAAATGTGAACTAGACACAGGGGCCAGGGCTGAGCTTCCTCTCTGGAAGACCTGACAGGGGCCAGGCCCTGGGTCCCAACTGTTGGCTCTGCGCGCCTTCTCAACCCCAGGCCGCCTTCATCTGAACCAAGCCTCAAACTCTGGGCATCCCTGAGGAGCTCCCTGTGGTTCTCACCAGAGAACCACTAACTCAAAGAGAGGCAAGGAAAAGGGAGGAGCTTTCTTCAGAAGTGAAGAAGATGAGAAGAGGACAGAGAAAAAATGAAGATGAGGGCAGGGAGAAGAGCCCAGGGACCTCGCGGTTTCTGGCAGCTCCTGAGAACCTACAGAGTTACTGCAGACAGGTAGGACTGAAGAGAGAGACCAGTGGCAAGGACAGGAGGCCTCAGAAGCCAGGCCAAGGAGCCACAACATTATCCCCCAGCCCAGGCATCAGCACATTTTCCCATAATGATGGCTTCTGATTGCCCAGCTCCGACACAGTGGTGCAGAGGCAGCCATTAAAATGTGGAATTGAATATGTGTGGCTGTGGTACAATAAATCTTTATTTATAGACACAAATTGTAATTTCTCATGTTCATGTGTCAAAAAATAGTATTTCTTCTTTTGGCTTTTCCCAACCATTTCAAGATATAAAAACCATTCTTAGCTCATGGGCCACAGAGAGAGATAGGTAGGCAGGCAGTCAATCTGTCTGCCTCTGCCAGCCCCTGCCCCCGCCCCAGAGGATTTTACAATGGTTTAGATAAGTAAAGGGAAAGATCTCAGCAAAGGAAGTAAAACCTATAGACGTCCCCCTGGGCAGTGGTTTTCATTTCCCCCACTAGGGGAGTGAGAGACAGCTACACCAGAACCGTTTCCACCACAATCCTAAGCCACCGCCTCCTATGAGAGGCAAATTAAAAGTGACTATGTATGCTTGTATTTGGATAACAGCCCTTCATGCTAGCAAAGTAAACCAACACAAATCACTTTACCCCTCACCACACATCTGGATCAACTTCTCACAAGGAATACTTCAGCATAAATCATGTAAAGTGAGATAGATAGATAGATAGATAGATAGATAGATAGATAGATATACATACATATATACATACACACAAACACACACACACACACACACACACACACACACACACACATATATATATATATATAGTGGTTATTTGACTTTTTCTCTCCTGTCTCTCCTCTAGGTTTCCAGGTTAGTAAATGCAGGGCAGGTTTGGCCTGTGCAGTTCTCCCTTTCAGAGCCCAGAAAGGCAGATGTCTCTGAACCTAATACAGACTGTGCATGTGTGGGGTGAGATGTCTCTTGCTCCCTCAGCTGAGGCATCTGTGCTTGGCAGAGGAAGTGAGAGTCCCAACCCTCAAGCAACCAAGAGCACGGGACAAGGCCTAAAGCCGTCCCTCCAGCTGGGCCACTGTTGTGGCTTTCGTGAGACTTACGGTAGAGCGTGTGCAACCATGCAGGTCCATGCCTGACTGAATGTCCTTTGTCTACCACCACAGTACTTAATGAATCTTGATCAAGGGGCCCTCTGTTTGAACTCTGACTGAACCCTGAAATCTGGGTGCTCAATCCCACTCAAAGTAAAGCAGTTTGAGTTACACAGGGATTCTGACAACTTCTAAGTATATCTGCCCCGTATATACATTTTGGGACTGAGGGTAACCACAGGTTAAGTCTGAGGACCCACTAGACCAACTGTGTGTGAGTCAGGCTTTAGCCAAAACTCTGTTGGTCACCGCACCTCCTCGTGTCCCTACTTTAACTGGAGGGCGACAGTGCTTCTTGGGGTCTCCTGAAACCAGTGTCAACTCAGAACCAGTATGCAATAGACCCCAGAAAGTCTGATTATTTTCTTCCCAGTGTACAGTTACTCTACAAAAAAGCCACAGGCCCCTCTGGGGAAAGATAGGAGAAAGGTAAAACTCTATGATATTATAACAAGATCCTTGGTCAAAGAGTCCTGGCCTTCCCTTCATTCAAGAGGTTCTGAGTCTGGGTTCATCAGCAGTGTTGTTGGTGTTAACCCAGGCAATGGGACACCAGCACCTGCTTGCCAGCCATGACACCATTAGCAATTACATTCAAGTGTCTACTTGATTCCATCCTTCTAAAAGGCAATGCCAGGTCAGATACCAGAATCTATTTTACACCCAAACCTATACTTCTAATCCAGGCAGGCCAATCGAGCCGTCATGGCCCGTTGTCTCCTTCCCTGTATACCTGGCTTTTTGTAGTCTGTCCTTCCGCACCACGTCTCTACTTAGTCCAAAGCAGCTCCAGGACGCTGAGCGGAACCACTTCCTGTGGTGCGGCCTCTGAGGGATGCCTGTCCAAGCCTGCCTTCTTCTCTAACTGCAGACACCTCCATCCTTAATAGATGAAGAGAGACTTCAAACAGTATCTGAGTTCTGGGACAAAAAAGAAAGCAAAATGGGGAGCTGACGCTGGGCGAGCTGCCATTCACCTCAGATCTCCCGACAAGAAAGCTTGCTGCAGGATAAAACCTCCTTTTAAAAATTCCACAAACCAGGAGACATACCCTCAGGACACATCTCTGAAAGTCCGTATCTCCAATTTTCCAAGGGCTGAAAAGACTGGAAATTTCTCCAGCCAGATCAAAGGAAATGTATCTCCAAGCTGGACCCACCGGAGTGAAAGCAGAGTCCACGCCCAAGGTCACCAATGTTGTCATTGCTGACACAGAGCCCAGGGCACTGGCCCTGGAGCTGGTCGGGCTGGGTTTGGGTCTTGGTCTGCATCATCTCTAACAAATTGCCTTAAGTAAGTTTCTTGACTTCTTCCTGACTCAACTTCTTCCTCTGCAAAACAGATGGACCAAAGTCTGCCTTATGGGATTATTATGATGCATCAAAAGGTACATATATGTACATAAGGGCTGAGCAACTGTCCAACTGCTATCACCACCTATAAGCACTATGTAGGGTTTCGAAATAAAAGTGCCCCGCCCAGGAAGTAACCCCAGCCTTGGCATGCCCGAAATGATTGCCCTCTGGAGGCCCTGGGACAAGCACTATTGTTCTTCCTTGGTCACCTAGATACCTCCCCTAACTGACAGAGCCCTGCTTTCCCATGGGCCTCCTAGACCTGGAAGTGGCGAGCTCAGCACACAGGAGGGGGTTCGGAACCGTGTCTGCTTCCACGGAGATCCTCAGCCCACTGTGACAGACAAGTGAGTATGTAGAGATGAAGATACCCTCGTCACATGGCACAAACAGCCACCCAGGGAGGCTCTACTTCCGCTGCCGTTCATCCTCACCCACACTTTCCACCAAATCCGTGTGCCATGCTCAGGGCAAAATTGGCAAGATAAAATTATTCCAGCACCATCTAAGCCTTCTGCTTCCAACACCTTGCGACCCCAATTTCACGTTGGCTACATAGATCACTCATAGTCTCCGGACTGTCACGGTCAAAGGCACCTCAATGCCAAGCTCATAAGCAAGGCCTCTCTGAGACCACCCAGAACATGGACCTCACATTCTCCCAGCTCTTCCCTGGCTGTGACCTCAGCTTCTGTCCCCTGGGCTTGCAGACTAAACTTCCCCTGGTCAGTTCCACCCTGACCTCACTGCAGCCGATCTCACAACAAGCAGCTGAACTTCATCAGAAATGAGGCCAGCGAGTTGCTGCCCCAGTTGTACAGAAAGATGGATGGGGGCACACATGGCCAGTGGAATCCAGGTCCTGGCAGACACACATTGGACAGTCCCGTGGGGATTACTTCTCACATGGAATACTATTTCCAAGGCAGATAGTGGCTCTGGGTCCAGGTTGTAACCCTAGGAGCATTTTGTCCCAAGAAAAGATTGGGTGGGGGTGGGGGTAAGACAAGATTTCTCTGTGTAGCCTTGGCTCTTCTGAACTCGCTTTGTAGACCAGCCTGGCCTCAAACTCACAGAGATCTGCCTGCCTCTGCCCCAAGTGCTGGGATTACAGGCGTGTGCCACTGGGCCTGGCATGAAAAGACAATTTTTATACATTATAATGGTGTGTTTGACCTTGAGATCCAAGGCTGCTGTCATCCTCTACAGATCTCTAATATAAGCACAGCAGTGACTGGCTCCAGAGCTCAGAAGAAGGAAATTGGTTCATGAACTTCTTGACTTCCCATGAAAGCAAAGCTAGGATCCCAGGTCTCCTTGGTGTAACCTTCTTGGCCTGTGGCACAGCAGATGGAGATACGTGTTAACTGTTTACATCTGTGGGGCTACTCTGGAGGCAATCATTCTTGTCTGTCACTGTCCTTCTAACTCCAGCTTCTGGGCTGGCTTCACAAAAGAGAGCAAGGTCTCCACCCAGAGAGAGACTTCCTGCCAGGAGCATGGGCCTCGGTAGATCAAAGAGGAGCTTCTTGCTGGACATAAACACTTCATCTATAGGTGACAGGCATTGTCTGGGGCTGGGCTTATGGAGTGGGCTGAGTAGTCACTGTGTCCTTGTTCAATGTCATGCCTCAACACACTTCGCCAAAGATCTCATTTGGTATTTGTTGGTTTCTTCAACTACTTAGTTCAGTTATTAAAAACAAAAATCAACAAAACAAAAAAAACAGGAAGCAGGACTTGTGTGTACCCTGGCAGTAAACAACCTGAGGTCAAAATAATGCTGTCTGTCCACAGTGATGTGCGTTCTGGGTCAGCTACATGATCTAAGGCAGATTGGGTCTCACCATCCAGCAGTCTAGCCCCAGTGACCGCTGCTGGCAATCTAACCTGCAAATAAGAACTGGGATCTATGGTCTGATGGGTCTCTCTCACCACAAAACCCTTGCAAGCTCAAGCCAGACAAAAACGTCAGCATGGAGGAGGAGAGGCAGGACTGAGGTCTGCTTGCAGAGGCGCTATTGTGCATTTATTGTTTCGGGGAAAGGGAAAGTCGGCTCTCTTCAATGTAGTGAGGCCTGGTATATCTATCCCGCTCCAGGCAAGCTCTACACCCCAGAGTAGTCAGCCAAGACAAACTGAACTTGATTGATTGGTTTTTAGGTTTCAGTTCTTGTTTTCTTTTTCTTTTAACGATGGGAAGAAACAAAATTGGACAGGCGGCAGAGGAGGCTCTGAAGGCAATTGGGGAGGTATGAATGTGATCCCAATACCTTAGATAAGTTCTCAGGAAGTTAATGAAACAATTCTTCATTTATTTTTAATGTTCACTCACCTGACCTGGCCATGCTCTGCATTGCACCGAGCTTGTTCTGATTCTTTCACCTCGTCCACCACCGTTTGTAAAAGCATCTGCGCACAAGGCTGAGTTCAGCTGTCATGTCCTCTAAGGAGACTTACAGGCTCCCTGACTCAGCTCACCTAGGACTGCTTGCCTGTCCCGTTTGAGGATGGGTAGAGTGGATGGTTGGTTTTGGCGTTCCGGAGCATGGGCCTACACTCCTGTCACGGAAGCCCTCTGTGGAGGTGTATCACATGACCCATCAGACGGTGAGTCGATGGCCAGGTCTCATGCTTGCTTGTTTTCCTCAGCACCAAGGGAAGAGAATGATTGTTAGTAGGCAGTGATGTTCGTGCAAAGATGTGCTCCAAAAGTCCCCCCTAAAACTCCCTTCTCACAGCACATATGTCAGAATGGCCTTCAAGGACTTTATGTTTACCAAAGTCAGAAGCCAGTCAGGAGGTGCGCACTCAGTGTGACAACAGAGCCAGCCAGGACACGTTTTCGAGCCTCTCTTTGTAACAGGGGCTGGATGCTCACTCAGCTGACGTCAGCACACAGTACCCTCCATCTGGATCTGATGGAAAACTGTTAGGTTTCACTGTCATCACAGTGAGACCGTGCGGCCTTCCATCCTGACTGAGGTTCACATGGTCACTGTGCCGAGCGGTTCTCGGCGCGGTCATCGGTCTGGAGACCATGGACTAGTAGCATCCCAGACACAGGTTATGGCTGCGTGTTGAACAGCCTCCTCTGATGCTCTATATGAAAAATATCCTGGGTCTTGCATGGGCCGCACCCCACCATTCCATTCACAGAAGGGACGAGAAGTCCAACTTCAAGTGAGTAACAATTTCTGCCCCATCTCATCAACAAAACAGACCATGACAATGAACTCAATGACTTGAGTCCTTACTAGTAGCTGCTAAGTGTTATTGTTTTTTAAAAAGCTAATAATCCATCTCATTTTAAAAATTAAACAAAATGTCAATATAATAAATTAGATTAATTAAACCTAAAATTAATGGAGTATAATCATGAAGGAGGAAGGAGTGAGTTCTTATATCTACATTTTCTCCCCATATACAACAAGCTGATGAAACAACAGATTTAAAAATGCTTTAATTTAAATAATTTATTCAGATTACATCTCAATTGTTATCCCCTCACTTGTATCTTCCTGTCCCCCCGCCCTCTTTCACCCTATTCCCCTCCTCTAGGCATTTGACAGAAGGGGACCTCCTCATCCACCATATGATCACAGCCTATCAGGTCTCATCTGGGTAGCCTGCTTCCTCTTCCTCTAAGTGCCACTAGGCAGATAAAATTTTCATGTACCTGCCATGAGAATTAAAACTGGCCAAAAGCAGGCTCACTTCTCTCTTTGGACGGCTGGAATTGTTAAAGAAAGGAGATGGGGTTCCTTAAATCAGCCTTCATTGTTGACTCCTAACTCTGTTTTTATTTCATGTTTTGTTATTATTCAGTCTTGCCCTCTGCTCAATAAAATGACGGCCTGACATTTCCTAAACAACCTTACATAATGTATCCAAACAAAGCACCATTTGAGCTTGTGTTTTCTGGACTGACGCCCTCTGCCACGTGAGGTCCAAGCACCTTTTTTACTTAGAGACTCAATGCCAAGGTTGCACCATAACACCCTGCGGCAAGCAAGAAGCCTCTGAGGCCTCCCAGAACAGGCTTGTATAAACAGGAGGTGTGACTCTTGAGGTAGACATGAAACATTCGTACCCTTCTCTGTAAATTTTAAATGAGGAAATAGCACTCATTAAACAAGCTAACCCCTCTTCTACATCCTGAACGGTCCAAACACACTCTGCTCTGCAGCATGCACTTCTATGGTTTAGCATGAAGGGGACCAGCCAGGGGCGGAGGAAGGGAGAAAGGAGCCTTGCTCCATAAGCTTACAGAGATCAAAGTAGTGTGAACAGAGCCAGCATGCCAGCGTGTGCTGGTTTGGGGGTCTCAGCAAGTGGACTCTCTATGCCAGGGCTATGGGTTCCTGGGCATCCGGCAACAAGAACCTCTTTTGTACAGTGGATGGACCATTGGAGCAGCCCTTGCTAATAGGTCCTGATTCTGCAAAGTGTATCTGGCTTTCCCTAGCCTTCATAACATGTCCTTCAACAAACACTTTCTAGGTGTCAATCACATATGATATTAATCATCCCATTGCCCTTATGTACATACAAATGCAATAATGAAAGAGAAGAAGGGTCTAACCTGTGTAAAATGTTTACAGTTTATCTGGGGACCAAAAAAATAGTCCTTTTGGAAAGAAATATAATGCTGTAAGCAGTTTTAATACTCATCAAACTTTGGTCAGAATTACATTTTAGGAGCATGTTTAAAAAAAAAAAACAAAAACAAAAAAACAGGGTCGGACGTGGTGGCGCACGCCTTTAATCCCAGCACTCAGGAGGCAAAAGCAGGCAGATTGCTGTGAGTTCAAGGCCAGCCTGGTCTATAAAGCAAGTCCAGAACAGTCAAGGCTACACAGAGAAACCCTGTCTCAAAAAACAAAAACAAAAACAAAAACAAAAACAAAAGAACCTCATCACCCTTGGAGATTCTAATTTGTGCGTCCTGGAATCTGGGCCCCTGAATTTTTTAAGAAAGAGTCACAGGATGTAAAATTAACATAACTGGTGAGGCAGGCATTCATATTGACTCCACACAGGACAATCATAAGTGGGGACCTATAGGGGTTAATAGAATATAGAAAGCAAGAGGAAAGAAGGTCTCAGCAAGACAAGTCACTCTGAGATCTGGATATGTTGTATTCCTGCCCAGAATCTCCTGACTGCACAACGTGGCTCTAGAGCGTTCAGATGCTGCCTTCTGCTCTAGTGATGATCTGTGGGTACCTCGTAAAGGGAGTCAAACCTCCTGGCCGACACGAAAGCTAAACACACTCACATAGAAGCATTGCTGTCACCACCACGCGGTAAGCCAGCCAGAATTTAACAACTTAACCCTGTAAAGGTTTTCTCTCCACCCATCATGGGGCTTCTGCATCCTGAATGGGACCCATCTGTTTCCACACAAGACTCCAGTGAAACTCAAACTTTGGCCTCAATGAAAACATGGAAAAGCAAGGATGGCCGCATACCTCATCTGCCCCACTGTGCTGGTGCCAGACGTGGAAACAAATAGAGCCATGGAGCCCAGCAGCACCACCTCCCTCAGAGCCACTGGGCAGGGAGCAGGCATGGGCAAATAAACACTTTAAGATAGGCCATGCAATACAGGACCCATCCAGACTCAGAGTGATTCCACCGACCCCAGCCAAGGTCAATTCCAATTAGAGCTTCCTTTTCTGGGGGCTCATAGTCTCCTGGCTCAGGGCTCATGGTACAAAAGGCCACAAGTGAGGGCATATGCCAGCAGGTAAAAGAAAGGCAAAGACATCACAGAGGTCACAGAGTAGCAGCAAACCACTGTACACAGGTCTAAGGTCCACATCCACCCACTCAAGCTTAACCTCTTCCTCCGGGAAGACTTCATGGATCCTGCTCACCTATTTTTCCTCTGAACAGTTAAGAGTATATGTCTGCAATTAGGCAGGACCACTGGACCAACAGCATTAGCATCACGAGGACGTCACTGGAACTGCGATTTCTCAGGCCCCAGCCCACACAAAGGGCACACTGGAACCGTGAGACCTAGAAATCTGTGTTCTAACAAAGTTATCTTGGTATCCAAAGTCAGGCTGGGGGTTGCAGGAAGGCTGAACAAGGCTCCGGGCCTTGGTTAGTCACTGAACACTGGTGCATCTCTCGATATTGCTATGTTCCTGGCTCCCAGAGAGTGAGTTCATGACAGGGCCTGGTCTCAGGTACATATCCATATCCCAGCATGCTTGGGGTGAGTGATCACAGTGAGCTCACAGTCCACCAACACACAGGATGTAATAAAATGCAATACTTGGATTTGGATCTCCACACTGAAAAGGGCAGAGGTAGGAGATGCCAGAAGCCTCATTGTTCGTATGGCTTTTGCCAGTGACAAGCCTTTGTTTCTTCTTCCTTGAGCAGACAGACCACAGACATCGGGAATTCACTGCCTCCACATCCACTCAGCAAATATTGACTGACAGTGGGTGCCAAGCACACAGATGTTTGTGAACATGAGAAAACCAGAAAGACAAGATCCGTGCTCTGAAGATGCTGGACTTCCCACTAACAAAAGACCCAACAAGCATGATAAAATCCATCCAATTATGCAAAGATACTGGATGGGAGCAAAACACAAGGAGACACGTATGAAAAGGTCATATAAGACTCATTTTTTGTACACTAGTGAATTTTTTTAAAAATGTAAAGCAAACCCAAATTGAGGGACATTCTATAAAAAAAAAAAAAAAAACTACAAACAAACACACAAACAAATCCTAACCAATACTCCTGATAAGCCACAAAATGAAACAATCTGATGTAGCAAAAATGTATTGCCATCCATTATTTTGTATACTGGTTGAAAAAAATTAATTTACACCAACTAAATTATACCAACTGAATAAAATTTACAAGGTAACAGACAGACCCAGGGACATCCTATGAAATGAGCTAAGTTATACTCGTGGCAAATGTCATCATCATGAAGGAAAAAAAAAAAAAAAAGATGGTTGGAAGGAGGTTAGGAAGACATAGCAGATAGATGTTACATGGGATCTTAGGAAAGGCATTTGTGGGGGAACTGCAGACAAAGGAAGTTCTGATTTTAGTGAGCAGTTTAACACCAATGTGAAATCCTTGGTTCCAGAACTATCAGGCTCCACAGTTGCATAAGATATGAACTTTAAGGAAAGCTGGCCAAAGGGTATACCAGATGTCTCTGTACTAAAATTGGTAACTTCTCAGTATAATATTCAAGATGATAATTCTACTCATGAAAGCAGTATCCAAGGAGAAAGGGCTGTTACAAATTGTGTCTTTAAGCAGAGGGATGCCTCATCTTGCTTTTGGGCAAGACCCTGAGCCAGGTTAGGTGTCAACCAAAGGTTTAGCAAATGCGACCAAGTCTTTTTTGCTGGATTCTGAACAGTGCAATGCTGGGTTCCCTTGAGTGCTCTCCTTGGATGGAACCCCACAGTGCTATAGCTGTGTGCCCAAGGTAGATAAAGCTTCTGGAAAAGACAGAGATAATATGTAAAGAAGATAGGGCTCTAACAAGGCCAGGAGCAAAGCATCTCCTCCTTCCTTGTCTGGAACCAGCCCAGGTCTCTCCTTTCTAGAACCCCCTTTAGTTCCTTCTTCTTTAGATCCTATGGCCCAATATTTTCAGCATCTGAGCTTCTCTTCTGGGTACTGTCCACACACGTCTCCAGAACCTCATGAGTCAGGCTGCAACGCCACCAAATGACAAAGGATGAATAAATGTTCTACCAAAAGCTTCCAATTTCCAACCCTTTAGAAAAGAGGACAACGTCATCTGAGAGCAAAACAGCCCACTACTGAGAGCTGACAGCTGACCAATCTCTCTCTCTCTCTCTCTCTCTCTCTCTCTCTCTCTCTCTCTCTCTCTCTCTCTCTGCTAGGTAGCAGCTCCCCATCTGCAAAGTGACAGGCTACAATTAGTTCACTCCAAGACCCTTCCCCGTTCGCACATCATGTGATGAGGAGTGTGTCAAATGAAATTTTGCATGGTGATTGCAGCTGAAAGGTAAAGCGTGGAGTTGTGACGGCAGCCACGACAAGCTCCAAGGGCTCTCACCCCAACTGAGTCACCGGGATCACGAATGACAATCATTACTGTTAATATAATAATACCTTAAATTGCATTTCCATTTGCATGGCACCTTTATATGCATTACCTCATGTGATCCTCATAAAGCACCCTGTGAGAGCAGCAGGAAATGCGTCAACTCTCTTGTACAGAAAAGAAACCTAAGTTGGGCAGACATTTGACTATCCATGCCAGTATTGAGTGCAGAACATGGGTCATGATATGCCTGATACCATCTTACTGTCATAGTAGCCCTTGACACTCAGGACACCACCCATCGCTCTGTCTCTACAGGATGTGTCCAGGCTAATTCATACAGGGAAAGGCAGGAATATGCTTCCTCATCAGAAAGGAAGTTATCCAAAAGATGTCCATGCTGTCTCACACTGTCCATCCAATGGGCACCTGGGAGCACAGTCCCCTCAGAGCTGAAAGCACCCTGCATTTGCTTCCCTGTGGCTCAAAATAGAACTGGTGAGATGCCACAGCTGAGCCCACTGCACCATCAGATGTCTCAAAAATAGTAAAATAAAGAGAAACGAGAGTGTGAAGGAAAAGACTCCAATTTCAAGGTTAGTACCCCACACAAGTGACAAGAAAAGGAGGATGGCCAAAGCCAGGGTGTGAAGGGAAGTTCCCTGTAGAGATGCCAGGTTTCTAGCTGCTCAGTCCCACCATAGGACTCATCGGCCAAGCCTTCCCACAAGTAGTAACCCTGTCACCCTGCACTATGTGGCTGCTTTTTGTAAAGGACATGAGATTGCTTACACTCCTATCACCCACAAGGATAGAAATGTGCTCCAGCCTACAGTGTCCCACCCACATGCAGCCCTGTTCTCCCACACCCACCATCAACAGAGCCTGCCTAGCCAGGCAGACCCAAAGTGGATGACCACTGACTGCCACACTGGAAAGGGCCAGCCAGCGTGAGAGCTTGGCTGTTTAATTGGTGTGTGTAGTAAACCAATCAGCCTCTCATTTGGTGAGTGTCTCCCCAGACATCAGTCCCCAGAGTGCCAAATGGAGTTGAAAACACTGATGTTGCCTCTGCACAGTCCTGTGAGGACAGTGCAATCACACTGGAAGAGACATTAAAATAATTCTAAGTGTCACACGGCCACTAAAACACCAGGGCATACTGTGTGCCTGGGGTCAAGACTGATGGGCAGACACAGCAGTGGTCTCCATTCCTCTGGTAGGTGGATCATGAAACTGAGTCCTGAGTATGCCCTAGACAGGGAAGATCCCCAGAGGCTGCATCCTCCACTAAATGCGTGAAGGATGTCCCACCAGGAACATCTACACTGGTAAGAATAACCACTGTTGTGGAGGTAGCATGCACTCTCTTATTTTCATTTTGTTCCTTAAGTTAAGGGTCATTTGCTAAAGCCACTGTGTCACCTGGCCTAGCCTATTAACCCAACTAAGTAATTTCCAGAAAACATAGCATGATCCAATCAAACAAGAAAAGGGATTTCACAGAAAACAGCCAAGTCTCTTCCTACTTCCTTAAGCCACTAAAGGGGTAAAACTGATACCCTATAAAGGACAAGGCCAGGCAGATGGACTCTAGGGACAGCAGTTCCTTATTATGCCTGCATTTAGGCTCTCTGAGGATGTGCCCAAGAGTTTACCAGCTCTCCTTATCTCAAGCACCCAGACTTTCAGCCCTGGCTACTGACCTCTCTCGTCAGACACAAGTTTCTGGTCACAGTAGGTAAGCCATGCCGCAAGGGGTCAAAAAGAAAACAGTGATCTTTCAGGAAACAGAAAAGACACAGAGGTGCACAAGTAGAAAACAGAGACCACTTTTAGTGTTTCGTTGTCGTCATTTGGGGAGTACCAAAGACAGAACAGGAGGCTTCATGCATGCTCGGCAAGCATTCAACCTCTGAGCTATCCCCTCAGCCCCACATATTGCCTTGGGACGCAGTAAAAGGTAATTGCCCTTGGCCATAAAGAACCAATACAAAATGAAAGGACACACGCAGACACCTCATTTATCATATTCACAAACTTTAAAACCTGTACAGGCCCCCACGTTGCATGTAGTATGGGGAGATGAGGCTCATCAGCACCACACGCCAAGAAGGACCCCTCGGTGGAGGTCAATTTAGTAATGTCTGTCAGCATATAACCAGAAAATCACTTTCAATTCCGTCTGCACATCTCCCAGAAGCTGACCCAGAATCTAGCCTGGTACATGTGCAAAAAGACTCATGTGCGAGATTAATCATTGTTTGAACTGCAACAGATGGAAAACAGCCTAAATGGCCACTGGTGCAATCCACATGAGGACACCCAACAGATGAAAAGTCCACCTCGAAGTTTACGAGAGCTGGTTCTGCAGGGTGGGGAAGGAGTCAGCAGGCTCTCAACATTCACAGGTCCTCAAGTCAGGATGCTGCAAGGCAGCCTTACCCCCGAAGACACTCCAGGAACATGATTCAATATTTGACAAGGTGTGAATCTGTTTCCATGCACCTCTTGAGTGTTATGCTTATTTTAAGCACATGGAACATTAGCCGTAATGCAGACAACGCCACAACAGCTGTGTTTCCATCTTCCTCACTGTCCTGACGTCACAGCCAGTAAATACAAGCTCCAAAAATGAACAAGCCGTGTCATCCCCACCAGCGTGCTTCAAAAGGCCACACACACCTTCCCCCAGATGAAGGATTCTGAGCCATCCCTCACTGCGTCCCTCAGCACAGACTGGCTAGTTAGCCATCTGGGGCCAAAGCCAGGCAGCTGAACCCGAAAAACAACATTCTATCCCCAACTCAGCAGCAGCCTTTCAGGAGAGAAATTTTGCAGCATTGTTAGAATTAGGTAGAAACACCCACCTTTCAACTTAGGAGCAAAGTTTGCCAGACCCTGTCCCACACGGCCCTCTCCTCTCAACCCTCCCCAACTCCTCCCGCTCTGGGACTTCACTTCTACCTCGGTTTCTCACCCTCCTTGTCCCCGCCTGCTTTACTCTGCTCCAGTGGACAAGAGACATGACCATGTAGGATCCTGCCTCAGGACCTTGGTGCTGACCCTGAGTCTCCTTTCCCAGAAATCTGTGCGGCCTCCCATCTGCCTGTCCTTTAGACTCTGTAAGAACCCACCTCAGTGAATCCCACCCTTGGATCCCCAACTCAGATTACAAGAGGGAGCAAGATGGCTCAGCAGGTTAAGGTATCTGGCCTTCAAGCCTGGGGAAGAGCCTACAACTCAGGGAGTAGAAGGAAAGAAATTCACATTGTCCTCAGACCTCTACACACTCACAGCATACACTGTCAATCTCCCCCTTACACACACACACACACACACACACACACACACACACACACACACACACACATTATATAAGATAGATAGGTAGATGGATAGATAGATAGATAGATAGATAGATAGATAGATAGATAGATAGATGTAAAGAAATAAGGAAGAGTGTCTTCGCCTTGATTTCTCTCTAAAGTACTCGCTAGTGCTTTAGACACTTAGCTGGGAGCTGTTTTACTTTCTGGACTGTAACCTCTGTAAAGAAAAGGACTTTTGTCCACCTTACTCCCTAGAGCATCTCCAGCACATAGCATGGAGCAGATGACATTTAACAACTCTCACCGGGTGAGTGGAAAACCTCCGGATATATCTCAAGCCTGGAGAGATGAGTGGAAGACTCTAGCAGAGGATCCCGTTAGGAGAGGAGTACATGGCAGCTGGGAGCCGCTGAAGAAGAAGTAAGGCTGCAATTTATTAACAGTATGACTTATCAATTTCACTGACTGTAGGAGAGGCATAAGAAAAGCAAGTATAAACAGGGCTAAGAAAAGGCAGGGGACTGGAAATGATGGTGCACGCCTTTAATCCCAGCACTCAGGGAGAGAGAGGCAGGCAGATCTCTGGGAGTTCGAGGCTAGTCTGGTCTACAGAGTGAGTCCAGGACAGCCAAGACTACACAAAGAACCCCCCCCCCCTCTCTCTCTCTCTCACACACACACACACACACACACATACACACACACAGAGGAGGAAGTGGGCGGTGGCCACAGGAGAAACAGAGGCTGACAACTGAAGAGAGAGGAAGCGAGACCACGTCTAACTGCCGCGTTCTCTCTTCTCCCCTCAAGCATCTCAGCCCAACATCTTCAGAGTAAAGTAGACCCTCCCAGCATCAAATGCAGCCCACTTTCAGAGGAGAGCTCACAAAAGAAATCACAGAGCACTTGCTGGTCCTAGAAGAAATACCCACTACTCGCCTCCCATCTTGGCTGATAATGGAAACGGAGCACAAAGAACAGTGAGACAAGACCCAGTGCTAGAACCTGTCAGGTCTGAAAAGGGCTGTGTTCCGGCAGCAAAAGGAAGGGTCACAGCTGTGCCTCCTCACCAAGTGACCTTGGGCAAGGTCATCCACATCACTCTAGAACACAAGTCCTTCCTCTATAAAAGCAAAACTAAAACCGTCTCCTCTCGGTGCCCTGCCATGTGCCTGTAATTCCACTATCCAGGGGCCTGAGACTGATGAATCAACAAAGTTGAGGCTAGTTTCATCTATGTATCAAGTTCCAGGCCATCCAAGGCTATAACACAAGACTCTATCTCAAAAACTAAACAAATAAACAATTAAGATAATTAAATGAGCTTTGAAGATGGCTTAGTAGGTAAAGTGCTTGCCTATGCAAGTGTGAGGACATGAGCTCAGATGTCTCCCGTCAAATAAAAAGCAAAATGCATAAGTATGTATCTGTAACTCCAGTGTTGGGGAGTCAGTCCTGGGGCCCACTGGCCGTCTGGTCACACACAGAAAAATAATACATAATCTGTCTTGCCTGGTGGGTGGATGCACGTGAGATTAGCACTCCATTCCACGGTACCAACAAAAGTCAGGAAGTACAGCCTGGATAACACCCAGTTTGATAACGCCCAGCCCTAGTGTGCAAGGCCTCAGTCTCTCAGGACGCCACGCATTTTGCCATCCGACCTTTGGCAACCTGGCTGAACCCCATGGCTTCTAATAATTTATAGATCCGGAGTCTAGGCTTTCTTCCAGCCACATGACCAGACCAGCAGCCAGTGAAGACACCCTTATCTCTTCCTTTCCAACATGCACGCCTCTCCTGTTCATCTTACTGCACTGGCTCAGACCTGCAGTTCAATGCTGAAAGAGGGGTGATACTGGGCACTGTTTCATTCTTAAGTAGAATGGGGTGTGCTACAGCTGGGATGCTGGTGTCCCCTGAAGGCCCTTGTGTTAAAGGTTCAGTTCCCAGCCTGTGCTGACATTGGACAATGAAGAGAATGAAGTCAGATCACTGGAGAAGCGGGTATGGCCTTAAAGAGGTATTAACATTCTAGACCTTTCTCTTCCTCTGTAGTCCTCAACCTTCTTGATGCTGCAGCCCACCCCCCATGTTTTCAACAGCTCAGCAGAGCAGCACGTGGGTGGCCTCCCTTCATTGGGTTTAACAAAGCTCTAGAAAGCGGTAGAATTGCCAGGGAGTAATGGCCCACTCCTTTAATCCCAGCACTCGGTAGGCAGAGGCAGGCGGATCACTGTGCGTTAGAGGCCAGCCTGGTCTACAAAGCAATTATAGGATAGCCAGGGCTACACAGAGAAACCCTGTCTCAAAAAACAAACAAACAAACAAAACAGTAGAATGCCATGAGCCAAATGCCAGCTTTCAGCATCACGAGGAGTGATCCCTGTGACCTTGAACATACTGTCACTCCTCTCTTAATCCCGAGAGGCCACCAACATCACCCCTTACATGCACCCTTCCTCTCCCACTATAGAGCTCTCAGCTTTACCTTGTTGCTGCAATCCAAAGCTCTCACTAGCCCCTAAAACTCATAGGCCTACCAATATGTGAATGGGACATCAAGTGTAGATGTAGGCCACTGGTAGCCCATCCTCACAGCCTGAGCTTGTACCATGGAAAGTAACTGATGGTCTAATTTTCTCGGGTGCAGAAGGGAGCACTCTCCACTGGGGTACTTCTGGAGAGGTGAGCATTCCCTCCGGACACTGGCTACAAACAAGGGATAACTTTACAGGTGGGGAAGATGACCTCAAGTCTCCCCAGCTGTTTAATGGTGGCGGTGAGGCCAAGCAAAGAGCATAGGAGGGGGGAGGAAAAGGAAGAGGGAAAAAGAAGGGGAAGGAAGAGAAGAAGAAGGAAGCTGAGGGGGAGAGGGAAGAAAGCAGCAGGACTGATTTTCACCTCAAGCACCTACCTGACAGTCCTTCAGTTCTCACAGCTGCCCTTGTGGGCATTGCACTATGCTGTCTTCTTGCAAAGCACACCCATTCCAACCAACAGCCTTGCTCAAGGTCCTGGAGTCAGGAAGTGACAGAACCCAGGTGATATCAAGGACCCCAGATCCCAATCAGTACATGTGCTCCACTCTGCCTCTTGGCCTCCCAAGCTACAGGAATTGAAACCGCTTGTCGAGCTACTTAATACAGCAGCAGCTACATAATGGGGGCTTAACAGCGCTCCCCAGTTGATGTGGTCAAAGGTGCCGCCTGCTGAGCAAAGGCAATTTTCTCATCTGCAAAGCCAAGACCAGACTTCACTCCCAGCCCTCACACACAGCGAAAGCTTGGCAGGAAAGGCTTTCACAGCCACCCTTTCTCTACCTCCCAAACACCTTCAGAAATAGGAGCCTATGAGGGAGCCTGTTGCAGCCTCACACCTCTGAGAGACAGGGAACCCATGGAAGGTTCTGTGCAAGGTCCCACACTGGGACGGTTACCCATCCAGCAACAGCAGCCACCAGCTATCATCTCAATGTCTCCCACAGCCCCCTGTCATTTGAAAACAAAGATTCCGAATGTCAAAACAGCATGGGGGTGAGGGGGTGGCATTTGCCACTGAGCCTGAAGACCCAAGCCCAGTCCGAGAACCCAATGGTGGAAGGAGAGAACTGACCATCTGCAGGCTGCCCTCTGACCTCCGCATCCACACTGTAGTACATCACCGTAGGTGGGGACACCTGGAATGACATTTGCTCTCCTTTCAAAATCTGGGCACCAAAATGTCTGTGGACTACTTACTGCATCAGCCCCAGGAAAAAGTGGCTTCCAGTCCGGTCGCCGGAGAAGAGTCAGGGGGACTTTAGAGGCCACAGCCCAATCTCAGTGGTCTGTTTATTGTCAGAGGCCATCCCCACGGTGCCTTCCCCTTCTCATCAAGGCCAGTTTATTTGACTGTGACTCATCCAGAAATCAGGGGGACATGAGAGGCACCGTCTTCCAGGACATGGGCTAGTCTAGAGAGACAGCAAATTACTTGGATCCCAAAGCCAAAGCAAGTGCCACAGAGGATGCTAATATTAGGCCCGAGCAATGCTGAGGACTGGCCAATGTATGCAGCAAGAGTGCAGCCTGTCCCTTTGTCCCCAAGATCCACGCCTCCTAAGCCACTAACCTGGCTTGGCGTCCAAACTACCACACCACACCACAGGAAGCCAAGAACAAGGCATCTTCCATACATTTTCCACTCTCTTGTGGGGAAGGGAGGGTCTTCTAACCTTACTCCAACTTGTAAGACACACACAACCAACCACCGATGCCTGACATCAAAATGTGGTGTTCCTCCCCCTGCAGCCTGACTGAGGAAGTCACCAATCTTTCATGTTCTGGTAACTCCAGCGTCTGCTGCCAACAAGCATGCTCAGTGACAGGGCTCACTATAGCAAATGACTCGGAGAGCCAAGGGGCCACATGTTATGTGACAGAATTTAGGTGACAAGCAGTAGATTAGAAGCAATTTAGTGACATGAATCTGGGGGGGTAAGAGGGAATGGGGAGTGACTGTTGGTGGGAGATGGGGGTGATTAAAATGTTCTACAATTAGAAAACAGTGGCTACGCACCCTATGTAAGCCTTATAGCATATGGCTAATGTCTTAATAGAATGGATGCTTTACATAATTGACAAGATGCGAGGATGAACAATCGGAAGGTGATTTCCCACCCCACATCTCATCACTGTCACCCCTCCACTGGATCCCCTATTTGCTCCACATTCCTAGCAGACCTACAGTGTGGGGTCTGCATCCTACTCATCAACCTGCCTTTGCTCAGAATATCTCCAGAGAATGGCCATTCATCCTAAAGTGGAGCTGGCTAGTCTCCGGCAACCAGAATTTACCAGAGCTAAGGGGAGAAAAACAGAAAGGTGGCCATCTGCATTCTCAGAGAAGCTGGAGCCAGGAGGGAGGGAGACTGCCAGCCCAGTGGTTGACATCATCGACTCTGCTCCTCCTTGGTGGAGGGAACGTGCAGTCAGTTCAGGGCTTCAGGCATGGCCGACTTCAGAGGAAAGTAAATCAGGCATAAAAACTGCTAGAGGTTCCATTAGCAAGACAGAGCAAAAAATAGGATTCCCACATCCCCTGTTGCCCTCCGGGCCCCTCATATTGCTAAAAATAAAGCAACAAGCAATGGTATTTGCACTGGTAGAGTTCTCAGGAGCTCCTACAAAGCTAGACTTGCTAAGGGCCTTCTTCTTTCTGCTGGCCTCCTGCCTCCACCATCTCAGAGTGCTGCCAGGAAAGGCACTGGTCAGGGTGCATGCACAGTCATGAGGCTGAGAGGACTTCCCTCTGAGGTCCCACATCATGGATTTAGCCAGAGGGTGAAGGCCGAAATGTGTGACAAGGAAAGCATTCCTGTGGAACAGGGTCTAAACTAAACATGTGGTGGAGTCGGAAGAAAAGGAAAGAAACACTCCTTTTCTGACCTCATATCCAGACCAAGTCAAAACAAAACAGTGGAGGAGTCCATTCCTTAGGTCCTAACTTCCTGGCTGTCCAACACAAGGGTCTTGACATAAGCGGTAATCTCCTGGGGGAAGGACACTTGGGTGACAAACACAGATCTTGGAGACTGAGTGTTGGGTTTCCTGAGTTCAAATGCTGCCTCTGCTGCTTTCTAAATGAGTGACTGTGTACAAGGATTTTTTTTAATTTTCTTTCTTGAGATAAGGTTTCTCTGTGTAGCTTTGGCTGTCCTAGACTAGTTTTGTAGACCAGGCTGGCTTCAAACTCACAAAGATCAGTCAACCTTTGTCTCCCGAGTGCTGGGATTAAAGGCGCGTGCCACCACATCCATCGTGAACAAGGTTCTTAACTTCAGGTCTTCCACTAATAACAAGAGACCGATGGCAATCCCTACATCGTGGGGCTACTGTAGGGATTGACCAACAACATGTCCCCCAGAAAAGCTGTTATGATCCAAGGCCAGCCAGCAAGTCTTATTCACTTCTTGCATGGCAGGATATATACTCACCCTGGACCCTAGGTAATAATAAAGGCCATTGAAAGGGTTGGGGAGATGTTTCGGTGAAGTTGTCACCACCCAAGACAGGGATCTGCATTCAGTCCTCTGTTTATTATAAATAAATAAGTAAGTAAATAAATAAATAAATAAATAAGCCAAGCATCATGCTGTGCACTTGTAATCCCAGCACTGAGGAAATAGACACAGGCAGATCTCTGTGGCTCTCTGCCTGCCCAGCCTAAGCTCAGTGAGCTCCCGGTCAGTGAGAAACTTTGTCTCAAAAACAATGGTTCCTAAGAAACAGTGTGTGTGTGTGCACACACACACACATACATGTGTTCCCCACACAAAAGCAGTTGAAAGCGAGGACAGGATTTGAACCAGTGATTTTTTTTTTTAGCTCTAAGTTGGGGCTGTTGACCACTAACTAGCCTGCATGAGGCCATCCCTGAAAAACTTGATAGTGGCACAAGAGGCTTTCCGTGCTGGGCAGTGCAAATGAGCAGGTTCGACTCTGGAAACACTCAGTTCAACAAAAGAAAATAATCCCAAGGCACAGTGAAAACTGAGGCTGTCTCTCCCTCCTGCCCTGATAGTAATTTACGTCAGAGCTCAGGCAAGTTGTTTCTTTCTTCAAGACAAGCAGACTGAAGTGGGCGATTAGAAAGCAACGCTTTTCTCTGAGCCACCTGGGACTCACCTGGACACGAGATCCTGCCTCATCACCTCACCACCACCTCTCATTTGGCAGGTGGCTCAGATGCCCACCGTATGGCTCTGCAGCCTATAAAGGAGCATGGAAATCTTGGGTGTGGTTCCAAGAACACAGAGCCCCATAAACCAGCCCTGAGGCCAAGGACTCGGGAACAGCCATAAACTGCTGCTCCAGCAGCAGATAGCTATCTTAACTGGCTGGCTGCACTGGCTGCCATGCTGTGAACTTCAGAGAAGGCTGCTCCACAACTTAGCAACACTTCCCAGTTGCAACCCAGGGACACAGGTCTGAGAGGCCCTCCAATGCCACCTAGCAAGAAGGGTTTTCTGATTCACTGCTGGCCAGGCACAGGAGACTGCTCTCGGGAGGGTCAAGGGGACAACAGGAGAGAGCTGGCACCCTGCCTGCTGACAGGAACTGGCTTTAAAATGTCCCCTTCATCTTTCCCACCTAATCCCTGTAAGTGTCCCAGCAGGTTGGGCCTGATTCTCATTCACAGATGAGGAAACTAAAGTCCTGGAAGCCACACAACTAGGAAGCAGCTGGCCTGCGGGCTGGGATGCTAAGGCGCAGCTGTGCCCTGCCCCAGGTTCCTGGAGAGGACGTTGGAGGATGGGAAATCAGGGTACTGTGTGGGGAACTCAGAGACCTCCCTGCCTTGGGCCAGCATCCTCCAAACAAAGGACATCCAGATCTCCTGGGACACCTCCTTCTAAGGCTGAGACAGTCCCGGCAGTGTCTCAATAGGGTGCCATCCCAGGGCAGCCTTCCATACTACAGCCCTAGATGAAGGATGCAACTAGTCACCAGCTTCTCCTCTACGCTCTGTAGAGCCTCTCTCTCCGCCCCAGGCCAGGCTCCACAAAAGGCTGGCACACAGGTGGTGACGGGAAAGGAAGATGTTCATCTTCAGCGAGGCTCTCCCAAGGCTTGCACCCTTCTCACATAGCAGCCACTGCATGGACAAAGGCTCCTACGATTAAGGTGCTATCTGTAGGAAACTGAGATTTATAGCTCTGCAGGAGCTGGGGGGCTAGCTCAGTCAGTCAAATGCTTATCTTGCAAGCAGGAGGGGGGAGGACCTATGTTCAATCCCCAGGACACACACAGTGGACCGTGTCTGTAATCTTAGAGCTGGGGAGATGCAGGAAGACACCTGTGGTCTCACAACTTGGGGCATCATCTACAAAGGGCAGACAAGCTGCAAGTGGGTCCACACCACTTCCATCTTCCAGTCCTTCTGCAATAATCACAGCCCGGCATCTCTCTAGGATGCTTCCACTCTGGGCACATCCTGCTAATGGCCCTGGCCCTCTCTCCTTCTTTGTAGGTGTGGAGTCACCCAGGCTGTCCACCACCCATCTTTACAAGACAGGAATAGAGCCGTTAGGTACAAGTACCTCCTTGAGAGACAGATCCAGGCCTACAACATCCATCCCACCTATCCTTAGAAGGTACTCAACATACCCTAGAAAGATGAAAGATAAGTTTGCATCCAGTGACCTGTCTCCAAGCATGGAGTGCTATAGTTTGAACCTCAAGTGCCTCCCAGAGGTCCACATGACAGAACCTTGATCCTCAGCGTGATACCTCAGGAACTATTAGGGTCTCTAGAAGGTAGAATCTTGCAGGAGGTCCTTAATCATTAGAAGGGTACTCTTGAAGAAGATGATAGGACACCCACCTCTCCTACCCTCTCATTTGCTTCCTGGATATGAGGAGATGAGTTTTGCTAACCAAAAGTTCCTACCACGGTGTACTCAGCACAGGCTCAGACAATGGAGCCGATTGACCACGGACAGAAGCCTCGAAGACCATGAGCCAAGATAAACCTTTCCTTTGTGAGTCGATTGTCTCAGGTATTTGTCATAGTGGCAGAAGCCATGGCATCACCCCACCTCTGGGTCTCCTTGGATAACACAGAGCCTTCCTTGTTGTGTCCTCTGGGACACCCGATCAGTGCCAAAAGCCTCCAAGAAAAGTGATATTCACAGAACCCCCCTCCCCATTGCCATGGTTTGCTGGGTTTCCCTCATGCCCAGGAAGAACTCTGCCTTCGGGCCACAGGTTGGACTCACCTAACCAGCTGAGTGAGAGATGAGATTTTTAAGTGACCTTTTACCAAATACTTAGTAAGGTTTATCTGCTGGAAATGACAAAATGGCAAAAAAAAGGAAAGTCATGGGGTGAGGGGTGAGAGCCATGTTGGAAAGGTGTGAGTGAAAATCTAAGGAGACCCTGAAGAAGCCAGTGGGTGTGAGGAGATGAGGACGGGTAACTCTGGAGGAGAGCGAGCTGCACCCTGGGGCTGGCAGCTGACAGCCTAGGCCTCCTCTCTGTCCCTCTCTGTCCCTCCACAGGGGCGTCCCTTTACACAGAGTAGCATGGTGGACCCTGGTTCCCCGGAAGGTCCACTTCCTACTCTAGGTTAACCCTGATTATCCATTGGATTATGCTGAGCGATGTACAGAAGATTAGTGAGGTGCACCTGTGGCTGTGTTTGTGCGGGTGTTTCTGGAGAGTTACCTAAATAGAGAACACCCATCCCAGATTTCGGTGGCACCACTTAACAAGCTGGGGGTCCCCAGGGAATAGAGGTGTGAGCAAGGAGGAAGCCGGATAACACAGATTCGTTCACATTCGCCCTCATGCTCCTCCCCTTTCCTGCCCATGAGGATCCACCATGATGGCCTTAACACCCTTAAAGCCATGAGCCAAAATAAATCTTAAGTTGCACGTGTCCACTACTTTGTTACAGCAGCAGCAGCAACAACAAAGGCCCACTGACACACACCAGGATGCTATGACTGTTGCTTTACACGCCAGAAGGCAAGGGATAGATGTGTTTCGGTGATCTCGATTTGGGGAGATCAGCCTGGTTGTGCAGTGGACCCTAGCTATGGTCAAAGATCCTTCCCAGACCAGGAAGGGGGAGAAGTGAGGGCGGAAGTGGAGACTCAAGCCACATGCTTCAAAGGCAAGAGGAAGAGGCAGGGGAGACAAGAAGACACAAAGGCAAGGAGAAGATCCTCCCTTCAGATGCCTTGACCTTGGACCAGTGAAACCGACTTACGACTCTGGCCTGTAGGAGAACAATTTGTGTTGCTGTCTCCTCTTTTCTTTCTCTAGTACAGAACCTAGGGCCTTAGGCAAGCTAAAGAGCCACGTAAAGTGTAAAGCACTCAAGCAGGCTATGCTCTCAGCCCTTTATTTTTTATTTTGAAATGAGTGTCCCCCAGGCTAGCCTTGAACTTGCAATACTCTTGCCTCACCTTCTGGAATGCCTGGGGTTGCAGGTGGGCAACGCCATGTCAGTAATCCCTCTGTGTTAAGGTCCTGAAGGCTGTGGCCTTTAGTCACAGCAGGGAAAGAAAACAGGGACACACAGTCACCTGGGTAGCACTTCACGTGACCTGTATGGCTCTGGTCTATGAAGGTCAACTGATGACCAACAGATGCTCCCTCAGTCCATTTACAGTCATCTCTTTCCTTTTCTGTCTCTCTCCCACAAGCCTGAGCAGCTGGCAAGTTCTGCAGGGAACTCCAGGGATGCAGCTTTTGTGTGTGACACCCCATGCTACAGGTGGGGTTTACAGAGATGCAGCTGCCTTTGAGGCAAGTGTGCTCCTGTAAGTAGCACCTGTGGTCCTGTAAGTAACCCCCCACCCCCCACCCCACTCCCCGTAAACTCACTGGTTCGCTGAGCTAGCCTTGGTTGGAATCATTTATTTGGCCCATTTATGGTGCCCTATCTGGAGTAAATAGACATTTTTGGCATCTTCCCAGGAAAATTCCAACAACAATCATGCTCCACGTGACAAACATTTACAGTTCCTATCTGTCAACTTCATTTGTCTTGCATGTGCCATGTGTCTGGAGTGCAAATATACATGCTTGCTTATGTGTGGGTGACAGCCAGAGGTTGATATTTGGCATCTTCCTGGGCCTCTTCTCACCTTAGCTACCTGAAACAGGATCTCTCACTGAATCCAGAAGTCACGGGCGAGGCTGGGTAGTCTAGCTAGCCTGCTTGTCCCAGGGATCCATTAACTCCGTAGTAACAGAATAATAGGTGGGTCGCCACACCCACAGACCTTTATGTGGCTGCTAGGAATCCAAACTCTGCTCTTCCTCTTTGTGCAGCAGGTGCTTTATCCACCAAACCATCTCCCCAGCTCTGTCAATTTAAAATTTTTAAACCAAATTTTTAAGATAAAACTTAACACAATGCTCTATTTTTTTCATTCCTATTAGGCTACAATGCCTAACATTTGACCAATGCCGAGCAGTGGTGGCACACACCGGATCTCTGAGTTTGAGGCCAGTCTGGTCTACAGAGAGAGTTCTACATCAGCCAAGGCGACACAGAGAAACCCTGTCTTGAAAGCAAAACAAATCTCAGCATCCCAGCCTGAGTTAATCATATGAGGAAGTTACACACGCACGCACGCACGCACGCACGTGCGCACGCGCGCACACATACCAGCAGAGGCTGCAGGTTAAAGGTGATGCTCAGAAGGATCCAACTGGGGAAAACAAAAGTAAACAGTCCCAGCTAGTCCTCACTATGGGGTTCACAAACCTCCTCCAGGTATGAGGAATTCAGCTATCCTCAACTTCTACTTACCCACTTAGAGACTTCTATGTACGGTCCTTAAAGTTCTGAAGAGACAGGACAGCCCGTAAGCCCTGGCTTCACACAGCCCAGTTAGAACAGTCCTCAGACTCTGTACCAGGAATGCTGGGGCTAAAGTACAAAGGTACCATCTTATAAGTCAAGCATGAATGGAGCTTGTGCCTACTGGAGCTACAACAGCAAGTCAGCCTCCAGATGAGGGCAACCGTAAGGAAAGCAGCTTGGAGGAGCCGAAGAAAACTAGGTCCTTGAAGACAGCAGGCAAGTTAAAAGTCCACAGAGCAGTAGAGCAAGTGTCCTCCTGATGACCCTCTTTAAGAACCATGACAGCAAAAAAAAAAAAAAAAAAGAACCATGGCAGCAAAAGGTGAAGGGTTCAAGAGACAAGACTCCTACTAACTTCCTGGCCCCTCCTTCACAATCAGGATAAGCCAGGCCGAAACACCCTCCCAACAATGGCAGACACCAAACAAAGGCCAGCCACCAAGTCAAGCTCCCGCAAATCCCTGAGGTAATACGTGTAGCTCATGACCATGACCAGAGACTCAAGCACAGGTCTTCAAAGGCAAGGGTAGCACATCCCTCGGCTGCTCACAGGACACATCATCTTCTCTGTTTTCTTTCTGCCCCTCCCTCCTTGTGCTGCAGGAAGTGAATCCACTACTAACACATTCTTCCAGCTAGGGAAAGCAAAAGACAAGGCAAAGACCCATGAATATTCATCTTCCTTTCCCCTGTGGGAACCGGCTTTGAGCAATCATAAACCCATTGCCTCCCAAGCCCTCACAGAGCTCACATGGCCACCCTGAACACAGAATGCCTGAATACAGACACAACGGAACCCAGAGTCCTTGCCTCACAAGCCAGTGCTGCCTATGTGCTCACAGAGGTGACCTTCCCCAGCCTGTGTAACTGAGGTCTGGGGCAAAGTACCCTGTGTGAACAGGAGGCCTCCATTGAAACAGTGAAAGTAAAAAGGACCACAGTGTCCTTTCTATCCTTCCTTAACAGCCAAGAAGGCCCTTGAGCACAGCTCCCAGTGTCCCCTCCCAACAGCAAAGAGCCCTTCTATGATGACATTTACTCCTTGAAAGACGAAGCTGTTGGGGCTTGACTCATTTCTGAACGTTTCTCACCTTCTATCCTGACACTGTACATAAGCCTACAATTGGGGACTCAATAATTTTTTTTTTTTTAACTGTGCAAATAAATTACAAATGGCCTGGAACTCCTGCTTACGGCCGAAGACTGAAGTTTTCAGTATCTGGACTTGTTTTCTACCCTCTGCAGTGGCTATTTTGACCTCAGGTGACGGCCTCACTTTTCTGAACCTCAGCTACGGAACATCCACCCTTCGAGGGTATTCCTTGGCCCATCAGAAGCAAAGTGGCCCGCCTCGGCGCTCTACCAACTCTGGCCTCCTGTAAGTGGGCTGACTCTTTCTTCCTTCAGGCTTTGTGTGACTTTCCTCCATTCTCCCCACATACCCAGTGCTCCATTAAAGAACTCCAAGTTTGTCTGGCCTCAAAGAGACGTCCTGTTCTAACACTCAGACCCAAGAGGGCAGCCAATGACACAGGAAGGACCACTGAAGCTTTTGGGCTGGCGGATTAGGGCTGACAAGGGGGCAGCCCTTAGGAGGCAGCTTGGCCGCAGATTGTCACTATAAAAGGGGTCAACTATTAGTCAGATTCCACAGTTCACCTTTGTGCTCTTATTCCCTAATGGGTAGCAACACCCAGCGTGCCTTCATCTCCGATGGGTAGCAACACCCAGCGTGCCTTCATCTCCGATGGGTAGCAACACCCAGCGTGCCTTCATCTCCGATGGGTAGCAACACCCAGCGTGCCTTCATCTCCGATGGGTACCAACACCCAGCGTGCCTTCATCTCCGATGGGTAGCAACACCCAGCGTGCCTTCATCTCCGATGGGTACCAACACCCAGCGTGCCTTCATCTCCGACAGGACGTTTTTTGTTTGTGCTAACATCACCTCCTCCATCCATTGGCTGCAATTAGGCATGGTGCAAGGAGGAACTTGGCCTCTTTTAGTGATGGCTGGTGGCTAGCTGGACAGACAGCTCTTCATGGTGGCAACGGCATGGAGAGGAAAACAGATTTGTGGTTTCATCAAATACAGGTGAAGGCTGTCTGCTGGCATAAACTGCTGTCCTACACAAGACAGCCTTTCTTCTGAGCAAGTCAAGCTCAAGATGCTTCCATAATATTCTGCCAAGCTATCAGCAAATGGGGGTAAAGTAGCTTTGGAGTTCCACCCTCAGGTCACTCCCAGCCTGCTAA
The DNA here is from genome assembly GCF_903995435.1 of Acomys russatus. Lineage (NCBI taxonomy): Eukaryota > Metazoa > Chordata > Mammalia > Rodentia > Muridae > Acomys > Acomys russatus. Next base: position 75,005,140 of record NC_067139.1, read on the forward strand.
AGCCTAAGCCCAGGAGCGGGAGGGCATCTTATCTTCTTAAAGCCTGGGGTCTGGTGAAGGTGGTGTGAAAGACTCTACTTTGTCTTCCAGAAATAACTCATCTCTTCAAAGCTGAAGAAGCCTCAGATAACAAGAGATTTCGTCCCGCCTGCCCCCCCAAATATAAGTGTAACTAACATGGAATATTTGCGAGTGTTTGCTGAATATGCATTTGTTCTCTGACTCACTCAACATCCCCTAAGTACCCATTTGTGTCACGTCACATGCTAAGTGCTGAGAACACTGAGACAAATAAAGACACACATCCTGCCTCACTCCACACCCCGTAGCCCAGAGGGTAGAGGCTGCACAGGGGCCCATGAGAAGCTAACCATCTAGCCAGAGACCCAAGCTTAGGAACTGACTGGAACCTCGGGGGCCTGCCTCATCCTCACCTACACAGGGTCTGCTGTGAAGTAGCCTCAAATCAGCCTCAACTAAGTGGCACCTCTGTGCAGGCTCCCCCGAAGGCACTGTGAGTAACCCTCTTCCCAGCCTGGCTCGGACAAGAGGCCCATGAGCAAAATATTTGTTTAACTAAGACAGTGACAAGATGAGCCCAGCCTGAGATAGGGCTGGAGGTGGGGAAAAAAGTCTTCCGGGAATTCAGTGTACAGAAACCAGTTTTGTGCTCCTCAGGACACATAATCCCCCAACAAAAAGCAAAGTTTAAGGACAAACAGCAGGTGCTGTGCAAACCTTGAAGCAGGCACCTGATCCTCGTCTGTGAGTCAGAGGTGGATTCCTAAGGTGGGCACTGCCTGACTCTTCTTTCCCCGGATGGCCCAAGGGTGCTCCTCCCCTGTGCCCCTCTCCTTGGGACCGCACAGGAACACAGCTCCTGAGGCACACAATGGCCACTGTCCTGGCTTCCAGACTCTGGAGCCTAACAAAGTTCAGTCCTATAGGGAAAGGCAGCCCTGCCCGCTAAAGCTTTCCACCTTTCACCAGTGCCTCCATCTGCCTGAGACAATGGAAGGTGACAGCATGGGACAAAACATTCAAGAGCAAAATCAAGAGTCACACAAAGCACAGGCGATGTGCAGAATCGCAGAGGAACTACAAGACCATCTTGTGGAAGCGTCATTTGGTAAAACTGAAGCTCTCTAAAATAAATTCTTTTAAAGTGAAGTTTTTGAGGCAGAGTTTCACATGGCACAGGCTGACCTCACACATGGTATGTAGTTTAGGAAGACCTTTGAAATCCTGATCATTGCATACCCCACTTTCCCAAGTGCTGGGATTACAGGCATGTGCCACCACCTCCGGCTTATAGGGTGCTGCATAGTAAACCCAGATTTTCATGCACACTAGGTTAAGTATTCGACCAACTGAGCTACAGCCCCAGGCCTAAAGTGAGGAGGCATTTTGTGGTCCAAAAATTTTCCTCTCCTCTCCCCAAAGTCCCTCCTTCCTCCTTCCTAAGATGGTGAGTGTAGGGTCAAAGGTCGAGGGAAAGAACATTTGCAGTTTTCTTTTGCCCTCAGCGCTGCCTCTATTACTAATACCCAGAAAACAGTGCCCACCTCCCTATGGCCTTTAGATGCCAAGCTACATCCTGGTCCTCCTCTTCCTCATCTTGGCTGTCCATGCCGTGGCACCTGAGGGCCTGGAACCTCTAAACCAATGGCTCTCCGCCTTCCTAACGCTATAACCCTTTAATACAGCTCCTCATGTTGTGGTGACCCTCAACCATAAAATCATTTTCATTGCTACTTCATAACTGTAATTTTGCTGTTGCGAATCATAGTGGAAATATCTGATACGTAAAATATCTGATACGTGATAATCCCCCCAAGGGGGGGAGGGGCGGGGTGTCCAAAAGCCACAGGTTGGGAACTACTGATCTAAACTAACAGCCATCTGTTCAGTACTTACAAGATGCTAAGTGCTCGACGAACTCCCTCAAAGCCTCCAATTTGGCGTGCAGCTTACACAGGGAGATTGAAGCGAAGGACACTGGTCAACACCCCTAAGCAGAGTGGGGCTGGATTTAAGCCCACTGTGTCTAACCTCAAGACAGACGACCAGGTTCACATGTTCTGGATTTAAGAGGCCCAAGCTAATCCTCAGAACAAGAGCTACCTCTTTGTATTTTGGGGGGTGAAGCAGAGGTTTTGTACATCTCTGGACCAATGGGGCTGCTTATTACAGCAGCTGGCCTAGCCTGACTAACACTTTCAGGTAGGTCCATGTTTTCATGACCACAGTGCTCATCATCGACCAGACACTATAAAGCAGTCCACGAGGAATCAGTGACTGTGGCAGCCTGGGTGAGACAGAGAAGCAAGCAGCAACCCAAGGAATGCCATGGAGAGCAGCCTGGAGCAAGCAGAGTGTCCCAGAAGCCATACTGCCTATGCTTATGGTCAGCCATCAGTTCTCCAGAGAGAAGCATGGTGAAGCAAGGGAAAGGGAATACTGTGGGAGAACAAAAGCATAAATGACAGGAGCCAAGGGAGCTGAAGTTCACCCACGGCTATCTGTGAAGACCAACTGCCATGACGTTGTCTACCAACACCAAGTGGTACCAGTGCCCTTCAGGACCACCAGGCCATAGAGCCAAAGAGAAACCCCACTAGCTCCGTCCACAGGGAGCGCTCCATGTGGGACTCGGGGATGCCTGCTGCAGCAGATGCCCATGCAGACCAAGGAGGAAAAAGAGAGGCTGGCTGGGGAGAGGGAGGACGGCCCCTGGGAGGGGCCCTCCTTCAATCAAGTGAACTAATCTGCAAGGGGCGGGGAAGTGAGAGCTTGAAGGGGAAGATCTGGGCCATCTAAGGCCATGAAGGACACTTCTCCCTTCTGCTGCATCGGGACATTGCTGAGCTGCGCCATGCTATTGCCTGGTCTCCCGGCTCAGATCTGGAGCACTCCATAGCCACGACCAGCAGCTCTAGAGAGACGCTGACAAGCTAACTGCTGGGCAAAGAGCTGCCCAACGCCTCAGGGCTGAAGAGAGGCAGCGGATGGCAGCCTTGTCTTCTCCGCCTTCACCTGTCCATCTCACCCAGCCCAGAGAAGCCTAGTTATAGACTGCCGGCCTCTGCAGCCAACCTGGGAGAGGAACGGCCATGGTCTGGATGAGAAAGGCCTGGCCACTGCCAGCTACTTCCACTTCACACACAGGATGATGCTCTGCTGACAAACACCTGGGGCACCTGGGCGCTGAGGGTGGCAGCTGAAAACAGTGGAGCTAGCAACAGAGGCGTCTATTCTAAATCCTCTGGGTCTTGTTATCCTTTACCCGTGGGCCATAAGGATACACCTGGCTGCCGTGTGTACACGAGGCCTTCTCAAAGCTTGTGCTTAAAACCAATGGAAGCCAGGGGAGCCCACTACGCCAGGACTTGAGTGCAGTGGTCAGAAAGCATAGGAACAGGCTTGGAGGGCGGCCCCAACCCTGCAGCCCCAACGGGCTCATCTGACCCCTCCCTTCTTGACCAAGTGTGTTCCCTCCCCGTTTTCTGAGTTCCCCGTTCTTGGTGTTCCTCTTACTCATTTTGATAGTACGAACTACAGGCGGTATACTGTGTCTCTAGTTTCCGCTGTGAGTTTATCGTACTAACCCAGTTAGTTGCGTGCAAAGACAGGCGCATGGGTGTACAGGTTGTGCACTGCGCAGCTCCGGGGGGAGGGGGGGCGGGGAGGTCACTGTTCATGACTACAATGTGCGTGGGATCCCTGTAGTCGCGTAATGCGGCCACTGTAATTACCAGACAAGAAAGGTCTCACCTGACCCCACATGCCTAGGAAAAGGACAGTCTTGTTCCTAAAGATTTGCTAAGTGACCTATTTGTCTCCCACACCCAACTATCTAGAAAGAGATCCAGATAGAGGTACAATAACGTATTTCCAGGCTAAGGAGCTACAGAGGACAGGAGGGATCATATGGAGGCAAGGGGGAGCCACACCCACAGAGGTGGTTTCCTGCTACCTCCCTGTCTTGAGGCACCATTTCAATAAGCCACAGAACGGAGATCTATTTGTTTCAATTGTGTGGCTTCCCTTCCATCACCAACACTCTCAGAGTTTGAAAAAGAGGGGCTGGTGAGATTGCTCAGCAGTAAAGTCATCTGCCTGCCGCCAAGCCTGCCTATGAGTTCAATCCCCAGAACCCGTGGGATGGAAGAAATGAACAGAGTTTGAAAGAGAGTCAGGTAGCACACCGAGATGAGATGGTGGTAGATGCCATCCCATATCAGGATCTACGGCTCTGTGGCTTAACAGTAAGACTTGGCTGGTGGAGGTCCAACTTCTCTGTTACTCCATGCCCGCATGTGTGTGTGCATGTGTGTGTGCGTGTGTGTGCACAAATGTGTGTGTGTGATGTGTTTAAATGTTGAGACAGGGTCTTATGTATCCCAGGTTGGCCAAGGATGATCATGAGCTTCTGATGTCCCTGCCTCCACAAAGCCCTGTTTATATAATGCTGGGTACTGAACCCAGGGCTTCATGAGTCCCAGGCAAGCACCCCGCCAGCCAGGAACACCCCACCCAGCCTCCCAACACACTCTTTAGTGCTATATTACTTAGCTCCCCTAGGCTCATAAGAGGAATGAAGCAAGCAGGGCCATCAGACAATGGTAGACACTGGGGTGTGGGGTACCGAGGTCATAAATACCATGTGGGTCACACCCAGGTCTACCCAACACTAGTCCGTGACTCTGAGCCTCAATTCCCTAATCCATAAGGCAAGAGTGTCAGTGCTACCCAGCATATATTTGCATATAAAGTGCTTAGCACCCACACACGCCAGTAAGCACCCAAAGCTTCTTATAGGGGTGTGAGAAGATTGATTTTATTCCTCATGTTTAACCTCTAACCTTTAAACTTTATAAAAATAATTTTAAATGTCTATATTAAGGGATTATTTTGAGGATCAAATAACCTAATCACTATAAGAAAGCTCTAATGACATTTATGCCTCGTTGATACTCAGAAGAAATTTGTCGTTTTCCCCTTAGAAGTCAGTAATTCCAGTTCACACAGGAGGACTTCCCAGAACAAAAACAGTGATAAATCTGGAGGCTGATGAATACCTGAGAATGAAGAGGAAAGGGTATGAGAGAATGTTCCAGAATGAGCTGCTGGGCTCAGAAGCAAATGGCAACATATATGAGCCAAAGGAGGGCCTAGCAAAAACGAATAAGTTAAGTCTAGGGGCACAGTGCCGTAGTAGAGCACCTCTCCAACATGTGCAAGGCCTTAGGTCCCATCTACAACACTCCAATTTATATATATATATATACATATATATATAATTTATTTATAATGTTGATCGTGTGTGTGTGTGTGTGTGTGTGTGTGTGTGTGTGTGAGAGAGAGAGAGAGAGAGAGAGAGAGAGAGAGAGGGAGGGAGGGAGGGAGGGAGGGAGAGGGAGAGAGAGAGAATTCTGTCTGAGGTGTAAAAAAGAAGATACAGGTAAACAGACACCGGGGAGAACAAACAGCAACATCTCACTTGCTGGTTTCTGTTTCCACCATTAAAATCATTTTCAGGCCCTGCTTGGCATTTAAATAGCATCACCCCTGGAGATGGCTGCTTTGGTTTCATTACCGTCTGTGTTCACAGAGCACAAATAGAAACCTTCGTGGTTTTATTAGTTTCCATGCAACTCAGGAGAGATTTGCATGCTAGCGTTTCAGCTGCTGGCTTAAAGGAGGGATCAATTAAAAAGGAGGTGCTCACATCGTCATGTCATTGGAAAAAACAAACAAACAAAAACAGTAGAAAACCGCTGGCATATCTCCCTCCCACCAGTGACCCACGGCTCCACTCTGCAGTTGCCACCTCTGCTGTGTACATGTTTGCTTCGCTCTGTAAGAAATACTTGGAGGGCATTTTCATCCCCCAAGAAGAGCTAAACTCCTATGTAGAGGGTCTATGTTCAGGTGGGAGGGGGTTTGCTTTGCTTTGCTTCCTCTTTTTTCTGTTTGCTTTTTTGCTTGCTTTTTTGCTTGCTTGCTTGCTTGCTTGCTTGCTTGGTCTGGGCTGTGAGACGACTGGTGTGCTGACCAGTCCCCAAAGCAGCCTGGTACCCTGGGAATCTGTAAAGTCTTAACATCACTTATCTGTGACAAGTTAAAATTTATTTAATACGTGGCCCTGGCAACATAACCAAATGCATATTATATAATCTATAAGAGCAATCCCACTAAGTTCCAATGTGCTGGTTGCTTATGGGGGGAGGGTGCAGATTTTGTTTCAGGGAGCACTCACAAGTTTGGGGGTGACCCCTCCCGATGCTTGCTCCAGCCACAGAGGCTTCTGAACCTTGCCCAGCTGGAAGGCTCCCCAGAACAGCACAAAGATGACCCATCTGGCTCAGGACTGCTTTTTAGGATGAGTTGAGGGGAAAACTTCAAAGCAAAATTCTCATGGACTCCTTTTCAATCAAACACTGCCAGCCTATAATCCCAGCCTATTTGTGGACTACAGTCTGAGATGACTTTGACTTTTCTCTACACCAAGAATCAAAATAAACCTTAGTAGTCGTCGCAACTCTGTCATCAGAGGTAATAACAGAGTCACTCACAGAAAGCTCTGTTTCCTTTCATCCCTTCTTCTCTCCCCCCACTCCTCCCAGTGCCCCCCACATCTCCCCTCTCCCCCAAATCTGATTTGTTTTCCTAACTGCAGGCACGACAGTATTTCCAATGTCCTCAGATTAAAATATGTAAGATCTATATTTTATTTGTTAATTGTGGGGGTGTCTTGGGGCTGAGGAACACCACAAGTATGTGCACTTAAGTGTAGGTACCCCCAGAAGCCAGAGCCTCAGATCCCTGGAGCTGGAGTTACAGGTAGTTGCCTGACCTGGGTGCTGGGAACCCAACTCAGTGCTTCTCAACAGCAGTGAGTGCTCTTAGCCTCTGCGCCATCTTTTTAGTGCCACCTCGTATGGAAATTCTCAAGTGTGTTTCCACATCAAAGTCAGCATAAAAGTTTTGGGAACATGTCAGTCAAAGTCCACTTTTTGTGATTTTTCAGTAGAACAAAATCCACTCCCCGGGTCCACTGCCTCGAGTAATGGGATTCTTGAAAGGCAAGATGATAGCTTTGAAACTGACTTAAATGGCTTTGTACTTTAAAAAGAAATCATTAAATCAAGAACAATTTATATTTGAGAAGACCAAGACCCAGACAATGTCTTGTCTGAGACACTGTAGCTGTCCAATGTCATGTGTCAAAGTCAAAATTCTAAGATGGCTCAGCCCTCAAGTCTTCTCTAAGAGCAGAAATAAGCTGGAGACACCATTCACCAGTGGAGTGGCTGGCACAGGGCCTGAGCTGAATGCCCAGCACTACAGAAATACAGTAAGAGCAAACACCCATGAGACAGACTCTGGGCAGAAAGAGGGTTGCTGTTCATCCTGCAGCTGGCTGTGTAGATCCTACCCAACAAGGCCAGAAGCCTCTCAAGGGCCTGGATGCCCATAGGGAGAAAGTGAACACCTTGTGGCCAACTGAGGTCACAGTATAAAAGGGATCCAGGGAAGTAAATGGGCCCATGGACAACATTGGTTACCTCCAGGGGCATTCCGTGTGTGTGTGTGTGTGTGTGTGTGTGTGTGTGTGTGTGTGTGTGTGTGTTCAGTGAAGGGGATCATACTAGGGGCCTTTGCATGTTAGGCAAGTGCTCTATCACTGAGTCACATCCCTGGGCCTTTTTTGACATTATCTCTTAGCCCAGGCTAACCTTGAAATTAAGATCTTCTTGCCATAGCCTAACAAGTATTAGAATTACAAAAATAATTATTAAAGTTATTAAAAATAAATAAAACATTGTTCAACCTTCTTAGAGCTGGAAAGATGGTCCAGCAGTTAAGAGCATTGGTTGCTCTTCCAGAAGATTTGGTTTCGATCCCCACCACCCACATAACTGCTTCCAACCATCTGTAACTCCAGTCCCAGTGGGATCCAATGCCTTCTAGCCTCCAGAGGCACTGCACGCATGTGGCACAGAAACACGCATGCTGGCAAAACATCTAGATATAAAATAGTAAAACACAGTATAGTTTTAAAGTCTACCTTCTTAATTGTTTTTCACTGTGCAGCTCAGCAGTAACAAACATGTTCACATTGGATGTGCACGCACCCATCTTCAAAAGGTCTCCATCTGCAAAACTGAAACTCTGTCCCCATTAACTGACTGATGACCCTACCCTGAGGAACCATGTGTTTTCATGAGTTTGGCAACCCTAGGTGTCTCATAGGTGTCTAGGTTACATCACCTAGCTCAGCATTCTGGAGGTCCACACTCAATGTCCACCTTAGGAGGCAGGCCCTTCCCTCTGACAGCAGGGCAACAACCCCATGTGCTCATGTGATGTCTGGTTTCTCCTGTCGCCTTCTGGTAGATTCTGGGTGGTTGCCTCTTTGGGATAGTATGGGTAATATGGGCCCCAGTGTGAGCACACAGAACTTATTTGGGGTTTTGTTCTTAAGTTATGGACATATAACCAGAAATGGAAACACTGAATCATGATAAGTTAATTTTTTAATTTTGTAAAAACCCTCCATCCAAGCTTCCAGGGGTTCCATAACCTCTCCAACACTTGTGATCTTTCTGGACTTTTTCTATAGTACTCATCCCAGCAGGTGTAAAGTCGCACTTTTCCTTTTCTTTTCTTTTTTTTTTTTTTTTTAATGCCTCTGTCTGGCCTACATTTTCTACCACGAACTTAACAGTACTCAAGAATAAGGACAAAAATGTAAAACTCTGAAGTGAAAAAATAAGTCTTATGAGAAAAATAGGTTGCAAGTGAATATTTTTTAAAAATGGACTTCTTTTTTTAAGAGCGAGGCAAACCATTGAGTTTTCCTGTGGGTTTGGTAAGAGACATCATCACTCCTGCGCTCCTTAAGAATCTGTCACCTACTCAGCTGTGGCTGCCAACATTCGTGTGAGTAGTGGCTGTAATTCCCAGGCCACTAGCACGATTCTGTTAGGTACTGAAAGGAAGTGCACAAGGAGAAGACAAAGGAGGGCTGCCGCTGGTCCACGGTGACCAGGATGCCTAACAGGAGGATACGCCCCGCCATTCCCAAGTCTTTCTGCCAGCCCCTGGGACCCTCATCTTTGAACTCCCTAACAGGAGGATATGTCCCGCCATTCCCAAGTCTTTCTGCCAGGCCCTGGGACCCTCATCTTTGAACTCCCTAACAGGAGGATATGCCCCGCCATTCCCAAGTCTTTCTGCCAGGCCCTGGGACCCTCATCTTTGAACTCCCTAACAGGAGGATATGCCCCGCCATTCCCAAGTCTTTCTGCCAGCCTCTGGGACCCTCATCCGTGGATGGCCACTTTTCCCTATCAGAGTTCCTAAAGCTCAGAAAGAGAAGCTAAGAAGATGCCGCAAAGGCCAAAGAGATGTGTGAAGTTCAGCGCACTTGCGGCTCTGCCAGAGGACCCAGGTTCATTTCCCAGCACTCATGTCAGGTAGCTGACAACTGTTTATAACTCCTGATCTGGGCAACCCAATGCCCTGTTCTGGCCTCTGAAGATACCCATACTCTTATGAACATACCCAAACATAGACACTTAATTTGAAAGTGAAATAAATCTTTTTTTTTTTTTAAATCACTGCAGCAATGCCCCTCAAAGAGAAGTTCTATTTTTCACAGTCTAGGATAACAATTGTACAAAAATAATCCCATAAAGCTCATAACTCTTAATGTCAAGCCACAGGGCCATGGGGTGGGGATGGGGGTGCCTGGCACAGGGCCACAGGTGTGACACAGAGGGGGCACAGGGGCCCACAGGGCAATGGATCCCAGTTAATTGAATAAAACATCTGTGAAAACCTGCACTGTTGCAAAAACAAAATCGCTGTGGCCAGTGTTTTCCTACTGGTCTGATCCACTCCTTGGAGTGTGAGGTAACATGACATACTCAAATCCGACCAAGGTGGTGGGATGACTGCAAACAAACTTTGTCAGTCGCACATGAGCACATGGATCCAGCCTCCAGCTCCGGAGGAGACGCGTCAATCACTGCTCCTGGTGCGACTGTCTCTGTATCCTTCCACACATCCCGCCTTCTCCTGTATGCTTCTGGGTTTTTGTTTGTTTGTTTCCTTCTTTTCTCTTTGCCTAGGTCTTATTTAAGATTAATTTTCAGTTAGCATACAGAGCTACGGGTTTCATGCGACATCGTTTTCATACATATATCCCATTATGCTTTTCCTTTTATTTGCCCTCCCTCAGTGTCCTCCTTCACCCTTGCTGGTCCCCTTCCTCCTTCTAAATAATTTCTTCTTCCACTTTTGTCACACACACACACACACACACACACACACACACACACAATTCCATACATGAGAAAGAATATAGGATTTGACAAAAACACATTTTGCCTCTGTGAGCCTGGATTTTTTTTTCCTAACATGAGGATTTCTAGTTCTTTCTGCATTTCTTCATGCAGCAGAATGGGGTGCAGAGGGATGGAAGCCCAGGAGAAGGGGAGAAATAAGAAGCTGGTGGGACTAGGACAATATTTGGTTCTAACAGGTGGCTCTACTCAAGAGAGTCCCACAGAGGTTCAAGATCAATGTCTCTTCTGTCTCCTTTGGGCTTACAGAGCCTACACCTAGAAAGCATAGTCTAGCCCCAGCTTTTAGCAAAAGGTTCACACCCCACCTCTAGATTCCTGGCATTACTCCAAAATCCTATCAGCCCTTGGCTGAGTCCAGGGCTAACCCTACAAGCCTTGGAAAGCCAAACTTTTATGAGCGAAGGCTAAGAGGCATTCGTTGATGATGGAGGGGCTGTAGGGCTGGAGATGTGTGCAGTCCCACTGGTAGAGTGCTTCCTCAGCACACACAAAGCCCTGACTCAATGGGAAGCAAGTCTTTTTTTTTTTTAATTTATATATTAGATTTTTTTAAATTTTTTTATTAATTTATTCTTGTTACATCTCAATGCTTTTCCCATCCCTTGTATCCTCCCATTCTTCCCTCCCTCCCCATTTTCCCATTATTCCCCTCCCCTATGACTGTTCCTGAGGGGGATTTCCTCCCCCTGTATATGCTCATAGGGTATCAAGTCTCTTCTTGGCAACCTGCTGTCCTTCCTCTGAGTGCCACCAGGTCTCCCCCTCCAGGGGACATGGTCAAATGTGAGGCACCAGAGTACGTGAGAAAGTCGTATCACACTCTCCACTCAACTGTGGAGAATATTCTGACCATTGGCTAGATCTGGGTAGGGGCTTAAAGTTTACCGCCTGTATTGTCCTTGGCTGGTGCCTTAGTTTGAGCGGGACCCCTGGGCCCAAATCTGCCTATCATAATGTTCTACTTGTAGGTTTCTAGGACCCTCTGGATCCTTCTACTTTGCTATTCTCCCATGCTTCTCTCATTTAGAGTCCCAATAGGATGTCCTCCCCTCTGTCCCAGTTTCCTAGTAAGTGAAGGCTTTCGTGGGACATGCCCCTTGGGCTAGTGTCCAGATATAAGTGAGTATATACCATTTGAGTCTTTCTGCTTCTGGGTTAACTCACTCATTATGATCATTTCTAGCTCAATCCATTTATCCACAAATTTCGGGAATTCCTTGTTTTTAATAGCTGAGTCGTATTCCATAGTGTATATGTACCACAGTTTCTTTATCCATTCTTCTACTGAGGGGCACTTAGGCTGTTTCCATGTTCTGGCTATTATGAATAAGGCTGCTATGAACATGGTTGAGTAAATTTTCTTGTTGTGTGCTGGAGCATCTTCCGGGTATACTCCAAGGAGTGGAATAGCTGCGTCTTGAGGAAGCCCTATTCCCATTTTTCTGAGATAGCACCAGACAGATTTCCAAAGTGGCTGTACTAGTTTGCATTCCCACCAGCAATGAAGGAGTGTTCCTCTCTCCCCACATCCTCGCCAGCATGTGGTGTCACTTGAATTTTTGATCTTAGCCATTCTGATGGGTGTCCCAGATATGAATCCACACACATATGGTCACCTGATTTTTGACAAAGAAGCCAAATCCATTCAATGGAAAAAGGATAGCATCTTCAACAAATGGTGCTGGTCTAACTGGAGGTCTATGTGTAAAAAAAAAATGCAACTGGACCCATATTTGTCACCTTGCACAAAACTCAAATCCAAGTGGATTAAAGACCTCAACATAAAACCAGAGACACTAAGTCACTTAGAGGAAAAAGTGGGGAAGAGCCTGGAACATATTGGCACAGGAGACAACTTCCTGAACAGAATACCAACGGCCCAGGCCTTAATGTCAATCATTAATAAATGGGGCCTCATGAGGCTGAGAAGCTTCTGTAAGGCAGGAGACACTGTCAAGAGAACAAAGCAACAGCCTACAGACTGGGAAAAGATCTTCACCAACCCTACATCTGACAAAGGTCTAATATCCAAAATATATAAAGAACTCAAGAAATTAAACACTACCAAACCAAATAACCCAATTGAGAAATGGGGCTTGGAACTAAACAGAGAATTCTCAACAGAGGAATATCAAATGGCTGAGAAACACTTAAAGAAATGCTCAACCTCCTTAGTCATCAGGGAAATACAAATCAAAACAACTCTGAGATTCCATCTTACACCCATCAGAATGGGAAGCAAGTCTTAAACCAGGCATTGTGGGGTGGTCTGTAACTCCAGCAGTGAGGAGGCGGAGGCAGGCCAAGATCATCCTTAGCTACATAGCGAGCGAGTTCAGAACCAGAATGGGCTGCGAGCGAGTTCAGAACCAGAATGGGCTGCATGGGGCTCCACCTATTAAAAAAAGAAAAGTCACTTCAGGGCCCATGAAGAACCATGAGAGAAAAGCTTACTCCACCCACAGCTTGCAGCAAGACTACACAGATCTCCAAGGCCACAAGCATCAGGCAGACTGGGGACTTGAAAGCGGGGAGCCTTACTGTCTCAGAGGAAGGGGGGACCAAGACAAGACCAGAGAGGGCAAGCTGACTGCACAGAAGCATCACAAGTGAGGTCGTTTGATGTCCCCACAGTGTAGGTGACATCTGTATATCACCCAGTTCCCTGTCAACCAGGCCCCAAGTTCACTCCCAGACAAGGAGGGAGCACTTCCGGCTCTCTCAGGAGGACAGGAGAACAAGAATAAGATATGGTAAGGAAATTCTGGTGAATAGTCAGACTCTCAACTTGAAATCCATTCACGTCAAAGAAAAGAGCCATCCAGGCTAAACAGGCTTTCTACAATTAGACACAATTCTGAGAAGAACATCCCAGAAGCCCTTGCCCTAAAAGCTTTTATGCAAATGACAATATTGGTGGGCTAAGAGGTGGCTCAGTGGCTAAGACTGTTCTCTGCTTGGAGCAGGTCTCTGACTCTGTCACCTGCCTTTGAATGCCTTTCCCCTAACTGGGCTGCCTTGCCTAGCCTCAATAGGAGAAGACGAGCCTGGTCCTACTTCACATTGATATGCCAAAGTGGGTTGCTACCCCATCTCAGAGAAGAAAGGAAAAGGGCAAGGAGGGGAGGAGGAGGGCGAGGAGGGGAGGAGGGTGAAGAGGGAGGGGAGGCAGGGAGGGCAGGGAGGGAGGAGAGGAGGGAGGGGAGGAGGGAGGGGGAGGAGGAGGTGTGAGGGGAGGAGGGAGGAGAGGGTGAGGAGGGGAGGACGAGGTGATGGGAGGGGAGAGGAGGAGAGGAGGGGAGGAGGAGGTAGGAGGGAGGAGAGAGAGGGGAGGGACGAAAGAGGGACGGGGAGGGGAGGAGGAGGGCGAGGAGGGGAGGAGGAAAGAGTAGCGGAGGGTAGGGAGAGGGATGGGAGAGGAGGCGAGGAGGGGAGGAGGGTGAAGAGGGGAGGAGGAGGGCGAGGAGGGGAGGAGGAGGGAGGGGAGGGGAGGAGGAGGGCGAGGAGGAGAGGAGGGGGGAGGGGAGGAGGGAGAGGAGGGGGGGGGGGAGGGGAGGGGGGGAGGGGTGGGGAGGGGAGGAGGAGGGGAGGAGGCGGAGGGGGGGGGGGGAGGAGGAGGGCAAGGAGGGGAGGAGGGGGAAGAGGGGAGGAGGAGGGTGAAGAGGGGAGGAGGAGGGAGAGGAGGGGAGGAGGAGGGAGAGGAGGGGAGGAGGAGGGCGGGGAGGGGAGGAGGAGGGAGGGGAGGGGAGGAGGAGGGTGGGGAGGGGAGGAGGAGGGTGGGGAGGGGAGGAGGAGGGAGGGGAGGGGAGGAGGGGAAGAGGAGGGTGAGGAGGGGAGGAGGAGGGAGGGGAGGGGAGAGGAGGGAGAGGAGGGGAGGAGGAGGGGGGGAGGGGAGGAGGAGGGCGGGGAGGGGAGGAAGGGGCGGGGAGGAGGAGGAGGGCAGGGAGGGGAGGAGGGGGGAGGAGGGGGAGGAGGGAGGAGGGAGAGGAGGGAGGGGGAGGGGAGGGGAGGAGGAGGGCGGGAGAGGAGGTGGGAGAGGAGGGGAGGAGGAGGGAGGGGGGGGAGAGGGGGAGAGGGGGGGAGGGAGGGAGGAGGGGGGGGGAGGGGAGGAGGAGGGCGGGGAGGGGGAGGAGGAGGAGGGAGGGAGGGAGGCGGAGGGTGGGGAGGGGAGAGGAGGGAGAGGGAGGGGAGGAGGGAGGAGGGGAGGGGGAGGGAGGGGGAGGAGGGGGGGAGGGGGGGGGGAGAGGAGGAGGACGAGAGGGTGGGGAGGGAGAGGGGAGGGAGGGGAGGGAGGGGAGGGGGAGGGGGGGGAGGAGGAGGGGAGGGGGGAGGGAGGGGGGGGGGAGGAGACGAAGAGGGTGGGGAGGGGAGAGGAGGGTGGGGAGGGGAGGAGGAGGGTGGGGAGGGGAGGAGAAGGGGAGGAGGGGAGGAGGAGGGAGGGGAGGGGAGAGGAGGGAGAGGAGGGGAGGAGGAGGTAGGGGAGGGGAGGAGGAGGGCGGGGAGGAGACGAAGAGGGTGGGGAGGGGAGGAGAGGAGGGAGGGGAGGGGAGGAGGAGGGGAGGGGAGGAAGAGGGAGAGGGAGAGACTGGGAGGAGAGGGGAGAGGGGAAGCTATGATTGGGTTGTAAAGTAAATAAATTAATCAAAAATTTTTAATTAAAAATGTAAAGAAGACTGCTGTCTGCTCCTTCAGAGGACCTGAGTTCGATTCCCAGCACCCACGTCAGGCAGCTCACAACCACCTGTAACTCCAGCTCCAGAGTATACAACCCCCTCTTCTGGACTCCACACAAGTAGCATATATCTACACAAACACATGTGACTATAGGTAAATGAAAATAATGGTAAATATTTAAAATAGTAATGCTAAAATATAAATTATGGCTCCAGATATCACCAGGTATCAGACAGATTTTAAGTCACAATCTTTCTCCCTCCTCCCCCACCACAAGGTCTCACTACTGAGCCACCTGGTACTAATGACCCTGTTGCCTCAGCCTCCCAAGCATTGAGTATAAGCATGCACCACCACACCCAGCTTTAAAATTAAATTTTTCATTAAAAAAATCTTTCTGCTCTTCAAATTAAACTTTTACCATAGAAGAATCATGCAGCACTTCCTCTAGCCACTTCTGCCTACATGGCAGCATTGTGCTATAGTGTGTGTCTTTCAAAACCAAAATTAAATAACACCAGGTTCCACAGAAGTTCCCAAGAACAAGAAGCCAGGAAGCAAGGGAAAGACAACGAGATGGAAGGCAGAGGAGAAGAAAGGGACACAGGCTGCTGCTGATCATTAAAGGATGGCGTCCCCAGGATCTGAGTCCCCAAGAAAACCAGGTAAGAAGGCCAATGAAACAGCTTGGGGAAAATGTGGGTGGCAGGGTTGGTGGCATACATCTGTGATGCCAGCACTAGGAAAGCAGCGGCAGGAAGATCATGAATCCATTGCCAAGCTGACCTAGATAGTAAGACTCTATCCCCGAAAAGACCACACACACACACACACACACACACACACACACACACACACACACACAAATGGAAAGAAGTGTCAAGGGCAAGCTCAAGAAGCAGAGTACTCGCCTAGCATGCTCGAGGCCCTAGGTTCTATTCCCAGGACTGCCAAAACAAAAAAGAAAACAGGAAATAAATAAGACATTTTAAATAATTTCAGCTTTGGCCACGTACAGAAGCATTAGTCACACAGGTAATGAGATCGCACAGGAAGATGATTCCCAGGCCCGGCTTGAGGATGTTAAGTATATCCATTCTGGCCCTAGAGTGCCAATTACATTTCCAAATTGGTAATTAGACATAATGTACCAAAGACAACCACCAAATAATGCCAAACACAATGCAAATTCCATCCGAACAAGAGCATTCTTTTGAAGCTCTGCTTCTGCCTCTCCATCAACTCAGCCTCTTTACGCAAAACTGCCCAAGAGGACTAAATCTTTGCCACCCACTAGTCAAGACACTATGTTGGCCTGAATAATGAAAATCTAGAATGAATCAAGCAATTTTTAATTTCATCACCAAAGCTTGTCACCAAAGCAAACCCATGTCTCTCTCCTCTCTCTCCTCTCCTCTCCTCTCCTCTCCTCTCCTCTCTTCTCTTCTCTTCTATTCTATTCTATTCTCTCTCTCTCTCTCTCTCTCTCTCTCTCTCTCTCTCTCTCAGAGCTTCTCAAGAGTCTCTGACAATTGATGCCAAAACATAAAAAGACGAGCCTGGAGAGGTCGCTCAGTCAAAAGGGTTCACCATGCAGACATGAGGGCCTGAGTTTGAACCCATGTTAAAGGAGGGGCTTGTGTGTGCGTGTAATCCCACTACCAAGAGCGTGAGTGGGCTCACTAGCTCTATGGCCACCCAGCCCAGACTACGTGGTGAATTCAGACCAGAAAGGAAGAGAAACTGTCTCAATAAAAACAAGGAGGGGCAGGTTTGCTGAGCAAGCCCAACAAACCGAGTGTAGGTCCGGGAACCCACGTAAAGGCAGACAGAGGAAACCGACTCCTGAATTGTCGTTTGACCTCCACATATGCGCCACAGCATGTACAAACAACAACTTGGGGGCGGGGATTCAAAACAGGGTTTCCCCGTGTTAGCCTTGGCTTGTCCTGGACTAGCTTTGTAGACCAGGCTGGCCTGGAACTCACAGAGATCCACCTGCCTCTGCCTCCCCAAGTGCTGGGATTACAGGGGTGTGCGACTGAGCCCAGCTAACAAAATGTTTTAAAGAAAGTTGGATAATGAGTAAGGAATGTCACCTAAGACTGTCTTCTGGATGAACACACACACACACACACACGCATACACACACACACACACACACATATACACACCACACATCCATACACACATACACACACATACACACACACACATACATACACACACACACACACATACACATACCACCCACATATACACACCACACATCCATACACACATACACACACATACACACATACACACACATACACACATACACACACATACACACAGCACACACATACACATACATACACACACACACACACACACACACACACACACACACACACACACACACACACCTGAATCTGTCCCAGCATATTCCTGCCACCCTAAGTTTCTGCTTCTTTTTAGATAACTCAGTTCCTGACCTCAGGGATTCTGCGGACAGCTCTGGCTCACGCACAGGTGTCCACTCCGTGTGAGAAAAGACCTGGTTTTAGCTCAGCTCACTGGGATGGTTCTGAGTCCAAACGAACAAGCGGTCAGAACCAGTCTTCACTGTTTCTTCCCTGGTACCCAGCTCAGTTTCCAGCACAGTAAATAAGCTTAGATGAGGCAAAAACCAACAGCACTAATAACCAGAAGACCTGAAGGTCCTTTCTCGTGCTGCTGCCAGGGACTGGAGTTCTGGGTTCCCCTCCTTTGACAATGGGACAACATAAAAAGCACATCTAGAGGGAAGTCTCTGGCAGCAGGAGCCATGAACACCCTTGTTATGTCAAGAAAGATGTCTGCTAGGAAGACAGCACTCCTTCCCCTGTCAGATCCCTTTAAAGTGGAAGCCTCTCTCTCGTTTGGTAAGGTCTGGTCTACCTAGGGCCCTTGTGGAAAATGCCCTGACTTCAACCTTTCCAGAAGGAACAACCCACAGCTGGCTTCCTGGACCACCTCACACCATGCACCCATGGCTGGAGCCTTTAATTTTGCAAAATGGTGGCTTGGCTAACTTGCTACCCTGGACCTTGGGAAGCCACGCCCCCTAGCAGTGTGGCCAACTGGCAAAAAGGAGGACTCATACTTGGCTGGTAACTGGCGGGCCACACCCTGTAAACCTCAGAAAGCCACCCTGGCTACCAGAAGCCAGCCCCAAAGCCGCAGACCTGTAGGCTCTTTGGGAGAGGACACCCCAAAAGTCAGCTTCGATAATGAGCATCCAACCCAGCAGCCGCCTCACCCTCCACCCTAAAACCCAGAACACCTCATCGAATTCTCTCACCATGACAGCCTGATGACAGCAAACCTTCCTCTCCTTGTCCGCTCTGGCCCGCCCCACCCCCTTCATGCCATAGGAGAGCTGGGACTGTCCATGATCCCTGGGAAGTCCACCTTCAGAGAGGACCTGACCTTGCCATTCACAGCACTCTGCATAACACCAGCGATGCCTGCCTCTTGCAGAAATGCAGCCATTCAGGCTGCTCCCTGGGCCTTCTACACCAGACCATTTCCCCAAGCTTCCAGGTGATCCCTCTCCCCATGAAAGCTCAAGATTCCCCCTCAGCCCTTGCTGGCAGAAACCAGAGCCCAACTGACATTCCTGGGACCTTATTTGCATAAAGCTATGCCTAGGAAGATGAGGCCCGGAATTTCCTTCTCACCAAGCCCAAAGCCAAGAGTACCTTGGGCATCTTGGAAGACGGAGACACTGTTGGTCTGCTCCTGCTGTGTATGACAACGGAATGTCAGGGGTTTTGAGGCAGACTGGCCTTACCTGACCCTTAGAGATTTCTCCATAAGTCTCAGAGTTCCCTACGAGACTATGGTGTCACTGCACAAACACAACCCTTTCCCACAAACCAGAAAGGCGTCTCTCTAGGGGCGCTACAGCTCTGAAGTCCCAAGAAGGTAGTGTTGGCTGCTGTCATTCACAGGTTAGCACAGCCATTGCCACTGAGAGCCAGGGCACCCCTGCTACCCACTTTGGGAAAGAGGCCCTGGCATTGTAATTCAGTGCCATCTTGACTGCTTCTAAGAGAGGACAGGCGTAAAAACTGAAGGGGTGAGGGGCAGTCAGAGTAAGCAAGTGAACCCTAAAGCAAACACTTACTCCCTAATACAAAGCACTTATTGAATATCCCAGCCCAAAGAACACAGTAGCAAGGCAGGGGGGATGGGGGGGGAGTAGGGGGAGGGGAGGGGAGGGGGGAGGGGGGGGGGGGGGGGTGGAGGGGGGCACTGGGCCTGGCCTCCCTTCCCTCTCAGGCCAAATAGCAGGTGTTTCTTCCTCTCCTCCAGCGGCAACAGCAGAAGACAGAGCCCCATGTCTTCTTGGAAGCCCGTGCAGTGAGACTAGTGAAAGAATCACAGAACTGTGCTCTATCTGAAGGTGAGGAAACTGAGGCACATAGCACTGAAGTCCTTTCCAAGGTCACAGACTGACTCTTGGTCACTACATATGAGAACAGGAAGCCAGGGAATGCTGCTCAGAGCAAGGACAAGCTCCCTACCAGCCAGACTTCTGCAAGCCTGTGATGAGATCTTCCGGGGAGAGACTCAGCCAGGCCCTCACTACCAATTCCTCCCAAGGTAACATCAAGGGCAAGGGTGGAACACACTTTGGGAAATCCTGCTGTAGAGGCTGCCAAGAAAAAGCTGGTCTGGGTACACAGCACCCTGGCTAGGAGACTTCAACATCCCCCGGGGGGGGGGGGGCGGGCAAGGGCGTGGGGGTGGTAGGGGGCAGGGACATAGCTCTGGGAGCTCCAACCTGGGTTACCATAGCTGGAATCTGCCCTCTTCAAGGACATGTTGAAAAGCCTCATCTCCAGATGACTGTTACAATGTTTCCCTCTGCTAGCCCTCAATCTCTGATACACCAGTACTAACAGTGCCTACCCACACTCCCATCATCAACACATCAACCATATTGTCCAGGCATCCTCCACAGACCCTTCTTCAGCAAGCAAACGCCCGACCACCTTAACCTGCAGCAATCTAAAGCCAGGAGCCCCAATCTCAGTGTGACTTTGGACAGGTGACTTGACTCATGCCGTCAGGTCTGGAGGCTCCTTTTGGCTCCAAAATTCTGCTCTAGTCTGTGCCCTTCTGCAGCTGCTGTCCAACAAATGAGAGAAAACAGCTTCTCACTTGGTGCGCTCGCTTCCAATCGGCCTGCTCAAGCCAGGCGTTTGTTGGGCACTACATTCTGGTCATTGATACTTCTTATAGGAATTCTACAAAGTGTCAATGGGCTGCTCTGGGAGATGAGGAAATAAGGCTTGACCTCACAGTCAGCCAAAGATACCTTCCTTATTGGGAGCAGCAGCCTTTATTCTGGGTCAATTAACCATAGAGTCTAAAATAGCCTCCAAAAATAAATAAATAAACAACACAGAAGTGGGGCGAAGATGGCTCAGCGGTTGAGAGCACTACCACTCTTGTAGAAGACCCAGGTTTGGTTTCCAGCACCTACGCTGGTGGCTCACAGTCATCTGAATCCCCAATCCCAGGGGATTCAACCCCTCTTCTGACCCGCACTGGCTCCTGAATGCACCTGATGCATACACAATATATACTCAAGCACACACACGTACACATAAAACAAAATAAATGATTTTTTAAAAAATAAGCAATGAGAGCAAGCTGCCTGGCCAAGACCAGGTCTGGTTCCCCCGTCACCGGGGCCTGAGAACTGCTCCCGGGCCACCTCAAGTGATCTGATCACAAACAGAGTATGTGAAGGTCACTGGTGCTGGCAACTGCCAGGACAAGAGGAAAGGCGCAGTGGGGCCAATCTGGAATCTAGAGTTCCAGGGTGCTGGTGCCGCAGTCCTGATTGAATGCACCAGACCAGACCCTGAGTAATTACCAAGCCATAATGAGATCTGATATTTATATTAGTCACGATCTTGTCAGAGAAAATGTGTTGTTTCCTCAGACGTAGCCATGAGACAACACCTCAATAATAGACAACATGCAGGCCGTCCTTGACGGAGCCCGAGCTTCTAGAGGGAGGCTAGCCCTGCGTGAGATTATCAGTGAGTCTCTGCCTGGCCATGTGCAGGCCCCACAGTGAACCAGAGGCCCATCCACAAGTGGCCTGTCTCCCCAAACATTTACAGAGAAGTAGAGAACATGTCAGAAGAAGCACCAGACAAGAAAACGACACCTAAGTGGTCAGGAGCCGCATCCCAAGAGGATCTGGAGAACTGCAAAGCCCACTGGGCTAAAATTTTTCCCTGAGAAGTCCCACTCTTTTCATTCTCCTGTGTGGGGTCCCACAGCAGGGAGAGGACTGGGGGTCCAACCGTCAGATTCCACAGAGCCCAGAGAGGCTGAATGCAGACTGCTTGAACAGCCCCCCTGCCCACCACAATCTAGGACTATGTTGAACCTCAAAATGCTATGGGTAAATGAGCAGCACACACTGACGAAACCCAGGGTGGTGGGGAGAAGAAGCAACACTATGGGGAAAGCTCAGAAAAGAATAGTGCTGGGAAGGCTGTGTGCACCTTCCGAACAGGGATTGGGGGTGAGGTTTGCTAGTATTATTCTGTTTCGCTCTCAATGTATTTGAGGCAGGCTGTGGCTACCTAGTCCAAGATTACTTAAAACTCACGATCCTCCTGGCCTCTGTCCTCAAACACTAGAATTACGGGCATGTGCCACCACACCAAGCATAAATGTTCTTTCTTACCCTCCGTCCTCCCACTCCCCAGAAAGTCCACCATCTTTTTTTTAAATGATGAAGTCATTAACTATATGGTATTTGAAGGTCAAAGGTACAAATGAGCAGAGGCCCCAAAATGTATGTCCACAGTCTTGGGTTCCTTTGAACAAAAACCATGGTGCAGAACCAAAGAGCAAATACTTCGGATTCTGGGCTCCTGCTGAAACATGTCTCCCTGGTCCTTTCAGTGGCTAAGGAGACAGCATCCCCAGAACTCCGGTTCCTAGTAAACCACACTGGATCCGGATAGAGGATGGGGTGCAGTGGAGGAGTGACACTTCTGTGGACAGGCAGTCGGTGTTTGCTTGGGGTCACCAGCAGTACAACTGTTACAAAGTTGTGCTGAATTCTTTATTCTGTGCCAAGTTTTGACAAAACTACCAAATACTGGAAAAGCAGGGAGGATGGCTGCAAAACAAATGCAGAGCCTGAAAGGCAGGAAGGAAAGCTCCTAAGAAGCCTCCTTTACCATTGTCAGGTACAGGGGCAAAGGACACACAAGTTCATTGAACTAATCAAGAGGCAGGTATTAAGGCACTGGGCATGATTCTAAAAGAGCTCATGATATCAAAACCAGCTCGATGCTATTCTGTTTTGGCCTTGAAACTTTCCAATCAACCACCATTATCTCTCATTTCAGGTTGATTCTGTATAGAAAACCCTCAACTATGTGCACTCAGCTGGTCTTAAAGCAAAAAAAAAAAAAAGTACACAAACATGTACAGATTGTTTCTTAATTATCATTACACAAACCTATTTCTTTGCGAAAACTGAGAGAAGCTATGCTGGTCATTATTTAGGAAAGAGATTATTTATGTAAATTCTCTAAGGAGCATTTCATCACAGGCACTATCCGAGCACAGGGTACCCCCTAGAGTAAAGAGATGTCAGACACAGCGCTTAAACCCTCGGGATGACAAAAAAAGTTTTCATTATGATGAAAATTGCTCAGTTTCTGAAACATAGGAGGTAAGTTTTGTTTTTAAGTCAACCCACATCACTTCCATATAGAAAATAATGGGATGAATGCAACTGTGAGCTACCTCCCCACCCCACCCTCAAAAAAAAAAAAACAGTTGCCAAATCTCACTCTGGGAGGGAGGCATCCCCGAACTGGCTGGAGGTGGAGGAGAGGGAATGAGTGAATAAGATTCTGTGATCAGGCTGTAGTTAAGTCTCATCAGGCAGAAGGCATCCCTGGCTCTGCCTGTAGGAGCCTTGCTTAATCTGAAGGCTTCTCTGAAGGGCCAGAGATCTTTTTCCTTGAAAAGAAAAGGGGACCCTCTGTCGTCAAGAAGAAGACTCCAAACAAAGGCAGCCAGCCACCATTTGAAGCTTTCAGAGCAACCAGAAGAGGAAGCAAAGGAGATGGTTTTTCTTTTTCCTCCCTTATTCCAACACACCAGTATTTTCCAAAACACAAGTGTGCTGCCACAAAACACAGCTGAGCCCAGCACCTACGGAGATGTATAATTAATGACACAGAGTGCTTCAGTTGCCCTTGGGTTTCAGTCAGCCTTCCCCCTGGCCTAACACTCTCCTTAGCATCTGGAGCCTGCTACAAGTTGCTGAGCCCTGTGACGTCTGAGGGGGTCCCGGGATTAACTTTACTAGAGCAGGTGTGAACATTTGGGGACCAAAATTAATGTCTTGCACAATCCCCCCCTAGATATCTCCTCCCTACAAAAGAATGGGTGGTGTGAAGTCCTCTTGGGTGAGAAAAGAAGGCACCCAGTTCAGCCCCCTCTTTTTTCCAGCTCTTTCTTTTATTCCTTCTATAGCTCTCCATCAAACACTGCCTACCTCCAGTCCCCCACCTCCAGTCAGTGCTAGGTGGTGGACAGGGACCCCTCTAGGGACATGGCCACAGCCCAGCCTAGCAACCATACATCTAAAATGTGAGCTCTAGTGGGGGTGGGCGTCTCTGCCAGGAATAGCTTAAGGCGACTTCCAGCCACAATCAAGTGCCAAGAAAGGGCTGCATAAAGCGGCCCCTTGGACTCTGAGGCGGGCAGCCCTCGTACTTGGAACTGCATTTGTGAGGACCCAAAGTGGGTGGCCTGGGAAGGGAGTGCAGAGGCAGCGGCGAAAGTAGGGGAATGTTCCGCAAAGAAAATGTAAAGGATGGAGTGGGCGGTGACATCAGACTTGCAACCATGCCACGTTTAGAAAGTGATTCTCCATGGGTTGACCCCATTCTGGGATGGGTCTTCCCAACTTTTTATTGACATCTGTGCCCCCACTTTCTCTAGCCATTTTGCTACCCTAGAATTCCCAAAATGCAAGAGATATTCTCCCTTGCTCAAAGGACCTTTCCTTCTTTGGGACCCCAAGAACTCATCTCCCCAACAAGCTCCTAAAGTATGAGCTGATCTTCCCTGGCTTGCCCACCGTGAGGAGCCTGGCCGCAGCCAGTAAGTGGTGCCCAGCATGCACCCAGGGTCTTCCAGTTTCCTTGTCCCCTCAAGGTTGCTTCTCCTCACTCCGCAGCACCGAGAGGTACATGTGCCCCCATCCCGGCCGGCCACAGCCACTAATAACCTTACAATAAATAAACAGAGAACTAGAGCGGGGGTCTGAGTCCCGGAGCACACCGGCTGGGGTTAACTCATCACCCCTGGCGCACAGACCGCTGCCCCAGTCCGAGGGCGCAGGGAAAGGGAAAGGAAGGGCGGGCGACGGAGACAAGGAGGGCAGGGACGGAAGGAGGCAAGACGCGGTGCGGAGCAGAGGTGGGCTGCAGGGGACGCTGAGAAACGGCGGGGATGGCGCAGGGGCGGGCGCCCAGGGCGCACGTTACCTTCGCCTTGCCCCCGCAGTGGCAGCAAACGGTCCACAGGTACTTGAGCGTCCGCCAGAGCAAGATGATGAAGAGGCCCCCGAAGAAAGTCACCATGGAGGAGGCCAGGAAAGCCCACCACATGCGTTGGCCCCGGCTGTCGCACGGCACCTCCATGGTCACCGGGATGATGAGCGCATCCATCTTGGGCTCGTGGACCGAGGACGAGGAGGAAGAGGAGGAGGAGGAGGAAGAAGAGGAGGAGGAAGAGGAGGAGGAGGACGCGTCTAGGCTGAGATGGTTCGCGTGGATATTGCTGCTCATTCTAAGACCGCTGCCTCCACCGCCGCCGCCGCCGCCGCCGCCGCTGCTGCCGCCGCCGCCGCCGCCACCGTTTGCCATAGCTAGCAACGGGCGGCCGGCGCAGGGGCTCGGGGGAGCTCCTCCCGCCGCCAGCGCCACCCCAAACACCCATCAACAGCCATGTTGCTGCTACTGCTGCCGCCGCCGCCGCGGAGCGCGGGGAGGGGGGCGGGGAGGCGCCTGGGCTCGGGGCTCTGTGCGCGACCTGGCGGGGTGCGCGGAGATATATACAGCCGAGCGCCGCCGCCCGCCCTCCCCCGGGCCGCCGGCCCGCCCGGGGGGGGGAGGGGATGAGTGCGGGAGACTCCCACTCCCCGACCCGGGCCCAGATAGCCCCCGGGGCTGCGCGGAGGACAGAGAGCCCAGGGGGCGCCGCGGGCCACCCGCGCCCGGGGTCTGTGCCTCCTGGAGCTCCGCGCGCGCGATCCCGAAAGCCCTCGGCGTCGCTCGGCCCGCCTGGCGTGCGCCACGCGTGTGCGCTGCGCCCGGGCCTGGGGTTCCCCTCCCGTCCCCGCGCAGTTCTCGGGTGATGAGGCGACAGCTCGTTAGGATCGGAGAATCCGCGCCCTCCCACCCGGGCGTGCCCGCGCCACCCTTCCTCCCCCGGGCTGCGCTCCGATCCTGGATCGCCGCCTCTTTTGCTCGCGGGGCCGCGGCAGGTTGGCTGCGGCCGGCTGCCCTGCCTCTGCTTCCCGCTAGCCTGCGATCTGCTAGACCCC
Source organism: Acomys russatus (assembly GCF_903995435.1). NCBI lineage: Eukaryota > Metazoa > Chordata > Mammalia > Rodentia > Muridae > Acomys > Acomys russatus. The sequence goes on from NC_067139.1 coordinate 75,030,829, forward strand.
CTCCGGCCGGGTCTCCGCGACCCCAAGCCTCATTTGCCTCCGCTCGCTTCCTCCTCCTCGCCTCCTCAGCTCCTCCTCGTCCCCGTTCTCGCAGCCCGAGCCTCTTCGGCGCGCGCCCCGCGCTCCCCGCAGCCTCCAGCAGTGGCAGCTGCAGCAACTGGAGCGGGCGCGGGCTCCAGCCGCCCGAAGCGGGAGGGGAGGAGGATCACCGGGCTGACTCGCCACGGCTTGGGGCTGAGTAGGGGCCGCAGGTTATGTGGAGGTGGTCAGGCATGCCCCCCCCAACCTTTCAGGGAGTAGAGTATAGCGCCCCCAGCCCAAATGCAGTACCTAGAAGGTGTTGCGCCCCCCTGGGCACAGAGGGGTACCCCAAGAGGAAGCCACCAGGTGCCCAGGGTAGGACGGTTTTCCCAAAGGAGCAGTAATGGGGAGGGGAGGAGTGGCTGGCTGTCAACTGGACTCCATGGACTTACTTGCCCCTAGATCCTCAGCCTTGGAGACTGAGGAAGACCCTAGCCAAGAGAGTAGACTTGCGGACTTATAGTTAGCTCCCCCATTTCCTAGGTGCCACAACATGAGTGCGTGGGCCCCTGGAAGCCTGTAGCTGGTCTGTGACCTCAGCCAATGGCAAGTGGGGTTGTTGTTGTTGTTATTGTTGTTGTTGTTGCTGTTTCCTTGTTAAGCGATGTGAAAGCACGCAAAGAAGACAACCTGCCCATTGGTGTGGAACAGGATTGAATAGGCAGTGGGTTCCTTAAAGGGTCGCTTCCCTGTTTTTTACTTTAGACTTCTGTGAGAAGAGCAACTGGATGATGCGCGCTCTCCTTGTCTTCCCACATTTCTGGTTTCCCTTTTTTCTCCCCTTTAAGGGAAAGGAATCCAAATTTGTTCCCGCAGCCCCTGTTCCCCACCCCACTCCCAGTCCCCCTTTGAATGCACAGAGAAACTTCTCCCTCTGGGCGCTTCTTCTCCAGGCTAGCAGCTGGACCACAACTTTTTCCTGTGCTAATTAAAACGTAGATGATCACTCTCCCCTCATTGCCCACGGTGATTTCCCCAAAGTTTCCAGCTCATTAGTTATAGCCTAATTGGAATTCCCGGGTTCCTTTCAACTCTTCCTTTGGTAAATTGGCCCAAGTGAGCCTCCTTACCTGGACAAGCTGTCTCTACCTAAATCATTGGTCAGCCCCACCCTCAGATGCCGGAAAGGGCTAAGGAAGGCCAAACCTGGCAGTCACTAAAGATATTTGAGTATCATATTGGTTGGTACATTCCTTGAGCTCAGTATACATATCCATTAGAAAAGACGTAAGGCCAAAGTCATAGGGGAAAAGATGGAATTAGGTAAAGGTGTTTGAGTGTGTGGTGCCCTGCACCCTGCACCCTGCACCCTGCACCCTGCACCCTGCACCCTGCCCCCAAAAATCAGTATATAAAGGAGGACCGACAAAATGGCTCAGTTGATAAAGTTGCTTGACTCCGAACCTGACCACCTGGCCTCAGTCCCTGAAAAAATCACGTCGTCAGAGGAATAGAATGACTTCTGCTAACTGTTCTTTACACACTCATGGGCGTGCTATGGTGCATACTCATGTTTACACACACACACACACACACACACACACACACACACACACACCGAAAGAGGGGGGGGAGGCAAATTGGTTTAAAGAAGAGAGCTATAAATGGCATTTCCCAGAAGGAGAAATAGACTCTGCCTCCCCGTGGCATCCAGAGGCCATAGCCCCAGCATGATCCTTTGAGCTCAGAAAGCTGCTGCCACACAATTCTGTGCTGAGTGCAACAGCCCTGGGTCTTCTCCAGCATAAGGCTGGGAGAGTTGAACTTGGAAAGGCTGGGGCAAAAGGCAAGTGGCTGTGGGACTGTGGTTCCTTTATTAGCGTTCTCAATAGCTGCCTCTGTGCCTTAACGCAAGAGTTAGGAACTTTACTTAACTCCAAGATTTAACATTTAAAAAATCCAGGTACTGTCCCACCCTGCCCACTCCCCCTTCCCACCCCCCACCCCCCACCCCCCACCCACCTCTGCCTCATGGGTTAGGAAGCCTTCAGAATGTATTCCCACAGTGACAAGAATTGAACCTCTACAACTTCCAGGTTTTTTCTAGCCAATGCCTACAACAACCTAGATCCCCTGAAACACCAGCATCAGGGTGACTTACAGGAGGCTAGTGGCTTCGTGCCTTCTGTCTCCCTACATGTGAAGTCCCCACCTGTGTCCCATCATCGCCATCATCATCATCATCTTAGCATCCTTCTAGAGGGTTCCAGAAGGATCCTGAGACACTCACCAACAACCCCCATTTCTTTCTGCTCTCTCACCACCCTTAACTTTGCTGGCTGAAGCTCTCAGCATCTCTAGAGTTGTCCAAGACCGTGCCTCACTCAGAACTCATCAGAGACCCTGACTATCAAGGTCACTATCCTCCCACTGTTGCAATCACCTGTCCCTGACCATCTCCCTGAATGGCCTGACTAGAGACACAGAATGAGAGTATTGCCGGCCACCAGGAGTAGAGACCATCAGGCCTTTGCCAGCTCTCATCAGCCGTTTAGAAAGAGGCTCTTCCTAGCCTTCTGTCTAGGAGGGAACCTCACATTCTAAAGGAACCCTGGGGTATCACACACTTGCGCTGTTCATGTCTAAAGCTGGAACAAACCCAGACACCAGAGTCAGGACAGAGAGAGAGAGAGAGAGAGAGAGAGAGAGAGAGAGAGAGAGAGAGAGCTTGGTGAGCAGTGTGCTTCCTGCACATGTATGAGGACCCGAGTTCAGACACCTAGCACTCACATAAAAGCCAGGCATAGTGATATGCTACTGTAATCTCAATTCTGGGAGGTAGAGAGAGACATAGATACCAGGCGGGTTGCTGCACAGACAGCCGAGCCAATTAAATAAATAAATAAATAAATATAAGCTCTAGATTCTGTGAATAGATCTGTGTCAAAATTAAGGTAGAAAGGTGATTGAGGAAAGCGTCTGACATCAACCTCCAGCTTCCAAGCACTCTGCGTTGGGCAAACACACACACACACACACACACACACACACACACACACACACACACACTGAATTGGACAAACTTGGACCAGATCTTCTGGCCCCTGTGCTTTGCTCTTACAGTGTACTGTGGCAAGAGGCAGGATTCGGGAGCTCTGCCTCCGCTTTGCTGTTCTGCACACCGACACAACCCTTCAGAAAGAGGCCGAATCAGGTCCGCAGTGACCCCTCAGCTCTGCTGTACACTCTCTGTACAGCCTTTATACTCTCCCTCAGAGGGCCTCACTGACAGCCAGGCTGTGGCCAAGCTCCCGAGAGGCAGACCCCGTCCAGCCTGCATAAGATCCGTCACCCACACCCACCCATCGTCTTTTCACTCCTCCGGTAGCCTGGGACATGGGAAGCTACCTACTGCAGGTGTGTCTACAGGTTGGGTATTGAGAGTCATTGTACAAGCACTGAAAGCCAAAACAAAAGTAGAAACTCACAATAGGGGCCATTTATTTGATGATAAATACAAATAAAAGCTTCCCAGGCTCTTTAGCAAATGCATGGGTGTCTATGGGCATTTCCAGAGCAAGCCAAGGGTTTCAAATCTGTTAACTATCTAAGTTGGACATTCCCAATAGACTTAAAAGAAGCATATGAAACTAAGTGCATAAACACACAAACTTAAAAAGTGGAGTGATCAAAGTCTAACAAGCACATGAAAGGCTGGTTGTGTAGATGTTGGCGGGGTGTCACAATCAAGATGCCCTCACTGGGCTTTCTGTTCTCTGGCCTGGACCTGGTCAGTACTGATCCTCCGATAAATGGGTCTTTGTGAATCTGCTGGGAGACTCAGTAATGCCGCCTTAAGTGATGTGGCGCCCTCTGGTGGCATTTTCTGGTAGACCACTACTTGGTGACTGTTCAGAGGGGGGCTGATTGATTCAAAAAGTGAGACATGAAAATTCCAAGGAACGTTTCACAGTAAAACAAACAGTGTAGCCACAGGAGTGGGAATCATGGTTCTGGATGATAGAGATCAGAGGATACAAGCTAACCACAGCTAATGATGCTTGTTATATTTGAGAGTGGGCCCTAAGGGTTCTGTCCACAGTCACATTTAAGGCATTACATACACTAACCAGCTTGAGTTAGCTGTCTATCCATTCTGCAATGAACAAATATGTCAAAGAATGCTATGCAATATACATATATGCAGCTTTGTCCACTAAAAAAATTAAAGCTGGAGAGATGGCTCAGCAGTTAAGCACACTTGTTGCTCTCAAGACACCTTGCTCTGTTTCCCAACACGTACATAATGGCTCACAAGCATCCAGTTCTGGGGAATCCAGTACCCTCTTAGGACCTCTAAAGGCATCAACTACTCATGTGGCCCACAAATATGCATGCAGGCAAAGCAGTAACTCATAAAAGGAATAAATTTAACTTTTTAAGTAAAAGTGAGGGGGGAAATTTACATCCAGGATGATATGAACTGTCCACTTACTAATTCCATACTCTGTAAAGTGTTGGTGTAGAGGAGGCTGGCAGCTCATGTCCTCAGTACAATCTGATGCTACATTCAGTCACGGCAGCCTTGATGTCTCTACGCTTCCCTGAGCTTCCATGGTCCGAGAGCTGGAGAGCAAGGGTAAAGCGCATCCCTTCCAAGCAAGGGGGCCTGAGCTTGGCCCTCAGAACTTGTGTGCATATTTTTCAAAAAAAAAAAAAATGGGTGTGAAGCTTGCTTAAAATCTTAGAGCTGGACAGTCAGAGGCAGGCATGTCCCTGGGACTCACCACAGGCCAGTCACACTGGGCCAGAAAATAAGAGACTCCCTCAGAGAAAAGTGGGATGCTGTCTGAGGAATGACACTTGGGGTTGTCCTCTGGCCTGTACAAGTGTAGCCACTGTGCTCATCCACACATGCACACATTACCATGGTACCTTTCCAGACACTCGCAGCATTCCCTGCCTCCTCACCTCCTTATAATCTATCTGTGGTAGAAGAAAGGAAAGTAGCTATGCTGCCCCCTTACAGAACTGAGTCCTCCCGTTGAGCTACTTGATGGGCCAGGGGTCCTCTACCTCAGGAACGACGTCTGATTTGCAACAAAGGATGAAGACCACAGAGGCCCAACCTTCAAAGCTATATTTAAGAGCCTTTGAGCTTCAGAGAGTTCACTGGGAGGGAGGAGGGACTAAGAAAACAGCTCTCAGTGGGTTTTCTTTTCTTTTTATAAATAATTAATATTTTACTTTATATTTATTGCTATTTATAAGAGTATTTCAGACTGATTACAAAGCCTTCATAAAAAGACTTTGCATCTACCCAGAATCCTACCACCCACAGGTAACATAATCACTCTTGACATTTTATATACTCAATTCCCAATTTTTCCCCCTGTGGGTGCGTGTATTTTTGCAAAGTGAAAACTGCATTGAACATGCAAAGTCCATCTTACTCTCCTTTAATATTAAACTGTGAGGAGTTTTGCCTGTTGTTAAAAAGCCTAGAAAACACTAGGAAAAATAAGTGAGTAGCAGTCCAGCAGATGGCATACCACTGGCGTGTGGCTTATTCTAAAATTTAATATATTTGAAACTACACTCTAAAACTGTAGGCAAACCTCTTCCTGTAGTTGAGTGACGTCAGACAGCTTCCACTGATATTCTTGCATCCTGGCCTCAGCAGATGCCCAGCTGAGACCAGCTGGACATGCCTGGCTGAGACCAGCTGAGACCAGCTGGCCGCAAGGTCCTTCCCAGCCCCTCACTACATCGTGTGAGAGTCTCAAGGTAGTTGTCTCTTTTTCCAACATGTCAAAACCATTGCCTTAGCCAGGCATGGTGACGCAAACCTTTAACGCCAGCATTTGGGAAGCAGAAGTGGCCAGATCTCTGCGTTCAAGGACAGCCTGGTCTACAGAGTGAGTTCCAGGATAACCAGGACTACATGGAGAAACTCTGTCTGGAAAAACCAATACAACAAAAAAACATCACCATCATCATCATCATAACAAAGAAACGCTTGCCTGTGGAGAGGAGCACTTTGCTCTTACCATGCCCTCAGCTGTAGTCCCTTCTGCTATCCAGATGCAAGCTCACAAGAACGCATACTTTTCTTTGTACGAGATGGCACCAATGTCAGGGTTGATGGTGTCAACTCAGGAGCCATGTCTTGGCTGGAAGGCACCTTCCACCTCCATCCTGCCGGGCTGACTTTCAGAAACAATTCTGCCCGTCCCTTGTCCCTGTCAGCTCTGCCAGTATTGCCTCTAGCAGAACACCAGTGTCCTGAGCCTTGCCTCTGAAAGGCCTCCAGAACCAGAGAGTCCACTTTTTTCTATGGTGGTGAGAGAAGAACCAAAGGAAGCGCCTCTCCATGCTTCATGTGCCGGCCGGCCAGACTTCCAGACCAAATCACTGTCTGCTCTTCTTTCTGGTCCCTGGTTTAATCTGTGTAGAAGCTCTGGTCCCAGGGCAGGAAGTCCAGCCCGCAAATCTTTGTCCTGAGTCAATAAGGGCTTTGGGATACAAAACACCAAATAGATGAAGCAGAGGACTTATTCCTGCTCCACAGACAAGAACAACGCTGAGAACACGTTCTTGCTTATAAACCGCCTTAGGAATAAGAAATCACAAAGTCAGACATCTCAGTGGTAGCCGGGGATGGGTTTCCTGCCTTCAAATTCTGATTTGTGCGTGCTGCCCCTTGCTTTGTGATAACAAGTCTGAAGGGCTTGGGGAATTAATTGCCTGTCGCACAAGGGTGGGACATAGAAAGGCACACAGGCTTGCCGTAACCCCAGTGCTGCCGAGGCGGAGACAGGAGGAGCTATGGGGCTCCCTGCTAGCCTGTGTAGGCAAACTCTTGAATGCCAAGTTTATTGAGAGACTCTATCTTAAAAAATAAGGTGGCTGGCAATTTAGGAAGACGCTAGATGCCGGCCTCTAGCTAGTGTGTGTTTGCTCAAGTACATACAGGTACATTCACCTGTAAACACACATGTGCATACACACACACACACACACACACACACACACACACACCTGTAAGAGCACCCTCCCTTGAAAGTCCATCCCATCCTTGGCTTCAGCATTCCCACAGTTACCACACTTCCTACATCCCCCACCCCCGGGAAAAGCTACAATTCTAGCTGCTCAAAAAGATTACGAGCCATGGTGTTTTATGAGTGGTGAGGTTATTTATATGAAACTGTGAAACACGGCTTTGTTTGTACTTTCCAAAACAAACCAAATAAAATCTCAACGTAGCAGAGCCCTGGGAGATGTAAGAGAGCGAGCCATGAAAGGGACACACGACAATAAACTGGTCTCTGAGTTCAAGAGGGAAGTTCATCAAATGTGTTTATGGAAGGGGCCGCCTGTTACCATGGAAGAATGTTGTGAACCTTCCAGAATGTATTCAGCTGAAAGCTTAGACTGCTCCCTGTGCACAGGAATCTTAGAGGTAGTCTCACCTTTGCCCCAGATTTGCATCTCTAAGTCTAGCATTCGGGGAAATTTTCAGAGCATGTGGCACAGCTATCCTACATATCCAAAAGGACAGCTAAAGACAGAGGTGACACAGCCAACTGTCTGGCCAACCTCGAGAAGGTGCGTGCGCGCGCGCGCGCGCGCACACACACACACACACACACACACACACACGTGAACTCCGGCTATTCCAGAAGCTGAAGTCATGACTTTTCGCCAACATCTATGGAGTGCCTCACCAGCTTTGTCTCCCTGGGAACTTCTTTGAACACAAACATTAGGTTCTTTCAGAAAGATACCTTAAGTGCTGAGCAGGTAGGGCAGGGCAGACTTAGAGACAGCTGCTACCCAGCATGCCTTAATGCCTCCCTTAAGGTGTGACATGGGTTTTCCGGAAGCTGCTCAGTTGAAGGAAGGCTTGCAAGCTTGCGAATGCTTCCTCCTGGTCATCTATCAATCTCATTTTGTTCTCTCCTTATCACAAAATTGAAAGCTGTAAGTTGAGCAAAGTAAGCCACAAACTGCCCGAGCATCCCTGGGAACTCACTGCATGATGGATAGTTGCGGTCTTAAAGCTTTTTATCTGACTTGCTCTCTGCTCTTCTATCAAGTCCTGTCTTGGTGACACCGTATAGAGACAGATCGGCAAGTATGCGTAAGCGGCTTTTTATTCCAAGGCATATTCCATCTAAAGCCCAATGGCTCAGATGGGAATTCTAGCCCCTCTATCATGTGTTTAGAAGCCAAGTGCTTCTTAATCTGCTAGCCTATCGAGATGGCTGTTTATTAAAACCAATGTTCCATCATCGAGTGGGACCTCCTGAAATGGCTTCCATTAAAGTCATGGGAGTTTTTGAGTCCATTTGAGAAGCAATCTAAAGACTACAGAATTGATCCGCCCATCACTCTGTCCTGAGGGCTCTGGCCCCTCTTTCCTCGCTTCTGCCACAGAGAATTTTGTGAGAACCGTTCCTGGAGTGGAGTTGGCAGGGAGAGAAATGGTGTGGAGGCAGCACACCCTTTCTTCCAGGCCAACACAAACATGGCCCACTGGTGAGGCTGGGCACCATCATGGACTCCCATATTTAACGTAAACAGTCCCCCCTGCCCCCAACTTTTAGGTGACCGATGACATGCTGGCCAGACCACTCTGCTGGTTTGCCCCATTGCTTCGTTCACACTGGTTCTCAGCCAACTCCCTTCACAGGCTCCAAAGGGGAAATTCCTGAGCACCACATCTTAGACCATCAGCACCGGCCACACATAGACGCTAAGTGGATATGGACGAATTGGAAACCAACATGGAATTGTAAAAGCTGGTGTAATAAGTGAAAACGATGCCATTGTGTCAGAGCTTGGTGCTGTGCATAAGGCTCTTTAACCTGAGGCAGAGACCAACCCTGGGGGCGACTGGGTTTGGGAGAACTAAATGGAGTGTGGCTTTCTCAGTTCCACGATGGGCATCTGGGAGGAGCTGGTCCTTCACAGGTTGGCTTTTAGGGAACACTGGACATTCTTACATGGCTGAATTCTTAATGGATCCATTATGCAGATGTACAAAGTGCGGCTCAAGCACATTAAGCAAGTACCTCATCCGGACTCGGAGAGAGCCAGTCCCCACGGAAGTGCTGCTCCCGAGGTCGGCAAGCGGCATGGCCTCTCGGTGGTCACTGGGGCCTCTGCTGTCTACTTCACCCAGGCCTCTTCAGGGAGGAGGGCATGGTAGTGAGGCTTTTCTCTGACATGTTCCTTTTAGACTTGAGACAGTAGTGTTTGAAGATGACTGAGGTCTGCCCAAAGCTTCTTTGCTGACATTAGAATCCCTCCTGTACCCTTTCTGCCCTCGCTAATGCTACCTGGGCAGCAGATGGGCCTGCTGGGGCCTGGGCAATGAGTCCTCCTCTCCTCCTTCCTGTCCCCAGCAGGTCTCCCAGATCCTTTCTTGTTGATATTTCTTTGAAATGGTAATCTGGGTCTCTAGGACCCTTGGAACCTTTTGCTCCCACAGAGCCCCAGCTGTGGCTATGCCCAGCTGTGCGCCAGCATGCGCAGCCTCACAAGTCCCCAGGCTGGTAGCAGGCATGCAGGGCGTCCTTTGCCATGTCCTCTGGGACTCAGAGCACCTGCTGAAGCAAGGGATCCAGGAACCCCAGGACATAACCTCCACTGGGCTTTAAACGCAGTAGCTACAGCCGGCAGCTCGGCTCTGAGCTTCTCCCTGGAACCAGGTCGGATGCAGCATCAGACCAAAGCAGGAGCTTTGAAGCACCTTTGTGGACAGGTCCTGGGGTGATGGGGCCTTCTCTAGGCTTGGGGGGGGGGGGGCGGGCTAGTAACAATGAGGGAGGATGCAGGGTCGGGTGTCCCATTGTGCCTTTGGAGGAAAGTGAGGGGATGGGGAGAGCAACATTCTAGAACAGAAAGGAGGACAGGAAAAGTGGCCGGGGAGGGGGTAACATTCTAGAATGGAGAGGAGGAAGAGAAACAAAAGTGAAAAGTGAGACTGAGACACAGAGAGAACTAGAGAGACCCAAGAAACAAAGAGAAAGTGACATAGAGCCCGAGTCAATTGCTTCCTCCTAGCATTCTTTTCCCTAGGACAGATGGGTATGGCTAGAGTAGACGGGCCCCAAAGCTTCCAAAGAATAAAGCAAGCATACACATAAAACCACGGAATCCTTCTACCAGCCACCCATCTATCTATCTATCCATCTCATCTGGTCACTCTCACTGTCTCCTCTCTCTCAATTTTTTTTCACTCTTTTGTTTCTCAGGAAGAATGCATGCTCCGATGTGTGGGGTGCGCCTGCTGAGCACAGCCTGGGGTTGGCAGTCACATAGTGTCTCAGGGTTGGACTGGCTGTGGGAAAGGGGCTGGGAACCCTGGGATGTGTGTGAGGAGGTGGGGACATGGCAAGAATTCCCTGCATTATGCTCTCATCGCCGGAGTGAAGACCAGTTAAGATGAAGAGCCAGCACAGAAAACCTCCAGAAGTTACGTCCCAGGCAGACAAGCCTGCGAGCAGCCAGGCAGGCTTCATGCTAGCATCAGTGGTCTCAAGTGTGACACCTTTCATGGGAATCCCACCTGCCTGTGCCTCCTTGCCAGAAAAGTGACCATTGTTTTCTCCAGGTTGGTGGACAGTGCTTTACAACTGAGGGAAGGAAAGGAAGCCAATGTCTCCATGTGTCCTGTCCTGCCGTTCTACCACCAAGTCCTCAGGTCTACAAAGGAAAAAAAGCTTGCATTTATTTATTTATTTATTTATTTGTAATAGATTTATTAAATACTCCCCCACTGTTCCTCAGTCTTGGGAGTACTGACCGGTCCCTTGAGCAACGTCTTTTGTCCACAGCTGCTGTCCCCCCACTGTAACAAGGAACCCCAAGCCTTGTGGAGCAAAATACCTGATGTTATAATCCAACAGAAGCCCACATGTTTCTGCACTCAGCTGTATTCAGATGTCATCTCTGGTCCTCTCTCCAGCTATAGGACATGAATTAGATTTCTTGCTTCCTCCACTTTCAATGTCCCCTTCAGGTCAGGGAGAATAAAATGGCCTCCTTGAGAGGCTAGTGTGAGGATCAGATGGAAGAATTCAGGTTCAGTGTCAGTATGACTTCTGGTACATGGTAGGCCTGGGCCTTTCCCTATGCTTGACCACTGCTAGTACAGGCAGCATTGTGGTTATATAAGCCTATTTCCACAATCCCTGCGTGCATACAGAGCAGTGGCACCTTCTACCCATGTGGGTCATAGTCCTGACTTTCCACCTCGGCTCAGGAGTGGCATCCTTCACCCGCGTGCATTTGTTGTCCCGTGTTGCTTTTCCCTTCTGTGACTACAGGTTTTTGAGATTCTTTTGTCCCCTCTTCCAGAGTGTTCTCTTTCTTCTCGTCTCCCCAGATTTTCATGTACAGAGCACAGGTCTCAACAACAATGAAACGCCTACAGAATCAAAAGTGAGAGCAAAGGGCTGCTCAGTGGCACGGAACCCATGCCTGGCCCGCTACAGGGCTGTGAACTTGTGTCTAGGCAGGTCACAGGCCTCTTACTAGCCTCCTGCTAAATGGGCATAAGCATTAAAATGAATCCTAACGACGTATTGCTATACCCTTAGATCAGCACCTCCCCCAAGCCCCACCAGAGAAGCTTCTTCTCCTTGCAGTAGATGCATTTAGCATGGAAAGCTTCAACTGGTCAATGTGCAGAAAATAAGAGACCACTGAGTGAACAGCCCCAAGTGGGTCTTACATATCACACCCAGTCTCCCAAGGCTGGCAGACCTTCCAAGAAGAAGGTCCTGAGCGATCCTAAGAGGTGGTGGTGACTTCAAGGAAACTGTTTTTCCAGACACAATGAGGCAGTAGCACGTATGCACTCACAGTGATTGTGACAGCGGGCACCAGACCTGCACAAGCTCAAGCCAGCATGGAGTGGAGGGGGTAAGAGTGAAGAGCGACCCTAGCTGAAGACTTAGTGACTTTAATAGCAACTGGGGAAGGAAGGGTCAGTTTTCTTCGATGACATCACCTGGTAGGTCAAACACACTCCATCCAGGGCAGTCCCTACTCCCAAGAGTAATAAGGCAAGAAAAACACGACTGAGAGGGAAAAACAAGAAGATGACTCAGAATTGGGTGGGGAGGGAGGGAAGGGTAGAGAGGGTAGATATGGGAGGAGTCAGAGTGAGCCTAGCCAAAATGGTTTGGAACTCTGAAAGCACATACACACTTAGAGGAAATGCGCTAGAGAAGCCAAGTTCACTGTGTGACTTTGCTGGGGAGACTAGGACAAACATCTATTCACCCTAAACAGGCCACAACAAAGAACCAATTTCACCCAAATAGCCTTAGTAAGCCAGTGGGCTTGGCAGAGCTCCCTATAGGGGTATGATGAGGTGTTACTTACAGCAGCAGAGATGAGGCAAAGAAAGCTGTATCGCTGAAATGCCCACCCCAGCATGGACAATGACTCCTGGACACTTTATCTCTGGCACTCCCTACAGAACCTGCAGGCAGCTGCTCTGGTCAGAGCGCCACCCCGTCCCCCCTGCTACAAACACAGCAATTGCTACTGCATGTATAACCTTAGAAAGGGGTGTCATGAATCTTATATGTTTCAGGAGCTCCATGAGGCTCACATGCACTGTTCACTTCCTGACGCTTGATGGAATTTTAGTTGGAACTAGAAAGAAAAAGCTACACAGCAGACCTAGCTAGCATCTTTTTACAGTTCTTATATCATCAACAGACACAAGTATCTCTTGGGCATCTAATATGGACATGAAAATTCATTAACTACCATGAATAAAAAGGGACAAGATACATACCCAATTCAAGATGAAAAACACAGGGGAAAATAGCCATAATCACAAGCAGATGGTTAGAGGCAGAAAGAAAGCAACATTGTATGAGACTGCCATTAATTTGTGGCAAACCAGTAATAAGATAGAGACTTCTAAACTAGCACATTTGAAACTATTTAGAGCCATAAAAGAATATATATATTTCATATATATATATATATATATATATATATATATATATATATATATATATATATATGAATCCAAGACCAACCTGATCTATGCAGCAAGTTCCAGGTTAGCCATAGCTGCATTGTAAAATCCTGTTTCAAAAACAAAGCAAAACAAAACCTAAGGAATGACACCCTGACAGCCAACATGGCAACCAAGTGGCCTGAGAGGCAGTGAAATAGCACTACTCTTCAAAGGGCCAAGCAAAAACAACATTAACCGAGACACTTATGCTTATCCACACTGGGCTTTAAACAAAGGCTTGAAATTAAGCATCCTTATTTCTGAAGATGACTGTCACCCACAGAAATGAAAAAGTGTCCAGAGGAAAAAGTTTAGGAGCAAGGAAAGAAAACCCAGATAGGATGAGGAAGAGACAGCATCGACTAGCAAAGATCATGACGAGCTAAGACCAGGTGACCACAGGAAACGTGAAACAGCACTGGCTTCTAAAGCATCGATGGTACTAAGGATAGATCTGGGTGACATCACGTCAGAGCAAGATGGAGGCAACATTCTCGATAGCAATATCCTACAAAGCAGAGAGCATTACATCAGGGCTAAATTATGAATGGAGTTAATGCTGTTAAGTCAGTCAACATGTTACGACGTTAGAGGTAACTTCTGAAGCAATAAAATATGAAATATATGGCTCCAAAATCAATAAGGAATGAAAAGAAAGCTCTTAAAGACAGTAAAGTAGAGGGGGGGAGGGGAAGCCTAAGGACAGATAAAGCAAAATAGAGCAAATGCTAAGACACAGGAAAACTCCTTTGAGGTTTAGTGAACGCAAATGGATCCAACTCACCAACCAAAAGAAAGAAACACTTGACTTAGACGACGTCACTCAGCAATAGACTGTTTTCTAGGAATATAAGTCACATGCCCAGAGGAGTTGAAAGCAGAGACTTGATGGGGTAGCGTGCCAGACAGACTTCAACCAAAGGACAGCAGCTCCAGAGTTCCTATATCACATCAAATAAACTTTCATGGAAATGCTGGGAGTTGTGGCGCACACTCACAATCCCAGCACTTAGGTAGCTGAGGCAGTGGGATTGCTATGAGTTCAAGCCAGCCTGGTCTACAGAGTGAACAGCAGACTACAGAGGCCTGGAAAGAATAGTTGAGCAGTTAAGAGCGCGCACTGCTTTTGCAGAGGACTTGCGTTTGATTCCCAGCACCACATCAAGCCCTCACAGTTGCCAGTAATTTTAGTTCCAAGGGCGTCCTCTGGCCTCTGAGGGCGCCTACAAGTACATGGTCCACATAAATTCACACACTCATACACATATAAGTAAATAAAATTTCACAAAGAGCATCCGCAGTGCTGGGGAAATGGCTCATGGGTAAAGAGTTGATACCAGAACGAGGCCCTAGGTCAGACCTCCATCACCCACATGAAAGAAAGGCATGGATACATGTAGCCCCAGTGATGGGGGAAGCGGGGATATTCCAGGGCCTTACTGGCCTGAGTCTACCTGAATTGGTGAAGTCCAGATTCAGTGAAGACGCTATCTCAAAAGATAAAGTGGAGAGCCATAAAGGAAGACATCCTACATTAACCTCTGACCTTCACACACACACAAGTACACACACACATAAGCCACACACATATGCGCATATACCCTGCACAAATGTATACACACATCACACACATACATACTGCACACACACATGTGTGAGCACATGAATATACACATATACCACACGCAAACACACATATACTACATACACATTTATACCACAGACATATATACCAGACACACATGCACACACCCACAACACCACAAACTTATTTACTACATCCACATGCACACACACAAACACATGCACACACACACACACACACAAACACATGCACACACACACACACACAAACACATGCACACACACACACACATACAAACACATGCACACACACATACTCCACGTACACTTATACCACACATTCACATATACATACCGCATACACACTCACACACACACACACACACACACACACAAGAATATAGAACAGACATGTATGTAATGACGGGTAGGAAAGGAGGAGTCATCGAGAGGAGAGCAAATCCTATGAACATAGACACTAATCAAAGAAGGGCCTAACATTTCAATAGCTCCAAACCAGTTGAGATGGTGGCTCTGCCTCCCTGTACCACCGCGTGGGGCTTTGGTGACGGTGGTTTTATTTGTAATTTGTCTGGTTTAGGATTTGTTTTGTGTGTGGTAGAGATTTGCTATGCAGCACGGGCTAGTTTCAAACTTCACAACACTCTTGGCTCAGTATGCTATATTTTAAATTCTTTCTCTCTCTGTCTCTGTGTGTGTGTGTGTATGCGCGCACGCACACATGTTATGTATGCTCCTGTAGGGTACAGGTTCTTACTCACACACAGAGAACACTCTTCTACCACTCTCTGCCATGTTCACTTGAGACAGGGTGGCTCAGTGAGCCTAGACTGCGCTGTTGTTTCTACTGCACTGGCCAGGGAGACTCAAAGATGCTCCTTTCTCCAAGCCCCGTCCCTCACACTGAGATTACAGATATGTGCAGCTACACCTGGCTTTTCCATGAGTCTGGGGGGGGGGTCCCTCCCATCTCAGGTCTGCATGCATGTACAGCAAGCATTCTTACCCATCGAGTCATCTCCCCAGCCCCAGGGTAGTTTTCTTTAAGTGTACAGTTTTGGGTATTTATATTGCAGACATCACAATAACTAGCCTATATATAGCCATTCCTCAGCATCCACGAAGGATGTGTTCCAAATCCACCTAGAATACCAAGCTCCACGGATGTTCAGCTCCCTTATATAAAATGGCATAGTATTTGCATATGTCTCACCCTATTTTAAATCTTCTCCAAATTAACTTACAGTGCTCAGTGCTATTTAAATAGACTTAGAGTTTGGTATTGTCTGGGGACTAATGACAAGAAAAATATCTGTACATGCTTGGTACAAACACATTTTTAATGCATAGTTGCTTGAATCTATAAACACAGAACCCAGACACGTGGAAATGCCGATTGCTTCTTTATGCCACCACTGAAATAAACTTTGCCACACAGGTGCTCTGTGTTCCATGTGATTTTTTTATGGACAGCAGACACCCACCTCCAGTCAGTCTGAGTTATGAGAAAGGACAGAGATAGGGCTCCTGACATAAAACCTCAGTGACAGCCCTGTTGGGCCATGCTGTGTTTCCATGCCCACTTTCCAACCCCTCGCTGAATTCAGAAGGCTTGACCAATGGCCTTCCCAGCCTGGAGCATGGGTGTCACAATCAAAGGCCACAACCAACGTCGGATAGTTTGAGGAGAAGCCACTTCTGCTGGAGAATGTCATAGGAGACTTTCTGATTTCATTTATAAAGGAGGTCTAGGAGGCGAGAGGTCTTGCCCAGTGATCCCAGGGGCTCCCGACACAGCAGAACTGGTGGGAAGCCAAACTTTTATATTCTCCCTTCACAAAGCTGCACTTTTCCTGCAAGTATCACACTCAGGACCTCATTAGGGAAGGGTCCCAAGATACGTACTAATTAGTGGTGCTAAAGTCTCTGAAATATATACAGACAATTGACCTTTTTCTTCAAGAACTTGAGCGCCAATAACCTTCCGCTTAATATGCATATGTATATATATGAAATTTTTATCCTCTAACAATTTCATACATGCATGAATTTTGGTCATTTTTTCACTCCCTGTCACTCTTTCTCATCCCCTTCTCTCCCACTGAAATCTCTCTTCCTGACAAGCCACCTACTTTGATACCCTTTTATTTTTTTTATCTCCTGAGTTCAATTATGGCTGCTTGCAAGAGTGTGAGTGGGGAGTTATTTACTGGAACACTGGCGTCTTACCAGTAGCTATACCACTGAAGAAGATGATACTCCTCCCCGCAATGCCCATTAATGGTCCATAGCTCCTTGATGAAGGATGGGGGTGGGGGGTTGGCGGAGATGGGGGGGGGAGCGTTAGTCCCACCCCCATCCACAGTGTTGTGGTAATGTGCCTAGTCTTTAGTCATATACAGATCATGATGAAAGTAACAACAGCTGCAATGGGTTCAAGAGTTCGGTGGGCATGTCATCTAATCAGAAGCTGTTGCTCTAAAGCAAAATCCAGGCCGCCCTCTGCCGCTTACATTCTTTCTACCCCTCTTCCGTGATGTTCCTTGAGCCTTGGGGGGGGGGCGATATAAATATTCTATTTAGGACTGAGCACTCTGAGGTCACATATTCTCTGCACTTCAACCAGTTGCAGTGCATTAATCACCACCCGCCGTATGAAGAAAGCATCTCTGACGAAGGCTGAGACAGTGTCGGTCTATGGATATAGACAGTAAGTATTTAGAAAGTAGTTTGGTAGCACTCCATTTAGCAAAACAACAGTCGTAGATTTTCTCCTAGAGTCTATGGCCATCCCAGCTGGGAGGTCTTGACAAGGTTTACAGACTAGTCATGGGTTCATTCCTGTAGAGTGGGCTGCAAATCCTATAAGAAAGCAGATAATTACCCCCCATGACAGTCACATCACTACTGCACCGCTGGTTATATCTTTCCAGGCTGTAGTCATGTAGCTGTTATGGTTCATGTGGTCCATAGCTAGATATGGCCGGTGATGACTTTCCTCCACCAGTAGCTGCACATAGTACCTTCTGGCACTCTGAGAGCTTGCCGACAGGCAGAAACTTCCCAACGCAGATCCATCTTGATTTCTCAGTGTCTTGTAACCCATGTATTGTAGTGGCTTCAGCAATGGGGTCTCATACTGTAGCTCTTACGGCCATCCCAGGACACTGAAATGTTTTAGGGGCCCTTGGGGGCCAACAGCTTGTAGGGAGGCGCCCCACTCCTGGTACTGGGACTTAAATGTCACAACACTAAGCTTTTGGGAAGATTATTATCCACCCATGCAAGACATCTCTTTTCAGACATTAAAAAAAACTATATATATATATATACATATGCATATACATATATATACATTGTGTGTGTGTGTGTGTGTGTGTGTGTGTGTGTGTGTGTGTGTATAAAGCAAGATCTCTCAGTAAGCCTGGAAAACACCATTTTTGCTAAACATTCTGGAAAGTAAGCCCCCAGGATCTACTGAGCCCTGGGTAATAGATGTCTCCTTCTGAAGCTTTTACACGACTGTTAGTGATCTGACTTCAGGTCCTCCTCGTGTTTGTACAGTAAGTGCTTTTCCCACCGAGCCTTCTCCCTAGTCTCAGGCGTCTTTTTTTTTTCTCTAATTAGTTCAGAAAGATTGAAGGCAGTTCACATTCAACCATCTTAAGTAGCCAGGATGTTCCAGCCTTTCAAAGAGCACGCACCCCATAGTCTGCTTTTAGCCATGTGGGTCCTGTTCAGAACCAATTAAGAAATGCCACCTGGCTGTAGTTGTATGCCAGGTACTGTACTGGGCCATAGGGATGCTGGCTAGAGTGATGTTTTGTCCTGGATCCCTGGAAGCTCAAAACAGAGTCATCGTCTGAGGCCCCAGATCAGCCTCCTTGTTGATGCTGAGGCAGAGTGATACAGAGGTCCTGAGGGGCCATCGGCAGGAGAGGACAAGGAAGGGAGAAGGGTTCCAGGAGACAAAGTGGGACTTTCCTGGCCACGGAAGGGGAGAAGGGAAGCACCTAGGCTGGAGCTCCTGCCCGGTGACACATGTGGGCCTTCCACCAGAGGGGCATCGCAAGAGCAGTGGTTCTCAATCTGGGTCTTTTTACCACCTTGCTCCCAGCCTGGCCATGTGTGAAGATGTTTTCATTGGCTAGATCATTGCTGCTGCTGGCATCTTGTGGGAAGAAGCAGAGATTTGCTGCTAAACCCCACTCAAAACCAAAAGGGCCCACTCTTGCCAAGGACACCACAAGAAAACCCACACAGCCAGCTAACTTGGGCTCTGGACTGACAACCAGGGAGCCTGCGTGGGGCTGACCTGGGTCCTCTGTGCATCTGTTAGAGTTGTACAGCTTGATTTTCTTTAGGACTCCTAACAGTAGGAGTGGGGGGTGTCTCTGACTCTTTTGCTTGCTTTGGGGGACCTTTCCCTTCATACTGGGTTGCTTTGTCTAGCCTTAATAGGAGGGAGGTGCCTAGTCTTACTGCAACTTGATATATCATGTTCAGTTGCTATCCATGGATAGACAGACAGACAGACAGACAGATAGACAGACAGACAGATTTAAGATGTAATACATTAAAAAAGGACTCCTAACTTAGTTGAGAAGTTTGAATTCAAGGACTGTGTAGAAATGGGGACAGCGGAGTGCTCACTGCTGGAGGGAGACCACTGCTGCTGTATCCTTGGACTGCTCCCTTCCCTGTAGCAATGACAATTCGGCCATACTGGATCAGCAGAAGAAATAGCCTTGACCCAAACAGAGCACCCATTGGTCCTCAGAGCCAGCTTGCCACTTCTGTACTCAGCAGCTCTGAATTCCTGGTACCAGAGGAAAGAAGCACAGAGGATGTGCATTCCATGACACAGCACAGCCCATGGTACTTACGGAATTTGCGCTGGCTGGCCCACCACTGGGGCACAAAGACGGCCTTGAAGGTGTTACCAAGCATTGCAGTCAAATGCGGTCATCAAATTACTCTTGCGAGCCTAGCAGCATTTTCTCATGGAGTAATAAGCTCTAAGTGGGATGGCGTCTTTACAGCCACTTCCACTATTGAAGAGATCCATTCCGTGAGAGAGATGCCTGGAGCTGGAGGGGAACGAGATCACAGGCTCAGCACTGAGCTGAGGGGTTTGCTGAAGGCTGCCTTAGGAAAGAGAAATGACCCACAGCACTGGCCAACATGAAGCATGTCCTCTCCCCTGGGGGCCCCTCCAGGCCGCAGTGATAGCCCAGAGGAGCAAAGCTTTTGGTGAAAATCCACTATGCAGTGTGCAAATAGAGTGTTCTGTTTCATCAGGCTTCTTCGTCTCCCTGACAAAGCCTACAAGGACATCACATCATTGATAAGAAATACATATTTCACCACCTCCTAACCCACCTCCTTCCCTCCAAAGCAAAGCCCCTTTTGTATGCTAATGAGATGAATAGTGGCTAGCTGGTTGCCCAGGGAACTGACCACATGGTTAGAAGATGGGCACTTTCAACCCCACTCCCTGACCTCCAGGAAGAAGCAGGCTGAGGCTGATGGATCTCCATTGCCCAGTGACTTTACCATTCGTGCCTATCAAACAAGGCCTCCTGGTTCACAGAGCTTCCACACCGCTGAGCACTTGGAGGTGACTGGCAGGTGGCGTATCTACTGTGGTGGACTCTGGAGTTCCACACCCCATGCCTCATGTCCCAGTGCCCCCCATGTCTTTCCATGTGCATCGCTTCCATCTAAGGGTTCTTTCCCCCCCCCCCGTCATATCGAGGTCCTTTATAATAAGTTAGAATGTAAAAACTACATCCCTGAATTCTGTGAGGTGTCTAGCAAAGTACTGAAGCCACAGAGCGGCTTGAGGGAGCCTCCGAATCTGTAGCCGATGGACCGGGGACAGAGGTCATAACATGGGTCAAGCAACGGGTGTCCGAAGCAGGGCCACTCTTGAGGACAGGACTGAGCTTCTAGCTGGTAGATATAGCTCTGACTCCAGCCAGTGTCAGAACTGAACTGAACTATAACACACTCAGCTGGGGGCAGAGATCTGCTCAGTATAAGGGAAAAAAAAACAAAACAAACAAACAAACAAAACACATTTTGGTGACTAGCGGCGAAATATTTGGTGTCAAGTGAGGACGGGGAACGAAAAACAGTTGATCTGTCCTATTTCAGTGTTACCACTGGCATCTTTGCAGGAAACAGCACTGAATCTCAAGATGCCCTTCGCTGAGAGGAAAAGCCAACTGCCTACCAGCAAATCTTAGCAGGAAGTTTCCGCTTGAGAGGAGACTTGGTTTAGCTTGCCTGACTAGACTGCAGTTTCTCATCCTGATCCTGGAGGGGAGGGGGGGAAGAGTTGTGCTTCTGGGGAAGATGACCTTTCAGGGTCCCTCAGCTGCCGACAAATGCACATCCATTTCTTCCATCCTTAAAGCCACTACACCTGTGCTAGACCAGCTGTGGGAAATGGACTTCAGCAAAGCCCGTGGGACACAATAGGGACATTTGTCCTGAAACAAAGCAGCCCTTCAGCTTCCAGAAGACGTAGGATAATCTCCCTCCCTAGGGAAGTGTTTGCAGGCCAGGTGCCCTGGTCTCTGGGCAGTGTGTACACTGTGGTGAGGCAGTCTCCCCAGTGGAAGCACGCACCCACTGCTGCACACAGCCCCGCAGACACTTTAGGGAAGGGTTTGCCTCCTTTTGGAAACCCCACCAGCAACAGGCTTATGTCCAGGGTGTGAATTTAAGCTTATTTCTACCCCCAAATTCAATACTGTTTTTGCTTATCAGCTTGTTCTCAACTGGAAGTCCTTCCTCTGCAGGCAATCAGGGGACAGTCTGTGACTGTACCTCTGGGACCACAGTTTTAATAGCCTGCAATCTAATTATTTTTATAACCAAATTTTTATTGGACTGCGGAGCCACCTCTGGGTTTATGTAATTACCTGGCTCAAGTTGAGATCATCAAACACAGGAAAATGCTGTGTGTGTGTGTGTACGTGTGTGTGTGTGTGTGTGTGTACATGTGTGTGTGTGTGTGTATGTGTGTACATGTGTGTGTGTATGTGTGTACATGTGTGTGTGTGTGTGTGTGTGTGTGAGGCGCACGTGTTTGGAATATTCATGCTGAATTATTATTAAATCATCACCATGTTTAAAGATGTGTTCCCTAACACTCCTCCTCTGGGCCCCATGCAGGGTGTTGGAGCCAGCTTGGTAATGGACAGGGTATTTGAGGAGGCCTGGAGCAACCGCAAGCCGCACTGTGCACTAATCATACACTTATCCAGATATTTTAGAAAAAGAGCATAAACACCTCCTGAAAATAGAATGATAACAAGGCTTGTGGCCGACTGGCTGCGGTCTAGGCAACTGGCTTTTCTGAGAATGCGATGAGGGAAAAAACTACAAAAGAGGTGAGCTTTCTTGGAAAATGGCCTTGTCAAATCACGGTAGTTCTGTCAAGTATAAAACAAACAAAACCAAGGGCCTCTGTAAAAATCTGTTTTTGGAGCATGGTACGGATGGAAGGATGGGAGATCTGAGAACACATGCCTATGGACCTGTGCTTGAATCCCAGCCTAGGGCCTTCTAGAGGTAGGACCTCGGACAACCTAATGAACTGGTTTGTCTCCACCCATATCTAGAAGGATGAAGATCACTATGTCCTTAGGGTCCTGTAAGTGTCAGAGAAGGCAATGGAAGGGTGTGACATAGCACCTGGGGCGAGTAAGCCCTTGAGAAGCCATGCACGATGTACTGACATTTCAGCCATAACAAGCCACACCCACGATAATGGAGCTATTATGAGATATTGCTCAGTGATCTCAGAATTGGGTTCCTGCAACAACCAAGCTGGCTAGCAGTTGCTCTCTCAGGGTATATCTCTCTCAGGATTACATTATTTTCTCACTAACTCTTTACATCTGTGTGGTATTTACATCTGTGAACTGTGTCAAGGACCCACATGGCAAGATAACTTTGAAAGTGCAATAGTGGCACACATACCTTGGTAGTAACCAACAGCTCTCTAATTGGACTGAAGGCCCACTCAACAAGAAGGAAACCATGCCTGATACTGGAAACCTAGCCAGCTACTCAGCGCTGGTCAAGTCTAGAGAAGAAGCTAAAATCACCAATTTACAAGTATTTGTCCTTATACCCACAGGCAAGTGTGTCTGCATGCCTCACCAAAGACACTTCTCTTTGCAGCAGATAGAGACCGGAACAGAAAACCACACCAAATTCAGTTCAGAGTTGTGGAGCACAGTCCCAATGGGTAACATCTAGGAAACTTTCCCACACCTAAGGTAAAGGGAACATTGTGGAAGAGCGGATGGGAGGATTTTAACATCCAGAGGTGTGGGGAGCTTGCTGTGAGAGTGTGTCTCCTAGTAATCTCAGACACTGCACCCATAAAGACCCCAAGGGGCATGCCAAACTGGATGGGGAAATGTCCACAAGGCCTCGCCCTTACACAAAGAACTGTAGGAAACTGAGGAAAGCTGAGACTAGGAGAGGTGGTCCTTCCAAGCAAAGAGCACACCAATTGGTTGTACAGTACTGGAACGGTCAGGCTTGACACCATATTTACAAGTAACTCTGTACAACTCAAACAAATTTTGTTTAAGAAGTTCTGTGTATATGTTCCATCATATATGCATGCAATAACACTTGGTAAGAAAAGAGGCCATGAATTTGAAAGATAAAGTGGGGGGGGGGAGATGGTATGTGGGAGGGAGGAAAGAAAGAGGAGATATGTAATTGGACTGCAATTCAAAAACAAATTTTAAAGGAGGCTATTATAGCCTTTTTTTTTTTTCAGAACTTCCTTAGCTTTTTGTGTACCCTCTAGTGTTTCTTCTGCAAATGTGTCCCTCTTCTGCTGCCAATATTTTGCTGTTTGCTGTTTATAAATCTCACTATAGACAGATCCTACTAGAAACTTTTGAAGATTAATATACAGAAAGTCTTACCCCCCCTTGCCTTCCCCCTCCCTCCCTCCCTCTCATACATACACACTTACATAATATTCCATGGTATAGCACTGTCACACTGTAACAGCTTCCCCTATATAAACCCCTGGGGTCTTTCCAATGCCAGTCTTCTATACAATGTCACTACCATTTGGCGCATGTAGAGGCAAATGAAAACATTTTCTGAAGTGTAGCCATTAAGTCAACGCTCCTGTGACCTGGTCAGCACTGCTGACTGCTCTCCTTTGGGATGGTACCTGTGCTGGTTACTTATGTTTGGTTGTTTGGTTTCCTTGTCAACATGACAAAAGGACAAAAGGAAGGGTCACATGGGAAGAGGGAATTCTAACTGAAGAATCCTCTCCATCTGATTGCCTGTAGGCAAGTGGAGCAGACTATGGTGGGAGGGCCCAGTCCACTGTGGGTGGCAACATGCCTAGGAAAGTAGTCCTGAGTTACATAAGAAAGTAGGCTGAGCCAGCCAATAGGAAGCACTCCTCCACGGTCTCTCCTTCAGTTCCTGTCTCTAGGTTCCTGCCTTGAGTGCCTGTCCCCCCCCCCCCACTTTATCCTTCAAATTCATGGCCTCTTTTCTTACCAAATGTTATTGCATGCATGTAAGATGGACTACGATTGGCTTTTGTAAGCCAAATAAACCCTTTACTTCGCAAGTTGCTTTCAGTCATGGTGTTCGTCAGAAACAGAAAAGGAAGCTAATACTCTGGGCACTCTGTCAAGCACCATCTAAGGAAGCAATTAAAGAATTTTCATTGTTGCTTCCACTAAACACCCTCTTTCATGTCAAAAAAGTCTAACTAACTTCAGCCACATCGTTTGCCATGTTGCTGATCCATCGTCACCATGGACACCTGAATGTGTCCACCTTCCCAAGCTGAGACTACTCATTGGCCATTGCTCCCTCCACCCTCAGCCCACTCTGACTGATGCTGGCATGTGCTCAGGTAGCATAGCAGAAAGGAAACAAAGCCTTCTGATGTTCTTCCCCAAACGCCCCGAGCTTGCACACTGGAGCAGAACAATCATTCATTAAGAACAAAGACTTCCATTGAAGTCTAAGATAGCAGGCTTGGAGGAAGAAAATTCTCCTGAAAAGGAAGGAAAATTCAGTTCCACATAAACTTGTGAGTGACTCTCTTCTATATATAGCTTTCTGTGTGGGCTAAGGATGCTGGAAAGGACAGTAGTGGTGGGACATCTAAGATCATAGTGTGTGGGGCCAAGGGGTCCAGAAATTGACTAAAAGGTCTAGATGTCAGATAGAGGATTGGGGATTTATTTTTGCAACCAGAAAATCCTTTATCTTTTAAGCCCAGCAGTTCATTACGCACACCCTCACCCTCAGAACTTACTGTCTTGTGAGGGTTCTTTTCCCTCCTCAACTCCAGAGACTCACAAGCTATAGGGGTAGGGGATGGGGAGAGGTGGCCTAGGAGAGAAAATAAGGTGTCAGTAAGTGGACAGGACACTGATAGAGACAGCGAGGATGGCTTAGAAAGAACAGGTGCTCAAAGATGGAGCAGCAGGTGCTGAGGGCAGTGGCACTGACGCTGTGGGTGACAGATTCTAGAGACATCCACTTGAAAGGCCCTTTGGCTCCTAACATTGGAGCTGTTTGTGTCTTTATCCTGACCTAGAAGCTTCCCTCCTTCACTTCCCATCTTGGGTTCAACCCCTTGCCACCTCTGTGCCCTCTCCCAGCTATTCACACACCAGCCACATCCTGTTGTTTCCTTTTCTCCCTTCTGAGTATCCTGTCATCCTTCATGAAACCTAACTAGACCCTCATCAAGCATTTTGACAGGTGGAAATGAGAGGTGCGAGGAAAGAGCAGTAGCTTTCCCCTGGAGATGAGATGGGATGTGGGTGAGGGGCAAGCAGATGTTGATGGGCTCTGACTCATAGGACAGGATGAGAAATGAGCAAGCGCTTAGGTCAGAGGCTCACGGGAAGAATTCCTCAGGTCTCTGTCCTAAACAATGATGCTCACGGATACCAGTGCTGGACTATCGGCTGGGTTACCTCGAGGGATTGCAGGGCCTGTTGGGGCTCTGTGGCAAAATCGCTGGGAGTCTGTTTAACTCAGTAGAAACTCCCCTAAGTGGGGTACAAAGGAGATGTCCCAATGTGCACCTAAAGTGACGTTCTGCGCCTGTAGGGGGTGAGTCACACTGTGGTATGAAGACTTTGGCCTCGTGTCCCAGGGCCCAAGTGTTACACTGGAGCAAAATGGTTCCTGCTCATTTTCTGTGACAATATGGTAGCTGTAGAGGACAGAGCAGAGGGGCAATGTACAGTAGACTGAGAAGACAGGACAGTAAATGTGGCTCCACTCCCTTCTCCATGTCTGTGTGTACCCCAAAGACTATAAGAGAACCATATTATTTCACCTAAATCTAACCAATAGAAATTAGTTGTATTCGCCCTAACCATTGGCCTGGGCAGGATGCTGGAAGATCCCTGCTATTGACCCCAATGATATACATTGGGTTTTTTTTTTTTTCAGAGCTAATTAAGTCTGTTCTCACTGCTGCAACACAGCAGTTGAATTTCCTAAGTGTGAACATCCTCTTCTCTGTATAGCCCTGCAGCAGTTCCACAGGGGAGAGGTAGGAGTCATCTTTGATACCCAGAGCAAAGCCCTGAGAAAGGAAAAGTATGGAGGCACTGGCGTCCCCTTCTCAGGGCTCGCACAGCAGAGAACAGAATGGTAATCACCATCTCCCTGTTCACTGGACACAGGAAATCTGGGCGGTGTGCACAGGTCCTGGTTCTCCCTATGGCCTGGTTATTTCTGCCTGCTGGGAGAGATCCAGGTGGCTGACCCTGGGCTGGGAAAGGATTTATCGTCATAGCATATGGATGGGTGTCCAAGCTCATCTCCCTGGGAAGCGCTGTGAATGGCTGCCAGTTGACCCCTCCTAGGGTGTGGCTGTGCGTTCTTCCTAGCTGATCTTCACTGATGCTCTGCAATTTCTCTCCCACCCACATGCTTTTTTTTTTTTTTTTTTTTTTTTTTGGTGGGGGTGGTGGGGGTGTCAGGTGGAGGCTATAGTGCCTGCCCGGATTGGCTCTTATGAGTCAGTTCTACCTACTTTGGTCAAACTCTACTCCTGCTTGGTCTTCTTCCAAGACAAATGCAAAGCCACAGGGGGCTGGAGAATTGCCCGGGCAGAGAATTGCCCAACAGAAGTTCAATTAATTTCTCAAGTTGCTGTCAGAGCCTTGTGCAGCCAAGCCTAGCAGGGGCCCTGGCTGGCCTTTTGGGTAGACATTAAAGATGTTGAAGGGTCTCTACTTGTGCCTTTCAATGTGACGATCAACTCTGGACTCTAGGACTCTCACAGACACACTGGGGACAAAACCTGCCTTTCTTCAATTTAAGAGTCATTAGGAAAGCAAAGTGGAGAGGGTTGGAGCCGTAAGCAAAGATACAGAGCAGAGCCAGCTTCACCCAGGGCCGGCTCCGGCCACTCCTCTATTTCTGACCGTCTGGAGATCTGCACATCCCGCTCCTCTGCATCTGCAGTAGCCATGGGATTTTTACGTAGGTGAGCAATGGGCTGCTGCAGCTCAGAGACTGATTCCCAGCCACATTCCCCATGCTACACCTCACTCACCATGTGTTCAAGGCCAGGTAACTGTGCTCAGTGGCTGCTCATGCCCGTGTAATTGTCCCCAAATTGTTCCAAGTGGCCTTTCCAGGCAGGAGCTGTCCTCAGTTAGCCCTCACTTGGGGATGTTGGAAGAAAAGTGGTTATTTGGAGGGAATAGCTTGTCAGCAAGAAGATACAACCCTGAGAGGGTACAGTAGAGGCTGTGTGTTAATTACAGTCTTCAGCACGGGCCATTGGCATCCCAGCCCAGGCTCCATCGTTACTGTGGACCCTTTACACTGGGGAGAGAAGAAGGCATTCCAAGAGGGAATGATTCGAGGGCTCTGTAGACATGCCTACACACAGGTAGTCAACAAGCATTTTAATGAGCTAATTTTGCCTTCCTTGGATCCAAAGTAGCATATATACATCTCTAAGAGGAGGCACATACATGTACCCACTACATATACGCCCAAAAAATACCACACATATACCACACAGACATACATACTCCACTTATACACCACAAAACACACAATGCACATACCACACACAGAAACCATACACACACATACACACCACATAACACATGCACACACGCATGTACCATACACGGAAACCATGCACACGTGTGCATGCACACACACACACACACACACAGCAGAACTATCAGCATTTTGTAAACCATAGCCCAATGCCTCCTGGTTACATTTTTTTCTACTTCACTTTCTTCATATTTTTTTAAGTCAATCAGAAATGACCTCTTAAAGCCAAAATTCTCAGCAAAGTGTCGGCTAGTATTTCCTGAGGGCCTGTGTGTGTTCCAAGCCCCCCTCTCTCTCCTCTGCCCATGTGTGAGAAATGTCCTGATGCCTCACTGTGAGTGTGAAGGGCCCTGTCGCCAAACTGTGAGCCAAGGCAAAGCTCCCTCTCTAAAATTGCTTCCTGCCTGATATTTGGTCACAACAGGAAGACTGTAAGCTGTACAAAGGGGAAAATAGGAGAGAAGAGTCAGGAAAGAGATGAGGAGGATGGTACAGGAAAGGAAGGGCAGGGAAAGGGGGTGTGGAGAGAGGGAGAGACAGAAGAGGGAAGAAAGGACAAGTGTGCAAAGGGGAAGAGGAGGGAGAGCAAGGGATATTGCACAAACCATTTGGGTGACAAGAAGAATCTATTCTTCGTCCCTCAAGCAGAGTGTAAGGTGACAACAGAAGTTAACTAGGATGCTCTTGAAGGTCAGGTCAAGGGCTGGGCCCATCTGCTGCAACCCTGTCCTTTTGGGTAAACCACCCAGCAAGCAGAGCCTCACAGGGTCACCATTTGTCTCTGAAGTAAGAGGAAGTTGACTGGGGAAGTGACAGGTAGAACCATGTTGCCCAGGGGAGGTGCACAAGGGCACACAAGTGTGTGCGTGCGTGCGTGCAAGAGGGCTTCATAATGCTTATGTGACCTTCCTTTTATTTGGGATAGAGTTGAGGAGAGGCTGAGGAGAAGGTTCAGTAAGTAGAGTGAGTGCCCGGAGAGCAAGCATGAAGACATGAGTTCAGATCCCCAGTGCCCGCATAAAAAGCAAGGCATGTGGTGCTGTTCCATGGCTCCACCACTGAGGGGAGAGGTGGATGCTGGGGGCTCACTGAGCAGAAACTCTAGCTGAAAAGAAGAGGTCTAGGTTCAGTGAAAGACCCTGGTAATGAGAAAAGAAGGCATCCTTATGCCAACCTCTACTCTACACGTCTGCCTTCGCAGGCCAGCGCACATATGAGGTAAAGGGCTGGAATTAGGGAGTTCCTGGTACCCTTGACTTTAGGAAACCTGAGGGGAGCTGATTCCCACACCATTACTCTATACTATGCAGCCTTGCCTTCCAGGTTGGCAGGACCCTTTCCTGTCGTGATGCCCCCTGGCAGGTTTTTCACCTCTCCCCCCTCCCCACACCCGCACCCCCCACCCTCCACCCCCCACCCCCGAGCACGTGTATTTGCAGCTCTCTTGTCACCTAATTTAGAAGGATCTGGATCCTTCTAAGGGCAGCAGTTTCTTATTCAGGCCCTTTTATCCCTTGGTAGGTACAAACTGCTACTTTCCAGCCAAGTCATTTTCAGATCTAGCCACAGGAGGCCAGTGCTGGATCAGCTCTGAGCAGGGCAGGAGATTGACAGGGATTAGAACCAGGCAGGGGACTTCAGGTTCGGTTTCACAGTGACATTCACCAGGATATTGGATTGCGTGTTAAAGAGCTACTGATGGAGACCGGAATGGGTGGCAACTGCCCCTTTGGAAAATCGGAGCCCTGGTAGATTTTCCAGGCTGATAGTGACATCGAGGCATGCTACAGGGGGCTGTCATGCAGGGCGGCCACCCGCGTGGCTCCCTCGAGAGGAATTAGTGGTAAGGGAAGGCCTTATACCAGGACCAAGGAAACTGCCCAGCAAGACTCTTTCCATATCCTCCTGAACATACAGGTTTCCGGGGATGCTGGGGGACCCTCCTGCCAGATGCCCACACTACAGCTCTCTTCTTCACAGAGAGCTTGGCAGGCTCTGGGCACTTCTAAGGCCACAAAAACCTGCAGAGACACATGAGGAATGGGGGTGGGGCACATGCTTGACGGGTCTAAGGGAAGAAGCAGGCTAGGGGATGAGAGTAGAGGGCACACACTAGTTAGTGAAAAGCACTGGGAGATCAGAATCCAGCCTGGCCCGGAGTGGCCAGTGACACGTAGGCTAAATTTTATCGGCAGCATCATCTGCCAAGGTCACCCTTCAGGGAGCACGGCCTTCAGCGTTGCTGACTCAGAAGCTAGCCTTAATGCAGAGCCTGGGCTTTAATCCCTCTCATCTCTCCTTACTGCCACACAAAACTGTTTACCCTTTCCTTGGTGAGCCAGCTCCCTCCCTGGCGCCCTTCCTAATACCGGTTCCCTTCCTATCAATGCGGGGGTGGATTCTTCATTTTGTCCTGCTGGAATTTAGGTGCCACCCTGGACTGGCTCTCTGCTGTGTTTAACCATGAATGCCACAGGGAGCATGGGCAACAGAGGCCCTAGGTTAGAACCCCAGATCCAAACAGTGGTAAGTAGGAGAGACCTTGTAATCCCCTGCATCTCCAAGGCGTCATGTCTGAAGGTCATGAGAGCTAACTCATGACACGCACTGCAGAGTAACTGAAATAGCAACAGCGAGGAGGCCAGGTACACAGTAGGTGCTGTTATTTCTCCGTTGAGAATATGGTCCCCTGAAGAGATAGACTGGGAGTCCCCTAATCTCTTCTGGGGACAGCTAAATATGTCTAGAACAAAGCTGTGTGAGCAGGGATAGCTACTAAGTAAGTACCCAGTGGCCCAGGTCTAAGTAACCCTCTCCAGTGTCCCCAAATCTGTATCACAGTTCCCAGAGGCTGCAGCACCAGGAGGCCTATAGTCGAGGCTGCTTGCAGCATGTGCTCTCTTGGTCACACTGCCTCACCAGCTTTTACACAAATCTACCCTTTGTGGGCAACGGCCAGGTCAAGAGCACCTTCTGGAGGCAGAACAACTCTTGTTCGCTCCCTCCTTGCCCCTCAGCCAGCAGCTCTGAAGAAAGGCACAGTCCATTATCAATGTGGAAAATCTTCACAGCTGCTGCTCTGAGGGGTAGTCCATTAAGAAGCAGCCCAGCCCAGGGGAAAGAACCAGAGGCCAGTGATGCAATACATGTCTGCCAGTCATGAGCTAAGCCACTCTCTTAACCTCTCCGGATTTCCTTTTCCATGTGTGCAAAGTGACATCGAGGAAAGACACATTCGTAGGTGGCTGGATCAAAGGCCAAGGGTTCTGAGCCAGTAGGAGACTTTTTTTTAACAGGAAGCACTGTGAGAGTTGAGGGGCAGGTATTGCAAAGCATACCTTCCAAATGTGGCAGTCTGAGATCTGTAAGCCTTTCCTTTCACTGACCTAACCAAGGGTGTATGCCTGCCCTGTGTGACAGGCCACACATAGGCTGAGGGAAACAGCAGAGGGGAGGACAGGGCTCTGCCTTGGAAGAGCTCACAGCCTTCTCTTCAAGGAAGTGAATGCTAATTAGGTCACAGCACATGTAATTAATACAGTGAGGAAGAGAGGATGGAGGGCTCGTGGCAGACCTCTGCTTGTAGTCTCCAAGGCTGCTGTCTCTGGGACCTCAGGCAGAGTTGACATCCTGAAGCTGGCATATGGAAGTCACAGAACAGACCCAATGACAGCTGCCTCTGAACCTCTCAGATTTGTGTGTTTGTATGTATGTGAGTGTACCTCATGCAGGAAGTGCCCACAGAGGCCACAAGAGGGCAGCAGACTCCCCCAGAACTAGAGCTACAGATAGTTGTGAACCATCTTGTGGGTTTTGACAACCTAACCCAGGTCCATCTGTCCAGCTGCCAGAGGAAACCTCTTGGACAGGATCACTGTGTTTCCTTCAGAGGCTTCCTGTAGCACACTCCCCTCCATCACTGAAAGATTTCACAGCACCCACCATCACTGTCAAACACCACTCTGGAAGCACAAGCCAGTGCAACTAGACAAGAAAAAATAAAGAGGTAAGGGTATTAAAAAGGAAGAAACAAATTCAGTATGATTTGCAGATAATTTGATTATATGCCCAAAAAAACCTTTAGGAGCAAAACAAAAATTCATTCAAATAGCTTCTTATACAAACCACAGAGGATAAAGAAAATATTCTGGAGAGGGAAAAAAATGTAATTTGTAGTAAAAATAAAAAAATATGTTTTAAAAAACCTTGTAAGAATACATTTACAAGTACAGTACAAGATCTCTCTAAAAAGAAAACAATGTCAAGCATCTCTTAGAATCTCAATACTGCTTAAATAAGTCAAAAAATACATACTCCTGAATATAAACTCTCAGTGTCATGGAAGCTTTAAGTTCTCACTCAAAGCATTTATGGCCAAAGTATCAGCATAATTTCTTTTGACTAAACAAACTTATTCTGTAGTTTGTCTGGAAAGACACAAATAAACAAAAGTAGCTTGAAACAGTACGAAAAAAAATTATGAGTCCTGCCAAACTTTCAAATATATTTGTCCTAAACCTTCAATAAATAAAGCAGTTCAGCACGCTACAGGCAAGCATTCACGAAGCAGAGTAGAATCCAGATGTAAGCCTAGACACATATTGAAATGTACATATCATAAAGGTATGTCTCAAGCCACTCATTTTTTTTTTAAAGAAGGTCATTCACTATGTGCAATTGCAGTAGTGGTAAAGGGGGCTAAGTTGAAACTTCACAAGTTATATCACAAAATAAATTCCAGATGGACTTAATTTTTAAATGTATATTGTATTTTTTTAAGTTCTTGGGGATGGAAAATAGCTCAGTAGAGTGGTTCCAGCTCTTACAGAGGACCTAGCCGGTTCCCATTGGGGTAGCTTTGAATCACCTGTAACGGCATCTCCAAGGGATCTGATGCCCTCTTCTGCTCTTCTGGCACACACACACACACACACACACACACACACACACACACACCATCTCTCTCTGTCTCTGCTCTCTACACACACACCACACCCACACACACACACCCCATCTCTCTCTGGTCTATGTCTCTCTGTATCTGTCTGTCTGTTTGTCTGTCTGTCTGTCTCTCTCTCTCTCTCTCACTCTCTCTCTCTCTCTCTCTCTCACACACACACACACACCTATCTAGAAATCTCTAGAGGGAGGGGCTAGGGATGCAGCTCAGTGACAGAGTACTTGCCTAGCACACTCAAAACTCCACATTTGTCAGCACCTAATACCATGAAAGAAAAGTTTCACATGATGCTTTGCAGGTAGTGATTCTTTCAAACTATAACATAAAACCTACATATCACTGAAATATCAATCATGTCTTTAAAAGTTAACTGATGTGTAAAAATGATAATAATATAGAAAGAAACAAAATAAATACTAAACATATCTAGAATATAAACTCAGGAAGGCTGGAAAGAAGGTTCATAGGGCTGGCTGCTCCTGCAGAGGACCCTGGTTCAGTTCCCAGCGCCCACACAGATGTTCACAATTGCCTGTGACTCCAGCTTAGGAGATCTGATGCCCTCTTCCAGCTTCTGTGGGCATTCTCGTGGTATACATAAACCCATACAAGAACACACGTAGGCATAAAATAATAAATATATAAATCAGCTTTAAATTATATAGAATATAAATTCAAATAGTCTATATTTTAATAACTAAATTAAAAGGCCTAAGGTATTTAAGAGCCAAGTGCAGTGGTGATGTTGAGCGAACAGTCTAAACAAGACAGTTTTCATCCCGACGTGGGAGTTCAGGTTTGCACAGCCCATCTCTGGGCACCACGGAGGAGAGGCGGCCCAGGCTTAGCAGCAGTGTTCATCCACCTATGCTCAAAGTCCCTTGGCTGGGATGTAGATACTTGGCTTTAACCTCTCTAATGTGGTCCCCAACTGGCACCTCTCCTGGGATGAGTCCATACAACACAAAAGAGAGTACACATTTCCAGCCAATAGTGAGCCATCTTGGCTACACTGTGAACTTCTGTCCCATTTAAAAAAAAAAAAAAAGCTGAGGGCAAATATTAGAGTCTAAAGTATCTGGCCCATCTCAAAGTTTTGTTTCATTATATATGACAGCTGGGGTTTTTTTTCCTTTTATTAAAGTAGCATCCGGAATCATCTGGCCATGGGCACTAATATATCCTAAGAGAGCTGAATAACCAAAAGCAGCAAATTTAAAGAAGTCGGCTTGACGTGCCTGGCTAGTTGACGGTCTCCAGTAAATTACAGCTCATAACTACCATTGTACCATGCCCTCCCTCACTTCCCTCCTCCAACGAAAGCATTTCACACTGCAAAGGTTATCTGGCTCCACTCTGCCTCTCAGCTATCTGTTTTGGGTTAAAAAAAAAAATTAGCAGAGCTCAGAGCCAGAGGAGGACAGGTGTGTGGCTGTCCCCAGGAGAGGCATCCCACAGATACCTGCCACCTGGTGCTATAGAAAGCACTCGCCTCTAAAGTTCACAGCAGAGGCCTGGTCTGGCTCTCATATTTGCTAGCTATAGATAATAGCTTGGGCCAAGGCTTTGCTGAGCCTTATCAGTTCCTCCATGTAAAGTGTGAAGACTGGGCACTTCAGTTCCTAGCACCCATACAACCACCTGTAACTCCCGCACCAGGGACTCTAACGCCCTCTTCTGGTCTCCACCTGCATGTGCATACAGGCTTACACAGACACACAGTCATACACACAATTGAAAATCAAAAAGTTGAAAGTACTTCGTTCAGCTAATACATCCTTGAGACGCACCATGCATGCCTCCACAGCTTAGGTGACAGGTACAGTCATGAGCAAGTCATACCAACTCCTTTTTACAACTTAGTTGAAAGCTTTAGTGGTCTAGGTCTGTGTAATAGTAAATTTTCTGCTTCTGCTACAGTCTACCTGGAATGGGTAGTTTATTTAATTTTTTAAAAAGTTTATTAAAGTCATAGTTCTGGGGGTTCAGGGGCACAGCACCATGAACCCCTCACAGTGGGTGTCATCTCAATGCCAGTGCCCGTTGGAGAATGAGCAATATCACTAAAAGACAGGAAATGGGAGGAGGGGGAGGGGCATCAGTGAGTTCTCTTGAGGCCTTAAAAGTCCCACAACCTCTCAACGTCCCCACATCAAGGACCTTGCTCCCAACATGTCAACTCTTTCAGGACAGATTACATCTAAACTATTGCAGTGTGCTTTGGCTCCTCTGGGGTCCTGGCACCTGACTCCCAGAAGCTCTTCTGGTTTCTGCTTTTAAATGCCTCCAAACTTTCACACAACTGCTCAGTGCTGCAATGGGCATAGACACAAAGTCCCCAAGGGAGTTGAAAGAGAGACCTAGGCTCAAGGAAATAAGGTCATGGGCCACAAAAGATGAAGACAATCTACTGGGTCCCCAAAGACTCTCCTTACCTTTACTCTGATGCCCTGGCTAGCTTGTGGCCAAAACAGACATCTCAGGCTCACACCAAACACACAGACCTTTGGAATAAATTCTGTGTCAGTCAGGCTAGGAGCACAAGAAGTCAACTTATGCAAAATTCACATAGGCAGGAGCCAAGGCACAGCAGCCAGGTACATGACTGCTGCAGCCTTGTATCCGGTTTTACATTCCAGCTTTCCAAACATGATGTGTAATGATGGATTGATAGTTAAATACTTGCATGGATATGTGTGTGGATGGATGGATGGATAGATGGATGGATGGATGGATGGATGGATGGATGGATACATGGGCGATGGGTGGATGGATGGTTAAATACTTGCATGGATGATAGATCGATAGATGGATAGATAGATAGATAGATAGATAGATAGATAGATAATAGATGATAGATAGGTAGAGAGAGATAATAAATAGATAGAGATAATGAATAGATGATAGATGGATAGATAGATGGATAGATGGATGGATGGATAGATAGATAGATAGATGGATAGATAGATGGATAGATGGATAGATAGATGGATGGATAGATGGATAGATAGATGGATAGATGGATGGATGGATAGATAGATAGATAGATAGATAGATAGATGGATGGATGGATAGGTAGATAGATAGATAGATGGATAGATAGATGGATGGATGGATAGATAGATGGATAGATGGATAGATAGATAGATGGATGGATAGGTAGATAGATGGATGGATGGATAGATAGATGGATGGATGGATAGATAGATAGATAGCATGGGTGGCAGGATATATGGATGGCGGATTTATAGATGCATAAGAGAATGAATGCAGGCATGGGGACCTTCAACAAACATTTATCTATAATACAAGTACAAAAAAATCAGAGATTATTTTTAAATATTACTTGCCCTCTGGGACTAAAATTGACATTTTGACTGTGAAGTAATGAAATGTGATTGTTCTGTGAATTACAAATACCCAGGATGGCCATAGGCTCGGTGCTGATTTTGCCCTAACCAAGCTGAGGGACCAGACCCAAGCCAGCCAGAGCTGCCCTCACATCAGGAAGAACTAGAAGGAGGAAGTGGAGATATGAGCCCTTCAGAATCACTGTGCTTATTTACGTCATCACAGATTTTCACACAGAGAGATATGAGCACAGGTACAAACGGCAGTATTACTCCCCAAACAGGCAGCAATTGAAATGCCAATGGACAATGAACAAATAAAAATCCTTGACGCATCATGCAATGGAATGTGATTCTTCAGCCACACAAGTGAATGGAATGTTGACGAATGGGCAACCCTTGAAAATGTTATACTGAGTGAAAGAAGCCAGACACGAAGGCCACATGTTGTCTAAGTTAATTTATATAAAACAGCGGGAAGGGAGGGAAAGGAGGGAAGGGGAAAGGAGGGGAGGGGAGGGAAGAGGAGAGGAGGGGAGGGAGAGGAGAGGAGGGGAGGGAGAGGAGAGGAGGGAAGAGGAGAGGAGGGGAGGGGAGAGGAGGGGAGGGGAGGGGAGAGGAGGGGAGAGGAAGGGAAAGGAAGGGAGGGGAGGGGAGAGGAGGGGGAGGGGAGAGTAGGGGAGGGGAAGGGGAGGGGAGGAGGGGAGGGGAGGGGAGGGGAGGGGAAAGAGCGCTCCATGGTTAGAAGCACTTACTGCTATTACAGGGGGCCTAGGTTTGGTTTCCAGCACTCACATGGTGGCTCACAACTAATGTCTTCAATTCCAGGGTACCCAGAACCCTCTCCTGGATACACATGAGACACAGTCACACACATGATACACAAACATACATGCAGGCAAAAACACTCATACACAAGAACTAAAAATAATTTTTCTAAAAGCTAGAAAGGGGCCAAGCTGTACAAGCAGGAAGCAATTTACAGTTTAAAGAGGAATCCTATGCCAAAAACACACCTGATGGGAACTAGGTCCTCTTATCAAGCCCTTATCACACCTGAGGTGAGGGACGTGTTACAGAAGTTTATTCAGACCTTACGAAGGATGCCTGCTTAAAGGGGTCCTTACAGGAATGTTTCTGTACACAGCACATAATCACCTACTAATTTACCTTTTGCACCTCTGGCCTCATTCTCACAATATGAACTTGCTTCAGGCCAGCTGCTGCTGGACTCTGGCTCAGGTGATATGCTTAACTCAGACATCTCCCCTGCTGACCACCTGCCTGTAGGAACATTTCAGAGCACATAGCCATGTTACACACAAATGAAACCAGCTTTCTGATCATCTCAGTCTCAAGGATAAATGGATAGTCCCCTTCCCATTCCTTAGAAAGTGGCCCAGAACCAAATCGAATAAGGCTAGACCCCATCTCACAGCCTGAGTAAGGCGGCAGACAGTAATCTTTTAACGGAATCCTATTTTTCAAACTGACAGCTGTCCAACAGTTACCCTACGTGAGGCTCTCAACAGGGCTGGACTGAAGCCAGGAAGGTGGGGAAAACAGAAAGGTTCAAGAGGGTCTGAAGGCATATGCTCAACATGGGAGCAGACTTTTCCTACTGGGCAAGCAGGTGCTCTGGGTGGTAGAAGCGGATGGCAGCACCAAGCACTAACTCAAGCTAGTGAGAAGATGAAAGGTCACACCTGAGAAATCGGGAAGGGAAGCTAGTGCTGGCAAAAGTCTCATCTTGCAGCTGGAGGGGTGGGACCGCAGAGTGAAGGGCACACGCAAGGCACACATGGTCCACTGGTGAAGAGGGTGGTGACCACACAGCATCTTCTGAGTCACCCAAGGAGAGGGTGCTCACAACTCAGTTCAGTCCCAACCCTTCCAGTGGCCACAGGAAGCATGATTTGGAAGGTCCTTTCTCAGGAGCTGACCTGCCCAAGTCCACAGCAGCCCACACTTGCCTTGCTCTGGCTGCACTGCTCCAGCCTGTCATTTAGGGATTGTAGGTGTCAGGGTTACCCTCCATCCATGGCACAACTATCTGGGGCCTCTTTTATGGTATGGGCTCTAGGTTTGCTTTAAACATGTTGTGACTTGTGTCCAAAGGAGTGAGTTATTTTACAGAGAAAATGCTGTATAAACAGACAAGTCACAGATGTATCAAAATATATGATGATTGGAATGGGGAACTAATGTATCTCAAATCTATGACAGCTGTGCGAGTCACCATCCTGGGTCTGACCTCTCTGTCTTTGTGTATCTGACTTTGTATCTCTCTGTGTCTTTCTGTCTCGGGGTCTATATGTCTGTGTGTCTGTGTCGTCAGTGTCTGTGTTGTCAGTGTCTGTGTCTGTTCATCTCTGCATATGCCTCAGTTTCTCTCTGTGTCTCTGCCTGTCTCTCTGTCTCTGTCTGTCTGTCTGTCTCTGTCTCTCTGTCTCTCTGTCTGTGTCTCTCTGTCTCTCTCTCTCTCTGTCTCTCTCTGTCTCTCTGTCTCTCTCTCTCTGTCCTCTCTGTCTCTCTCTCTGTCTTCTGTCTCTCTGTCTTCTCTCTCTGTCTCTCTCTCTCCCCCCTCTCTCCCTCTCTCTCTCTCTCTCTCTCTCTCTCTCTCTCTCTCTCTGTCTCTCTCTCTCTCTCTCTCTCTCTCTCTCTCTCTCTCTCTCTCTCTCTCTCTCCTAAACATTTCACTTATCCAGTCTCAGGTTGGAAACAGGCAGTGATGGAATGCTTACTGTCTTTCTAGATTTCCCCAACAACACCCAGCTGCACCCACCATGACTGCACTGGTCCTGCACTGTGTTGCACAGTAGCATTTGACCAGCCTTTCCTGGCATATCTTGGACTGAGCACCACGGGCTGTCAGTGACCAATAAAGATTTCAGATCTTTGACTGACAGCCCACTCCATGAGATGGGTGTTCGGTTGACCAAGAACATGAGACTAGATAGCCCAGGGAGCTATGGGAAAACCAAACACTACTATTCTAAAAACAAACAGACAAAAACTGTAGCAAAACAATGGCTCCTGTGGTACTCTGCTATGCTCATAGATCGGTGCCTTGCTCAGGCATCATCAGAGAAGCTTCTTCCTGCAGCAGATGGGAACAGATACGGAAACACAGACAGACATCATGCAGGGAGGGAGAGAGAGAGAGAGATGTTGGATATCTGGATGTCTCCACCAAATCCCTCCCCTCAAGGCTCAGGACTCAGGCAGGGCTCAAGGAACCCCTTGGAAAAAGAGGCAGAAAGTATAAGAGCCAGGGGCATGAGGACACCAGGAAAATGAAGCCTTCTAAAGCAACATGATCAAAGCACATACGAACTCACAAAGACTGAGGCAGCATGCACAGGGTCAGCACAGCTCTGTAGCAGGTGGGGGCCCTAGAGCTGAGAGAAGTGGGCCCATGCCATCATTCCTAACCCAGAAGCTCTCTCCAACTGATAAGCACTTTCAAATAAAAATTTAGTTTTCTTCAAAGGAGTCTCACTGGGAAAACAAACTACTTTTAAGGGTAGGCTGCATACAAGCAGTAGATGGCGAACAGAAACAAACTAAGCAGCATCTGTGGAGGTTCCATGTCTCATAATGTTATGTCAGGACTTTTTCTTTTTTTCTTTTACTTTTTTTTTTTTTTTTTTTTTTTTTTTTTTGCATTTTACCTTATTAATTTTATTTATGTGCTGGAAATTTTATGCCAACATGACACAAGATAAAGTCACTTGAGAGGAGGGGCCCTCAATTAAGAAAATGCCTCCATAAGATCAAGCTATAAGCAAGCCTGTATGGGCATTTTCTTAATTCATGATTGATGAAGGAGGGCCCAGCCCATTGTGGATAGAGCTGTCTCCAGCTTCTAGGTCCTGGGTTCTATAAGAAAGCAGGTTGGCCTACATCTGACAAAGGTCTAATATCCAAAATATATAAAGAACTCAAGAAATTAAACACCACCAAACCGAATAACCCAATTGAGAAAATGGGGCTTGGAAACTAAACAGAGAATTCTCAACCGAGGAGTATCAAATGGCTGAGAAACCTTAAAAAAATGCTCAACCTCCTTAGTCATCAGGAAAATGCAAATCAAAAACAACTCTGAGATTCCATCTTACACCCATCAGAATGGCTAAGATCAAAAATTCAAGCGACACACATTGCTGGCGAGGATGTGGGGAGAGAGGAACACTCCTCTTCATTGCTGGTGGGAATGCAACTAGTACAGCCACTTTGGAAATCTATCTGGTGCATCTCAGAAAATGGGAATAGGGCTTCTCAAGACGCAGCTATTCACACTCCTTGGAATATACCCAGAAGATGCTCCAGCACACAACAAGAGAAAATTTGCTCAACCATGTTCATAGCAGCCTTATTCATAATAGCCAGAAATGGAAACAGACTAATGTCCCTCAGTAGAAGAGTGGATAAAGAAACTGTGGTACATATACACTATGGAATACTACTCAGCTATTAAAAACAGGAATTCCCAAAATTTGTGGATAAATGGATTGAGCTAGAAATGATCATAATGAGTGAGTTAACCCAGAAGCAGAAGAATCAATGGTATATACTCACTTATATCTGCATACTAGCCCAAGGGGCATGTCCCACAAAAGCCTTCACTTACCAGGAAACTGGGACAGAGGGGAAGGCATCCTATTGGGACTCTAAATGAGAGACGCATGGGAGAACAGCAAAATAAAAGGATCCAGAGGGTCCTAGAAATCTACAAGTAGAACAATATGATAGGCAGATTTGGGCCCAGGGGTCCCGCTCAAACTAAGGCACCAGCCAAGGACAATACAGGCGGTAGACTTGAAACCCCTACCCAAATCTAGCCAATGGTCAGAATATTCTCCACAGTTGAGTGGAGAGTGTGATACGACTTTCTCACGTACTCTGGTGCCTCACATTTGACCATGTCCCCTGGAGGGGGAGACCTGGTAGCACTCAGAGGAAGGACAGCAAGTAGCCAAGAAGAGACTTGATACCCTATGAGAATATATGGGGGAGGTAATCCCCCAGGAACAGTCATAGGGGAGGGGAATAATGGGAAAATGGGGGGGGGGGAGGAATGGGAGGATACAAGGGATGGGATAAACATTGAGATGTAACAAGAATAAATTAATAAAAAAATAAATAAATAAATAAATTAAAAAAAAAAAAAAAAAAAGCAGGTTGGGACCGGGTGATGGTGGCGGCAGGGCACATCTTTAATCCCAGCACTTGGGAAACAGAGGCAGACGGATCACTGTGAGTTTGAGGCCAGCCCGGTCTACAAAGTGAGTCCCGCCCAGCCAAGGCTACACAGAAAAACCCTGTCTCTAAAAAATAAAATAAATAAAAATTTAAAAAGAAAGAAAGAAAGAAAAAATAAAGAAAGAAAAAGAAAGCAGGCTGAGCACACCATGAGAGCAAGTCAGTAAGCAGCACTCCTCCATGGCCTCTGCATCAACTCCTGCCATCAGGTTCCTACCCTGTTTGAGTTCCTGTCCTGACTTGCTTCGATGATGAACAGTGATATGAAACACTTTTCTCCCCAAATTGCTTTGGTCATGGTATTTCATCACAGCAATAGTAACCCTAACTAAGACAGTCTGTAGGCTTTGCTCTCCTCTTTTTACCCTGTAAGTCCTTTGCATGTGTATAACGGCTTCCAGGCCAGTGTTTTCACAGGATTCCTGAGCGTGTGAACAGGTGAATTTCTGTTTCTTGTGCCTTCTCGTGGGCTCTTTTCCTTCTGTCTGTTTGTTTTGTTATGCGGTCAGCTTAAATTCAACAAAATTCAACCCCAGGTCAATGCAGATGACAAATATTTATCACAACCAAGCAGATACTGACTGATCAGGGCCACAGAACACACTTGAAAGCTGAACTGTGGCCATCAGCCAGAATGTTACAGAGCTTTTGAGCTTAAAAACCACAGACATCTGTGCCCTGTTACAGTTATATTTTTCCACCAATCAGGTTTTAGAGTAGGGAATTTCCTCAGAACCGTGTTTTTGTGGGGCACTCATCCAGTTCCCATTGGTTGGGTTATTCAACTGTGGAGGGTGACTTGCCTAGCATTCATGTCTCAGCTTGCCAAGCAGGATGTCAGCTACTCAGGGAGGTCTTGGAAACTTAAACTTTATTTGATCCCTATTCAAAATGGAAGTTTTGTTCAAAATGGCTCTAGTTTGGTTCCTCCTTAATGTTTTACCCAATTATAATGGTAGGATTTTTATCTTGTTTTATTTTGTTGCATTATTATCCTTTAGAAGCCTGTTTGCTTCCTAATCAGTGGCAGGAAGGGGTGAATCTGCACAGGAGGGGAAGTAGGGAGGAACTGGGAGAAATGAAGAAGGAAGGGAAACCAGGATATAATTAATATATGAGAAAAATACATTTTCAATAAAAGGAAAAAAATGTCAAATCCTAGTTGGGTGAGTTGGGTGATAGCAGAAAGGTTCCAGCTACAAGGAAACAGCTTTCTCTATTTGTAACTGTGGGTTTAGGTAGAATGAGGTGAGAGAGGACCATGCAGGCCAGCCTTGATGGAGTAAACGGCTTGTGTGCTGTGAGTTTCAGGACACAATTATTCTGTCTTTACTTTATGATATTAGGTTTCAATTTTTCTAAAACATATATTTACTTTTGTCCAAAAGAGTATATTATTAAATATTAATTATTATTTTATATGTAAAGATACATGATATATACTGTTAATGATTATATTATATATTTTATGCTATATAGTCTATATGATATGGTTTGTACTATTACATATTAATGCATATTTTGTATTAGTACATTTGTTGTTGTTCTTATAGTTGTTGTTTTGAGACAAGGTTTTCTCTGTGTAGCCCTTGCTGTCCTGGACTCCTTTTGTAGACCAGGCTGCCCTTGAACTCATAGAGATCCAAGTGCCTCTGCCTCCTGAATGCTGGAACTAAAGACATGAGCCACCATACCTGGCTATATCATTATTTTTTTATTATTAAAGGATTATATACCATTCTGGTACATATACAGCTCAAGTCACCACCCCCACTGCAGACTGGAACTGATTTGCCATTACTGGTGAATGATACTGTTGCTTTCCGCTATAGTCCAATTTAGAGACGGCTGATGTTAAGTGCTTAAAGAGCAGAGCCCTCTACACAAGGGATCATCTCCAAATAAGACTTCTCTAAGACAATCAGAAGGGTCTAGAATGGTCTGAGAAGTGGAACGCCCTCTCTGTGTGATTCCGTGTGTGATCACCATGTGTTCTGGTTTGCTTCTCTGTTTCTATGATAAACAGCATGACCAAAGCAACTCATGGGGGAGGTTTATTTCATCTTCCAAGTTACAATCCACTATGAAGAGAAGCCAGAGTAGGAACTCTTGAGCCGTGGAGGAACACTGCTCACTGGCTTGCCCTCTCTGGCTTGCTCAGCCTCTTCTCTCACACAGCCCAAGCCTACCTCCCGAGAGATCATCTACAGTGGGCTGGGCCCTCCTACATCAGTTAGGAATGAAGAACAGCCTCCCGGACACAGCCACAGCCCAGTCTGGGAGAGACAATTCTCCAGGGCAGACTAGCCACCACACAGCACCAGTTTGCCACTGGGCCACTTTTTCTTCAGCTCCTCACCTGTCTGCATCCTATACTTCCTCCGGCTGCACAGCAGGGCCTCCTAATTTTCAGGAATCCTAATTTCTGTGTGAGGCCTCGTCTTAGTTGATGTCTCTAACACCCTAATCAAAACCAAGTAGGGAGGAAAGGGTTTACTTCACTTTACTGCTTGTCTTATATCATCCAGGAAATGAACTCCAGACAGGAACCTGCAGGAGCTAGAGCCGAAGCCATGAAGGAGTGCTGCCTACTAACTGACTCCCCATGGCTTGCTCAGCCTGCTTTCTTATGTCCCCTAGGACTACCAGCCAAAGGGTGGCACTTCCCACGGTAAGCTGGACCCAATCACATCATCAAGAAAAATTCATCACAGGCCGACCTAGTACATGTCTGAGGGGTGGGGGGAGGGATGCGTTTTCCTAATTGAAGTGTTTTCTTTCTAAATGACTCTAGCCTATACCAAGTTGACACACACAAAATGGCTCTGGGATAGGTGTGTTAGAGTTCCCAAGGCCATCCCTGCCCTTCTCTGCTGCATGTTACACACATGGTCCTGTCCCATGGGCCCAGTAGGGGCCCCCTTGCTACATATGCCTCTTGAGAAGGATGCCTGCCAATTACTTGCTGGCCTTGGTAACCACTGACTTGTGTTTTCAAGGGCATCTATAGTCCTTTAATACCAGGTACCGCTCTAGACCCCACCCCGTCCCACCTCTTTCCTTCCTATCAGCTCAGGGGGTCCTACCTATTACCTCTAGCTGCCCGTTGAGTCTCTCTCCCAGCTGTGCCCCTCCAGGACTTCTTCCTGGCTGCAGTGTCCTTGGCTGCCCTGTGCCTTTTGCTTTCATCCTGTTCAGCTGCCAATCAGTGCACATCAAAGTGAGCAGACCAGAGGCAGGGGGCAAAACAGACTCTAGGATTTGCAGATGCTGCTTATCCCTCTGGGCATTGAAGCCATCCTCTATCCTTTTTGATGGCTCAGGATGTGTCTCCAGCCTTGAGTTATGACATTTATCCCTGTCCCCTGTCCCCACCTCTCTCTCAGCAGGGCTCCTTCCCTCAGTTAAAGCTGTAGGAGGCACCGCGGTTCCTGTGCTCAAAGATAAGGACTAGGGGACTTGGAATGTGAAACACACAGGGTTATTCCTTCAAAGAGAGGCATGTATAACCTGTTATCTGCCCAGAAAGCAAGAAGCTGATGTGGTTAATAGCCTGGT
Source organism: Acomys russatus (assembly GCF_903995435.1). Taxonomy (NCBI): domain Eukaryota; kingdom Metazoa; phylum Chordata; class Mammalia; order Rodentia; family Muridae; genus Acomys; species Acomys russatus. Next base: position 75,075,761 of record NC_067139.1, read on the forward strand.
GACCTTGAGACCAGAAATCACACCAGATCCTCCCCCAAGCCTGTTATAAGCTTACCGATCTATAGAATCTATCTTATAGAAGGTGCCATGTAGTCATTCTATAGATCCCTTCTTCTTCTTCTTCTTCTTCTTCTTCTTCTTCTTCTTCTTCTTCTTCTTCTTCTTCTTCTTCTTTTTCTTCTTTTTTTTTAATTCACTTTACATCCTGGTCATAGCTCCTCCCTCCTCTCCTCTCTGTCCCTCCCTTCTTCCCTCTTTCCCCCACTCCCCTCTCTCATACTCCTCAGAAAAGGGGAGCCCCTCTGTCAACCCACCCCAGCACATCAAGTAGCATCAGAACTGAGCACATCCTCTTCCCCTGTGGCATGGCAAAGCAGCCCAGCCAGGGGGAAGTGATTAAAAAGCAGGCAACAGAGTCCATGCCAGAGACAACCCTCCTCCCCTTACTAGGGGACCTACATGAAGCCCGAGCTGCCCATCGGCTACTTCTGTGTAGGGGGCCTAGGTCCAGTCCATGCATGGTCCTTCATTTGTGCTTCAGTCTCTACAAGCCCCCCTGGGCCGTGGTTAGTTGGCTCTGTTGGTCTTCTTGTGGAGCTGCTGTCACCTCCAGGTCCTTCTATCCTTCCACCCATTTTTCTGCAAGACATCCTACCCTCTGCCCTATGTTTGGCTGTGAGTGTCCACATCTGTTTCAATCTGCTGCTGAGCGGAGCCTCTCAGAGGACAGCTATGCTAGGCTTTCATCTGCAAGCATAGCAGAGTATCATTAACAGTGTCAGGGGTTGGCTCTCTCCCATGGGGTGGGTCTCAGGTTGGGCCAGGCGTTGGTTGGGCATTCCCTCCATCTCTGTTCTAGCTTCATCCCTACGCATCTTGTAGGCAGGGTAAAATTTGGGTCAATGTTTTGTGGGTGGGTTGGCATTCCCCTCCCTCCACTAGGAAGCCTGTCTAGTTGGAGAGTGTCCTGAGCGTCCTGTTCATTCTCCCACTGGGAGTCTCAGCTAGAGTCACCCCCATATCCTCCCAGAAGCCTACCCTTGTCGTAGGTCTCCAGCTTGTCACAGAGATTCCTCCGCCCATGGTTTCTCTTCTCTCTGCGGGCCCTCTGTTACAGATTCCTTCTTTAAGGAAGAAGTCACATGTACTTTATAGTTTTGATATAGTCACATCTTAAATTTTATTGTGCACAGGAGATTGAGTTAATTTTCACCAGAAAAAAAAAAATTTACCAAATTGTGCTATGCTTAAATATGCCTAAAATAAGTTACATAGACTCAGACTGTCAAAGTTCGCACCAGTACTGGCTACTGAGACATGTTGAACCAAACTACCATCTTCTTGGCCCTGACACTCATTTTGCTGCTGACTGTAGTGGTAGCAGAGATCCCTGCATGAGGCCATTGTCAACCAGGTCAAAGAGCTGTTGTAACCACAGTCCCTGTCCTGTAGGCTCTCAGCACAGGAATTCCATCTGTGACTGCTTCTGCAGAAGACAGACATGGGGAAAGACTCTCTGGGGGGCGGACTGTGGCACCGGGGAATTTCCCATGGCCAGGGACAAAGAGTTAGACTGTTTGTGTGTTGTTTTCTTCCCTCCCACTGAAGCAAACACTAAAAGTAGCTGTGCACATCTTTACACAATGTTGTGTGTGTCTGTGTCTGCGTATGTGTGTGAGTGTGTCTGTGGGTCTGTGGGTCTCTCTGTGTGTTTGTGTGTATGTCTGTGTGTGTATCTGTGTCTGTGTCCGTGTGTGTGTATGTGTCTATGTGTCTGTGTGTCTGTCTGTCTGTGTCCATGTCCATGTCCATGTCCGTGTCCGTGTGTGTCCGTGTGTGTGTGTGTGTGTGTGTGTGTGTGTGTGTGTGTGTGTGTGTAAGTGAAGCCTAGATCTTGACATCAGTTGTCTCTCACTGTCACTCTCTACCTTATTTTTGAGAAAGACTTTCTCACTGTACCCAGAGCTCATGACCAGGGAGCTCTGGGATCCACCTGCCCCTGCTCTCCTTAGTGTTGTTACAGATGTTCATAGCTACAGCCAGGTTTTATGTGGGTGTCAGAGCTCCAAACTCAGGGCTTCATGCTTGTATAGAAAGGTACTTTCCTACTTAAATCATCTCTCTAGCCCCACCCGTTTTGATGCCTCTGGACACTGACACTGGGCTGGATTAAGGGGGCTTTCTAGAGTGATGGGAAGATTCCTTTTGCCTGAATTTGTACATTGTATTGTGTGCAGACTTTACTTCCAAAGATAAACAAATTAAATATTGAATTATGGGCCATGCTATGTCATAGAACATTCTGCAGACAAGGAAGTGTGAAGTGGGAATTTGGGTTTCTTTAAAAACCCAGTTATGTTACGTGAATATGTTCTTGTTTTAATCTCAGGTGTGGGATATGGGGCTGCTTTAGATTGTCCACAGCTGCTAACTATATTTGTTTTGTGCTGTAGGAGGGTGATGTTTTCTTTCCAGCTGCAGATAGCTTATGTTTGGAATCCTGGTAACTTTTGAGAAAGTATAAATGAAAAAGCCTGTGGTGGCAGCTGCTTCTCCTTCTGCTATAAGTTCCTGTTGCTGCTTTTGCTGCTGTTGGACTGCTGGATTGCTGGTTGATGGATTGCTGGATTGCTGATGGATTTCTGGTCACTAGATTGATTGTTGCTAGCTGGAGATATTCTGAAGACAAAGACTGGGCTTGTCCCCAAGGAACTCGATGGCCCTAATCAGCAGGAAGTAGTCTAAAGAGAGCTTGCCCCATTTCCTGTCTAATCTACCTAGTTTTGGGGGTTTGGAAGGATTAGGGAAGAGAGGATGATAGATATAAGAAACCAATAAAATAGCCAAGGCCAGACCACAGAAGTGCTCTGTGTCTGTGTTTCTCAATATGCGAGCCACTCTTTAAGCCATGAGTTAATACGACTACTGGACTTGGCCTTACTGTACACAGACACTCACAGATCCTCTCCTCTTGGCTTGGGCATGAGCATGATGGTTTTCATGTTAAACACAAATGCAGTCTCTAGGGTCAAAACAGTTAAGAGACTTGCCCAGAATCATATATCAACAAAACAGCCAAAGTCAGACATCCCAGAATCGCCCTATCCTGAGGTATGAGCTTGTTCCTCTTAAAGCCCAAAGCCTCTGCCAGATCCCAGGCACTCATGAACAATCCAGAGGGACACACTCTCTGAAGAGACACCTTTTGTCTAGCTAGCATAATGCTGTAGTCCATCTTTACATTTTTTCATTTTATGAAATCTTTAAACCCACTCACAATCTCTCGTTTCATCCTCACAACCTGGGAGAGGGCCATCCTTTCTCTATGTTTCCTTCCCTCCTGCCTCTCTCACTTCTTTACTGCCCTTCCATCTGAACAGGAGGCAACAAGGAACGCACACTAGAAAAGATTTAGACATGAGTCAGATTTCCGTGAATCCTCATTTGCCATGTATATAAGTTGATAACATGATATATTTTTATTTATGATTTAGTTTACCTATCTGTAAACTAGTACTTGCTATGCTGGGATGTTATGAGAACTAAACAAAATAATCCATATGAAGACATCACAACAATGATGAAGATAATGATGATGATAATGATGGTGGCGATGATATACTGCCCATCATAAACGGCAACCACAGAACTGGACTAGATACTAGGTACCAAGAGGAGAGATACTGACGAATCTGGGTGGCTGCTGGGAGTCCTTATTCTGCTCCCAGCGCCAAGCAGTTTGCTCTCAGAGTAAAATGGCCTTCATCCGTGAATCTCTCATTTAAAAACTGTCTCCTTCCTAAGTCAATTGTGGAGATGCATCGCCCAGACACTGCCCTCCATCTTTCACGCTGCTCCTCCTATTACAAGCGGCTGTCAGTCTCCTCTCTTCTCTCTGGGATGCAGTTGAAAGGAGTGCACAGGGTTAGAATGGTGCAGGAGAGAGGGCTTCTGGGCCCTCCTATCTCACCAGTAGCTATTAGGCAGAGACGATGAAAAGACTCAAAGAAAAGAAACACAGACACAGCTTTATTCGACAAGCTCTAACCTACTGAAAGACTCAATGCAGACAGAGGAGGCAGAGCTCTGTGTGTTCAAGGCCAGTCTGGTCTACATAGTGAGTTCGTGGACAGCCAGGGCTACATAGTGAGTTCAAGGACAGCCAGGGCTACATAGTGAGTTCAAGGACAGCCAGGGCTACATAGTGAGTTCCAGGACAGCCAGGGCTACATAGTGAGTTCAAGGACAGCCAGGGCTACATAGTGAGTTCAAGGACAGCCAGGGCTACATAGTGAGTTCCAGGACAGCCAGGGCTACATAGTGAGTTCCAGGACAGCCAGGGCTACATAGTGAGTTCCAGGACAGCCAGGGCTACACAGTGAGGACCTGTATCAAACAACAACAACAACAACAAGGTAAATGGCACATGAGAAATGACACCTCAGGTTGTCCTCTGGCCTTCAAACACACACTTAAAATAGAAATAAATACAGTGAGATTTTTCCAATGGTTAAGGCCCTTTGACACCAAGCCTGGTGACTTGAGTTTGATCCACCCAAAACATGCATGAAAAAAGAAGAGAACCAACTCCTGCAAGTTGTCCATGATACATGTGTCATGGAATGTTTATGCTCCACTCCCAAATAAGAAAAATGTAAAAAGTATATACATAAAGACCTAGTGGGGCACACATTCTTTATTACTGTTTTTAGATGAAATTGAGGCAGAGATGAACTAAGTGACCAATTCAGAATCAACTATAGTCAAGCTCTCTGTGACATATCAGCATCCTGTCAAAGATTTTTCTAAAACTTTTCTAAGAAGTTCCCTGGAATGCGCTACCCGTTAACTGAGAAAGACACTGCTGAAGTCATACCCAGGTGTTCATCCTTTGAGGCCACATCCATCCCCTTTGCAGCTGCACCTCAAGTGATGCGCTGAACATTCAGTCCTAGGGAGCAGCTACTGTGGAGAACCCCACAGGGCTGAGCACTGGGCCTCGGGAAGAAGCGACTTGCGACAGGACACAGACAAGACATGGGACTGGCTTCTCCAAGTTCCAGGCTGAACTGCCGTTCATGGCCACAGCTGGGAACAGCTGGGAAGAGCAACCCGTGCATATTTTGGCTGTCAGTCACAGAGCTTTCTAGATCTTGGTTAGGGTCTGTCTTGGGGATGCTAACAGCTGCTGTCATGGAGCCCCGACTGCCCCCACAGAGGACACTCTTTTTTAGCCTCATCTTAATCAAAAGAAAGGCTGCGGCGTCGATGCTGCTGTCATCAGCAGCTAACAAGTGAGGATGCCGACGTGTGCCAGAGGCCCACCAGGCTCAGAAGGGAAAGTCAAGATAGGAAGCCCAGGCAGCCTGCTACTAGAAACCTCATGATTGCTGTGAGTCCTTTCTTCAGTGTGGGGACATTTAAGACACATAGGGAAAATCAAATGCATTTTCCGAATCCTTTTTTAGTAAATAGAACCTCTCATTTAAAACTTATCTGGGGGCTTGGAGAGATAGCTCAGTGGTTAAGAACATTTGCTGCTCTTCTAGGGGGACCCAAGTTTGATTCCCAGAACCAGCTTCAGGTGGTTCGCTATCAGCTCTAGCTCTAGCTCTGGGGAACCTGATGCCCTCTTCTGGCCTTGTGGGGTGCTCTGTCTGCCTGTCTCTCTCTCTCTCTCTCTCTCTCTCCTCCTCTCTCTCCTCCGCTCCTCCTCTCTCCCCCCTCTCGCCTCTCCCATCTCTCTCTCTCTCTCTCTCTCTGTGTGTGTGTGTGTGTGTGTGTGTGTGTGTGTGTCTCTCTGTCTCTTTCTGTCTCTGTCTCTCTGTCTCTGTGTCTCTCTGTCTCTGTCTCTCTGTCTCTGTCTCTCTGTCTCTCTCTGTGTCTGTGTGTGTGTGTTTCTATGTGTCTCTCTCTCTCTCTTTATTTTTTGTTCTTACTGTGATGTATATTCTATAAAATGTCTCTGAGCTACAAACATTCCAGGCTGATTTCTGAGTACTTGACTTTATCGCTGCAATTTGCAGCTGGTATATATCACACAATGGTCCAAGGTAGATATAGGCCACTGGGCTTGAAAGGGGGCCCTATCTTTAGCATCCAAATATCCTGGCTTAGCCACATCGTCTCCCTGAAGCCAACTTTCCTTATCCGTTAAACATGATCTAGAAGCCCCCATGATTCAGCACAGTGGCCAACAGTCACCTGTGCTACCAGCAGTAAACAAGGCAGGCACCTTCTTGCTCGCAGCGCAATCTGACCACAATCCGCCACGGTACATTGTCATCACCACACATGAGGGAAGAAGAGACTGCAAGGGACAGAAAACATGTCTAATGTGCCTGCCTGTTCATTCTCTACAAAGCTGTAGCCTGAGTCACAGACGTGCCTGTAGGCTCCCTGTAATAAACCAGAACCCTGCAGTAAGCCTTGCACAGAGATGAATCTAAACAGGTCCCCCACTTCCAACCTCCAAGGATGTGAGCTCCCTGAGAAGCCCTGGTCATGCCTAGACCTTTTCTGTAGGCTGACTGCCTTCAGGCTGATGCCCAAGAATCCTAGATTCTAGAGGGATCTGTCTCATGTAAGCTTAAAGCCTACTGTGCTCTCTGGAGCCCATCTCTGGAACTACAGCCTCCAGAGACTCTTTAGACACAGGGCAGGTGGCCCATGAGTATATATACAGGAAGCCAGGGGCATTTGTCTTTTGGGGAGGTAGAACCTGTTGCTGGTGATGGTTGTGGTCCACAAGATGCTGCTCCTCCAAGCCTAACACACTCTTACTGGCTCCAGCAGATTCCCTCAACCACAGGGCTGAAGCAAGTCCTGTCAGGGAATAGAGGCCTTGGGCAGCTAGCGTAGGGCAGCTCGTTAAGGGCCTTCCTCTTAGGATTACTAAGGAGCCTCTGCTCAGGATCCTCTGCCTCTTCTCATCCTCCTACAAAGAGCCAATTGCTAAAACTTTGCAAGCCTGTTTCCGTGTTTGTAGGATGAAGTAGCTCTCAGGTGCATAAGAAACTCAGGGCAAATGGTTAATTGTGCTCCTGTTAGTGTACCACAGTGTGTGCTGGCCGCCAGGCTCCCTCAGCAAGCACCTGCCACAGAGCCCACGCTGCCATCCTACCTTCTCTCAGCTCCTCTCACCCCACTCCCTAGCCTAAACCTCTCTAGTCTGTGGGCTTCCCGTTCCCCAGTTTCTCACTCAGGTATCGCTTTGCCATTTGGGCCGTATGCTCTCTTGATTCTCCGCTCTCTCTTGATCGTCTCTGTGTCCTTTCCCGGCCTCTCTTTCCTCTACCTCTCTTACTCCCCCACCTCCACCCCGCCTCACCGCCAAGCTCAGTCTCTCGGCCATGTTGAGGCTACTACTGTCTCTGCCTGCTGGACACTTGCAGGTGCCCCTGGCCGTTCTCTTCCTTGTGGCTACTGTAAAAACCTCTCTGACCGCATCTTGGATCAGTCAGGTCCTTGTCTCGAGTAGCACATCTCTTCCATAGGGTGGCTGGCTTGAAAGGCAACATGTCTGACTAATCAGAAAGTATCCACAACACAAAATTGCATGGAGCTTTGGAGGTTAGCCGTGACTTACAGTAATGCCTCCCAAGGGTTGGGGGTAACCGAAGATACAAACAAAGGCCAACGGCTTTGTTAAAGTTTAAAGGGTGAGCACGAGCTTCCTCTGTGTTGAAAAGAGATAAACAAAGGCAAAAGGACCCACAACCTACAAACACTCTGTCCTAGTCAGGGTTTCTGTTGCTGCAATGAAACACTGTGACCCAAAAGCAAGCGGGGAGGGGAAGGGTTTGTTCGGCTTATGCTTACGCATCACAGCTCATCATCAAAGCGAGTCAGGACAGGAACTCAAGCAGGGCAGGAACCTTGAAGCAGGAGCTGACACAGCGGCCATGGAGGGGGCTGCTCACTGGCTTGCTTCCCATGGCTTGCTCAGTCTGCTTTTTTTTTTTTTTTTTTTTGGTCTTTTGAGACAGGGTTTTTCTGTGTAGCCTTGGCTGTCCTGGACTCACTTTGTAGACCAGGCTGGCCTTGAACTCACAGTGGGCCGCCTGCCTCTGCCTCCCAAGTGCTGGGATTAAAGGCGTGTGCCACCACACCCCGGCTTCAGTCTGTTTTCTTATAGAACCCAGGACCACCAGCCCAGGGACGGCCCCACCCACAATGGGCCGGCCCTGCCTCCATTGATCACTAATTGAGAAAATGCCTTATAGCTGGATCTCATGGTGGCATTTCCTCAACTGAGGCTCCTTTCCTCTCTGAGGACTCGAGCTTGTGTCAAGTTGACACACAAAATCAGTCAGTGTACACAGGGACTGTTGAGGCTACTTCTACAACATTGTATTTACTTCTCAATTTCTCTCTTAGCTCAGCTATCACACAAATAATTGAGACTCTATTATACTATTTTAACGAGATTTATAGCACAAGAACTGAGCAGTTATTACTCTATTCTTAACTCTCTAAGCTAATTTGGCTTCTTCCCAGCGTACATCCCAGAGATACTTGCACTTTGTGACTTTCCTACTCTAGCTTTTCTCTCTTGATGTCTCCTGGATCTCTGCCAGTGGCTCAATCCCCTACTGCCTCCTCTAGCCCACCTCTCCTAGCTGGCAGGAAGTCCAGCCCTATTCTTCTTCCTGCTCAGCGATTGGCTGTAGTCTGCTTATCAGGGCATATCAGGGGACAATTGAGGAGCAGTGTTTACACAACAGGAGCATCAGAACAGGGATTGCCACCAAATATGGGTGTGTGTCTGCAGAAATCAGCATTTGAATTACACAATGACCTTATGACTACAAGGGACTTTCTTCTTAATGTAAATGAACCAGAGGGGGACCCACTGTCTCACCTTCCCATATTTTCTGTTATGCTCTTCCTGTCTGCTATCACAACCACCCTTCAAGCCATTTGGGAATGGCTGGTCAAGCGGCAATGTCCTGGGAGACTGGGAAAGAGTACTCCTTCCTGGGAGAGAGATATTGATGCTCCAAGAAGCGTTTTCAATCTTGTTTTCCCAGCTTCTTCCTTGACTCCTCCCCGGCTCTTAATAGAGAATTACACTGTCCAAAGGAAGCTGTAACTTAAGGGAGAGCTGACCATCTAGAGACATCAGTAGAGAGATGTAGATCAGTATGTTAAGAGGAATCTTAGTGTTAGGGACTGGAAAGACATCTTAAGGGTACTTTGTACTCTCTGGGGCATTTCAGAGTGATTTTACATTCACCCAAGTTCTTGATGAACTTGGTTCCAGATGAAGAGTGAAGCTAATGATAACGCTGAGACTCAAGGGCTCACAGCTGCCAAGGACTGGGTGGAGGTAGAGCTGAGTCTCACCAGCCTGGGCTCTGTGTCTCTGCCAGCCATTCTCTCTTAATCACTGTAGCAGAGTATGCCATAAAACAGAGTGAGCAGCTAAATGAATCCATCTATCTGTGGCTGAGTTACTGCATTCTGATGGCACGCCAAGCAATAGTTGCTAAGAGACTTACATATACTGTCAAACTAAACCTATAAAATAATCTCATAAAATAGAGCTTATTTCATACCCTAGCTTGCCTTCTGTTGCTGTGATAACACTGACCAAAATCAACTTTGGGAAGGAAAGAGTTTTTCTTTTCTTCAATTTTCAATGTCCATCAGTGGGAGGGGGAAAAACCCTAGAGCCAGAAACTGAAACAGAGCCTCTCCCCAGGCTGGGAACTCACCCTCCAGGTGACCAGTAAGCTCCAAGAATCTGCCTCTGCAGCCCCTACCACTGCAGTGCCTTCTAGCCATGCCTAGCTTTAACATGAGGCCATGGATTTGAACTAAGATCCTCATGCTTGCAAGAGGCAAGAACTCTTATCCACTGAGCCACCTCCACAACCCCACTGAAGTCTCTTTTAATCAAAGCGCCATAAACCAAAGCTCCTAGTCCCAGAACATAACTTACTACTTTCCACCATCTTAAACATGCTTCAGTTAAGATGTGACAAGATACAATTCAAAATGTCCACAGAGTGGTCAAAGGAAGGAAAAAGTCCTTTCCCTGGCCTTAGATTTATTGACAGGGGTGAATTGCCTCACAAATATGTCAGATCTGAGTCCACTGGAGGGAACAACTTTCTGGAATCTGAGAATACCTTGCCAGGGTTTGAGAAATAGCCATATCAAGTTGTACCCTGTGACCTGGACATTCCAAGGGACTTAAACGCATGACCACTCTAATTTTGTTAGTTCCCCACCACTGCATTTGTTTCTGTCCTCTTATTGCCTTGAAAGAATGTTGAACTGAATTTATCTGCTGCTTGTCAAAATAATACGCACACACACACACACACACACACACACACACACACACACACACACACACACTCACACATAAAAACCCAGGCCTGAGATGGTTCCATGGTAAAGTGTTTGCAGAGCAAGCATGAGGATTTACATTTGGAGCCTCAAGATGCAAAGAAAAGTAAAGCATGGTGGTGCCCACCTGCAACCCCAGGCAGAGACTGGAGGTCCTGGGGGGCTCGTATTCTTTCTCAATAATAAACCAGATGTTGTAGCACACAGACAACAGTTCCAGCCACTGACAAGTCACTGAAACAGCGAGCTCTGGATCTGTTGAAAGATCCTCTCTCAAAAACCTAAGGTTGACTAGCCGGGTATGGTAGCACACACCTTTAGTCCCAGCACTTGGAAAACAGAGGCAGGCAGATCTCTGAGTTCGAGGCTAACTTGGTCTACAGAGCCAGTTCCAGATCAGCCAGGGAAACGCAGAGAAACCCTGACTTGAAAAACAACAAACAAAAAACAAATACAAAAGGATAAGGTAGAAAATTATAGAGGAAGATGCCCGAGGTCAACTTCTATATCTACATGCACACAAGAGCACACACCCACACATGTTTACCACACTCAGGAACAGAGAGAGGGAGGGCGGGAAGGAGAGAGACAGGGAGAGAGAGAGACAGAGAAAGAGAGACAGAGACAGACAAACAGACAGAGACAGACAGAGAAAGAGAGAGAGACAGAGACAGACAGAGACAGACAGAGAGGCAGAGAGAGACACACACACACACACACACAGAGAGAGAGAGAGAGAGAGAGAGAGAGAGAGAGAGAGAGAGAGAGAGAGAGAGAGAGAGAATATGAATGAATGAATGAATTATACTCTACCCAAAAGTGAGGACTGTGTTAACATCTACAGAACATACTCATCTCTAGAATTCTGTCTTATTTTCGTTTTGGCTAGATTCCCCACTTCTTTACTAATTTTTTATTTGCTTGAAAGGCATTATATTGCATACCTTTAAAGTGCTGCATCTTAAATTGGGGACCAGGCCCGATGGGTCGAGCATCTGCCGTGCAAGTCTGAGGACCCGAGTTCAAATCTCACTTAAAGCTGCACGTCTATAATCTCAGTGCCCTTCCAGCAAGATGGGAGGCAGAGAGGAAAATTCCTGGACACTGGTCCAGCTAGCCTGGTGTACAGAGCACAATAGCAAAAAAATGAAAGAGACCCAGCTTCAAACAAAGTAGAACGACACCAGAGATTGTCCTCTGACCTCAGTATGTGTGCTGTGGGCACACACATGTACACACACATGCGCTCATACACACACAGTGTCTGCAGTCAGAAAGCAAAGATGTAAATACGGGGGCTCTGCTGTCCTTTTACTTTTTCTTCAGCCCAGGACTTTAGCCCATATTATGGTACCACCATCATTAATGTGGGGCTTCTTGGCTCAGTTAACCCAAGCATGCCTAGAGGCTAGTCCAGTCTCAACGACCGCTCACGGGAGTGCCAGAGAATCACCTCCTCGGTGTCTTCAGACAACAGTCACACTAGCTTCCAGAGTGAGTGACAACAGTCACACTAGCCTCCAGAGTGAGTGAGTGACAACAGTCACACTAGCCTCCAGAGTGAGTGACAACAGTCACACTAGCCTCCAGAGTGAGTGACAACAGTCACACTAGCCTCCAGAGTGAGTGAGTGACAACAGTCACACTAGCCTCCAGAGTGAGTGAGTGAAGACTGTCATCATTCTGTGATGCGTATAAAACAAAAACGTGTCAGGACAGCCCCAAACACCCCATTTCTCTCTACCCCTCCCCCCATCTTGCTTTTCTATTTTACCTGAAAAGTTTTGGTTTCACAGTCCTCTGTGAACACATTTCTATGCCAGTTCACATGTCACCACCCCTCTTTTATTAACTTAGCCTGTATGATATACTTAACGTTTTTGTTATTAAAATGCTACTGTAATTGTACTGGCACGCATTATATTTTACCGATTCACAGAGGCTCAGTGTTAGATGTTTAATTCTGTGAAACCCTAAAATTTCACTATCAGTCAGACAGGTGGCTATCTTGAGCATACCTGCCCATCAAGTTTGTCATAACCTATCGCAATGTTACTTTAGGTCTTGAGCTTAATTGTCTATTAAAGTTTTTTTTATGTAAAGGTATGCTGTGAGTTGACAACGACACAAGAAGTCACTGTGAATTTCAGAATCCATAGAAACAAAGAGCCAAAGTGTTAGGCCAACTATCTGCAGCAGGATGGATGTCAGGGGCTTGAGACCGAGACATAACTTCAGTTCTAGGGGCTCTGGCGCCATCTGCTGGCCTCCTCGAGCACTTGCATGAATGGGGCGCAAGTCCATACTCCTCGGCTTGCACACATTCACATAAAATTGAGAATGTTAAAAATATATATATATTTACAATTAGGCAAAACTATCTGTATTGTTCTGAGGAACATGAAAAGGAGTTTCTGTGGTGCTGGCAAACTGTGCCGATTGCGTGTGCCTGCTGCTTTCCCACACTGCGCTGAGCTGTATGTGTCTTCTTGGGGAGTTTTTTTATGAACATGTGCCCGTTGCCCAAATAAGTAAACTCGACAGGGCTAACTGGCTTGGCCGTGTGAGCGAGCTTTGCCAGCTACAGTGCTGGGTGGACACTTTCCAGGCTTTAGATGAAGTATGAAAAGGCTTTCACTCTCATTATAGCATTTCATATTTTTTTTAATGCTATGCTGATAAAGCGAACTGAAACTCATGTTTGGAGTTTTCCCAACTATTTTTCATTTCTCTGTGTGTGGATAGTAGTCTAAGTTAGCACTCCTTTGTAAAGAAAAATGAGGGCAACCGATGGCCATCTGGCATCGTACCCAGAAGTCGAGAGGGTGAATTACTTTAACGGCTGGCTTATAAATGTTCTGAGTCAGTGGTTTCCTTGCTTAAACAAAATTGAAGAACCCACTGAAATCGTTACTGATATTATTTATGTAATTTATGTAATTAATAATATTGATATCAAGTATTAAAAGTTTTGATACCTTATGTGATTTTAGTATAGAAAGTATTAAAAATCCAAACAGCCATGACTAAACATATCCCGTTCTTTCTGCAGGCAGGATTCTTCATGCTTATGTCTATAAAAACAAGAAGAAAAAAAGCTGGGCCCTGTCTTCATCTGGCACGAACAGGTTACATTCCACTATAAGTAAATGAACTACTTGGAAAAGATCCCTGTTCATCTGGTTAGCTAATGCGATTCCTAACATTGCCATTTTCGGGTTTTTAATAAAAATTGAAAATATACTTATGTTTTTGATTATGTATATTCATGAAGGTTATGATATACTTCAAGACACATCCCGGGTTTCCTTTAAAGATTTTTAAATTGAATCTTTTGATTGTGTATGTGTGTGTACACACATGCAGTGGTACCCAGGTGGAGGTCAGAGGGCAATCTGTGAGAGTCAGTTCTCTCTTTCCTCCATCTGGATCCTAGGGATCGAAGTCAAGTTGTCTAGTTTGGCAGCAAATGCCTCCACCCACTGAGCCATCTTGTTGGGACACAGTCTTAATCCTTCGAGATGCATGGTCTTAGGAACTATAAAAGTGTCTTACTATGCAAGTGTGAATACTTTTTATTACAGAAACACCAGCTAATACGTGCTAAAAGAATCCTATAAGATGTGGAGGCCAAGTGACAGGCAGCTGGCTCAAACCGGGAAGGGCTTGCCGTCCAAGCATCAGAGCCTGAGTTTAGACTCCTATCACCCACATAAAGGTCTGGCCATCCCAGTGCCGGGAAGATAGACACAGATAGATCGCTGGAGCCTGCCGGCCAGCTGGTCTAACCAAATCAATGTGCGCTGGTTCAGTGAGAGACCCTGTCTCCAAAGGTAGGACCTGGAGTGTGTAAGACACCAAACATCAGCTCCTGGCCCCAGCAGACTGGTACACAGGCAAACATGTAAACACACTTCCCCTTAAAGCACACAGTCATATAAACACTATATAAGAGTTCAAAAAGAAAACCATTTAAAACATAGTTGAGATATTACGTATTTTCAAATAGCCAATGGAGACTAATTTTTATATTTCTTTGAATGCTTGGTGTGCTCGTTGTGCACAAGTGCGTGCGTGTGCGTGTGCGTGTGTGTGTGTGTGTGTGTGTTCCTGTGTAGAACTACTTTTTGTGTCATCATGTACCACCTACATTTTTTAATTAAACCTTTATAAAAGTGTGTTTGGATTTGATCCACCCCTCTTCTCCACTAACCCCATCTCTACTTTTCCCTCCGAACATCAGGCTTATATTTCTTCTCCCCCTACTTCTCTTTCTCTCCCTCCCTCCCTGCCTTTCCTAAGGTGCACATCACTGCTTGTATGATCATGAGCGATGGACCATCTATGGAGTGCGGGAAGCCCCTCAGGGGCTCTATCCCTACGAAAATTGACCCTCCCTCCCCAGCAGCCATCAACTGTCAATAACTCCTTTGAGAGATGTTCTTTCATTGGGTTGACACTTGCCAATCATAAGCTGCCTGGCCAGAGGGTACCAGCCATCCTCCTGTCTCTGCCCCTGGATGGCAAGTACACACTACTCTGCCTGGCCTTTTTAAAAATGTGCGTTGTTGGGAATCAAGCTAGAGTCCCCAGGAAGAACTGAGCCATCCCCCCAGGTCCTGGCTATGTTTTAAAGACCAGTGTGATCACTTTGGGACGCTAACAGCCTCAAGAGGTCAGATACGCTCTGCAACTAATCAACTGCTTCGTTTCTGAGACATTGCTGTGTTTGTGGTGACATTTCTCTCTATCCCCAGTGCTGGGAGGCTGGGACAACAGACTGTGAATTCAAGGCCAGCAACGAGACCCTCCCTCAAAAAAAAAAAAAAAACAGTTTTCAGGTGTTAACAGAAAATATGCATATTTTAAATGAACCAATGGTTCATTGTCTTGCATAAAATAGAGAGGCACAAGCTTGTGTCAACGCCTTGAACTCACCAGAGGTTTGGGATTTTTTTTTTTTTTTTTTTTTTTTTTTTTTTTCCTTCTGTCCTATCTCACCACCTACAAGGCCCTGTTATGGAAAAGCTATAGTCAGAAGCCTGTCACAGGTGTGAAAATCAGGGCACAGGTGTGGGCCACCAGGACGCTGAGGGATGATGGGGGGAGTGGCGGGGGGGGGCTACAGAACCAGGAACAGAGTCCAAAGGACCCGGATCCTGGGGGCTCTCTTCTTCATTACAAGGGAATCCCAGGGGAATGTCACAACAGATATTTTGGTGTTTTGGGAACCTCTCCAACTACACGCTACAAGTCACTCCTATTGGTTAGGGAACCTTGATAATTTTTTTTTCTCTTGGGCACATTGCCAAGAGTCCTGTTACCAAGGGGACTGAAGATCTGTGACTGACAGGTAGCAGGCTGCCACAGAGACAGGCCCATTCAACAGCAAACAGACTCACACCTCTAACGTAGTTTCTCTGGAAGGAAATTTGCCAATGATTGTTCATGGGGGCGGGGTCAGTTTATTTCTACATTGATTTAACCATAAACAGTTTTTTACTTTTCTCCCCCTGTTGCTTGGTTGTTTTGAAATAGAGTCCCAAGAGGTAACCTAGGCTGGCCTCAAATTTGCCGTTCCCCCTGCCTCAGCCTCCAAGTGCTAAGATTACAAGCAGGAGTCACCATGCCTGACTAAGTTAAGGAGGAGCCAAGCCTGGGAAGAGAAAGCAAAAGGCAAAGATTTTTCCAGCTAACAGGCTGGAGTTTCAGTTCCTGCTTCAGGAAGACAGTGCACCTGGGGCGAAATTCCACCTCTGTTGCACCTGCCACCTAAGGGGTGACTCTCCACCTCAGGTTGGATCCCGGTGGGATCAGGAGGAGGCTCGCTTGCAGCAGAGTCTGGGTTATTCTGAGAGACGTGTGTGAGGGCTGGCGTTTACAGCTGCTGCCTGTCACCCCCACTGGCCCCTTGGCAGGCCCCTCTTCCCTTCCTTCCGCACCTAGCACACCTCTGACTCCTTTGTCCCAGGCCACCTCACCGGATGCAGCTTAGGGGTTGGTTTGGTGACTTCTTACATCGACAGCACGTGGTGTGACAAGCAGCAGCTTGAGAGGGGAGGGGTTCATTCTGATTTGTGGTTTGATGGGATGTAAGATCGTCAGGCTGGGGAAGACACAGCATGGATCGGATGACCACATAGCAGTGAGAGCATGCATCTGGGACGCTGTGCATCTCAGAGGACCGGGAAGCAGAGCTTTGGGAATGGCCCCACTCACCTGGCTTTCTCCTCTGTCCTTTCTTCTTCAGTCCAGGAACCCAGACCATGGGAATGGTGGCCTTTGCATTCCTCCACAGAAAGGGGGATCTTCCTCAGTCATCGTCTCGGGAATCACCCCAACACACAAGCCCAAAGGTTTGCACCACCGATTCCTCTCTCCTCTTTCTCTTAATGATCCGCAGCAGATAGTTATTGACAGCCATGGGAATTAAGCCAATTAAAGTTTTAAGTCCTTTATATTGATGGCCAGACCAAGAGCAGATTTGAGCCTCTTCAGCACAGAGAGAGAGAGAGAGAGAGAGAGAGAGAGAGAGAGAGAGAGAGAGAGAGAGAGAGAGAGAGGACAGAGACACACAAATGTCTCTTAGTGCCCAAGCTCAGGGATACAAGTTTTAAAGGCAAAACCCACAAGGGTACATCAGAGTTGTATGAGGGTCAGAGTAACATTGAAACCTTCATTCTTGGCAGAGCAGATCAGTCAGTTCAGATGTAACTTACCAGGTCTTTTGGTTAATATATCTGGATGATGGTCAAGGCCACGGAAATGTCAAATGTGCTGCCAAGGCAGAAGTGACTGTTGGGAGCTAGAGGGCCTGAGAAGTGTCTAAACACAAAATGGAGTTAGAACAGAATGGTGTTGCCTTCAATCGTTTCACTCTGTGTGTATGCGTGTGTGTGTCTGTCTGCCTGTCTTTTTGTGTCTGTGTGTGTGCTTGTATGTGCCTGTGTGTATGAGTGTGTGCATCTGTATCTCTCTGTGCATGTCTTGTTCATCTGTGAGTCTGTGTTTTTTGCTTATGTCTATGTATGTCTGTCTCATTGTGTCTGTGTGTCTTTTTGTGTCCGTGTCTCTGTATGCACCTGTGTGTGACTATTATGTGTGCTTGCCTGTGTTCATGTGTGTTTGTCTACGTTTGTCTGCATGTGTGCTGTATGCATGTGTGTGCAGGTGTACACAGAGGCCAAAAGAGGGTGGCAGTGCTATCATAAGCACACCCACCTTCTGCTCTCAAGACAGGGTGTTTCACTGAATCAGGAGCTCACCACTTATTCTCAGATGGGTTGTCAGGCACCAAGTCCTAGCAACCCTCTGTCATTCCCACCCCAGAAGCTTCAGGGTTAGAGGCACACATGGCCATGCTTGCCTTTTTGCTTGGGTGCTAAGGATCTGAGCATGGGTCTCATGTTGTACAAGTGCTCCTAGCCACTGAACCATGTCTCCATGCCTGAAGTGGTTTGTTTGGTTTTTTTTAAGTCTTATCCAGTCATGAAATGAAATCAGCCATCACATGGGTCATGTAAGCTGAGCCCTCATTAAATACTGAGGACCAGAGACGATGCTTGAGGTGGTAACCCCTGGACAAGGACAAGGTCATCTACACATGCGCTCTGCGTCTGTCCAGCTGCTTCATCCTTCCAGAGAAATTGCCAGAGTCCCGCACAACACCAGCAGGCACAGCTCGCCCCAAACATTGTCATCCACTAAGGAGTCCTGGAGACACTTGAGGAGAGTGAGAGGCAGGCTTGTGTGTCTCAGTCAGAAACCGGAAGGAGGAGACCACAAGAAAAGCAGACCAGCCTACAGGGAGCAAGGAGTCAGGGCCTGCCCTGCCCTTCTGGGCAGCACCTCTGCATCAGCTAATTTGGACACACAAATCAGCATAAATATGCCAACAGCTAGTGGGGCGATGGGGCAATGGCTCAGGGGAGGGGCAACTTGCCTAGAGACAGGATGACCACCTGGTTCCAAGCTACAGGCTCTTATGCAGACTTCCTATGTGCCTGAGGACCTGTGTCTATGGGCAGTCAGAATTCAGCTCCGTCGCTTGCTTGTGACTTTATTGTTCATGTGCCCCTCAGCCTTGAATCACACAAGATCAGTACAGTGTGTCTGTTGGCTTCTCTCCATCTTTAGGCTCCGTGCTATGATGCTCAACTGATCCTGAATGGATGGATGGATGGATGAATGAATGAATGAATGAATGGGTCCAGTCGGCTGCTCTCGGATTACCATCATCACTGAGGAAAGTGCTACATTTCTCTTTTTTGCTGCTGCTGTTGTTTTACATTCCATTCTTAAGAAAACGGAGCTGAAGAGGAGCTTAGAAGTCACTGCAGTAAGTTTACAAATGACAGAAGCTGCAAACACTGGGCCCCACCCTTCCTTTTGCAGAACAAGGCATGGGCAGCAGAGGGCGCTAGTACCACAAGGCTCTGAGAGGCAACTGGAGGTTTGGGCCTCTCTTGTCTTCCAAGGTACCCTGCTAACACAGAAATGAAACATCTTAACTGGTGTTATAGGTAGGCGCCTGTTGCTGAGACAGCCACCATGACCAAAAGCAACTCTGGAGTGGAAAAAGTTGATTTGGCTTATAGGTTTCAGCCGGTCATCAAGGGAGCCAAGGCAGAGCCCAAGACATGGGCTGAAAGCAGTAATTGCAGAGACGTGCTGCCTGCTGGCTTGCTCAGCTACTTTTCTTATACAGACCAGGCCCACCTGCCTAGGGATGGTACTGTCCACAGTGGGGGGGGGGTGTTGGGGGATGGGAGTGGCTACATTAATTAGCAATTAAGAAACTATCCTGTGGGCATGCTCACAAGCAGCAGTGATGGAGGCAGTTCCTCCACCAAAATTCCTTCTTCCCCAGGTGGCTCAAGGTTTGTGTCCAGCCAAAGCTATTGACAACTTGCTATCTAAAATATTGCGTGGCTTCCATTTTTTCTGTATGGAGGTGAGGGTTGGGAGGAGGGGTGCTAGGGCATCAGGGCTTCACATATCCTGCACCTACGCTCTAGCACTGAGCCACACCCGGGGCCCCATGCTGCATCCTAAGTGCTTGTGTTTTGACAGGTGAAATTATGTTAGCCTGAGCATCTCGTATCCCCCCAGGTGAAATCCCTGGTTGTGCTCATAAGGTGGTGAGGAAACAGTGTGCAAAATTTAAGTCAGGATCCTTTTGTAGTTAGGGGCCCTGTTTGAAGAGCTTCCCCTGCCTCCTCAGGCTGTGAGAAGCCACAGCTGTGGGGGTGGTTTGTGTGTGTGTGTGTGTGTGTGTGTGTGTGTGTGTGTGTGTGTGTGTGTTGGTGGTGGTGGTGGTGGTGGTGGTGGTGTTTTAACTGTCCTCAACCATGGCATGAACTGTGTTAGAACATTAGAGTCTAGAAATGCCTCGGTGCCCAGTACAGGGTAGCCCAGCACTCCTGAGTCCAGTTGACTTTGGGCCTTCACAGTTCCGCCTGCCTCCTTGATGCATTTTGGGGCAGAGATCATGAATACCACACCCTCTGTTAAAGTCTTGCCTCTCAACCCTCTATGGATGCAGCTGCCGGCAGGCCTGTAGGCTGGCGCCCCCTTCTGAAAGAAAGAGGTACTGACATACTTCTGCCCTTAGATTTTGGGACTGGCTTCCCAGGGTCACCCTGCTCACCACACATAGTGGAAATATCTGAAACCTGAGCCCCACTAAATTCTCCCTAAAGCCATCCCCTCACTTCTCAGTGATGGAGGTCTAACCAACAACCTCATGAAGCACAAGTTACCTCAACTCAGCTGAGACATAATTTCAATGCCCTGTAACAACAACAATTAAACTCATAACTTTAAAACTCCCTCCAAAATAAATATGCATAACCACTGAATTTCCACTTCTGAACTCTGCCAAAGGTGTCATGGAGAACTGATAGCAACTTTATCCAGAAAGTAGCAGCTCAAGGAACGCTTCTTACCTCATTTTGTAAAACCTGTGCTGCCTTGGTATTAGAGAGGTGAGGGACAGGGAGAGGGAGGGGGAGAGAGAGATGGGGAGAGGGGGGAGGGAGAGAGAGAGAGAGAGGGATGGAGGGAGAGGAAGGGAGGGAGGGAGAGAGAGAGAGGGAGGGAGGGAGGAAGAGAGGGAGTAGGTTGCAGGAGAGGAAGGGAGGTTGGGAGAGAGGTCAGGAGGGAGGGAGGAACGGAGGGAGGGAGGGAGAGAGGGAGAGAATGCATAAACTAGGCATAACTAACAGACCTACTCCAAGGTCTGAGTGGGTGGCACCGCGTCCTACAGGCTGGGCAGGTAGATTTCAAAGCAGCCCGAACAGACAGCTGTTGGTCATATCATTGCTCAGGATAGAAAAGAAAGCTCATAATAAAACAAAAATAAATAATCTTTGAAAAAACAAACCAAAACCAACCAAGTACACAGAGTCCATCAAGTAGGATTCATTTTTCTAAAACAAAAGCCGGTCTGTATTTGATGGTTGGTGTGATTGGCTGTTTTGAAAGCAGCTACAAAAGCCACTATTACATCCACTGGAGTGGGAAGAGCATTTCACAAAGTTCAAAATTCTCCCCAGTATATACTCTGAGAGCACTTGAAGGGAGCTTCCTCAGCGAAGGCGAGCTACAAAAGCCTACAGCCAGCGTCTTTGTACAAATATTAACTTAAAACAGGTCATAAATTAAAAAACAAAAAACAAAACCTTAAGGGAGAAAATCTGAAGAAAACCCTTATAACTGAAGGTGGGATAAAGAGTTCTTAGATTTGTCAATAAAATTATAATTCCGGGAGAAAGGGGTGCTGGGGAGATGGCTTAGAGGTTAAGAGCACTTGCTACTTTTACGGTGGCCCCTGGTCCTGTTCCTGGGTGGGGCAGCTCACCACCACCCATGGCTCCAGCTCAGGGAAGCCCCCGCCCTCTTGTGGATTGGAAGACTCTTCTCTGCCTGCTGAGACCAGCACAATGCTGTAAAGGAATTCAACGGGACATGCGTGGACTGGCCTGCCTGAGGCTCAGTCAGCCAGTGTGCCAGGGGGTGGCTGTTTTGCCCCAGGCTTGCCCTTGGCCCTGTGTGGAAGGAAAAGCGACCAAAACAGTGCTGAGTCCGCTGCCTCCTCCCACCCCCCTCTCTCTCTCCTCCCCGCCTCCATTTTCTCCCCACCTCCTTCTCGCTTCAAGTCAGTCCAGGCACAGGTATGGCTTGGAAGCAACAGAACAATCTCAGCAGGAAAGTGCTGAAAAGCAAGCTGGACAGAAGAAGACACAACAGCACCATCAAAAGCTGTCTGTCTGTCTGTCTGTCGGGACTGTCTCGAAGCTCACCCGCCCAGCCCCCGCAGGACACGGTGCCATCCACTCAGAACACAGAGTAGCTCTGTGAGTTAAGCTCCCTTACACTCCGCTCCTGCCATAGAGTTGTTTGCATGTGAATGCACGACGCCTTCCCTGACTTGTAGGCAGTCTCACACCTCATGCTCCAAACCTGCAGCTGCTCTTTAAGCAAGCTATTGAACAGCAGAGATGGGGGGGAGGGGCTCAGTAGAGACGTTCATTTTATGCAGTTCCTTTTCCGGCCTCTTGCAAAGAGCCTGTGTAATATGCAGCTGGCTCCGATCAGGAAAACTTAAACATCAGCTGATCCTTGTGTCCTGTTCTGACAAAACATCCCAGCAAAAGTCAACTTAGGGAAGGATGTGTTTGCTTTGGCTTACACTTCTAGGTCCATCACTGTCGGGAGGGTCTTGTCTGCTGGAGCCCGAAGCAGCTTATTACGTCATATCCACAGTCAAGAGCCGTGAGGCAAACCCATGTGTGCCTCCTGCTTAGCTCGCTTTCGCCAGTCTCCTAAAAATCCGGGTCTCACTGATGAAACCCCACTGCCCACATTCAGGGTGTGTCTTTCCACCTCAGCTAAAGTCTCTCAGGAAGCTGTGCACAGGCCAACCTGACCCAGGCAATCCTCACTGAGACTCCCTTCCCCGGTGATTCTACGCTGTTAAGGGGGCAGTTAAAACCAACCATCACAGCTTGTTATAAATATTGGCTTACAATTGTAATTCTGTCCATTCCTATTATGTAAAATAACTCAATGAATAAACCATTACTTGGATTTTGCAATATCACAGGATGAATGGTTTTAGACTGTCTACTCTTATTACTGGCTTTTGTTATAAAAATCTAACAAATTTGTCAGCTACCCTTGCAAGAGCCGTTCTCCCTGCCCTGCCTCAGTTCAGAGGCAAGCGTGTTAGAGCAAAGCCGACCAACTCTAGTGTTGACTTGCACTCTGGATTTTACTGGCAGCTGATGACCAAGGTTGAAGAACAGCTTATCTGCTGCCTCGGCAAACTGTGGTCACGTGCCACTGCCTATATCTAGCCATCTCCCGTGCTTGAAGTTGGAAGCTGTCCACCCACTCCATGAGCTGCCTGTACCTGCCGGTCAGGGCCACCCTGACTGAGAGAAATAACTGACAGATTCCCTAAGAGGAACGGGATTGCTGGTGAGTCCGTCTGAGACCTTAGGTTCTTAAGTAAATGAAACGGCCATTCGGTCTATTTAATACAAACTAGAATGGAGCAGGCATAAGCTAGCAGCAACCTGAGTACTGCCATAGATTCTTGGCATTGTTCTTGCCCATTAATTTGAAACTGAACCCTAACTTTTGAAGGTGTTTGGGGCGTTTATTTAGTTGATTTTATGAGTGTATCTTGCACTTGACAGAAAGATTGGGATGATTTGTGGCTAAATTCCTGAGTGTCCCTCCCTCTTTTCCTAGATGAGACTTTGATTTTAGGAACGCCGTGGGTGACTAAAATCAAGGACTCCGTGCGCAGCACAATTTCTGTTTTATCTGGCCCAGTGTCGGTAGGCCAGCCTTCACAGTCCAAGGACGCAGAGTGGCTTCATTCAGCTGGATAAGGTCAATTCTGCACAATGTTAGAAAGATCACTTCGGCGACTGGGGAGACGGCTCAGTGGTTAAGGGCACTTGCTGCTCTGGGGGACGACCTGAGTTCAGGCCCCACGATCCATGTTCGCCACTTACAACCACCTGTAAGTCCAGCTCCAGGGGACCCTGTACCCCCTCTTCAGGTCTCTGCGGGCACCTGTATACACATGCACACACACACACATAATATAGTTATCGCCACAAGTTCTGTGAGTGCATGCATGAGCGCACGTTGCTCCCTCAGAGCCTGAGTAGGATCATCGGGTGCCACCCACAACATGACTTTCCCAGCCAAAACCATATAGACAGGTAGGTTCCAACAGATTCCAGGGGCAAAGAAAGACGCCATGATGAGAGTCACAGCAGCTAAGGAGAAAGCATACAAATGGGACACAGGTGGGTGACTTTTGGTAACACTATGAGTGGGTCCCAATGATAAAGCTTAAAATGGATGATAAACACAAGGGCTTGAGATGTCTCCGTGGTTAACGTGCTTGGGGAGGAGGAAGGGTGGGGACAGGCCTGGCGGCCTGAGTTGAATAGGTGCAACACCCAACACAAAAAGTTGTCCTCTAACGCAACACACACTCCATGACACCAGTGCCCCACCCTACAAACGATGACAGTAATGATAACTTTTAAAGGGGAGAAAGGCAAGAATAAGAAGTGTGACTCAGAGGTGACTGCCCAGCTCCCCTCGGGGAATGACGGACACACATCAAGTCAGCAGCAGCACAGTCCAGAGGAGGAGGCTGTCCCCTTCGGAAGACAGCAACAACAGATGCAACCATATCCGCAGAGCCCAGGGCAGCCCTGCCCAGAGTTGGTGCTGACTCAGGCAGACCGGGTGTCGGGTCAGTGGGAGAAACCTCCTTCTGGATCTGTGCACTTGCCTCCCTGTCAGGGTCCGCCCTGGAAATGCCTCTCCAACCCCATCCTGGAACCCAGTCACCTTCAATTCCGCTCAAGGATTGAGACCTTTCAGTATCTCAGCCAGAGGAAATGGGTCCTAAGCAGCTAGCTGCCTTCCATGGATGCCAGGTCCTGTGACCTAAAGGGCTCTGAGGGCAAGCTATCCCCTGAAACCTCTCCAAGGCAGGGATGGGGAGGGAGGGTGATGGGGAGAGGGGACACACGGACTGAAGCCGCACATTGTGCAGAATGCTGAGACTGCAGCCTATTTCCCCGGAAGCCTGCTGACTGACTCTCAGGTGGGTGGCTGCCGGTATCAGCCTGCGCTAAGTTTTGGAATGCTCATTATCATAGGGTGCCTGGTTAGAGGCAGAAGGACCCTTTTCACTGTGACCTATTTTTCTCCTTGCACACTTTTTTTTTCCTGTGTTGTACAGCAGTACAATTTTTTACTTAATCAGTGGGTGTGATGTGTAGGGTGCACAATGATTCCCTGTCAGAGATTAAAATTCAGGTCATGAAAAATGAATGTTGGCGTGCTGGCATCCAGCCCCTTGACTGAGCACCAAGTGAGTTTTTTGTGGTGCTCTTGCCCAGATTACATAAGCTCACTCTGATCGTGTGCTGCACACATCTAATAGTAAGCAATTGTATCCAATGGCGCAAAAGCAGCCAAATCCTAAACGGCCACAAAATTTCATATATTTATGGACTAAAGGATCAAATTTTGTTATCAGCTTCCCCCAAATTGGCCTACAGATTCAACGCAATATTTATCAAAAGCTTCTTAGGTTTTATGTAAACACGAACACCCTTCCCGACTCTAAAATTCTTATGAAAGTGTGAAGATCCTAGAACGTCATTGGGAAGACATGCATTGCCTGGTTTTCTTTTCAGATAAGGCCTCACTATGTACCCAGGGCTAGCCTTGAACTCTATGTACCCAGGGCTAGCCTTGAACTCTATGTACCCAGGGCTAGCCTTGAACTCTATGTAGCCCAAGCTGGCTTCAAACTTACGGCCCACCCACCTCAGCCTTAAAAGAGTGCATACGACCTCCCGTGCTCTGTTTTACCCACTCTGGCCTTGAGGTTCGCTGAAGAGCTAGAGCAGACTAGGGAGTTAGCTGAGGGTAGCTTTGCAGTTAGTGGGAAACAGTCCCTAAAGGGCCCACAAAAATGTATAGTCACTTGATACAAAAGTGCCAGGGTATTTCAGTGACTAATGCCTGAACACTATATGGAAACTGGTTCAGGAAAACAAAAAACAAAAAACAAAAACAACAACAACAAAAACCTGCAACCTTTATTTACTTTGTGTGAGCATTAACCTGAGTTGGTTTGCGGGATGCTTCTGACCGTATTTATAATCACCCACACTAGAAGAGCAACCCAAGCCAGGTGAATGGATAAATAGCCAGCATACACGCAGTAGAATGTCACTTAGCAAAGAAAAGGGTGAACTAACTGGCAGGTCCAACATGAATAATGTCAGAGTCAGAGTCAAAAGAGGACTTCTGGATTAAGATGGATCAGGAGGTAAGAGCACGCGCTGTTCCTACAGGGGACCTGTGTCCCTGTAAGTCTACTCACAATAGGCTGTAACTTCAGCTCCAGGAGATCTATTGCCCTCTGCTGGCCTCCGAGGGCACCAGGCATGCGCATGGTACACAGATGCACATGTGGGCAGAGTGCCCATACATATAAAATGAAATCTAAATATGAATGTAAGACACACACACACAAAAAAAATTAAAACATCTGGCCAGTAACGCCCGGTATTTTATAGGTTAACTAAAAATTAATAATAAAAACACTCTGTGTAATCGTGTTTGTGACATGCCAAGCAGGGCAAATACCCTTAGTGGCAGCTGGAAGACATGACTGCAAAGGGCTTATCCAGATTCTGGTGACAGTTGTAAGAGTACGTGTCAAAAATTTTCAAATGTTATGTTACAATTTTGGTTTATGGGTATTTTGTCTGCATGTGCCCACATGTGACCATGTGCCTTGTGCCCATAGAGGCCAGAAGAAAGTGTTCAGTTCCCTGGAATTAGAATTACAGGTGGTTGCAGGTCGCTGTGCGGGTGCTGGAAATCAAACCTGGGTCCTCTGAAAGAGCAGTCCATGCTCTTAACCTCTGAGCTATTGTTTCGGCCCCCCTCAGTCTGTTTCTGATGAGTATACTCTGCTATATGTAATTACACCTAGATAAAGGAACCAGCATTTAAAAAATAACCATAGGCAAGCATGCTAGCACATGCCTTACCAGCACTCAATAGGCTGAGGCAGGGGGAATCCTAAATTGGAGGCTAGCTTGGACAACATTAGCAAGACTCTAAAAATAAACAAGGATTGGGTATTGTAGATCAATGATAGTCCCCAGCACTTCAAAAATAGATCAAAACAAAAATTGGCTACAGACGTGAGTTTCTCAATATATCTTTACTCCATAAGAGACCAGTTTCAAAGCTCATCAGGTCTGACAGCTCTCCTCCACAAATTTGTATGTAATAGGGCCTGGGACTCAGTATTTCAAACAAGCATCTTGGAGGTGAACCTGGCTGGGATCCTCTGAGCACACTATGGAAAGAGTGTCTTATGCTAAGGATGCCATTAGATCTCCATCCCAGGCTAAAAGCAAGTCATGTTCATGAGTCTAGTCTGGACTCTGAGGCACTCAGCTTTAGGGATGAGAGCAGCACTGCTGGGAATAGCATAGAATAGACCAGAGAAGACCACAAATGAGTTCAGAGAAAGAAAGAACATCAAGTGCCAGTTTAAATGATGCTGACCAAGCCACACCCCTCCACTAAAAGATGCAGTTAAACAGTCACTGCCTGCTCACCTCTCTCAAAGGCAGGGGACCAGCAACTGAAAGTTCTTGAATGACTGTTAATCTTTCATTGGCAGTTAGTAGGCTTAGCCCCACCCCCATTGCTGGGCAACCTTGCTTGGCAGGCACTGGCCCCCCCCCCCCCGCCCCACCTCCCAGGTTCACAAGCAGAGCAGTTTGGGTGTAGAAAAGAATAGAGGACACAGAAGAGCTATCAGGAGTTTGGCTGCTGTTTCCCCCTCCTTGAGTCGGGCAAGATGGACAAGACGCTTTGGTCGCTCCTCAAGGGCTTAAGCCCTCAGACCTTAACGCCAGCCAGGCAGTAAACACAGAAGCCATATGTGACAACTTTCAGAGTCTGGGCCAGCAGGAGGCATGTGGGCCTCTTCCAGGACAAAAAAGAGTTGCTTCTGAGCCACAACTGAGGACGGCCTGAAGGAAATGCTAGTCCCACCTAAGTTTGTTTGTGACATGGAGATTTGTCAATGCCTGTATAGGATCTACAGGAATAGTTTAAGATAGACAAAGATAGTCAAAGTTTGTTACAGAAAATCAAAGGGGGGGGGGGAGAGCAAAGTCAGAGAGTGGAGATGGAGTGGGGAAGTGCAGTTGAAGAACTAGCCTCGGGGTGGGAATAACTGTGGACAGTGCCGCGCAGGGCTCCCTGGCAGCCAGTCAGACAGGGGGCCAGATGAGTAACGCTGGACAATATGATTAGCAGAACAGAGCCTTGGTGTCTTTTTTTTTTTTTTTTTTTTTTTCAAAGAAAAAAAGAAAACTTCCCTCCTGAGTCTTGAACAAGGCACGAACCACAGCTTCTCCCGTGTGTTTCTTCCAACCAACCTAGCAGCAGCCAGCATCCGCAGCAATGGTAACACTGGCTGTCCAGTGATAGTGGGGTTGGATACCAAACAAAAAACAAGTTAAAAGTTCAGCTCGAAAGAATGAGACTGACTAAAAGTCAAGGCGTCGTTTCTAATACCTCAAACCTCTAGACTTGAGGCGCCATGCTCCACCCCCCAGTCACTTCCCTCTTTAAGCTCCTCCAGGCAAATTTTTATATATGTAAAGCTTTTGCTTTCAGTTGAGTTTGCAAATCAATTCACTCACCCAGGTGGGTAATATTAAAACAGTGAGTGCTCTGCCCAGTGCATTACATGTAGAAAGATAGGTTGGGAGATATTTCGACCTCTTTTAAGTCACTGGTCTCTTTTCACGGTACCTATCACTCCCAAAAAGTGTGTCTTGATGCCAAGGGCCAAGGCCTTCCTGCTTCTGCATCTGGATGCTCTTAGATGCTGCACAAGGTACATGCTCAATGAGCCACTGGGCGTTTGATCCAAGTGGACAGAGAAAGATACAAGTAAGAGGCAACAGCCCTGCTATGTTCAGTAGCACCCATGATCGGGAGCAGAGGTGGGCACGAGGTTTTGCGGAATTGCTCATATACTTGAAAATCTGGAGGAGGAGGAGGAGGAGGAGGAGGAGGAGGAGGAGGAGGAGGAGTGGATTGGAACCCTTAAAAATGATACACATAATGATACAAATACAAAAATGAGCTCCAGCCAGGGCTTGGGGAGTGTTGGGCCTTGGCTGTTGATACAAGAATGTTCAGTGTAAATAAACTGGTGTTAGCAGGTGACTAGTAAGGGTATCAAAGAAATGAGACTTGATCTAGATCAACTCCAGAAGACACAGGGCATTGGAATGACCAAATACAATGGGCAGTTATGGCAGAAGATATGCAGAGCTTGAAGAGCAACCGAGGGTTACAGGGTGACAGCACACCAGACCTCCCGTGTGGACACTTACAAGGAATGGATATGCCAAGGGAGGAGAGGTGTTCCTGAGGCCCACCGAACAGACCGGGGCGGGTGGGGATTACATTTTGATGATAGGATCCGTGGACCTTGTTTTTAACTGTAGTGCAATGATTTGATTTTTCCAGTTTTAGAAGCCATTAAGCCTGACTTTAGGATGCAAGGTGATGGTGCAAGCTGGGTTTGCAAAGACTAGGAGAAGGGCCTGAACCACACAGAGCAGAGGAAACCCAGGCTGTGGTCATGTGAGCAACCGATTGCATGGGATTAGGGGACTTGGGGACTGAGACAGGAAAAGACTCCAAGATGACGGGGTTTTCTGATGGATACAAGAGAATGAGGGAGGCTCTAAGAGGATGGAAAGGCTGAGGAGAGGGGCAGATCTGAAGGAGAATTTGGATTAAGATAACTTGAGACACTTGGGCATTTGAGATAGCCATCTGATGCCTGAGAATACCAGGCTTAGACGAGATCCATTTGACCATTCATTCAACACACACTTGTTGGTAACCTCTGGCACCGCCAGCCCTATGTTAGGGGTCAAAAAAGATACAGAAGATGGGTGGCGCCTCCCACTGAAGAATTAAACGTAGGTTCTCAAGTGAGATAAAAACAGAAGCAAACATAGTGGAACTGGCCGAAGGCTGGCCACTGGATAAATGGATTACTGATCCAGGAGAGGAGGAGTAGACTCTGTGCCTCACCATCTTTCCAGTGTCTATAAGGCTGGCCTGAATTACCACTTGGTAATCAATCCTCTTCCACTATGTCCCT
This sequence comes from Acomys russatus, assembly GCF_903995435.1. Taxonomy (NCBI): domain Eukaryota; kingdom Metazoa; phylum Chordata; class Mammalia; order Rodentia; family Muridae; genus Acomys; species Acomys russatus. The sequence continues at coordinate 75,105,393 of NC_067139.1, forward strand.
CTGCGAACAGCAGACTCATCTGAAGAGAACAGAGTCCTTAGAGGTCGCAAGCGTCCTCTGGTCAGACAGCCTTGAAGAAAGCAAGTGGTCCAGATAATAGCTATGAGGCAGCTCATGGGATGGAGGGGCGGTGGGAGAAACCCTCGGAGCCTTCCTAGGGACAGTGGAGTAGGCCAGAGCCCTAAACCATGTTTTCATTGGTGGTGTAAGTGGGAGGAATGTAGACAGTAGACCTGGTCCTAGGTGGTCCTAAGACCTTCCTCCTGCTATGTGCTCTGTCCAGGATGGATTTTACTGAGCACTGGAAGCTGAAGGGAAGGCTGGGGATGAGGCCAGTAGGAGAGGTGGGTGGAAGAGAGGTGAAGCAGCTAGGCCAGGAGAAGGACAGACAACAAGTCCAAGATACTTGGCGGTTCACGGAATGCGAACCCAAACCCCACATTTCCACTTGTCAATGTTTTCTAAGCAACAAGCTAAGGAGAACATTTTTTTTTTGTCACACCTTCCCAGTGAAGTTACCTTATGAATTATGTGTGTGTGCACGTGCGTGCTTTAACTTCTAAACTAACTGTGGTATTTGTAATGCATTTGTCAGTTCCCTTTGGAGTATTGTGTGCTTCAAAATAACCTTCTTGAACTTGCTTGAATGTACATGATACAGTTTGTACTGTGTAATGTTCAGTTTAGGCATGTCAGTAAGAAAGTAGTCACCATCAAGGGTAATATGAAATCTCACAATGCTTGACAGTCTTTTAAATGATCTGACATCAAGCAGTGAGTCACACACTTCTAAAAAAAATTTTTTTTTTAATTAAAAACCTGTCATCTGCCCCAACACCTAATTCAGAGATGGTCATAACCCCACAGACACTGTATCTGTACCGTTGTAACTTTCAATCTCTTCTTGACTGTTTTTGATGCTGTAGGAATTTTCTTTGACTTCATAAATTGAAGAGACACAGACCAAATTAACTTGGCTCCTTATTCCCACTGTAGGATGTGGTGGCCATGGATAGGACTTATTAAAGTTATCTCTATAAATGGTCACACTCCCCTCCCCCAACTCTGTTGTATTGATGGATAAGATGACCCATCTGACTAGAAGAACTGGTTTGCTTTTGGGCCACTGGAACTCTGAGTCAGCTGCTGGGTATGCTCACAGACATCCAGTCTAAGGGACTGTAGGCCCCCAGAGTTTTGTCAAGTGACTTACTGTTCATTATGAATGTATAAAAAAAAAAAAACCTGAAAAGCTCTTGTACCAAAGAATCGCACCTTGCCCCTCTTCAGAAATAAACAGGACTAGACACTTAAGGCTATCCTCAACCAGAATCAGAAAAGAGCCTTGGTCATGTAATTAGGTCCCTCAGAAAATATTTAAAGTGACTGAAATATTTGGGTCGACTATGAATAATTGGGTCCTCCATGTAGCTCTGGTAAGTATCAATGGCTTACCAAGAGGCAAGTAGAGGTCTACTCCAGAGAGAGGACACTCTGATGCCACCTAGGTCAGAGACCGCTCTGCTAGGTCAGTGTCCTGTCTACCTCAGCAGGCACTGACTCTCCTCCCCCAGTGGCTCCTGGTGGTTCTGGTCTGAGCTGTACGTGGTGATCGTGTCACTGTACCTCCTCAGAAGCATCACAAGGTGGCTTATGGCTTTGTCACATAGCCTGAAGATCCTTTAACAGTCATTGTGCTTCTGTGCCTGGGGACCGGTATGATCCTGCTTAACTGCTGGGCAGGGGAGTGTGGCAGATCCTCCTCCTCCCTGTGGAAGAGGAGGACTAGTGACAAGGCAGGAGTCATCTTGGGCCCCCAGGGGTGTCTTGAGGGATAAAGTTCCCTATGCCAAATGCTGAATTAAGCCCCCAGGCACCCAGGCCAAGGTAAATGTTTGGAGCCCCCCAGAGCTTTGGTGAATGAAGCCGTGTCTCATGTCAGTGCAGCAAAGCCTGTTCACTGAAACATCAAAGAGGGCCACCTTCCTCTGGTGAGGACGGGTATTTGCCTCAACATTCACAGTTCCAAGCACTTGCAATGTAGCTGTAACAAAAGTTACTAGTTTCCCCTTCCAGTTTGGAATCCTTTCCAAAACAATGTCCAGTGTTCCCAAAGCCTGGGAGGAAGTCCAGCCGCTCGCACAATAATGCTAAGGGGAGGGGGACAGAGTTGGCAGGGGCTGAAAAATGTACGTCTCCTTTGCTTTGAATCAGAATTGGTGCCCTGGCTATAGCTGGCATGCATAGGCTGTGGGCAGATACTGAACCTCCTGGCCTGATTGCATACTAAGGATGCTTCCAGCTCATCCTCTGATCAACTGTCCCCAGGACCTTATAGCCAGGCCCGGGTGAGGCTATGAAGCATCACTACCTTCCCACTGAGTGTCAGCTACCCCCCACACAGGTCAAGCAGCCTGGAGCTGGAGGGACAGCCTGATGCCGTCTCGCTGCCACTTAATCAGTGAGCCCCCGTGTGGCTGAGGCTGGTAGACAGTGTCTCTGGAGGTGCTCTTCTGAACCCCCAAGGCCACCAGATCTATGGGGCCAAGACCTTAGCCTTGGGATCTTGTTCACAAAAGAGTCAGTGTGAGACATCAATGACTTCCAGAAAGTCTGTGATTTCTTGGGTATATGTTGGGATGTAATAAGTATCTGTGTGTGTCTTCTGTAGGCCTTCCTGTAAGGACTGCGGATGGACACTATCTCCTCTCTCTCCCTCTGGAGAAAGATGCAGAGCCTGGGTAGTGTCTCATAGCCCATTTGGCCTACAAGAAGCCCCTCCTCTGACTTGGGCCTTCCTGTGCAGCCCCCGCCCCCGTCTCCCCCACCCCACCCTACCCCGTGCACTCCAGGATAGCTCCCACTACTGAACCACTACCTACTTTGCCATGTGGCATCCGTCTTCTTGGCATCTTCTTTTTGAGATGTGCTACTCGTATGCTTAGAATTGGCCCGTTCTGCTTCCACCGTCAGTGTGGAGAAGCAAGAGCAAATGGCCCTGCTGGCCCACTGCTTGCATTTGCTCGTCCTCATTGTCCGGCTACACCTTTTATTTCTCTGCTTTTTTGTTTGTGTTTTGTTTTGTTTTCCGCCTACCCGGTCCTCAGGTCAGTCAGTTCAGACTGCAGCAGCATCTCTAACCACAGGATATCACCGTGAGCTGTGGCCTTAATCTCTGACGGATGTTCCAAAACCTAGCAGGGAAAGTGGCTAGGGTGTGGGAGAGAGGCAGGGAGGGGCCTTCCCTGTCAGCTTCTACCTCCAACAAGCTCCACGGTGCTGGACGGCCAAGAATGATCTTTCAGCTGAGTCTGTCCCTCAGGGGAGATTGGTCGCAGCGCCCTGGGTCTTGAATTTTTCTCAGCCTTTAATAAATGCCAGAAGTTTTACTGAGGACTAGATGCCATCTCCCCGCCACTAGAGGAGCACACTTCTCCCAGGGCCCAGCTTTATTACTCTGAAATAACAACAAAGCAAAACAGTTAGCACACATTGCGGGCGCTCAGCCACAGTCCTATCTGTCACAAAGACCCAGCTACACGGGCACTTTGCCACGTCTGCCTCCTAGAAGGTTTCCTGCAACTCTGTCATAGTGCCTTGCACTGCTCTCCCCGAGATTTCCAGAAACTGTTTGCTGGTTCTTCTGGGGCGCACTGCCACACTGTCTTTGATCTCCACCTGTGTCTGTAGCTCATCTGGCTTGGAGGAAACCTGTCGGGGGTGGGGGGGGGGCCTAGTCCCGCTCCTCCTCTTATCCAAGCAGTTTTCCCTTGGTCTTCTGCGGAAGCCCCAACTCGTGCTTCAAGCTCCAGCTCAAAGGGTCCCGTCTCTGGGGAGAGAGCCTTACAACCATCTTGAACACGGTCTTGATCTCTTCCCGGCAAGGCTGAGCTCTACCCAGTCAAACCCGTATTCCCAAGGGCTGAGAAGTGGAAAGCCCCGAGATTCTGTCCTGCATGCCAGGGTGAGAAAGTGGGACTGGGAGCCCCAGGGAGAAGCACAGCACCATGAATCCCCGACAAAGAGTCGTCTGCTTGAAAATTGCCGGGGCAGACCCTGGAGGCAGGGTCCCTGGGGCCTTTGTGAGTCTCCTAGACTTGAAAGACCTGACAGGAACTGGAGGGGGGGGGTCACATGGGCCTTCATGTTTGTAGCGGTTATCTCATTCCCATCCACAGGGTTTGCTGCAGGGTGTGGGTAGCTCAAAGCCTCTGGAGGGCAATCTCAAGGCCCCTGGAATTTCATTGCTGATGCCCACATGAGCTACACTCTACACTGAGCAGGATACTCTGTTGGATTCATACCCACTGGGCCTTCTGCATCCTCAACTAGTACAAAGGTCCGGAATCATTCCTGGAGACTCCCTGCGGTACCGTCGGTTGTCCAAGGGATCCTCAGCCTCGTTTTCCCTGGGTGGGAACAAAGAATGATCCCTTTACTTCCCCTCAGTGAGGAAGTTGAGCAGTCCAAAGATTTCAGCAGTCATGGTCATCAACATGACCTGCTTCTTAGCCATGTCCTTGGCCCACTATCAGCAATGAACCACAGGCCCCTAACTCTTTCTTACAAATAGTATGGTGTTCTTGATAGTTCAGACCCCCAATAACATTGCAGACAGGCACAAAGATTCCTTTTATATGGAGCTAACAGTGTGGCCCCCCACAACATTTCTCAGTGCACTTGGGGAAATGCAAACCTAACCCTTCCCAAGGACACCCACAGCAGGTAATGCCATGCTCTGCCACAATTTTGTCATACTCCCAAAAGAGCCAGGTGCACCAGCACTTGGCCACAGCCACCTTACGGGGGGCAGGGGGTCTTCAGCTCCTGGCACAGTACCTTACGTTGTCTTTTTTTTTAATTCACTTCCTTCAGGCTTGTCCAAAGTCTACATTCATCTTGTCTTTGGCCTCTCTCTCTCTCTCTCTCTCTCTCTCTCTCTCTCTCTCTCTCTCTCTGCAATTTACCCAGCTTGGAGATCACCTGGTCATATTCGCTCACTCACAGTGATCCTGGGCTTGCTACATGCAGCAACCTGCTTCTCCCAGTACTCTGTGAGTCCTTGGGAATTCTTGCTGCCTTGCTCTTAGTTTCTGTCAGCCCTGATTTAAGCAGTTAGTGGCGAGGGCCTTGCTCAGATAGTATGCTATATCAAACTTGGTCCCAGGAAGGCAGCTGGGGGCCATGGGAAGAGTAGAGGCCGGTGGCCTTGTGAGCTCCAAGGGCACCCGCTATCCCCACTCACTCGGAGTCTTGGCTACTTCAGTCTGAATCAGGATGATCTTTTTTTTTTAACTTTTTTCAAACATATTCACACTGAAAAAAGAAATCACACAGTTGCTCGTTTTTGGAGAACTAGCATAGTCATTTACACATTGAGGAACACGTAAGGGACGCTCATTGGCAATCTGTGCGTGGCTGTAACAGAAGCTACTCTCACTTCCTGTCTAGATTTTGCTGTTCTTCCTATCCATAGCTTTCCCTGCTATAACTTTATATAGTGCAATGCCGTGAACGGGGGTGGGGGGAGTGTCATAAAACTTTTCTGCTGTTGCTCAAGGTTCCCTGTCTACACATGGCAGACAGCTTGTCCTGTCCTGGAAGATGACTTATAATCATATCATCTCCCATAATAAAGGGGTCTTTCTTTGGTAGCAAGATTTTGGTCACTATAGTGGCAGCATCCATGCCATCCTCCAGACTGATCAGCTTGTTTTGCAGACAGCAGTAGTACAGCTTTGTAACAATGGCAACTGACCAGGTCATGAAGCCAGCTCCTGCCTGGAGGCACCTCACACCCAGGCAACATGTAAGTTAGCGCCTACAACTCTAGCACGGCATTTCATGAGATGTTTGCAGAAGAACACTTGTCCTGCAGGGGCTCCAACACCACACCAAACCAGGCATGTACCCTCGTGACCTGAGTTTGGGACACTGTATCCTTGCACTCCTGGGACAACACTACAGTGAAGTCTCTGATGAGCCCTGCAGCAGGGACATCTGCCTTGTGGTTCCCGAGTTTCCACAAAGAATGCTACTCACTGGAGATAGGCAAATGCTTCAGAAAGCCTGTGTTCTGTAAGAGCTGCTGCAATACTGTCTGAGGGCAGGGATCGCCTCTATAGAAGATGTTCTGGAAAAATATGAAACTTCAGGAGACACATCCCTGAACAGTTTTCCCACCTACCAAGTGGGCAGCCATAACAAGGGAGACCTAAGCAACCAGATACTCAGAACACATCAAGGCACTCAGGAGGAGGAAGAGGACACACTTCCTTAGACAAACTGCAAATCAAACATCCTGTTTTCTGGACTGAAGCCCTTGTTGACTGAACCAGTGCAATGCTCTGAGGTTGTCTTTCCCTGGTTGTGACCTGGGGGCCTTACAGAGATGATTAGAAGCCCACAACAGACGGGGGCTTCAGGCAGAGGGCATCCGTTTGATGCCCTCATGTCCTCAGGGAAAAGGCACACTGGTGCTGCAGCTGGGCGGCTCCTCCCTCCACCAGGTTAGCATCTCTGCCTGGTCCAGGTCGCTCAGGCTTGTGAGTTGTACACAGCGACCTTCTTCAGCAAAGCATCACAGTCTATCTTGACCACCTCCAGCTTGTCCATGGCTCTGCCGTACAGCTCCCTGGTGTCCACTTGTGCCTTATTATCCGGTAACAGAGAGGGCTGTGCTTATCAGTGGGCCAGGTGGGCAGGCTGGACCTCTTTTTTCTAACTTCCATATCTAGAGGTTGAACTGGTGACAAGGCAGGAGTCACCTCGGGCCCTCGGTGGGTGGGGGGTGGGGGTTGAGAAACGGTATTCCCTATGCTGTGATGGATAATCTCAAAGATATCCAGCCTAAAATGAGGGGCTGAAGCTCCCAGGGCTTTGGTCGGTGGCTTTATTGCCCAGCATGAGTGAAGGCAGAACACAAAAGAATAAGCCCCACTTTTCCCATGCATGGATGCAAATGTGTGCAAATACTTACAGCTGTCCACAACTGGAAATGGAAAAGGCATCCTGTTCGGGCAGCAAGGCCCTTTTGTTTATTGAACATGAAGATTGTAGAGACTGAGTGCCCATGTACCCCCCCCCCAAGTAGTTCTAGCAAAGTTTGCCAGTTTATTCTTCAGTTTTTGGATCCTTTTCTAACAGCCTGGTACTCCCGGAGCCCAGGAGGCTGCTGTATTCCCAACAAAACACTTCAAGAGGTTGGGGTATTATTATTTAAATAACATAATTTTAATGCATAGATGAGCCTGCAAGAAGATAAGGGAACCCATTTCCACCTCTAACCTCATTAACCTACTCGAGAGCCAGACAGGAAAAGGAATGGGGCCGGTGGACAGTTCTTGTGAGCAGCTGTTGGCAGCTGCTAAAGGAGAGAGGGGTGGGGACAGAGTGGACAGGGATGGAGATGTAGGGATGGAGATGTGGGGATGGAGATGTGGGGATGGAGATGTGGGGTTGGAGATGTGGGGATGGAGGTGTTGTTACAGAAGCCTTGGGATCTTGGGTGCAGACCCAGGGAGAAGACTAAAGCCTCCCTCATGTCCGGGGCCTGTTGAAACTAAGATGTTCCTCATTTAGACACTTACAATTGGAGCTCAATCAGAGCAGTACTCTCAGATACAGAACGAGCTTTTAAAGGTTCACACAGGGACACAAGAATGTGCCCATCTTAGGCTGGGGTCTGGGTAAAGACGCCTGTCTTAGAGAGGGTCTAGGAAAACTTGCCATTTTAATACCACCCAAGGTACCCATATCTGTTGGTGTGTCTCTGAGGTTATAATGTTCCTAGAGAGCCAGGTGGAGGTAGACAGAAACCTCTCTAGGGCCCACCCACACACGTGGCCTCAGGAGGGTCCCACAGATAAAGCCCCGCCTTAAGGCTGAGCTCATGCCCAAGGAGGAAGAAGCATGCTTTTACAACCTGCCCTTGGTTGGTATTTTCTTCCTGAATAGATTCTGCTACTCAATACTGGCCACTTTTGTCACAAAGAAGAACTCCAGTCTTAAGACTCGTATCACTTTCCTTCCCGAGAGGGGGCACTGAAGCCCTTGCGGCCCTCACACATGTTTGTGCTCAGGACTGCTCAGGGTCACTGCATCTATGACACGGCTCCCTGATTCCAGTCTTGTGCTTCCTGATTGTGCTCACAATCACAGCCTGTGGGCCGCCTCTCACCAGTCTTGTGCTTCCTGATGGTGCTCACAATCACAGCCTGTGGGCCACCTCTCACCAGTCAAGACTAAAGTACAAGCCCTCTGGCTCCTATTCTTTTGACTTATTTTTGCTTCTTTCTTTCTTTCAGCCAACACTGGTGATGCATTTAGCCAATTTAGCATTTGGTTGGTGTCTCTGACAGGACACCAACCGTGTCTGAAAGAAAGCATCTGGGGAGAAATCGATCTCTTTAAAGCTATGATTGATGCCCAAGACAGATAATGCCTTGGTAGATGGTGATCGTTGGACCATTCGTTGGGTATATGGCTCAGGTAGAGAACGGCGGAAGAGAGGGACTGAAACCCTGGTGTTCAACATGCAGACAAAAAAAAGGGGGGCAGTGACAGTGTCTTACGTCACCCAGAATCTGAAAAGCCCAAGGACGGTGAACATAAAGGGTACAGAAAAATCAGTGGCTCTCTCTCTCATTCTTATTTTCCTGGCAGCTTTTTTTTTTTTTTTTTTTTTTGCTAAATACGGTGTGTTTTTGACACTCTGTTACGAGGCTGAAGGTTGCCCCTCACCCCTTGCTCTGGGTGGGAAAGAATTGGCCCCCGGAGGGTACTGGTATATCACTAGATGACAACCAGCATCTGGAGGGCAGAGCTGACGTCTGAGTACTTCATGCCCACCGGCATTATCAGATGGTCAAGGTTTATCCCACGCAATCAAAGCAATTCTGACACAAGACACCAGGAGTGGGGGGCATCACTCTCTGGAATGGCCCACACATGTGGCTCAGCAAAGCCACATCCAAGGAGGCAGAGATGAGGAGAAGAGAGCTATCTGATACCCAGTGGGGGCACTGAATGCTACAGCCATGAGCAGCCTGGGCCAATGGCAACCTGGGGGACCCTGGGATTAGATAATACTGACCGCATCCACCTGTCTCACTGCTCACACAGCCACAAAGCTCTTCTGAGGTAGGCTTTACTCATGCTGTGACGCTAGCACATTCCCTAAGCCTGGTCCACTGACGTGCCTATGCATGCATTTTCAGTCAGGGGCATGACTGCCCTGCCGATGCCAAGTGTTTAGAGAAACATGGAGATGCCTGCAGAAGCTGGACCGCGGGCCAGCATAGAGTGGGTATGCAGCACACACAGCCTCTTACTGGTCACAGAACCTCAACTAGTTCTGACTAGTTCTGTCACAATGGTTGCCCTGTGTCCCAGTCAGTACACAGACCTTTAGGGACCATTTTAATACTGGGGACTGAAAGAGAAGGGCGCGCAGCAGGGAGGGAAAAGAGGGGTGTCTGCGAGCACTAGTCCCCTGCTGCTGGGAGCTCTCCAGACCTCATACCTCCTTGCTTAAAGGCAGTGCTGTCAAATCCCATGCCCATTTTCAGTAAGAAGGGAAGAGGTGAGGGGATCACCTTCCTACTTCCTCGAATCCATCCCTGTGTCCAGAGACTAATGACTAGGCTCCTTTTGTTCTTTTAGGTCATGATGGTCAGGCATCCCCTTCACACAAAACTGATAACTAGAAGGTCTTGCAACTTAGGGTGTCAGGACGCTCCACAGGTTGCCCCTGACCTGTCCCTCCCCGCCCCGCTGTGGTAGCAAATGGGGATGCTATAAGGAGGAGTCTGCTCATTCCCACGCCAATCCATTGGCTCTTTGTTCCTAGAGTGTTCTACGCTTCTTTTGTCTGGTTCTATAACTGAATTCTATGCCAATAATGATTATTGTTAATAATGCCTGGGGGATTTACATTTTATTCCTTCTCAAGTCTCTGAGGGTGGGGGGATGAAGACCAGGTAGCTTAGTTTTACAATCTAGATTAATTGGTTAGGGGATAAGATCATTTTAGATCAAGATAAAGGATTTAAGTTAATAGAGATGAGATATGACAGATATCGAATTTCATTCAGAAATTTAAACCCAACAAGACAGGAAAGACGTTTACTTCAAGTTTGACAAATACAATTAGAGAAATCCCTATGAATGTAACATATAACTTATGTAGTTTGTTTTATTCATGGGTAATAAAAAATAAATGTATATGTTTAAAAAATAAAATAAATTCAGCTTAAAAAAATAATGCCTGGGGGAAATCCCATCTCTGCTAGGCCCGAGGGTAACCACTGTGGACCTAGGCTACTCGCCTCATGTCTAGAATACAACAGCAGAAAAATCCTAGAGTAGAAATGACCCTCCTGTCTCATCTGGGAAAGAGGAAGATGCTTCTAAACCCAGACAGCATATGTCAAGCTGAAGAGCCCTGTGAAATAGAGGAGGCGAGAGACGCAGGAGCCTCGGACAGATGCCGGGCCTTAGAAGACAGCCAATTGATGGTGTATTGGCCCCAAATGCAAGACCACAAACCTCTTAGAACAGGGACTATGGCTTACTCGCTCTTGCCCCTCTGTGCCTGGCACACACCAGGTGTTTTAGGAAGAGAAACAACCCAAGGTCCAGGAGAGGCCTGTATGAATGGACATAGCCCAGAATGCCCCTGTCTCCTGGTGTAAGTGCCAGCCAGCACTTATTTACCTAGCCAGGGTAGGAATGAAAACCAAGTCCAGGTTGGAGGTGGAGGGGAAGGGGGGATAGGGGGCTGGGGAGGTGGGGGATTGGGGGGGGTCTCAAGACTAAGGCCGCAAAAACTTTATTGCAAATAGACTTTTTTATACCCTTATTAGAAGCAGAGTACAGTGGCTATTGCCAAGGTACAATAATGTCTGCAAACTATACAGGATAAAGAAGATTAATGTCTAAGACTAATTAGCCTGCCAAACTTGTGTATGCTCCACTGACTTGTGGGGAACGCAGCGCAGCGGTACACGGGTAGCCTGAATGATCCGCCACTTGAGGGGGTGCTTCGGTTTCTCGGGAACTGAGAGGCACATAGCGCCCCGGGGGCCACAGACTCCAACCTGGAAAACCTCTCAAGGCAGCCGGACCAGGCCAACTCCATGCCTCCCTGCATCCTGGGGTAGGAATTTGAGTGATGACAGCAACCTACTGGGTCAGTATGAAATCGGGGTGTCTAAGAGGCCTGGCAGGAGGCAATAGGCCTGTGCTGCTTCCCATAAGGAAATTGATCCCCCAATCCTGACCTCTTGTCTGAGAGGAGCCTGCAAGGCCTTGAATCCATTCTGCAAGCTTGGGGCCACCTACCTGAGGTCCTGCACCACTGTCCCCATCTCCAGTAAGGACACATAAGCTCCCTAACCCGATAGCCAAAGGGTTCAAGTGCCCTCATAGTTTCTGCAGTATGTCTTGTCTTTACAGCTGATGCTGGCATTCTAGAGATTAAGAAAACCATGCTTTTCCTCCTTCCCCGGCCCACAGCCCACCGCCCAGCCTACAGCACAGGACCGGGCACAGGTCTGTCTCCGTTTCTTTCTTTTCCAAACCGTAGTGCTAGAGCAGGGGAAACCTTCTGTACTACGTTTGGAGTTTCCTGTCTCTCTCCTGCTTTCTTAAGAAATGATCCAGGATCAAATCAGACTTGTGTTGGGAGGCTACGGTGATATGTGTGCAGTGCCTAGCACAGGGAGACACAATGCAGCAGGCAGTCGTAGCTCGCTTGTCTTTAGGCCAAACAGAGGCAGCCATGTGTGCTCGCTGCCACTGCATACCCTAGTACTGTTGTAGATTAGAGTGTTAACCTGAAACAGCCCTTGCCAACCTTTTGCCCAGCTTTTGGGGAAGTGAAACAGGAATAGCAGATAACCATAAGGACCAAATGTCATCCAAGGACCCGGCAGGGCTTCTATGTGCAGTGTCCCATCTAAGGAGAGGGCTCGGGGTGTCCATTTTCAACCCTTAAGAACATTCTTTTCCAATTCCTTTTGACTGCTTCAGATAATTGACAAGGTAAATAAATGAGATGTCGCTACATATTCATACCTTCCAGAGGACTCAAGTGGCCCTCAACCCTCTGTAACTCTGGCCCCAAGGGATCCAACACTGCCTTCTGGCTTCTGCAGACACACAGAGACATAAAAAAAAGAAAGTTGAGAAATCACTAATTAAAATTAGAGTAGCAACATTGGGGAGTATAGCTCAGTGGTAATACAGCATTTGTCTAGCATGCTCAAAAGTCCTAGGTTCAATCCCCTGACTGCAAAAACAGCAAACGCTAGCACGGAAGAGTTTGCTCAGACCTGCATCTGTCCCCTACCATCCCAGAGGTGTGGCGTGAGGAAGTTAGGGCATGGGGCAAAGAGGCCAAGGGAGCCGGGTGTGTGGAGGGCAGGGTCCTGGCTCTGGGGTCTCACCTGCACCAGTGAGGGTAACAAGGGAAGCCGGAGCTCCAGGAGGTGTGAAAAAAAATCAGGCAGATTGAGGGCGTGGAATGAGAATAGAGGAGAAACCTACACACATCTCTCCTTTGTGTAAATGTGTGTTATCTTTTATTATTTGGTGTAGTTATAATGAAAATAATAAAACACTTGCAAAAAGTGCATTTTTAAAAGAGAAATGTTTTTTAAAAAACCAAAACCAAACCAAACAAACAAAACCTTTTGTTGAGTTAGAATTTAGTATTTATTTTTGAACACTTTAAATTGTGGATATTTATCCCAAAATTCTACTTCAGGACATTTTAAAGAAATAGTCACATATAAGTAAAATATTGAGTACCAGTATTATAGCATCTTATGCCAGGCATGACCATCAGTAGGAGAACTGTTAAGCAGATTACAACACATAAAAGCAATGAAAAAAAATTTAGAATCCAGATCCTATGCTCATACAAAACTTGGGTCCTGCTACCACGTGAAGAACAGCAAGAAGGAGGCCTGGCCATGGCCAGACAGGGATAGGAAGCAGAGCTTGGTTACCACATGCAGAAAGAGTGGAAATGCTGGTGTCAGGGCAAGGCCACTCCAAACATACACACACACACACACACACACACACACACACATATAGCCTGCCCAAGACCAGGAAGACCAGGATGATAGAGAGCCTGCTACCACTCCCAACACTTGAACAGAAGCAAGAAGCAGCAGCCGTCCATCACTGAAGCAAAGCAGGGACCATGGACACGGATCCTCTCTGTGGAGCAGGCGTAACGGGGCTATGGAGGGAGCGTGCAGCAGGAGCACAGTAATACTCCTGACACCCCAGGGCCCCTCAAAGCTAACCACAGGCTGCTGCTGCTGCTGCTGCTGCTGCTGCTGCTGGGCATTGAAGCCTGTGCTTTACAGAAGTCAGTTCATTGGGGGAAGCCAGTCCAGCCCTCCACACGAACAGCATTAGTATAGCTAGTGTGGCTGAAGAGGCACAAACACTGTTTCCTCAGTTTTCTAGTCTAAATTGATGATCAACACTAAATGAAAATTACAAGATAATTGACTGTCAAAAGATAACTCGGGATGGAATGATGCCTCAGCAGCCAAGAGTAGGCACTGCTTTTGCAGGGGCTAGAAGTCCGTTTCCCTGTACCCACATATGGATCACAACCACCTATAACTCTAGCTCCGAGAGGACCTGACACTTCAGAGATCTATGGAGCACCTGCACTCACATGAATACAACCCCCCATATCGACACATACACAATCACAATACAATTTTTAAAAATTCAAATTGTTACTCTAACTGTACAGAAGTTCACTGAGACATATGGATGGACCTTGGGTCTGGCTATTCTTGATACATGGTACCTTTTATTAGCAAATTCTTTACAATAAAATTTCAATTATTTTTTATTTTTACAAGATAATAAACAGAATTGAACTTAAAGGTGACCAAGACCTTGTAACTATCAGACAGAGATATGGAAATGCCAGGAAGGATCTGTTAAATGACCCACTTGATCCGAGCATTGGTAACACATGCTGTTAATCCCAGCACTTTGGAGGGAGAGCCAGGCAGATCTCTCAAGGCCAGCCTAATCTACAGAGTGAGTTCCAGGATAGCCAGGACTACACAGAAAAACCCTATCTCAAAAAATAACAATGCAAAAATCCACTTGCAAAGGATTGGAAGAAGGCATCTTTGGCAGCTCAGACAGGGAAAGAGAATCAAGCCAAAAACACTGGATGTCATAAATGTAATATCTGAGATGAACTGATTTGACAGGCTCATCAACACAGAGCAGGAAGGCAAAGACAGAATCGCTGAGCTCAAAGACTAGAGCAATAGGAATGATCCAATTTGAGGGGGTGGGATGTAGTTCAGTGTAGAAGCTTAGCATTCAAAAGATTCTGGTGTCTGTCCCTAACACAGAGAGGAGAGAGAGAGAGAGAGAGAGAGAGAGAGAGAGAGAGAGAGAGAGAGAGAGAGAGAGAGAGAGAGAGAGGAAAATCTAAATTTATCCACAAAAGAAAAAAAAAAGAGTTGGCTGACAATATATATATTTGAGACAAGGTCTCATTATGCCTCCCAGGATTGGCCAGGAACTCTCCATGCTGAGAGGCTGGCCTGGAACTCCAGGGACCCATCCATCCCTGCCTAGATAAGGCTAGATTAAAGGCAGGCTAGATTAAAGGCACTTACCACCATGCCTGACAATCTAAAAAAAATTGGAGCTTGAAAAGGAAAAGAATGTAATAAATCTCTAAAAAAGAATTTAAGTACAAATGCGCTCAAGGAGCTCCTACAGCTCAGAAGACGATCAGACGCCATCTTTGCAGTAATAAAAGAAAACTCACCCAAGAGTCTAGGGGAGGTGTCCACAAAGGAAACATCTTTGGAAAGGGAGGGTGAAATGTCTCCAAAAGTCCAAACAGAATTGTCCTGCAACCAGCAGCTCCACCCTTGGTGATCCAAGACACTAAGGCCTGTGAAAACAAGAACTCAGTCAAGGGTTGGGCCACAGCTGGGTGGGGTAGTGTGGCCCAGCATGCTTTGAGGAAGACTCGGCTTAATCCCCAGCCTGCTCAAACGATACAAACAGTGAAGAGAGAGGGGGACATTTCCCACTGACCATTGAGCTGTTCTAAATTTCCAACCTACCCCTTCGTGCCACCCACCCCCGTCTCCAGCCTCAAACATAACTCTGAGTCTCTGGACGTCTCCCCTGAGGCTCTCTCCCAGCACACCCCCTGGAGGTGTCTCCCCTGAGGCTCTCTCCCAGCACACCCCCTGGAGGTGTCTCCCCTGAGGCTCTCTCCCAGCACACCCCCTGGAGGTGTCTCCCCTGAGGCTCTCTCCCAGCACACCCCTGGAGGTGTCTCCCCTGAGGCTCTCTCCCAGTACACCCGTACACCCCTTGGCTGGCAGCCGCCCCCTACTCATTCTCACCTCTACTCTCCCAGCCAGGCGACTTCAGTCCTGTCCACCAGGAACAAAAGTATGTGGGTCCCTTGGGCATACTTAAGTCTGAACTCTCCATTTCCCCTGTGGGGACCGGGAGCCAATCATTCTGAGCAAATGCCATGTAGGCCACTGCAGCCTGAAGGTGTGACAAAAGAGGACTTTCTCTCCAGGCTGACTTAGCACAGAGAGCAAACATCCTCCAGTATGATTTTGAATTCTTTCTTTGGTAGAGAATCTTACCAGTAATTCTGGTTCCAAAGCTACAATAAGTTAAAACAAAAAAAAAACAAAAAACAAACAACAACAAAAAAAAACAAAAACAAAATCAAAAACTCTTCCCAGATACAGAGTGGGTCAGCATAAGGCCCTAAGATATCACCTTAGGAATTTATTTGGGGTTAACTTTTAGTTACCACACAAAATAACATTTCATTGTAATATTTTAGTATACATATGTATATATCTATATAAATTAGATCGATTGGGGCCTTGTTCTTAAACACACCTACTCTCTATTACCTTCTTTTCCTGTTTTCCTGGCCCCTTTATTCCCCTCAATAGTGACCCATCTGCTCTCATGTCACAAACATATGTGTGTGTTGTGTGCAAATATAAATAATAATGTGCATATATGTACATACATACATACATACATACACACACACATATTCTGCATATGAGAAAACATTTGTCTTTCTGTGTCTGGCTTATTTCACTTAACATGATGTCATAGTGAATTCTTCTTTATGGATAGATAAAATTCAAGTCTGGAGGATGTATACCACGAGGGCACTTTGTTTTTGTGAGCACAAGACATAGAATGGGCTGGAGGGCAACTGCTGTGACCTCTGTCATTGCAGACTTTAAAAACGGTAGCCTACAAAAAAAGAAGAAGAAAGTCTGCCTGTGCCCTTTCTCCTCCAACACTTCACTCTGCTCTTCTACTGTGTCCTGATGAGGGTGGGGGCGGGGAGATGTTCAGCTCAGACTTGCAGAGCTTAGTGTCTTGACCGAGGTATGGTCTGGATCTCTCCCACGAAGGTGACGTCACCTAGAAAACTAGTTCAACCCACTGTTTCAATTTTGAAATGAAATGTATATGGGGAGGTGCATGATCATTTGTTGCAGCTCTAGTTTCAGCAGCAAAAAGGTGATATGTCATTGATAGATGATGGATGATGTGTTGCAGCCACACAATGGAATAGTCAATCTTAAAAATGCAGGGCAAATGGGGCAATGCAGATGGGACTTCTAAAGTGTGAAAGAAGCCAGGCAATAAAATGCATATGGTTCCATTATTTGAACTGACGATTCACGCTTGTTAAGGTCTGGGGTGGGTGTTGGGGCCTGGGGTAGACAGAGATTTTGGGGACTGGACAGAGGTGGTGGGCTACAAGTGCTGTGAATGTACACAGTGTGCCTGAGCTGTAACTCAAAGGTAGCTAATTTCATGACATGTGAGCTTTACCTCAATGGGGAAAAAAAAATCAGGTGTGTAGGAAGTCATGGGCGAAAACTCCTAGTAGCTCCCTGCTGTAGGAGTCACCAGGCACAGCCTCTCAAGCTAAACAGTGAGACTACAGTGAGAATACATGGCCACACTGTCATCAGAGATGGCTTAACAAATAGTGGTTGGTTTGGTTCTTTTTTTAATGCCTACAAAGAAAACCAAGCAGTAAAATTCACTTGAGTGATTTTTTTTTTTTTAAGATTTTTAAATTTTCGGTTATGTGGGTATGTTTGCCTCTGTGCGGGTTTATGCATGTGAGTGCAGGTGCCCATGGATGCCTAAAAAAGGTGTCAAATCTGCCAGAGCTGGAGTTCCGGGCAGCTATGAGTCACTCAACATGGGTCCTGGGA
Organism: Acomys russatus; assembly: GCF_903995435.1. Taxonomy (NCBI): domain Eukaryota; kingdom Metazoa; phylum Chordata; class Mammalia; order Rodentia; family Muridae; genus Acomys; species Acomys russatus. Next base: position 75,122,690 of record NC_067139.1, read on the forward strand.
GCCAAGCCCACATCTTGTGAAAGAGCAATGTGTGCTCTTCACCTCTAAGGCGTCTCTCCAGGCCCTGAAAGGATGAAAAGAGAAGCTTTCCAATGACTAAAAGCCGAGCAAAGTCATTGTCCAAGACCTACGCTGTAGGGAAGAGTGAAGAAAATTGTTCAGGGAGAATGAACACGACATTACGAGGACACAGGGATCTGCAGCAGAGGATGAGAGGCTGTAGGTATGAGCTCACACACCAGAGCAAGCCGTCTGCCTACTCACACCCGCTGCAGCTCTGCCTCTAGTCACACTATTAGGAACCACACGGCTCAGACCTTTGCCATGCACACACACGAGCCCAGACCCCCAGCATCCCAACCTCTGTGTCTCTTTCCTTCTGAGACACCAAAACGTTGCCACAGTGATGCTCTTACTGCAGTGAGTTCACATAAACTGAGTTTTGTCTTTAAATAAAAAAAAAAACACAGTAGGCACAATACAATCCTGTATTTGTATGCCTGCCTATGCCGAGAAAGATCTGGGTAGGTCCCTACAGCAATCCTGCTAAGAAAAGAGGGCGTTTGTTGAAAGGTACTAGAATAGAAAGAAACTTAACTTCTTCCCTTTAGCTCTTTTTATTCTTTTATGTGGTTGCCCGGATGCCCCATAATAGGTCCGGGCATATTAACTTTATGGTTTAAAACTTGCACTTTCACAAAAAAAAAAAAAAAAGGAAAAACATGGCTCAAGCTATGCTGCCATGAGTCCAGAGAGAAATGTTAGATACAAGCTGTCGCCTGGGGTCAAGGATTATTCTTTGCTAGGATAGACAGAGTAGTCTGGGCAGAGAAATGTTTTTATAGAATGCACAACATTCTTGTCTTATTAAGAAAAGTCAAGAGTCGTGATTCTACTTGGCATTGGCCTAATGGGCCTGCCCGCTGGAGCAGAAGTCCCGCCATGGTGCATGGAGGTGACAGGAAGAGTCTCTTGCAGGAGCAATGGGGGCCTAATGGTGTCTTCAGTGCTCTGGACAGAGTATGGGACATGGGGCCTAGTAGGGGTGCAGAGGGAGTCGCCGAGCTCCTGCCTGGCCACACACTGAGAATGCTACTGGCTCATCTCTGAGCAACTATTCCCAGAGACCTACCTTAGCCAGGCCCAGACCAGACTCCTGAGCAACACTCCATTCCCACTGAACGGCAGTGACGTAGGCCAGGCAGCCTGCGCTGGAAGCAGTCTGACGCCATCTCACAAGTGTTCCTCAGCGAGCAACATGAAGCCTTCAACGCCGTCCAAGGTTGATGCTCTCCATGGGAGCATTTTCTGGGCATTCCTTGCTTTGTCTTTGCAGAGGGGATCCCCGAGACCATGGAGGGAGGTGAGTCCTTCTAGGTCACAGGAAGGACCCCTCATTACTGACTCCCAAGGGAGAAAAAAGATCGATCACCAGGAGGAAACTCTGTTCTCAGAGCTGTAATTGACACGGCACCCAAGGCAGCAAATGCAGTTGGTTCCTATATGGCCATGCCCTGGGCACAGCCAGAACCCCTCAGACTCCCTCGGCTGCCTTACAGAGTTCCTGAGGAAGCCACAGTGTGACTCTGTGGGCCACCAGCCCTTCTGCCATCATCTCTCCTACTTTTTCAATACTGATACGGAGAAATGAAATCTAACAAGGGGTGATGGTGTTTTAGTTGCACTGTGTACGATGCTCAGCGGCCGTCTGGGACATGGTCTTGATCTCTTCCCAGTGGGGCCAATTGCCGCCCACTTAACTCCAGAGTCTGGGAAAACTGGAGTGCCCTATGGCATTTCTGTCCTGCATGAGCTGGCAGTAGAGCTTTGAGGCACAAAGCAAAAGTACAGAGCTTTGCATCCCTGCCAAAGAGTTTCCTTGTCAAAAATAGTGATGGGCATGCAAGCAGGGTGTCCCACAGCCTTTCTGACTGCCCTGGAGTGGCCCCAAGTGGAGGTGAGAGCCAAAGATCCAGATAGGAACTGGACTGGAGCTGAGGAGGGGCCCACATGGGCCTTTGGGTATTTGTAGTGTTTACTTTATCTTCCCAAAATGCGTTAGGGTATTTCATGGGTTGTGGCAAGGTTGCATTACTTGGTTATGCTTTGAGTGTAGGCTTACAGTGCACTTGGGTTTCATTTAAACCCACCGGGCCTACTGAGCCCAAAATTAGTAGACAGATTCAGGGCATTCCTGGAGACTCCCTGGTGGTCTTCAGTTGTCCAAGACACCTCAGCTTTGTTTTTCCTGGGGAAATAATTGAGCCTCCTTAGATGCCCTGGCAAGAAAGTTAAGCAGCAAAGAGAGTTCAGTTGCCTTGACTTAGGCCACCACCACGACCTAAAGGTGCTTCAGAGCCATGCTCTGAGCTCAGCGTCAACCAGGAAAAGCAAGCCCCTAACTCTTCCTAACAAATAGGATGGTGTTCTTGATGGTTCAGATCCCATGAACAAGATCACAAAGTGTCCTGCAGTGCCTTTCATACTGAGCCACCTGTTTGTCTTCTCGGCTTTTGTGTGGTCCCAGAGTCCTTTTAATGCATCGCCTCCCTGGGTGACCTTTCTTTGCTGTGGTTCTCAGCTATTAGGCCTAGGATTCAGCCCAAGGGAAGCTTGCCTCCCGGGCAGGAAGAGTCCTACTGGCCTGTCTTCATGGGTTCAGAGCTTCAGCCAAGCCTTTTTGACTGACGTGCAAGGTGAGGCTGCCCTTTCCTCTCACATGGAGCCATCTAAAAGAGGCTTCTTTCTCCAGACATTCACCTATAGTCAAAGATCTTGTCAAAGGTTTCAACCTATACCCAGAAGTAGTACAGTGTTGGAATACTGGAACTGTGCTGATAAAATGTTTGAAAAGAGCATCTACTCAGCCAGAGAGCCTGCTTTTCTGTGCGGATAGCTAGTTACCTTGGCACAAGAAAGTCTAACGTAGACTTCTAGAATTAAGCCCATGAAAAGACTGGGTAGAACCCTAGTTCACCGAGGGTCAGCAGTAGCCACTGTGGAAACAAACACCACTGGGGGATGAAACTGGCAGAACGGGGGAGGGTGCCGTCCCCAGCACGCTGCCCAAAGCTGAGGGCTTGGGAGAAACTTGAACTCTCACTGTCATCCTAACTGCACTGCTGTCCTCATTAAGTTTGCCTCTTACTCTAAAGGATGCTGACTGCACCAACACTACCAGTACACTGGGTCACAGTGAGGTGCCATGCCAACTCCCCAACGGCAACACCCCCCCCCCCAACACACACACACACTCCATGCTGCAGGCAGCGTTACTAGAGCTGCTAACCCCTGGCATCTGACCATGACAGTAAGCCAGACTGCACAGGAACTACCTTGACGACCCAGGGCTGTGCTCCCTGGGTAATGGATAAGGTGGCTGCAAAGGCAACTAGCCCTGTCCTAAGGAGCAGAAACAGGCATGCTTCGGAGTCACTGTCCCTCACTGAGACTAGCTGAGTTTAAGGATGGGTCTCTGGTCCTGGTGGGTAGCTCTTTTTCCTGTGACTTCCTCTTACAGTGGCCACTGGGGATCAGCACACCTGGCCTGTTCTGAAAATGCTGGTACCCCTCTAGGCTCAGCACTGCTGTCCTAGGATAGCTGCCTTCTTATCAGGCCCTTGCAGGCATGATCTGAGGCAAGTTTCTCAAACTCTTTGCGCCTCAGTGTCTCCATCCTTTAGGGTGATAACAAAGCCTACAGGCCTGGAATGAAGGTTGAGACAGTGCAGTGTGTGTGTGTGTGTGTGTGTGTGTGTGTGTGTGTGTGTGTTGCTTTCTAAATAATAAAGGCCATGTGGCTATTGCTAAGATCACTACTTCCCCACCTGGAGACCTGTGTCTCCTGCAGCTGTCCTTACCTGTGCTATATGACTTCCCTTTAAATTTGGATTCAACCTCTGTGAGACACAGGGGCTCTCCTTGCCTAGCACCTCGTTCCTCTTACACTTTATCTGGTGTAGAGGTATTTAAAAGAGATACAGACACTGTATGCTCACCTCCAGAGGCCGGTTCTCACGTCATGGTGCCAGCACAAGCCTGGAACATCTCTGTCAAAGAAGAGCAGATGTACTGGGAGCACACGAGGCTGGAGACAATGCTTCTGGGGCTGCTCTTTTGAACCCACTAGGCCACCAGGTCTATAGAGCCACAGACTGAGGCTTGGGATCTGGGCCACAGAAAATCAGTGTGAGACATCACTTGAAATAATCAAAAGAGATTATTCAAGTGTAGGTTTTGCTGTATTACGCAGCTATATATGCCCTCTGATGATAATCTTGGAAGTCCAGGGCATTCCCCTCTGCAACCCAGACTAAAGCCAGTTACGAAGCTCAGGGTCAAAAGAGACCTAGGTAAGGCCTCATAAGCAACAATAAGGAGCCCCTGGCCCCGACTCGGCCCTTCCCATCCAGCCCTGCTGCTGAGGAGCTGCCTAGAACTTAACACGTTCCTCACCTCACTGGCTGGCTTTTCTCCTATGTTCTGCTCCTGGGAAGGAACTTGGTTAGCTCTACTCTTGTCTTCGGTTCGCCCAGCTCTGTGATGACTTGGTCTGACGACCAGACACTCGCTTGCTGGCATTTGCTGTCCCGCTATGCTCTGCATTTCTCTGCCAGTTTTTCTCCAGCTTGGTCACCAGTTCAGCCCGCTCCAACCGCAGCAGCTCCACCTCCAACTTTAGGGTGAAGTTTAGCTGTCATCTTGTTCACCTTCTTCATAGACTGTCTCCAGCTATAGGAAAGTTGGATGGATGGGACAGGAGAAGGGCAGGCACATCCCTGACGCTGCAACCATCTTGCTATAACCCAGAGAGAGGCCCAGGTTCTGTTCACAGATGGCCGGATCGGCTTCCCACGGGGCTTCCTTCAGCTTCTGTAATGTTTTCAAAGGGTTTCAACAGTCTTCTTGTTCATTCCTCCCAAGCCCACCGGCACACCGCCTTTGATGTCCACCTCCAGCTGTGGCCTGTCCAGCTGGAGGATGACCCAGTCACACTGGTTTTTGTTTTGTTTTGTTTTGTTTGGGGGCGGATTACTGTACCTGTGTACATCTTGCTCCACCTCCTACTTTTCTGACCCCCAAGTAGTTTTGTTTGTTTGTTTACTTACTTGGACTTCTGCAGAACCCCCAATCCTGCTTCAAGTTGTAGCTCAAACAGCGTCTGTACGGCGTCTGTTCTTAAGTGCTCAGGAAATAGATAGAAAACACACTTGCTGCGTGTTGCTCTCTCATGGGGTACCTTCCAAGAAAGGGAGTCTGGCCTTGGCTACAGCACACACTCAGCATGTTTAGACAGGAAACACAACGGAAAACTCAAAAGCCAAGGGACCAGGCAGGCAAGTATCACCTATCGTCACTGCCTCCTTACCTGGACAAAGGCCGACTGTGAAGCTGCCGGTAGGTGCAGGCCCACAGCTGCTGGAGGGCGTCTGTACCACATGCTGTCACGGTTTACTACAGTCCTGTCACCTTCCAGAAAGGCCCAGTCCTTGCACTTGGGCTCTGGGTGGGGTGGGGCTTTTCTCAGCCCCCAGTACAGTGCCTTTGCACTGCTGTTGGACAAATTTCCAGAATCTTCCATTTGTCCTCCTAAGGTTCCTTGTCACATTGTCATTGGTCTTCACTTCTGTCTGCAGCCTGGCTGGCTGGAGGCGACCCTGGTGACTCTGGCCCGTGCTGAGCTTGCGCTTGATGTCCACACAGGTGTCCACACCTCTTGGAATTTCTCTGCCTGTGCTGATATTTGGACATGCTGAAGTCTGGTCGCCAGCTTTGTCAGTTGCAAGTGCAGGAGCTCCAACTCCCACAGCAGGCCCTTATTCTAGGCTATGGCCTTGGTCACTTCTTGGCTGGTTGCCTCTAAGCTAGGTGAGGAACATGTGTGGAATGGGGCGGCGGGGGGGTGGCGCGGAGTTTGCCTGTCCTCTGTGGGGCGGCTGTGTCCTGTCACCTTGTTAAGACAGGTGGAGCGATACATAGGTGGTCCCAGCTGTTCAGGAGTCTGAGGCAGGATAATTGCTTGAGCTCAAGAGTTTGAATCTAGCCTGGGGGACATAGATCAACACACACACACACACACACACACACACACACACACACACACATGCACGCACACACAAACACTCATGCTCATTCTCGGAAAAGTGTCTGCTATAGGCATCCACACATTGAGAAATACCTAAGAGATGCTTAAGTGCTGGGGGTGAGCAACAGTGACAGAAATGTTCCCTCCCTCCCTCCCTTCCTTCCTCTGTTCTTCCTAGTTTTCTATAGCACTGAGTCAGTATCAGTAGCAGACAGAAGCTTTATTGGGCAAAAGCTTCTTATTTACAAGTGCTTACATAGTACAATGCCCATGACTTCTTGCTCAAGGTTCCCTGTCTACATATGGTAGACAGCTTGCTCTGCTGTCAGAGGATTTCCAGAAATTTGCATTGGGTATCCTACCTTCCATGGAAAAATGTTCCCTTTTTGGCAGCATCTGCTCCGTTCTCCAGATTTATTGTCCGCCCTCTCCACTTTTCAGATAGTAATATATTTCTAGCCTTACAACCTGGGAGACTGGCCCAGGTCGCAGGTCTTTTGTGTGGCCCTCCCGAGCCACGGGGCTCCAGGCACCTAGGCAACATGCACAATTTACACAGACTGCCACACTTAGAACAGTATTTCCCCAAATGTGTGCTTGACAATACTGATCCTGCATGGGGTGGAGCACAAAAAGAAAATTCTTAAGGACTTGAGTTTGGGAAATGAATTGCCTCCTGGCCCTCTTGGGGCAGGGGAAGGGGAGTTCAGCTATACAATACTCCAATGAAGGCTCTGAGAAGGGTTCAAGTTATCAATCCCCAAGCCTACTCCTACCCAGAGAATGCATCACAAGGGAGAAATAATAGTCTCCCAAGAAGAGATCCAGGGCTCTGTGGGAATTCAGTGTATGCAGAGGAATGCCTGAAGGTGAGCCTCACCTCTCTAAAGGCAATGTTCCTGAGTAAAGATGAAATTCCAGAGAGCTCACTACCTTGATGAAGGGGCAAAATTAATGCCATATCCTATATGTAATTTATATTCTGCATTTAGTACAGTGTTCTGTATGAGAACTTGTCTCCAAGTGACCCCACTCCTTCCTGCACTTTGGGAATGATCGCACACTATCATAAACTGGGCCTGCCAGCACTCTCCAGAAACTCCGCCGGAACAATTAGATACAATTAACGCGCCAAGTGACCCTCTGAGGTGTGACTCGCGTTACCGTCTTGCCAGCAAGAACGACGCTGCACACACAGGATCCTTCTGCAGTAAAGCTTTAATGCGTCTTAAGAGGGAGAGCATAAGCTTACGACAAGTAAAATGGAGACCCCAAACAGCAGAAACCCATCCCTTATATAGGAAACTGTTCTCCGCTTAGAATGTGTCAGTCCCTGATTGGCTGTTACTCATCAGGCGATATGACGCCACGGGAGAGGCAGAACACAACAAGTGGAAAGTTCCTTCGCACATGCGCAGATTACTTGTTTACCAGTTTGGGACACAGGATGTCAGCGCCATCTTGTAATGGCGAATGTGAGTGCGGCCTCTCACATCTCCCCCTTCTCTTTTAATTAAAGGCCTAACTAAAAGAATAGGTGAAAACTGGTGCCACATCAGGTTCACAGCTCGTTACAGTTTGTTGTATGGGCAATGAGCTTAGGAAAAGGAAATGGTCCAATCAAGGCTGGAGCATGACTCTGGACCAACCGATCGAGGACCATTTTAGAGGTACCACTCAGTGCCGTCCCGCGTGCAATGGGCAATTTTCCCCGCGGGGTCCAACGGCCACTGGGTGCACGTAGATATAGGGTGCCTTTCGACGTGCAATGGCAACTAGGCCCAGTCGAGTGCAAAGGCCACGCAGAGAGAAGAAAGAGAGAGAGAAAACTCATTGCTCTTATTTAGGACTTAAAGGCTGCCCGCCAAGCTGCCGTCTCCCCCTATTCCTTTATTTAGGAAGCAATAAGACACCCATTAAAGAGAGTGGAGACAGAGGTAAATAGCTCATATTGCCGCAGAGCCATTTTACTGCAATGCCTCACTATGCAACTCTCCAGGGCTGCTGAAACTTACTCACTCCACCTCGTGCAATGAGCTGAGACTCTGAGGGTGCAGGAGCTGAGCAGCCAGCGACTTATTGCTTAAGCATGGATAGCCATATATCAGGGGAGGTCCCACTTTCTACTGCTGCAAGTGCTTGGGCAATAACCACCTTGTCTCTTTTTGTTTGAGCCCTGAGTTTACAGACCAACCATAGGGTCAACACTAACCCACAGCAGATTGCAGCTCCAAATAATCCAACCCCAACCCATTCCTTAAAGAAGGAGAAAGCCGAAGATATCCATGACGAAAGTCCCTCTGTAAGCGACAGATCCAGGTGTGTGGAATTAACTTGAATGATGGCAGTTCTTAATTCTCTTAATGTTTGCTCGAATTCTGTTGTCCAATTCGGCATCGGGAGTGGGAATGTTGACATGATCCCCCAGCGTTATTCCCCCTTTGTTATTATCACTTGGGTCATCACCAGGCTGAGTATCAGCATCTTCTGGAACCGTCTGGATTTTTCTAGTAAGTCTTCCTGGTACCCAAAACGGATTGTCTTCATCCCGTGGAAAAATGCACACAGCTCCCCTGGATCTTATAAGAATAGGATCCGGTCCTTTCCATTTGTTACTCAGAACATCCTTCCATTTGACCATTTCTTTTGGCCTGCTGGGCTCTAAATAGTGTCTTTCTGCCACAGTATGGCCTTTATCATCTAGATTTAAAAAATTTAGGGTAAAGAGTGCCATGGAAATAGCCACTCTTGGTACTGAGGGAAGAACGCTCTCTATTCCCCTTTTTTGCTTTATTAAATAAGATTTGAGTGTGCGGTGTGCACGTTCTACAATCCCTTGTCCTTGAGGGTTGTAGGGAAGGCCCGAATGTGCCCTGACATGGGTAATATATATGGGTGTTCTTCTATTTTGTAAGGCCAATTGTATTTGCTGAAAAATAGAGGCGACTTTACTAGAGGACTTAATGATTCCCGCGGCCTCCAATAAATTAACAGCATTAACCACATAATAGGAATCTGATACAATATTTAAAGGCTCGGGAAAGATCCTTAAAACCTCTAAAACTACCAAACATTCTACTATTTCAGGTGAGGTTTCTTGGTAATCTTTAGTCATTATCTTATCATTAACCACATAGGCACCAATTCCAGTTTTTGAACAATCTGTATATACTATTATTCCATCTTTAAGTGGGGACTTAACGGTCATTTGTGGAAACACCACAGCTTGATTTAATGCAAATTGTAAGATAGGATGTTTTGGGTAATGATTGTCAATTCGTCCTGAAAAGGAGGTAATCAAAACAGCCCAATCATTGGAAGTAGCCGCCAGGGTTTGAAGCTGTGCAGCAGTGTATGGTACAATCAGAAGTCTGGGCTCCTGTCCAAAATGGGTGATTGCGGCCTTTAGTCCCCTAAGGGCTAGTTGTGCAATAGCATTGGGATACCAATTTATAATTTTAGCAGGAGAAGCATTTGGATGGATCCATAATAATGGTCCCTCTTGCCATAACACCGCAGTTGGCAGCTGATATGTCTTAAAGACACATAAATCAAAAGGCCGCATATTGTCCACGCGTTGCAATTGTGCATTTGTAAAGCTATTTCCACCTTTTGTAGGGCTTGGCTGGCTGCAGGAGTAAGATTCCTGGGAGAGGAGATATGAGAGTCTCCCTCCAAGATGTCAAACAAAGGCTTTAATTCAGCAGTAGGAATTTTTAAGAAAGGTCGGAGCCAATTAACATCTCCTAACAACTTTTGAAAATCGTTTAAAGTACGGAGATGATCTCTTCTTATTTCTACCTTTTGAGGCACAATTTTTGTAGGGGACACTATAGATCCCAGGAATTGTCCAATATCTGCAATTTGTACTTTATCTGTGGCCACATGTAGTCCCCATTGTTCTAAAGTTTTTAGTAAAGAAGAATAGGCCTTTTGAAGCATTGTCATGTCCTTATGGCATAAAAGGATGTCATCCATATAATGAAGCAAAATTAATAAAGGATATTGCCTCCGTAGCGGCAGCAGTGCCTCTTGCACATAAAGCTGACACATGGTAGGACTATTAGTCATTCCTTGTGGCAGAACCTTCCATTGATAGCGCTTATCAGGCTCTGCGTGATTAATCGAGGGAATGGTAAAAGCAAATCTAGGCCTATCTTTGGGAAATAAAGGTATGGAAAAAAAGCAATCTTTAATATCCACAATATTTAAGTTCCAGCCCTTGGGCAAGGCAGATAACATAGGAAGACCTCTTTGTACGGGGCCAAACATATTCATTTGTTCATTAATGGCTCTCAAATCATGCAACAACCTCCATTTACCTGATTTTTTCTTAATCACAAAAATTGGAGTATTCCATGGAGATGTGGATGGTTCAATGTGACCCAAATTTAATTGTTCTTTTACTAGTTGAGTCACTGCTTCTAATTTTTCAGAGGACAGGGGCCATTGAGGAACCCATACAGGGTCCTCTGTTTTCCAAGGTATAGGTCGTGCTGCCTCAATGGCCCCTAGGAAAAACCCAAACCCTGTTTGCTTTGGTTTCCTGCAGGTGAGATGGGTTCGGTTCTCCCTTGTTCTTGCTTACCTAATCCTTTTCCCGTTTTATACCCCATTTTTAGCATGATACCCTTTGCTTGTGGTGAATATCTTTCAGGAGGGGCATACTCATTTGATAGGGTCAAGCCCATATGTTGCATAACATCCCTTCCCCATAAATTAATTGGGAGAGGAAGTACGTACGGTATGAATTTTCCCCGTTGACCTTCGGAAGTTTCCCATGTTAGGACCACAGAGCTAATCGAAGGACAGGATTGGTAGCCCAGACCTTGTAAGGCATGAGATGATTGGGTAATGGGCCATGCTTTGGGCCACCAATGAGAAGAAATTATGCTTTTATCTGCTCCCGTATCTAGAATGCCCTCAAATGCTTTGCCATTAATTTTTAAATGGAGCCTTGGTCTCTCATTTAGAGGGATCATCAAGTAAGCTGAATCATTGCCTGAAGAGCCCATTTTGGCAACATTTGGTCTAGAGGATCCTCCTCCTATATCAGGGAGGAGTAACAATTGAGCAATTCTGTCCCCTTTTGAAATTGAGAAAACTCCTTTTGGACTAGAACATAAAATTTGAATCTCTGTAGAGTGTTGATTATCTACGATTCCAGGATACACTATTAAGCCTTGTAAGGTAAGTATGCCTCGACCCAGTATGAGGCCGACAGTTCCTTGAGGCAAAGGTGTAATGGTCTCTGTAGGAACTGGTTGGATATTCATTTGTGGCATTAGTAAGAAGTCGGAGGCGGCACGCAGGTCCACTCTTGTAGAGTGTCCTGAGCCGTGTCTCTGTTGTCCTCCTGGGCTTTGACAAACCGGTTCCCATATCTTTGAGGGCCCTGGGACCGAGGGCCCGATGGCCCGTTTTTTGGCGCGTCGGTAGCCTGGCTGTTATCGACAGTTTGATTGTTAATAGGTGGGATGAGTCTCCCCTGCACATCTCTCACCGAGCGGCATTGGCTAGTCTTATGATATCCTTTGCCACAACGGTTGCAGAGAGTCGGTGTTTCTCCCCTTCTGTTTGAGTTTTTGCAGTCCTTTTTAAAATGTCCAGGCTTGCCACAGTTATAGCAAGTCCTCTGGTTGGTTTTACCAGCAGGGCGTTTTTGAGACTGGAGGATAGCAGCTGCTAGGCCCGCATTAGTAAGCGGTCCTCCGAGGTCTCTACACACTCTGAGCCAATCTTGTAAGCCCTTATTTTTTCTAGGGGCTATGGCGGCTCTGCACTCTTGAGTGGCTTGTTCAAATATCAACTGTTCAATAAAAGGTTCCACCTGCTCAACATCTCCAAAGATACGTCCTGCTGCTTCTGTCATTCTGGCCACAAAATCGGAAAACGATTCCTCAGGGCCCTGAATAATTTTTGTAAGGCGCCTATTAGCCTCCCCTTTTTCAGAAAGCGCTTTCCAGGCTTTAATAGCTGTCTGTGAAATTTGAGCATAGGCTCCCCAATGGTAATTTGTCTGATTCACAGTAAATTGACCTTGACCTGTCAACAAGTCAAAGGTCCAGTTTCTCTGTTCAGGAGTAAGGGCAAGAGCATTGGCCTGGGCTTGTGTTTGAGCGGCCTCATACCAGAGAGCCCTCCATTCCATGTATTGACCCATGTCTGGAAGTGCGGCTTTTGCTACCATCTGCCAATCAGAAGGAGTTAAGGTGCCAGTGCCAATTCTATCCAACATTACCAGGGTAAAATTTGCATTAACCCCGTATTTGCGGACAGACTCAGCCAATTCTTTAATTAGGTTATATTCGATGGGGGCATGTACTCATCCCCCGTTCTCTGTTTCAAAAACAGGAAAAAAATTGTGTAATTTTTTACGAATCTTTTCCGGCCAAAAGAAAAATCCAGACCGCAGTTCGTAGGGTGGAGGAGCGGTGGGTGTTACCCTACGAGAGGAGTTATGGGAGCGTTTTTTATTATTTCCTCGTTCGTCTGGGTAGTATCTCTCCTCCTCATATTTGGCTGCCTCCTCCTCTAACTCTGCTTCTTCCTCTGAATCAAGAGCCTCATTGTCAGAGGCATTGGGGCTAGAGCTTGCAGAGCTATCAATATTTAATGCCTCAAGTTCCCTTAATGGGTAAAGTCCTTGTGATGTCCCTTCTGGGGAATCAGGGGACTGCACTCCTTTTACAGGAGGGTTCTTAGCTTCTTTCCTTTTACGGGTATCCCTTTTCTTGCGCACACCCAACCCCTCACTACGTTCGGTTTCTGACATGCTATCCTGAACTTCCTCTAGGGCGACCTGTCCTTCCTCTACTGCCCTCTTGCAATTGTCATCCTCTAGGCAATTTTTTACAAGTAAAAAAATAAAAAATATCACTCCTAGAATCGGCCCAAGAAATTCAGAAATATGCATACCTCTCCAAACTTACCTATCCCTGCAGTTCTGAATCCTCCTTGAAGTCAAGGGGTATCCGAAGGTGCTGACAATGGTGTGGTCCAATGTCCCGGGTTTTGGGACCAGATGTGACTCGCGTTACCGTCTCGCCAGCAAGAACGACGCTGCTTACACAGGATCCTTCTGCAGTAAAGCTTTAATGCGTCTTAAGAGGGAGAGCATAAGCTTACGACAAGTAAAATGGAGACCCCAAACAGCAGAAACCCATCCCTTATATAGGAAACTGTTCTCCGCTTAGGATGTGTCAGTCCCTGATTGGCTGTTACTCATCAGGCGATATGACGCCACGGGAGAGGCAGAACACAACAAGTGGAAAGTTCCTTCGCACATGCGCAGATTACTTGTTTACCAGTTTGGGACACAGGATGTCAGCGCCATCTTGTAATGGCGAATGTGAGTGCGGCCTCTCACACTGAGGTAAAACAGCTTCCCTGGAGATTCAGCCTCCTGGACGCAACCTGCCTGAAGGTCTGCATTCCTGCATCCCTGTGACCCCAACCTCTAATTAGTTTTTCCTTATAAACCCATTACCCTTGAAGCTCTGGTATCACTCTCCTATTCTGCTGCGTCAGGAAGGATGGTGATACCAAGCTGTGAGCCCATAATACGGGACTCTGTGTATATTGCATGGGTATTGAGTCCTGGTGTCCTTTTGGGGGGGGGTTATGATCTGGGTAATCTCAGTATAACATTTGGGGGCTCTTCCGGGATTCCCCAGGCCCTGCCCCGCCCCCCAACCCCAAACCGAGGATCCTAGACCGGCATTTGTCTGTGCCACTGCACAGACACGCCTGTGTTTTCAGGCGTCCCCGGAGTTCTGTATCTGTGGTAGCCAGGAGTGACTTAGCAGATGCGCTGTATAGTCACGGCTGCGAGAGCCTGGGAAGACACTCCAGGCCCCATCAGGAGAGGGTCTCTTACCCCCTCCCCTCGGGGAAGCCTTAGAGCCTCATCAGGGAGCACTTCTGTGCCCATCAAGAGGGGGTCTCTGACCCCCATCAGGGAGGCCTTAAAGCCTTATCAGGGGGTGCTTCCGTGCCCAGGGGTGCTTCCGTGCCCATCAGGAGGGGGGGTTCTCTGACTCTTGTCAGGGAGGCTTGGAGCCCCACATCTGTTTAGTACTGGATCCTGCCACTGGCTGCTCTCCTGGATGGCCGAGCAGGTAAGTTCGTTTCATATTAAATCAGTGAGCTGAACGTGTTTGTGTGTCCAATGACTGTTGTGTATATGTATAGTGTTGATTGAGATTTTGTGTATGTAGAGTTGATGAGACTGACAGACAGAAGGACAAGACAGACAAGCTCAACTTTTGGGAGGCAAAGTGGTCGCTCCCGCAGGGTCACTCCTGCAGTATGGCAGATGCCAATGTCTCACTACCTGCATGCACCAGGAAGTTTGATTTTGTCAGTTTGTGATTTGTGCTTTGTTTCTTTGCATGTGACTCTTGTGACTAAGAATCCTTTGTAAAAAGTCCAGACCAAGTCTGGTTTTCTGATTCAGGCATAGCCCGGTTACGGGATAGGCTGCTTTGAGTTTGGTTGGTTTCTGGCAGAATGTGATGGAGCCCGCTGGCTCTCAGGTCAGTGGCTGTCATGAATTTTCTTTTCTCTTGCTGTACCAGTACAATTCCCTATGTAGAAGTTTTGTGTTTCTGTTTGCTTGTAACATTTGGTTTGTGTTTCTGTTTGCTTGTAACACGGTGCATTTTGTTAATATGTTTCCAACCATGACCCAACAAATAACAGGACACAGCTGAAACAAATTTATACTGGCTCTTTTCTTTCTTTCTTTCTTTCTTCCCTTTCTTGTTTTATTTTTAATTTAAATTTATTATAATTTATTCAGATTACATCCCAATTGTTATCCCTTCACTTGTATCTTCCCGATTCCACCCTCCCTCCCTCTTCCACCCTATTCTCCTCCCCTAGACCTCTGACAGAAGGTGACCTCCTCCCCTGCCATATAACCACAGCCTATCAGGTCTCATCTGTACAGCCTGCTTCCTCTTCCTCTGAGTGCCCACACGGCCTCCCCTCCAAGGTGAAGTGATCAAATTGGGGGCACCAGAGTTCATGTCAGAGGCACTTATTTCTTTTTTTAATACAGTTTCTCTCACTATGTAGCCCTGATGGCCTAGAACTCACTCTGCAGCTCAGGCTGGCCTCAAACTCACAGACATCTACTTGCCTCTCCCCCCCCCCCCCAATACAATATTTCTGATGAGAGCTTTCCTCATTTCCCTTACCTAACTCCATGCCATTTCTTTCTCTTTTTAGAAAAAAATAAGCTGGGTGTGGTGGTGCACGCCTTTAATCCCAGCACTCGGGAGGCAGAGGCAGGTGGATCGCTGTGAGTTCAAGGCCAGCCTGGTCTACCAAGCAAGTCCAGGACAGCCAGGGCTAACACAGAGAGAAGCCCTGTCTCAAAAAAACCAACCAACCAAACAAACAAAAAAACCCACAAAAAAAAAAAAAAAAAAAAAAAAAAAAAAAAAAAAAAAAAAAGAAAAAGAAAAGCAAGACAGACAAATAAAGCAAAATGCATAAAATCAAAACCCATAAAAACACAAATCAGAAACCATAATATACAAGCAAAAGTCCAATAAGAGAACAAAAATTCTCAAAGCAACATGAGACAAAAAGTCTCCAAAAGCACCACTGGATTGTGTGCTGGCCACCTGCTCCTTAGGGCGGGGCCTAGTTTAAGTGTAGCTGCTGTAAGTGTGGAATCTCTATGTGAAAATCTTCCCTTTGTAAATTGATGCTAACTGGAGACGGCATCATGATTAGAGAAGAGAGCTCGTGTCCTCCTCCCCCTCTCAGCACAAGGACCGCATCTGGCTTGAACCTGTGCAGGCACTGTGTGCATGCCGTCACCATCTCGCTGAGTTCATGTGTGTTGGTCCTCCTGTGTCTGGGGACACTATTTCCTTGGTGTCCTTCACCCCTTCTGGAACGAGACACAGGGCCCCTTTGCATTAGGAAGAAAAACCCAGTGGGGCCTCCATGGTTGTGCTTGTTTGGTTGGTTTGGCAGATACCCTTCTGCAGAAGTGTAACATTGTGTCTTACTCAAATACAGGGGATTGTGGGACCATTTGGAGATTCCAGACCCATTTCTTACAGAGAAGAAAACTGTCTGTCTAACCAGGGTTTATTTAAATGTGTTTGGCGTTTGCTCAAGCTTTACCTAAGATGTTACACAGAAGTTAGAGGCGCCACACTGGTGTAACTTACCTTTTAGGTGTTAAGTAACTGGAGGCCTATATTAATATAGTCTGAGGAACAAAGTGAATTTCAAAGGATTATAAGGCATGCTGCTAACACAGACCTACTTCTTCTTAGACCAAAATGACCCCTGAAGACCTCAGTCAGCCATAACAACAACAACAACAACTGGTTAATTTCAGACAACAATGTGTTCTTGAATAACCAGAATGAAAATATAATCAAAAGGACTTTTAAAATATTCATTTTTACTGTTATTTTTAAATGATGTGTGTGTGTGTGTGTGTGTGTGTGTGTGTGTGTGTGTGTGTGTGTAAGAGAGAGAGAGGCGGGGGGGGGGGGAAGCAGTGCAGGTGCCTGCCTAGGCTAGAGGTGTCAGATCCCTTCTGGAACTGGAGTTTTACAGGCTGCTTTGAGCCAATCCTATATGGGCTCTGGCAACCAAACTTGGGTCCTCAGTAAGAGAAGTGTGGGTTCCTAACTGCTTCAGCATATCTCCAGCCTCTCAGGAGAACTTAAGAGGCACGTACCTGAACCCCACTCCTCTCCTTACCTCTTGCCTCAAACCCACTCCAGAAACATGCCCACCCCCAGAAAAGATGAGGACTTGCTCTTTTTGAGATTCTTAAGTGGATGGTCATTTCTTTTTCTTTTTTAAAGATTTATTTTTGTTATTTATACAATATTCTGCCTGCATGTATGCCTACATACCAGAAGAGCTGGGAATTGAACTCAGGACCTCTGGAAGAGCAGCCAGTGCTCTTAACCTCTGCGCCATCTCTCCAACCCCAGGTGATCATTTCTAATCAATAAACTTTTCCTAGATCTAAATCAGCAAAACACATTGTTCATATTACCCAGCTAGGCTAATTCCCAAAGATTCTGTCCAAGATTTGGTCAGGGATCTTGGAGAAGATAATCAAAGCTGAGTGGACTCCTGAGTCTATCACATTCATCCAAAACCCTGGAATGTTGAAATCACAGAGAAAGCCACCAAGAAGAAAGAGAAAAGTCACTGGAATCTGTATGTCCTAGGAGCCACTCAAGGGCTTAGAACTGTTTTCCATGATATGAAGGGATAAAGGGTCTGAACTGGGGAGCAGAGAGGGATTAAGACAGGACAGGGAGGGAGAGAGACAAATAATACTAAGGATGTTTGAAAACATTCTAAGGAATCATATTTACCTAAAATTATATAAGTGTACATCTATGCACACACACACACACACACACACACACACACACACACACACATAGCTTAAATGAAGCTATCCCACTTGGAATGGCATGTTTCTCATATGTCAGAGCCATAGGCTAACAAAAGCTGCAGTACCAGGTATGAGAAAGCTCTTTTCAAGTTGTTGGTAAAGGAATCCAAGCATCTCCCACAATGATATTAACTACTGCTGTTGCCTTTGGCTGCCTCTCAGAGGTTGAAGGCAAGTCCGTATTTTTTAAGACAGTACACACTTTGGACTCAGGACTCAAGCTGGATCTGACATTAAAGCTTCTTTCCTGTGGTCCAGCTTTTACATAAGGTGCTGTGCAAACTGCCAAGGGAGGGAAACCATCGACAGTGCTATCCAGCAGTGACACCTATCAATACAAATGACCAGCATGGCAAGTTGTCCCCCAGAGGTACAATAGTGGCACTCATATCTTGATAAAACCCACACAAACCTAGTTGGTCTTAAGGCCTACTCAAAGGGAAGAAAATCATGCCAGATACTAAAAATACATCCAACTACCAGAGGCTAAGGAGCTCATGGATCTTAGAGGAGACCCTCCTGCTGCCATTTTATCAGGCCAACATGATTCCTAATTGCATTCTAAAAGTTATCCTTCCATCCATAAAAGAAGCTTCTCTTTGCAGAAAGAAGAAGGCCATCACAGAAAACCACAACTGGTCATAACACAGAGACAGCTTAACTTGGGGTGCTCGGATCTAATATGTCTACAATACAACCCCTACACCTGAGGTTCAGGGACCATCACAGAAGAGGGTAATGAAACCCTATAGGAGCCAGGGGACCAGGAGGTCCACTATGAAGCTGCAGCTCTTAGAAATACTAAGTTATACCTACGATACCTTGAGAATATGGCTTCCTAAACAAGATCTGAAGATGACCATACCAATAGACACGCTAATCTGGAAGGGTGGAACCTCACAGAGTCCCACCACTGGTAAAGAACCACAGACAACTAATGACTGAGAAGTAGTCTTTCCCAGACGAGCCCTCTAACTGGTTATTCAGTACAGAGTGGTCAGCACCGGAACAATGTGGGCGGAAAAGGGAGGGGGAAGGGTAAACCAGGCTGACTGGTGTTCTGGAAACACCCCCCACCCCCCCACCCCTGCCCTCACCATGCAGCTTTATGCCATTGTGTGCTCTCCTCATTCACTGCTCACACCTGCCCTGCGGCATTCCTCTAGCACCCAGGGTCTCCCTTATAAAAACCCGCACTGGCTATTCTGCTTTTGTTGGCATTTGGCTCCTGCCTCCTTAACCATTTTGCAAAATATTTACCCAGTAGAATAGAGTGCCAAGATGGAAGCAGTCCCGTACATGGAGCCTCCGCAAGCAGCCCTTTTGCTGGGGACCCATGGCTCTTCCTTCTCCCAACTGTACCCAAGCTGCAGGCTCGCTCTCCAGCCTCTACTATGTCAGCATAAAGTAGAAAAAACACTGAGAAAACTTTCTAATGTCAAGAAATGAGGCATGTATTAGCTAAAGTGGAGGTGCCATGGTCCCCTTCACCTTACCTGAATGCATGGAAAATGATTCTGATCCTCCCAGCAGACCTTAGTGCACATGGGAAGACACTGACCCGTGACGACACAAGGCCACCAGCATCAGCACCAGCTGCTGTGGTGTCCCACCACAACCTTTTCTTCGGCAAGCCCTAGATCCCATTCCTGCCACAAAGTAGAGGGTGGGCAGGGACGATCAAAATATAAACTCATCTACAAAGGCAGAAAGATCGGAATAGCATCAGATCTCTATGAGAAACCTGAGAGGTCAGCAGAGAATGGAATGGTGAGTTCCAAGCCCTGCAAGTAAATAAATACAAACCAAGACGGCAGTGCCCTGTAAATGCAGGCGTTCCAAGGCAAATAAAAACTAAAGGAGCTGGTGGTCAGTACTGCATTAGACACTTAAAAGGACACTGTGCACACAAGAAGAAAGCCCACACAACAGCACAGAAAAGGCAGGTGAGGGACAGGTGAACAAAGGAAAGCTCAGAAGATAGCCATCACACCAGGCACAGTAACCCTCCCAAACTCCAGTACTAATAGGCAAAGGACAAAAGCCATCCAGCTAACAAGGAAAGCAGCCAACAAAATTATAGGAGCCAACAAATCCCTCTCAAAGTCTTTAGTATAAAGTCCCTCAACTTGCCAATAAAAAGGTGCGGACTAGCTGACTGGATTATAGAACAAGATCCAACTTTCTGTTGCCTCCAAGGGGGAAAAAAATCATCTGACTGGAAGCAACCGCAGACTAGGAATCAAAGCAAACAAGAGCTAAAAAACAACTTGAGGGAGCCATTACAATGTCTGATGAAACAGGCATCAAAGGGAGACATGGCTACAAATATAGATGCAGGGCTGAAGAGATGGCCCAGCAGTTAAGAACACTTGCTGCTCTTGCATAGGACCTGGGTTTGGTTTCCAGCGTCTCCTCCATAGCTTGAGACTGTAATTCCAAGCCCAGAGGATCCAGTGCCCTCTTCCAGCCTCCACAAGCACCAGGTACATATGAGGTGCACATACACACACGCGCAGACAAAACACACACAGACTGTAGGGACAATTTTGGAATTTTGGTTCCTTTAAAAACACAGAAATGTAAGAATGTGTTTTTGCTTCAATCCCAGGAGTGAGGAGATGGAGCTGCGTCAGACTGTCCACGGCAGCTGACCATGACTTGCCTTGTGCTCAGGCAGAGGCATGGTTTTTACAGCTGCACATAGTTTCTGCGATTCTGTGATGCTTGGAATTCTGGGAGCTTTTCATTGGGTATACAAATGCTAGGGCCCTGAGAGATGGGGTTGGTGGTTGTTGGTCTTTCAGGGAGGTTGGTCGCAGGTTGTTATTAGCCATGCTTAAAGAAGAAACAAGAAGAAAGAAATTAGATTCAAGGATCTCCCTCTCCCTCTAGCCTACTTTCCTATTTAGTGACAGGGGTGAAACGGGTGGGGAAAAGAACTCACAAAGTAGCAAAGACCAGCTACAAGCAAAGAAGAAATAAGAAATAAGATTCAAGTATCTTCCTCTCTCCCTCCCCATCTCTCCTTCTTTCTCTCCTATCTAGTGATAGGGGGTGAAACTGGGGGATACAGGATGAGGAAAAAAATGCACAAAGTAGCAAAGACTGACTACAACAGACATTTTTAAACACTAGGGCGTCTTAATGTCATAAAATAAATGCCAAAGGGCATAGAAGGCCAGACAGACACTGATGCAATAGTAGTGTGTGGCATTAACATCCCATCCTCATTGTTAGATAGCCATCCAAACTAAAACTTAACAAAGACGCCTCAGAATTAAGCTATATAATAGGTAAGTGGACTTAAGGTATGTCTATAGATGCCTCATCCTACAGATGCAGAGTAGGCATCGCTAAAATAGAAAGCGGGCTGGAGACATGGCTCAGCTGGTAAGAACACATTCCGCTCTTTTAGGGGACCCAGGTTGGATTCCCAGCTCCAGACTATCTGCAACAACTCTGGTCCCAGGGGATCTGACACCCTCGTCTGGCCTTCGTGGGCACCGAATGCATGTGGTGCACAGTTAGACATCCACAGAGGCAAACATGGATACACATAAAATAGGCCACATTCTAAGCCTCAACAAACACAAAATAATCAAAATAATGTATTTTATGAGACAATAGTGAAATAAAATTGAAGAGAAGAAGAAAAACCCAAGTAAACACACCAATTACCCAGGTTCCCCTAAAACAGCTTTGAATGAATCATTGGGGAAACCTGGAAATGTAAAGATTTCTAGAATCAAAAATAAAAGCACGACTTGAACCCTTACTACCCAGCATGGGCACTCTAAGAGGAACACAGCTTGCTTGTGTTAAAAGAATATCCCATCTCAGGCCAGGTACAGTGGTACCATCAATCCTAGCATTTAGAAGGCAGAGGCATGTAGATCCCTGTGAATTTGAGGCCAGCTCTGTCTACACAGTGTCAGGAGACCTGGGGCTTCATAGTGTCAAAAAATGGATTTTCTCTTCTCACCCTCTCCTTCTTAGTCTTGGGTTTGGGAGGTAGCTCAGAGGGTTAACCTGAGGTTGATTGTTAGCACCCATATCAAATTCAGGTCTGGAGTTTATAACCTCAGAGCTGTGAGGGTGGAATCTTGTGGCTCCCAGGAATGTAGCAGCCAGCCAATCTAGCCAAAATAGTGAGCTCCGTGTTCAGTGAGGTACTCTGTCTCAAAAAAATTAGAGAGGGGTAGTGACGGAGGATGACACTTAGCATCAACCTCTGACCTCCGCACTTGCAGGCAAAGAAGAGTGCAACACACACACATGTACACATGCACATACATATGCATACGCACACACACTCACGTGCTCGCGCACACATGCGCACACACACGTGTGCACACACATGTGCACACCACGACCACCACCATCCTCACTGCTCTCACACCACTATAATCATCAATCCTAAATGACACTGTGTGTACTTCAAGGTATTAAATAAAGAAGTCAAACCCCAAAGCAAACCTATAACCAGCATTACATGCTTAATGAGGAAATACAAAGTGTTTCTTCTACAATAAAAAATAAGATGAGTATTACTCTCTTCATTCTTTTTTAATGGTGCTTGAACTGTTAGAACAAAACAAGAAAATGACAACACAAGGATATAAGAATTCAAGCTGTCTCCACTCGTGGACAAAATGATCTCTTGTTTAAAAGACACTTAAAGACAGACTGGGGAGATGGCCAGAGGCTGAGAGCACGCGCTGCTCCTAAACAGCCCCAGGCTTGGCTCCCAGCACCCACAAGGTAGCTCACAACCATCTGTAATTCCAGTTCTAGAGGCCTCTGCAGGCACCACACACACACACACACACACACACACACATACACACACACACACACACCATGCACTCATACAAGCAAACTTCCAAACACATAAAATTAATTCTTAAAAAAATGAAACATAACAAAACACCAAAACTCCACCCAAAAACCCCCTCGTTTTTAGCAAGGATAAAAAATGAACAAAAACCCGTAACTTTTCTAAACACCAATGATAAACTTGCCAAGGAAGAAATTAGGAAGAAAAAAGATGCCACTCACAGAATCTTCAAAGACAAGGGAACCGATGCTGCATAAAGTTGTTGCCTTACCTGAAGTGGTGCGTAGATTCTTTGTGAACCCCTTAAAATCCCAGTGACATTTCTCACAAAACGAAAAATCCTAAAATCCACATGGAATAAAAAAAAAGAAAGAAAGAAAAAGAAAAAAGAAAAAAGAAAAAGAAAAAAGAAAAAGAATTAAATGTGAAAAGCTGCCCGAGGAGTCAAAGCAAAGCCGAAAGAGGAGTGCAGCGGCTCTAACTACCCACTCTTCAATCACACTGCAGAGCTACGGGCATGGAAACAGCGCGGCCTGGCAGAGAAGCAGACTGGTGAAATAAAGCCGATGGCCCAGGGACGAATCCACACAGCTGCAGCCATGCAATCTTTAAAAAGCTGTCAAAAATACACACTGGAAAGAGCCCCTGGAACAAATAAATGGTGCTGGGGGGAGGAGTTGGATAAAAGGTCTTATTCAGCAACAAAAACAGCAGGCAGAGAGCACACAGAGTGGGAGATCATCTTTATCAGTTACACTTCAGACTAGGGCCTACTACCAGAATTCACGACACATCGAAGGAATTAAATGCCAAGGGAATAAAACTGCCAATCAGTAAATGGGCCAGTGGACCATGGAATAGACAGTAGTCCCAAACAGAAACCCAAATGGCCGATTAACTTTTGAAGTATCCAATATCCCTAGCTATCAGAGAAAACAATGCAAATTAAAACTACTCAGAGACAGCACCTCACTCTAGTCAGAATGGCTGTCACTAACTCGAACAGCCACTGGAGAAATGTTTTTAAAAATTAAATATAAAGCCAGGTGTGGTGGCACAGCATTCAGAGAGGCAGAGGCAGGCGGATTGATGTGAGTTTGAGGCCATCCTATCTAGGACAGCGATGGATACACAGAAAAATCTTGTCTTGAAAAACAAAAACAAAAACAAACAAAAAACTCCCACATGATCCACCCGTTTCATCCTAAGACATATATCCAGAGACCCCTATACCATAGATTTTTACTTGCACCCCCACATTTATTGCTGCTTTATTCACTATAGTAAAGCCCATTAACAGATGAAGGTATCATGAAAATTTGAGGTACTTTTTAAATTGCATTTTTCTTTTTAACTTTTTTGTTGTTTTGTTTTATCTTGTTTTGTTTTTTGGGGACAGGGTTTCTCTGAGTAGCCTTGGCTGTCCTGGAGCTCACTCTGTAGACCAGGCTGGCCTCAAACTCAGAGATCCACCTGCCTCTGTCTCCCAAATGCTGGGATTAAAGGCGAGCGCCCCCACTACTCAGATTATTACATTTTCCATTACCTTAAAGAAAGTGTAATCACAAAATCTGCAGGAAAATAGGTGTACTTAGAATGACTAACAATAAGTGAGATTATGTAATCTCAGTGGGGGAAAACCACATTTTCTCATATGTAGAACCTAAAAAATGTACATATATAAAAATAAATGTAATGTATATAACTTATAACACATACAAGGAGAATAAGAAAGGAGTGATAAGAGATGAGGAAGACTGAAGATAATGAATGTGAGTTATGATATAAGGCTAAGTGCTCCTAGCTCTAACTCATCAGAGACTTTTAGTTTGGGTGGTGGATAAGTGCATAAAATATATCTCATAGTGAAAGTGTGAAGTTGACTGTGAAGCCCCGGAGCTTTAGAGTAACTAGCTGTTCTAACTGTACCAAATTCATTGTGATGGACAGACTTTAGGTCTGGTTAATCTTGGTGTGCCATCTTTTCTATTTGCATGGCTTTCGTAATAAAATTTATTTTTCAAATATATATACACACATTAGAAAAAAATCTCTTTGGAAAATGGTGCTAAAGAAAATTGGCTATTACATGTGAAAGAGTGAAAATAGACCCTTATCTTTCACCCTGAACAAAAATCAGTTCAAACTGAACCAAAAACCTTGATGTAAGACCTGAAAAAAAAAAAAAATCTGAGATTGCCAGAGGAACATAGGCTAAACACTTCACGTTTTCTTCATGGGCAAAAGAACACCAAGTGGGGTTGCCTGGAATTAAAGAGCTGCACTTAGGATTTAAATTTATATGTGTGTGCATGGACAGATGGACAGATAATAGATAATATATAGATGGGCCATGAAAGTAGAGTGAGATGCCCTAAATAGGTAGATGGCAGATGATGGATAGATAGATAGATGATAGATGAATAGATAGATGATGGATAGATGGATAGATAATTGATAGATGGATGGAAGGATGGATGGATATGAAGGATAGGTACACTAAAGGACTATAAAAGTTGAAGATACTCAACAGTCAACGGCAGGACACAGTGAAGGCAGGCCTCACCCACCCATGCTCCTGCCTCTGGAGCCCTGCCCTCCTGAGAGGACCGTCCCTCCACGGCTGTCCCTGGGCCCCTTCGCTTGCTACATTTCCTTGTCTCTTTTATTCTTGACATATAAGACCCAGATGGATCTCTAGTTCTGCCAGTGTCAAAGGGGGTGGCCACTCAAGCTCCCAGAACAGCCCCCCCAAAGCCTTGCTGTCAATTTTGTTATTTATTTTGTTTTTATTTTTTATTAATTTATTCAGATTACATCCTAATTGTTACCCCATCACTTGTATCCTCCCATTCCTCCCTCCCTCCCGCTTTCACCCTATTCCCCTCCGCTAGGTCTATGACTGAGGGGGACCTCCTCCCCCACTGTATGGTCATAGGCTATCAAGTCTCATCTTGGCAGCCTGATTGTTCTTTCTCTGAGTGCTTATCAGGCCTCCCCACCAAGGGGTACCGGAGTTCAAGTCAAGAGTCAGTCCCTGCTCTCCACTCAACTGTGGAGAATGTGCTCTCCATTGGCTAGATCAGAGTCAATTTCAAGACTTGCTCTTAGCCATGGAGAAAGGGCCTCTTCCCTCACAGTGGCACTTCCTGCAAGCCTTTGCTAGTCCTACGCAGGAACCCTTCCAGAGCTATGCCCTCACCCAAACCACTGTGGGCAGCATGGGAAGTGGCCTTATAGGTAGGAGTTTGAATGTGAAATGTCCCCCAGAGGCTCATGCAGTTCAACACCTGGCCTCTAGATGGCAGCACTGTTTCAGAAGGATGTGGAACCTTTAGGAGGGGGAGCCTTGCTGGGGGAAGGTCACTGGGGAGTGGGCTTTGATGTCCTATAGCAAGGCAGCCCCCTTCCTGACTACAGAGGCATCTAGCCAGCCTCCTGCTCTTGCTGCCATGCCTTCTGCACCAGGACCCAATAATCCCCAACTGTAAGCCAGAATAAACCCTTCCTCACAGTGCTTTCTGTCAGGTCTTTGTTCACAAAAAAAGAAAAAAGAAAAAAGAAAAGTGGCCATCCACGTTTCGCTCTCTTGGGCACAAACACTGTGGCTGAGAATGTCATCACATCAGCTTGGCCTTTCCAGGGTGATCTGAGCCACCCTATGCCAAGGCCCTTGTGGCTGTGGCCACACCCAGTGTGCAAGAGAAACCTTGAAACTCACATGCCCCCTCTCATGGCTGCTTGCAGCATAGCCATAGCGCTGCCTTGCCAGTCCTCTATGGCTTCAGAAAACATCTGTGGCCTCTGGACAAGCCGGGCCCCGCCCCGCCCCGCCCCCCTTCAAGAGCCACACTTTCACACAGTTCCGCAGATAAGACCATGGTGGAACTTGCTGCTACAGGAAGGGAAGAGGGAAACATCAATGCTAAGTCGGCTCACACTGGTCTGCCCACCACACTGGCCAGGTGCTTTGGTAGAGCATTCTACCCCGGAGCCCCCATGAACAGAAGGGACAGAGAAGAGCAGGGGAGACGCCTCAGGAGGCAAAGTGCCTGCTGTGCAGGCATAAGAAGCAGAGTTCAGATCCCAGCACCAATGTTAAAAAAAAATAAAAACCAAAAAGAGCCCAGGGAAGGCAGTGGAGATGGGAGAATCCCAGACGGTCTAGGAAATTAGCCCCAGATTCAATCAGAGGTCCTATCTCAAAAAATAATGGAGGACTCTTGATGACCTCAGACCTTCACATTCAACCCACAGGCAAGGCAAGTGTGGGCACACATGGATGCAGGCACACATACACGCACACATACAAATACTAAAAAGGAGCAGCGGAGGCTGGTTCTCCCCTAGGCCTGAGCCCTGGCTCCTTGTAAGCATAGGCCATGCCTCTCCACCCACTCTCCTGACTACAGCACCAGGGACTCAGGCCTGCCTCCTAGGCGGGCTGCTTCTGGGTCCCTGTAGTTGTGGGTGCTACAGTGTGATTCTCTGAGGTTTTTACAACAGGGTCCCAAGGCACTTCCAACCGGAGGCTTCAGATAGCACACCCAATGTGGACACTCTGGGTTTCCACAACATGCTCATTCCTCCTTGCTTCTCACAGCCCAGCTTGACACAGCTGAACACGAGGCCCTGAGGGCTGCTCGGCCTCAACTGTCAACCCAATGCACAGCTCGACAGCTGACAGACAGCATGGCGGGAGCCAGGCAGAGCTGGATGCGTCAAGTCACAGGCGACTGCAGGCTGCAGCACAGCACGGGTGCCAGTGCAGAGAAGCTGCATAGGTCTCCATGCATGGGAGTAGAACAGGCCTGGTCCTGGGGTGAGGCGAGAAGAGGGGAGAGGCTCCAGCCCAGCTGAGGAGAATGGGTGTCTCTAGCACCAGTATCTGCACACAGAGGTTACACAAACTGACCTTTATTTGTTGTACTGAAGTCTGTTTTGTTTTTGATACAAAGTAACATTTTAGTACAGCATGTCCCACCTGTCAGATGCATACCTGCCTGCCCGCTGAACACTGAGCCAGGCCGGCCTACGACCAGGGAAATGGCCCCCGTCTCACAGATCTTGAGAGTGGTCTGCAGCTTTTCTCAGTTGTCTGAGCTAGAAAATGAGTGCCTGTAAGGCACAGAACAGCCTTGAAGGCTGCAACTGTCTCTCTTCTCTTTTTATAAACAGCTGTGCAAGAAAATATATCCCTTTTAAAAAAATGTCAATAATGGCTAAACTACAATCTAACATCTAGAATTACAAAGAATAAAATGAAATCAAGGATTTCTTTGCTAGTAAAATGAAATGTTAGGAACAGTATTAAAATATAGGTCCTACCCCTATGACACATGGAACCCAATACAGTACCTATCAATAGGGCGCACAGTTGAAGAAGGGACCACATCAGCTCTTTAGCGGATAGATCTGGCATCCGAAGTGTGGGGGCGGGGAGTGGGGATAGATTAAAAAACAAAACAAAACCCAGAAGCCAATAAAGAATGGAAATGTCCTCGTGGAGTCAGGCTGCAAATGTTGTTGTAACCAAGATGAAAAAGCTCCCAGGTTTTCTTCTTACATTTTCAATAGACCAGTCTAACCATCACACCAATTATAAGCTCTCATTTCAAAATCTGTAACACGAATAGTTCCACACCAGAAAGAGCTGGCACACCATGCCAGTGTAAGCGTTACCTTGCAACCTTGCACTGACAAAGGCTGCCCGAACCTTGCTCAGAGCCTACAGGGAACAACGGCACGCCCCCTGCCGAGGAACCACATGGTGCCCATCGGCAGGTAGAGAAGAAACAAGAGGCCTGGGAGGCAAGAGAAAGGCCAAGAGGTGAATCTGCAAGAACGCCGAAGCTGCCTTCCCAGCGTGGGAGGAGAGTGCTGCCTCGGCAAGTCGGCCCCACCAAGGCACTGGTTCTGGTACCAACAGTGGTCTGAGCACCGGCAGCTGTGATGTCTTCCAGGAGAGGGGCCACCGAGGAGCAGGAAGTCTGTCAAAGCTCTGGTCCCACTGACCTCCTGTAGCAAAGCAGCACCCCACCCACCCACCCACCACCACAAATGAGGTTCTAGAATTGTCCTGCCCAAGACAGGAACATCAAACCAATAGACAGTGATAGAGGGGTTGGGATTAGGGGCTGGGCACCGACAACATGGAGCCATTCAAGTAAACATAGACAACCAAATACTTAGAAAAGGCTTTGTAAACTTGTGATCAGCAAGGTCCTGGCCACAGCACCTCTGCTGGGCTGGCTGTGGGAGGCTCAAGTCTTTTGTGTTTCTGCTTTTAAAGCCCACGCATGAGTACTGCCATCCACCAGGTGGGCCCAAATCTTTGCGGCTCTCTGTCTGACAAAGGAGGTGTTCCTGGAGTTCTGGTTCAGGGTCCTTCCCAGCTTGTCCACAGACAGACGAGCCAGCCAGCTGTCCCCAACGTCTGGTCACGGAGGTGCCTCTGACACAGCCTTCTGTTAGGGTGGGCAAGCGGGAATCCACAGGACTTTACTTTGCTCTTGACTGACCATGGCCAGGATCTGAGTGCAAATGCCTGACAGGGGTCCACCCTGGATGACCCCTGAGGAGAAGGCCATGAAACACAAGCAGGTTAGGTTGGCTCTAAGTAAGGCATGCCCCCCCCCCCACTAAGGGAAACGAACACAGCCTACACGAGTGCTTGCTCGTCTGTGTGTTCCTGGACTCTCTCCCGTATGACCATGCTCCTTCAGCAGGAATCCAGGCAAAGGAAAAGTCGTCCCCTAAGTATGGTGACTGCCTCACAAACTGCCCAACACAGTGATGAGGGAGGTGGGGCCAGGGCTGGCATGCCTTGGACTAGGAAGGGAGGTGGGAGATGGGCAGCATGCGGAGAAGGGGCAGGATGGGGGCAGGTGAGGACGGCCCCCCTTACAGCAGGCTCTGCAGGGCACAGGTGGGAGTTGGAGGAGGACCAGTGCCACCCCAACACACAGTGGGCAGAACACACCTTTAGAGGGCCAGGTACATTCCAAAAGTAACAAAGTTTATGTAATTGTATTCTGTTTAAACATCAATATATGAGTTTGGGCATGTTTAAATGTTTTGTTTTGTTTTGTTTTCTATTGGTGTACTGTTCTGTGACAAGCTGGAACTGAAATTGGGACCCGGCTGGGCCCCACTAGAAGGGACTAGATCCTCATCTTTTCTGTGGTGTGCTAAAATGCCCCCACTAGCTCCTACAAATGGCTGACTACATCCAATTGAGGCAGGGAAGCGGGAAAGCTGAATCAACAGGGTGGCCCATTCTGCAGCCAGAGATGCTGAACTGGCCTTGCTCCATGAACTCACTCCACCCTCATTCCCCACAGACACCTGGCCCTGGACAGCTGCCTGCAGTGCTGGTCCACCTGGCCCTGGACAGCTGCCTGCGCTGCTGGTCCACCTGGCCCTGGACAGCTGCCTGCACTGCTGGTCCACCTGGGCTCTTGGGGTTCCCGCTCTGCCTGGGTCACTCTGGTCACACTGCTGGGTCTGTGGGCTGAGACAGCTCCTCTTGGATGCTGTGGATGAGGTCAGGCCACGCCCAAAGGCTGGTTTGTGTGACCCTGCTACCTGGAACATCTCTGACACTGGCCTGGGTCTGTGGGCTGAACATCTATGCAACAGTGGGTATAGGGGCAGCTCAGCCCAGCCTGACCAAGACGGCTGGAGTGCTGTCACTCTCAGGAATGTCACCTGGGGAAAGCCTCAGCTCCTGGCTGCACCAGCACCCACTTACCTGTGAAGTACCGGCTATATTCCTGATCGATCTTCTGCGCCGTCTCGAACTGTTCTTTGGAATGCCTTTGCGTCACCTTGTCCCTCAGGTAGACAGGGTCTCTCTGCTCCCTGTAGGGGCAGCCAGGGAAGTAAAGGAGTCTTGACCCCACCCCTGAGCTCCCTCTTCCTTCCTTGGTCCAGAGTCTCAGGGTGGGCCAGGTAGGGCAGGGGATCCAGGGTGCTTTCAGTAGCCTCTAGGCTGCATGGGGAACTGTGGGCCGACAGGGAGTCTGGGCACCTCAGTACTCTACTGTCTGGACAAAGCCGTTGGCAGACATGCTAGCCGGCTCCAGACTCAGGCACCAGGAGCACACCAGCACAGAAAAGCCAAGCAGAGAGGTGCCTCAGCGAGTGCAGCTGAGCTAGACTTAGCTGAGCTGGACTTAGCTCAGGCTACCCAGTTCCTCTGGCCTTCTGTATAATATGCTGAGAGGAAAAGGGGACAGGACAGAGCGGGGGCTCTGCAGACAAAGCCAGCCAGCAGTGCTCATGCCCAAACACGGAGGCAGCACTAAGTTTGGCTACACTGCCTCTGCGTACAAGCCCAGGGTCTGAGGGGAGTGCCCTGGTTCCAGCATGGGACCCACCCCAGCAGGGGCCCAATGGGGCCAGGGGGACCCACCCCCAGCAGGGACCCAGCGGGGCCAGGGGGACCCACCCCCAGCAGGGACCCAGCGGGGCTAGGGGGACCCACCCCCAGCAGGGACCCAGTGGGGCCAGGGGGACCCACCCCCAGCAGGGACCCAGCGGGGCCAGGGGGACCCACCCCCAGCAGGGCCAGGGGGACCCACCCCCAGCAGGGCCAGGGGGACCCACCCCCAGCAGGGACCCAGCGGGGCCAGACACCTACTTGATGTGCTTGGCGCTCTTGAAGCGGATGAAGATGACGATGGGGTAGATGTGCATATGGTGCAGCCGCTCGATGGCATGTGGGGCGATGTCCAGGAGGCAGTGCCGGTTCTGAGGGACAACAATGTAGAGTGAATGTATCGAGCAGGCAAAGGGACCTATCCTCTGCCCCCCTGAGGAGCCCATCTTTGCCCCATACACCTGTGCCTTCCTGCACACTCAAAAAACACCAGGCAGCACAAGCAAGGTTTCTGGAAGACCACTTAAGCCAGAAAGGGAAACTGCACTGGGGGGTGTGCCTCTCTCCCCACCCACTGATGCTGCGGAGATGCGTGTGGGAACTAGCCATTGGTACACCTCAACATGCGGACTTTCTCGGAGCCCTGCCCTACCTGGGCTTCACAAACCTGTTACACTGAACAAGATGGGGACTCTGGGGCCTGTGGTTGGGGAGGGGAGCACACAGTGTTGTGTGGCTAAGACAGAAATATATCCCATGAGTCCCTCAGCCCCCAGAAGGGGCCTAAGAAAAACCACAGGCACCCTGCATGCAGCTCCCTCCGTTGACAGGCATGTGTGCTAACTGAAGCTTGTCCCTAATAACCAGCTCCAACTGTGAGCACCTCACACCGTCTGGTGGAAGAGGGAACTGCAGCCCAGAGAAGTGGCTGGAGAAGCCCAGAGGTCAGATCTGAGGAGCAGCTAGGAGCGGCTACTTAGGCCAGCACGCCTTGCAGCTGACTGACTCCTTGGCAAATGGATCCCAGGGTGCTGAAAACATCAAGAGACACTCTTGGCCTTTCTGGGGTGAGGGACCTAGTGGGTAGCTCTCTCGGTATACATGAGTCCAGGGACCCAGGCAAGAACGGTCTAGAAGGTCTCCCCAGAGCTCCAAGCTCTTCTCAGCACCCCTCAGCGAGCAGAGGCCGAAGGTACCCAAAGTGCTGGCACCTCCCAGGTCCTTCCCAGGGGTCTGTGTGTTAGTGGTGAAAGCAGAGCCTCAGAAGGAGACCAAGAGCAGGAGACTTCACACGGGTGAGCTAGCTGACGCTTAAGAGCCAGGGCAGAGGGTCCCAGGTAGCAGAGGAGCCCAGGCCTCGGGCCAAAGCCCTAGGTACCTTTTCTGTGATCTCCTTTATTGAAGCCACTGTGGTAACGTCAAAATGGCCACTCCTCCGCTTGTAGTCCACAAACAGGCAGTCTTTGACACCCCGCTCGATGGCTTGCTGGGAGGCCTTCATCACCTCTGTGTGGTAAGATGTAGAAGTCAAGGTACGGGGTGCACAGAGGCCCCCAGTGCAGAGAGAGCCACACTGATTGCCAGCATGGAGCCCACATGACTACCTGCTCTCCTGGAGAGAACAGAGGGCCACAGGCAGGTCCGTCTGCATCAGTGGGCCCCGTCGACTCTGCATGGCCAGAGCGGCAGGGGAACAAGAACGGACGCACCAGGCGGCACAGGGTCAGCCTTACCAAGTGGGCATCTGCAGAACTTCCCGGGCGCCTCAGTTACCAGCATCTCTTTTACCACATCCAGTAAAGGACCCAGGATGAGGACGGGCCGAAGAGAGGTACAGTCCACTTTCTGGACCCGCTGATAGGCCAGGCTCACTGAGTCTAAAAGACAGAGGGGAACAGAGTCACAGGCCCAGCCTGGACAGAGGAGAAAAGCAGAGCTGGGCAGCCATGCCTCGACTTTGCTCATCTTAGATAGGCCCACCCCCACCTTACTTACCTTGGGCAGGTCTGTCTTCTTTGTCTCACAAACCCAGGCCACTGATGGTGACCAGCTTGCCTAGCCTCATCAGGACCAACCCCACATCTCAGGGACACCAAGTCTTCCTCAGTGATTCCACATCCATCACGCCCTCCTCATGTCCTCTGCTCACAAGAGATGCACCTCCAAGGTCTGGAAGCCATAGCCTCCTCTCCAGGTATGGTTATATGAACCATACCTGGACGTAAAGGATAGAGGTGATGAGATGACATCTTTGGCCCCTGCCCATGGACCAGAAGAGGTGGTGCTGTGAGCCAGCTCTGCCCCAGAAGATGCTGACAATTCTTAGGAAACATCTGAGCCAGAAGACATAAGAGACCTGGGTTTTTAACACAGGGCCACTTCCCCTGAGCGGCCTACCAGCTCAGACTGTATGTCTCAGATAGATGAACTTCCTGTGAGGCTTCAGCTGCTGCCCTCTGGCTTAGTTCCAGTGATCAGGCTACCTCTCAAATTAGTTAAGCCACAATTTGAATGCACGCGCGCGCGCGCGCGCGCGCACACACACACACACACACACACACACGCGCGCGCGCCAAATGTGCAAAATTCTCACAGGAAGGCATGGTCAGAAAGCTAGCTGGGAACTGCCTCCCTAGAGCCTCCCTGATGCTGTAACCTGGCTTCTCAGGGTGACAAAGACACAAAGCATCCAGCCCTGCCCTTTGGAAGCTCCTGCTAACTGGGGCCACGAGGCAATGACAGCAGACACCCAGACAAACGCTGCAGGAGGATCCTCAGGGAAAAGAATGGAGGAGTTAGGGGAGCACTGCAGTAAGCTGGCTCAAACCGGATGAGGGGCAGCCAGCTCTAAGATGGGGACAGAGAAGAGCAGGCCAGAAGAGGGCACAAGGTGACTGTGACAGGCAGATGTAGGGAGCGTAGGACTCTGAGAGGGCTGCATACTTCTGAGGCGGTACTACAGATTGAAGATCGTGGCAGAGCTACCTGGAAGCACAACTACCCCACCCTGACCCCCACCCCACCCCCATCCCACCCACACCTCCCCCCCACCTCCACCCCACGCCCACCTCCATCCCACCCCCATCCTACCCCCCACCCCCACCCCGTACTCTGCAGAAACCAACTTCATGGGCAGAACAACAAAGTGAGTACAGTCTTGCCTCAACACACCTATCATATCCGGATCTCTGTGCTTTCATGTGAAGATTGACTACTCGGATTTCTATACGTTACTTCCTGATTGGGGCTGGTCTATAGTCTACATTGATGATCTTGGAATGCCCAGACATAACCAGTATTGTTCATATATCCCTGCACACTAGCCTCCTCAGATGTAGCCATTACTGTGAGTGAGCTGGAACTGCACCTTTTCACATGACTCTTACTACCATGGCTGATTTTTATAGGTTGAGGGAAAAAACCTAGTGAATATCATGTGAGTGTGTGTGTCTGTATGTGTGAGTATGTGTGTTTGTGTGTATGTCTATGTGTATGTGTGTGATTACATATGTGTGTGCCTGTGTGACTGAATGAATGGGGGGGGATGTTAACATCCAACAATAATGACATGATACCATGGATGGCTTGTAGTTGCATTTCCCCTCAGACTGTTTCTGGCATGCATCACAGGAGCTCATACCCCTCCCTTGAGGACTCAGCAATATTCCATGAACAGGTACAATGTAAACCTGGGCAGAGAGCTGCTGCCTAGACCATGGGGACTCAGGCAGAGTGTGCAAGAAATATCCATAGCAAGTGAGACAAAAATGGAGGTTAGGGTATTCACAGCCACAACCTGAGGAGCCAAAAATGCAGGGGGAAGGGAGGGGTGAGAACTAAGCCTAGGAAGCTGGGTACGAGTGCTCGCTATGTAAGCACGGAAGCCAAGTAAGTGTGCAAGCTAAGTAAGCATGCAAGCTATGTGAGCATGTTAAGCTAAGTAAGTGTGTAAGCTATGAAGCATGTAAGCTATATAAACGTATATGCTACGTAAGTGTGTAAGCTATGTAAGCTGTCTAAGGTGTGTAAGCTATGTAAGTTATGTAAGCATGTAAGCTATGTAAGCATGTAAGCTATATAAGCGTGTGAGGTGTGTAAGCTATGTAAGCAATGAAAGCTATATAAGCATGTAAGGTGTGTAAGCATGTAAGGCGTGTAAGCTATGTAAGTGTGTAAGGTGTATAAGCTATGTAAGCATGTAAGGTGTGTAAGCTATGTAAGCGTGTAAGCAGTAAGGTGTGTAAGCTATGTAAGTGTGTAAGCTGTGTAAGCATGAGAACTTGAGCTCAAATCCCCAGCACCAAGTAAAGAGCTGGGCTGGACCACCCAGCTATCACCCCAGCACTGCAGGGACAGAGATATGAGGACTGTCAGCCTAGCTCCACATTCAATGAGAGACCTTGTCTCAAAGAAATAGAGCAAGTCCTTCCCTGGCCTCTTTGAGTGCACACTCAACCATAAACACACATACCATATATGCTTTATTCACGAAACAATCTCCCCCAGCTCTTTGTTCAGTATTTTTCTAATTGTGCATGATGTGTGTGTGTGTGTGTGTGTGTGTGTGTGTGCATGCATGGAGACACACACACACACACACACACACACACACACACACACATCTCCATTACCCACTCAGAAATAAATATAAACAAAATAAAAAGAACTAAGTCTAAGTCAGGGGCTTCCCGCAAAGCATTTGCCAGATTCCAAAGTTCTAAGGAACACAACACAAAACCACAGAGCAGAGGCTCCACTGACTCTTGTGTGGAAAAGAAAGGCTGCCCCGGAGCCTCCATGGGAGGAGGCCCCCATGGAGCTGAGACTCAGGTGCCAGCTCTAGTTGTCAGGGTAAACTCCACACTGCACAGAAGCTGCAGCTGCGCCTGAGGTCAGCTCAGCCGCCCCTGGGACCCAGGTGGCCATCAGTGCTGGCTCCTGAGGCACAGGAAGGCTTAACTCTCAGCCTTAGCACATTTCCTGCCCTTCCATTCCAACCGACAACTTCCAGGTGTGTTTAGGAAGCAGACTGAGCAGAGCAAAGACGCCGCAGAGATGAGCAGCCGGAACAGCTGTTGGACAGTCCTCGCAGACGCCGAGTCTTTGCTATACAGAGAAGCTCTGGGAAGCGTTGACAGGAGGATGACCACCTTTTACACATAATCAAATGGAAATTCTCGCACTAGATATGACAATTTCTGCAACTAAGACATTGGGCACCAGAGATGAGCTGGACAGAGAGCAGAGCAAAGGAACAGTGAGAGAAAAAGGGTTGGAAAGAATAGGGGAAACCATGCTGAAGACACGAGACCAACAAGTCTGGTCAGGGAACTAAAAGGCACGAGATGTGAGAAGGCCATGGGAGCAGCCTGAAAGGAGCAACGGCGGCCACCACGGCCACCGAGAGTTGTCTCTGACAGCCGTAGACTTAAGAAGGTGAACACACCCAGGCAGCACAGGGAGTGCGGATGCCAGGAACAGAGACAATGCCAAACCCACAGGGCGTCAGCATGCGCCTCCTGAGAGCTGGCTCACTTCCCGGAAAGGTAAAGCTCCCCTGGGTCCCCTGGGTCCCCTGGGAGGAGCTTAAATGCCATCAGAACATGACATTTTGAGGCAGCCACAGGTGGAGGAGGAGGGGATGTAGAAGAGCAGAAGGAGCCATCAAGATAAAAGTGATGTGCCCACGAGCAGAAGAAGGTTGGCAGCATCTGCTCAGAGCCACAGGGCCTAGGACCAGACCCTCCTCTAATGCTCCGCAGGGCAGGGATGGCTGCTGGCACCTCGACTTGGCCTGTGGCACTGGTATCGGACACTGGGCTTTCAGAATGAATATGCATTGTTTTAAACTACTGTTTACAGTGATTTGTTACAGGAGCCATAAACATAAGCCCCGCTGTGTGTGTGCATGTGCATACATGTGTGCATGTGCGTGCATGTGCAGGCTAGATACTGACACTGGATGTCTTCCTTGATAGCTCTCCTACGGCGTTCACACAAGTGCTGGGGATCTGAACTCTGGTCCTCGGCACTTGCTTTACTCATAAAACTATCTCCCCAGTTCCTTGAACAGCATTTTTCTAATTGTGCATGATGTGTATGCGTGCGAGCGTGTGTGCGAGTGTGCGCACACGCACATACATGCCATGTGTGGGGGGCAGAGGAAACATTTATAGAGCTAGTCCTGTCTTCCCAGCTTTATGTAAATTCAGGGAATCAAACTCAAGAAACCAGGCTTCCTTGGCAAGCTCCTTTACCCACTGAACCATCTCTCTTAGCTCTGAGAACGGTATCTTAAAAGTGCTTAAGTAAAATGCAGTCAGCCCTCTGTATCCAACTTTGAGTTCATAGATTCAATCGATTACTTAGGAATAGAAATATTCAAAATGGGTATTATAAGTAATCTAGAGACACTTTAAGTATGTGGGAGATGCACTTAGGCCATATGCAAACCTCACATCTGTGACGCACGTGAGTTGGCAGAACACCCATGGATCTGGGTATCTAGAGGAAGCTGGTACCAATGCCCTGACAAACCACAGTGTGGTTGTGAACACCAATCTAAGAGCCTATATAGAAGAAAAAGTCTGGAAAATGGTTGAACATTGTCAGACAAAACAGAAAATACGTCAACGAGCAGAAAGCACACATTATAAGAAATATCGAAGGGAAGCAGAAAGATGACAAATAGAACCGGGGGAAGGAACAAACAGCAGCCAGGGTGGTGACAGCACCCCGGGAAAACCACTAATGCACGCTGAGGTGACCATAGCAATGCAACAGAAACTGGGGTGCTGAGCAGAGGTACTTTGGCCCGTGCTTCCGACTTCTCAGCAAACAGGTCCAAGTGATGGCCTGGGCTAGCAGGCAGTCAGGCATGTGGTGAGGGCCACTGAGGTCCTCAAAAGACTACAAACTGAAAACTGAGAAAGTACTAGAAATGTGAGAGAGACAAGGGAACACAGGTGGAACAGGCAAACACCCACACAAAAGGCAGCACCTGCCACTGCGACATTTTAAAAGTCCTGATTATACAGTAAGTGAAGACCTTTGCTCTGCTCATTTCGGTGGCATCTGACTGCCATCTGGCCACACTTTGCTACTCAAGCCATACTTTGATACAATGTGTTAAAATACAGCCTGCCACAGTAAGTGAAATAAAGTCTATCCTATCCACCCTCCCTTACCCTGCCCTACCCTACCCCAGGAACAGTAAACAAAACTAGAAGGAAATTCAAAGTATGAACTCTGATGGCCAGGAAAAAAGGATGAGTATGTAGAGACTAAGCGAGAGAAAAATGGGAGTAGAAATCAAAACATCACACACTATAGGTTTTCCAAAGGGGACACTACTGGAAATCAGACAGGATGTTTTTCTATGACGGAAGGGTCATTGCAGAAAAGACGGAGTAACTCAAAAGCATATGTTTCTACTAACTTTAAAATGAGTGGTGAGGCTGGAGAAATGGTCACAATCACAAACCATCCTTCCAGAGGAACGGGTTCCTGTGGACCCCGTTCAGTTCCCAGGACCCACATGGTAACTCACAGCCACCTGTAACTCAAGGCCCAGGGTATCTGACACCGTCTTCTGGCCTGTGTAGGCACTTCACACACACGGTGCACATACGTACATGCAGGTAAAACACTCATACACGTAAAAATAAATATTTTGAAGGTTTTTTGTTTGTTTTTCTTATAAGCAGTGCAGAACTTCCAAAGAACCGACATGGCCACATGCACCCACCCCTCACTGAACACACGAAGATGGCGCCTGTGGAAGAAAGAATTGTCTGCCCGAGAGCACAACCCAGAAGGAGGAGGGCAATGGTGGTGGGCAGGAAACGCAAGAGAAATCTTCTTGCCTTAACATGACGGCAACTTACTCTGCTAATGGCAGGATAGAAGCATTTTAGGCCTTAAAGGTAAAAAGGCAAAACTGAGCCAATGTTACCACCCAAGGCCTAGTGTTTATTTTCACATGTTACATTTGCATGCATAAAAACCCCACTGCGAGCAGATCACATCCTCCCATGGACTGCGGTCTATCCAGCTTCCTGATGGTGGCAGGGGACATTCACTGTGCTTCCAGTTAGTTAGCTGTTAGTATTTTGAGGCAGGATCTTACTATGTAGCCCTGGCAAGCCACGTTATTTTTTATGTAGGTCAGGCTATCCTTGAACTCATAGAGATCTACCTGTCTCTGCCTCCCAAGTGCTGAGATTAAAGCTATGTGCCACCTTGACTGGCAAGACCTTCATTTTAAAGATGAGAAGGAAGGAAAGAAGGAGAGAAGAAGAGGGGACCACCACTCCCACACCCCACTGCCCGGGGCCCCCACACCCTGTCTGCCAGGACAGGCATCTGGCCACACGGGCCACTCTGATGACGAGGACCTCTTGCCACTCAGGACTAACAGCCTCCTACAAGGCACAGCTGCCAGGAGGGTCTCTAACATTGCTGGCCCACAGCTCCAGCCCGCCTCAGACTCCAACCAGGAAGGGCCTTGTCAAAGTCACTGATGAATGGGTGGACTGAAGCAAGAAAGGCAGAGCCGTGACCGGCAGCAGCCAGATGGAGTGCGTGAAGGAGCAACCACATCCGCTGACCCACGGCCTCTCGCTGAACTGGGAGCTTCACCTTTCAGCTAGGCTGACTGGCCACAAGCCACCTCAATCTCTCTTCGTGCCCAGTGCTGGGGTCACGGACACACCATGCCTACATGGATCTGAACTCGGGCCCTCAAACTGGCATAGCGAGTGTTTCATGCACTGAGCCATCTCCCCTTCCTCCCAAGCCCTGACATTTTTACCTTGCCTTTCTCCTTCCTGAAGCAGCACTGAGGGTACAAATAAGCACTGTGGCCAAGAGGAGACCTTGAGGATTACAGCCGCATGCTGCGCTGACAGAGTCTCAGCACCATGCTCCAGCCCTAATGTCCACTTCCAGACAGTACCCAAGGGGCAAGTAAGCCTTGTGAAGCCCATGGTGAAGATGTGCCATCCCTGCCCCTGCAGCCCGTCGCAATGAGCCCAGAGCTTGCCTTCAAAGAGGGGAATGGAGTCACTGGAAAGGTTGTCCAGGGTGAGCAGGTCCTTGCCATCTTTGGACCCACTGCGCTTGTGTTTCTGTTTCCTTCGGAAGAAGGAGCGGCGAGCAGCTGCTGACAGCGTCTTCGCTGTGTTGTCATCTTTGACCTCGGACATGCTGAGCCTCCTTGAGAACTCTTGGTCCATCCTGCAGTCACAGAGAATGACAATTCTGAGAGGATCATGGCGAGGGAGGAAACTAGGTTTCCCCAACACCCTCCAGGCCTCCTAACGACTGGCCTTTCCAGTGCCCCAGGACCCTCAGGTATCACCATGGCGAAGGGGGACTCTGAAGAGAAGGGAGTGTGGGGGAGGGGACTGGGAGGAGAGACAGAGGAGGGCTGTGATAAGGATGTAAATAAATTAATGGAAAAACAAACAAACAAACAAAACCAAACTCCAAAAAAAACCACGGTCCAGCGTCAGTGCAGGTAAATCCCTACCACGAGACAGAGCTCAGGCCAGCTAGCTATGCTTCCTGTCATGGAAGGTATGGACACTACAGCTGGGATGACCATGAATCATGTGACTGTATCTGCATAAAATGCTGAAAGACAAACCTGCGGGTTTTAAGTGCAGTTGAAAGGCTCAGGGCTGGAGGGGTTAGTGTGTGCTGTGATTTGGATATGGGTTTTACTGTGACTGTTAAGAGTCTGCATGCTGTTGAAGACTTGATCCCTAGGGTAGCAGTACTGAGATGAACTACTGAGGTGTCTGTCTCTAAGAGACTGTGAATAGTGGAGATTGGTTAGGTCTCTACCCTCAGAAGGGATCAATGAGATCCTCTCAGAACCTCAGGTACTTCCTCCAATGGCAGGCTGTGAAAGAAAGAGCAAGCCTGGCCCAAGTTCTCCGTGCCTGGCCTGAGTGCTCCCTACATGGCCCGAGTCCTCCCTACCTCGCCCGAGTCCTCCCTGCCTGGCCCGAGTCCTCCCTGCTTCTTGTGGTGATTTGAATAAGAATGGCCCCAGCAGAGTCACACATTTAAATATTTGGTCATCAAGGAGTGGCATTACTTGAGAGGGATTAGGAGGTATGGCCTTGTTGAACAAAGTGTCACTAGGGGTAGACTTTGGGGTTCCAAAGGCCAAAGGCAGTCACAGAGTCTTCCTCTCCCTGCTGCCTGTGGATCTCGATGTGGAGCTCTCGGCCACCTCTCCAGCACCATGGCTGCCTGTGTGTCACCACGTTCCCCACCATGACAATAAGAAACTAACACTCTAAACTGTGAGCCAGCCCCAATTAAATGTTTTCTTTTATAAGAGTTGCTGTGGCCATGGTCTCTTCACAGCGAGCAACAGAACACTAAGGCACTCCTGTCTTGCCATAGGATCTCTTCTTTCCCTCTGCTTCCCTCCCATATTGTGAAGTGGCCAATGAAGTCTTCACCAGACGCTCAACAGATGAGGCCACCTGCCTTCATGCTTTCAGCCTCCACAACTGAGAGAAAAACAAATCTCTTTTTCTTGTGAACTTCTCAGCCTCAGGTTATTTTATTACAGCAAAAGGAAACAGACACAGAGTAACAGCTAATTGGGCTCGAAACTGATAACCATGGTTCAAAACTAACTCTGGAGGAGCTGGAATTGTGGTCCAGTTGGCAAAGTGCTTGCCTGGAGTTCTCAAGGCCTTGCGTTCAGTCTCCCGCACCACTTATACCGGGTGTGATGGCTCATGCCTATGATCTGAGCGTTCAAGAGATGGGAGCAGCACAATCAGTTCAAGGTACTTTGGCTTGGACATAGCAAGATTGAGTCTGAGCTACATAAGACGCTGTCT
The DNA here is from genome assembly GCF_903995435.1 of Acomys russatus. Lineage (NCBI taxonomy): Eukaryota > Metazoa > Chordata > Mammalia > Rodentia > Muridae > Acomys > Acomys russatus. The sequence goes on from NC_067139.1 coordinate 75,164,318, forward strand.
GTCTGTCTGTCTGTCTGTCTATAAATAAAGTGATGGTGAAGCTGGGTGCACACATCTGTGAACATGCAGGCCCCTCTGTCAGTCACTCGGGAGGACTCATCTGGTATGAGAATCACAGCCTCCTGACTCGCCCTGGCACTTCTGTCCTGACTCATGCTAGGATGCTCTGGGCCACGTGTGCTGAATCTGAAGCTCCCAAAGGTGCCAGTTCCCAGGCGTCGCAGGCCAGCATTGCTCTGTGAGGCCCCACACCATGTGGCGGCCCCTGCTGGAGATGGGGAAGACTTACACGTATTTGCTGGGAATCTGGCCACGCTGGATCTTCTGGGCGTGCTCATCCAGCTGCCAGGCCATCCAGGACCCAAACATGCCCTGGGGCAAGGTGTCGTCCACGTACAGGATGTCATCTTTCTTAAAACTCAGTTCAGCCTCCACCTCTGCCAGGCGCTCGTACAGGGCCCTGGACCACGAAGTAGAGAACACAGGCTGACGAGGCCACGCCACACACCTGCCTCTTAAAGGATTTAGGGGTGTCCCGAGAGGACTTCTCGCATACCTTACAGAGCAGGACAGGGTCATCACCTTCCCTTCTCTAACACTAAGGCTCCTCCCCGCTAGAGAAAGACTTCCAGCACCCCGTCCTTTCAGACACTTTTCATCTGCCTGTCCCTGAAATCAAAGCCACTGCTTCCTGCACTGTCACCTCCCTTGGATGGAAACACGTCACTCCTCACCTGCAGGACAGGAAGTATTACTCCTGAGTGTTTTCACCTACTCTGTGGTCTCAGGCAGCCCCGAGCCACTCATGGAAGATGGCTGATGCCATCCCACATCATGACTCCCACAGAAGCTACAGGAACCATGAGCACCTGAGAGCCATACACACTGCAGAGAGGGCTCTGTGGGACTGGGGGGCCGCAGGAGGAGAACAACCCACAAGGTAAGGGGTACCAGGTCTCACAATCTGTAGTCTCATGTAGACAAAAGCAATGCCAATGATGGCCTGGGCCCTGGCGCCAGGTAGCCCAGGGGATCCATTCACCCTATGAACTTTCCGCAGAGAGCCCCCCCCACTTCCGCCCCCCGGCCATGACCCTTACTACTGGCACCTGATGTAGAAGCTGTCGCCGGGCAGGCCCTTGACTCTGGTGAAGTCCTCACGGCGGTACTGCACCTTCAGGCGGACACTATCCTTAGGCCTCAGCATCTCCACATAGACGTCCTCCACTGTCCTGTTGCGTACATCCAGGTTGCCATACTGAGCAGGGTCAGGGTACAGGGGTCAGAAGGTTGGCAGAAGGGAAAGTCTGGGTACTCAGAGGGTTCCAGGATGGTGCCTGGTCTGAGACTCTACCTCCCTCCCCACCACAAGTCTCCACAGTGCCCACGCCCTATATGACTTCCTGGCTGCTAGATCCAATGGACCCACCTAACAATGAAGATCTCTACTTTCTGTTTATGAAGCCATGTCTTTACCATTGTGCTGGCTAATTTTACGCCAACTTGACACAAACTAAAGTCATCTGGGAGGAAGGAAGCCCGCCTGAGGAAAGGCTTCCGCAGACTGGGCTGTAGGCAAGCCTGCAGAGCATTTTCTTAATTAGTGATTGATGTGAACAGGCCCAGCACCCTGTGGGCGGGACCACCCTTGGGCTGCTGGTCCTGGGTTCTATAAGAAAGCAGGCTGAACAGGCCACAGAGAGCAAGCCAGCTGGTGGGCATTGGCATCAGTTCCTGCCCAGGCTCCTGCCCTGTTTGAATTCCTGTCCTGACTTCCTCAGTGATGGCAGTGTGAGCTGAAATAAACCCTTTCCTCCCCAAGTTGCTTTGGTCATGGTGTTTCATCACAGTGATCATAACCCTATTAGGACAGCCATCTATGCGCCATCTTCCCCAGGGGATGGGAGACCCAGAGAGTGAAAGAGAAAGACAGCCAAACCAGCCAGCTCGCAAGTCTGGGCACTTCCTTCTGGCTGTCCCAGATCAGGGTCAAGGCTGAGCGCTTGGGCTGCATCAGTAGCCCACCCCACTACCCATGGGCTTGGTAGTGTCCCTCACCTACAACATAAATAATCAGCCTTGACAAGCTCCTGGGTGAAGTGGAATTCCACATCCTGTGTCATGTGACAGGACACAAGCTGACAACACATGACCATGGCCTGGCACACACAGTGGTGGGACCCACCTCCAGGATGAGGTCCCCTGGCACGAGCCCATCAGGACCCTTGGCAGGACTGTCATCTTCCACCTCGGCCACAAACACCCCGTGCAGGTTCCCACCACACAAGTGCACCCCGAGATCCAGCTGGGATTTCTTGATGAAAACAATCCGGGGTTCAGGGGTCTTCTTGCTGGTATCTCCCACAATCCTTTTGGGAAGACAAATCAATTCTTTAGCGTATACAAGGAGAGAGGCGGACGTAAGTGAGGAGAGCCTGGCCAATGCCCTGCCTGCTCGCTTCACAGCTCTGCACTTCTAGAGAGCCAGCAGGTGAGCTGCTCGCGGGCTCTCCTCTATTGACTCAGTACGAGGTTGGAGGCTGAGAACGGACAGAGAGACAGAAGAAAGAGGGCAACAAACCATTGAGAAAGAACACGAGAAAGCCAGGAGGGGACAGAGCTAAGGACAATACCCATGCTTCTGGTTCCAGCTGTCACTCAAGCCTGAGGAGGCATGCCTTCCTTGACTGAGCTTGCCTGCCTTGGCCTCACTGCTCAGACACAGCCCACTCAGGGACACACTCAAGCAGTGTCTATGCCAACTCATGCAGGGGGTCTTGTCACCAAGAACTGAAGGGTCGCAGGTGAAGCTGGGAACGTGGTGAGTAAGCCAGACACACCTTTGCAGACCATGACTGGGATATGGATGAAGAGCCCATCCCTGATGACAATTTGCCTGTGGCTAAGTTCTAGGGACAGTGATCTCCAGGCAGAGCTGCCTCACTCTGCATGACAGTGGGACTTTTTTTTTTTTTTGGAGAGGTGGCAATTCTAGGTAGGTTGACACAAGGGTCCCCTGAGAACACACTCTCCTGACACTGCCACCTTCCCTAGCTTCTCTAAGGACCCCCCAGTGCGCTCACAGGGACTGGTCATACCTAGCTGACAGCTCTCCCTGCCACAGAGCTCAGCTATGGCTGCCTCTCACAGCACTGCCAGTACATGACAGGACGAGCTGGCCAGAGCCAAAGGGCCTTCTGGCTGATCAAGGTGTGATGTCTGGAGACAGAATGGGAGGAGGAACTACAGGAGAAGGGGAGCAGCACATGCAAAGAGAAAAGAGAAAGGAAGAAGAGAAGGAAAAAAGTGAGGCCTGGTGTGGGCTCTGTCCCACGGGGCAGTTGGTCAAATGAATGCACACAGCATGCCTATGCTGACCTGGAGCTGGGGGTGCTCTGCTTGGCTGGGGGGGTGCCAGGGCCTTCATCCTGTTCCATCAGTGGGTCAATGACAGAGGCATGCTCTGGAGTCGCAGCACTGTTGCTCTGGAGAGTAGCGTAAGGGGTGGCAGCAGGGTCCAGGTGGGAGCTGGGGGTGGAAAACAGAAGGAATATGATGCATACACGCAGCCAGAGCCACCACCGTCCCCCTCCCTGCACTGCCAACAGGCCCAGACTATGAATAGGGAACCTGTCTTTATACACCGAATCCTGGAAAGACAGACACATGAGGAGTCTGGACTTGTGCCACCTGCCCCACAGGGTCTGTCTGTCTCCCGTGAGGGACCCTCTCCTAGGTGTCCAGCCTAGAGGACGCGCAAAGCCATTTTCCCTTCCCGTCTCATTTGATTCTCTGCCAAGGCATGTGTGGTGGCTCTATAGGACATGTGGCCCTCCTGCCATCTACTCTGGGACCCACAGCTTAGGGGTAGGTACAGGCAGGTGTCCAGTGCTTGCTCACACACAGAGTCAACTGCTGAGTATGAATCCTGTGCTAGGGACTCAGCCGTTGGTTACCACAGCTCCCCCAAACCCCAACCTCCCGTACTCTTAATGTTTCAGGAGGAGACACCCTCTCTCTGGATACCCCTTGCCCCAAATTCCAGGTGATTCATCTTCCCTTACTAGAATAATCTCAAAAGCTTGGAACTGGCATCAGGTAAGTAATCACCTTTTGCACTCATCCCTCCATCCCAGCCTGGACCAGCCCCCACCCAGGGAAGCTCACCTGGAGCAGGATGCTCATCCCTGCATCCCAGCCTGGACCAGCCCCCACCCCGGGAAGCTCACCTGGAGCAGGATGCTCATCCCTGCATCCCAGCCTGGACCAGCCCCCACCCGGGGAAGCTCACCTGGAGCAGGATGCTCATCCCTGCATCCCAGCCTGGACCAGTCCCCACCCCGGGAGGCTCACCTGGAGTAGGATGCTCATCCCTGCATCCCAGCCTGGACCAGGCCCTAGGAAGCTCACCTGGAGCGGGAGTGACTGTTGAGCTGGTGAATGTGTGGGTTGTACTGGGCCAGGATGGTAATAGTATCACACTGCTGTCCGATGATGAGCCGGGCCTGCTGCTCGGTGGCACTCCTCAGGTTTATGCCATTGAACTGGGAAGATGCCCAGGGTGGACTCAGTGATGGGCAATGACTGAGGCAGTGAACATGGACTTGGGGATATTGCATTTTAGGGAAAAAGAGAAAGGAGGGAGGGAGGGAGGGAGGGAGGGAGGAAGGAAGGAAGGAAGGAAGGAAGGAAGGAAGGAAGGAAGGAAGGAAGGAAGGGCCACTCCCGCTTACTTCAAGTAACTGGTCCCCGTACTCAAGGCCAGCCTGGTGGGCGATGCTCCCTGCGGTCACCTTGGAGACATAGATGCCACCCTTCTCTCCACTCACAATGGAGATGCCCAGAGGCTCGGAACCCTTCTGCACCTTCACGTGACGTGGTTCCTCCAGGAAAGGCCTGGAAAAAGGAGCCAAAGAGTTCAGGGACTCGGACCCAAAGCAACAGATTGGGAGGCTGCGATCCAGCATGCAGTCAGCAGTGTGAAGGAAGGCCCAGAGCTCAGGTGTTCTGATAATGACAGGAGATGGCAATCAGCTTTGGACAAAGATACACATTTCTGAAATTCCATGCAATATAAACACAGTACATCCAAACAAACATAGAAAAGACAGAGAATGGTTTGTATGAACTATTTCTATGGGACACACACACACAATTTTTTTTATTTGATGAAAGGATCACCTTGGGATATGCACCAGGCATTTCCCATGGAAGAGGTTTTGAAAACACCCACGAGGGAAAACAGATGGCTCTGCAGTTACAGTCTCTCCCCGAAAAGACGGCATGAATAGCCAGTTCCTATGTTTACAGGTCCCCGGGGTGGAAATGAAGGCGCTATAAGCCATGAGGAGAGGGCTGAGGACAGCAGAGCAAGGATGTGCCCATGCATTTACTAGCCAGGGAGCTGTCTCCCATATCCAGGGTCATGAAAGGGTGTGAGCGCCTCATGTCAGGCCAACCTCAGACTCCTCAGCGAGGAGAACCTGGGCCTAGCGGCCACGGGCAGCCTCAGAAGGAATCTGTGGTGGAAGAGACACATGACAGACAAAGGTTAGGAGAAGAGACACAGAGAGAAAGACCACACACTTGACAGACAGAAGACCCAGGACTCTGCCAAGGCCTCCCTGTAGCTGCAGCTTCACCGCCCAGGGTCTCTTGTTCCTGGTCAAAGGCTGAGGCAGGGGAATTCCCCTTTCTCCTGGGTCCCCTCCGGAGCCCATGGGGAGTTCCAGGTCATTCCAGGCCTGAAGTACCTGCTGCTGTCACTACCCTGAGCCTAGGAGAACATCCACAGGCACAGAAGACCCCAACCTGGGCCTCCACACATGGGTCTCAGAACAGCAGACAGTAAAACGCTGCCCCCCCACCCATTAAAAAATATTCTGGGGCTGAAGAGATGGCTCAGCAGTTAAGGGCACTGATTGATCTTCCAGAGGACCAGGGTTCAAGTCCCAGTACCTACATGGCAGCTCACAACAATTGGTAACTCCAAGATCTGACACCCTCACATAGAAATACATGTAGGCAAATAATGCACATCAATGCACATAAAATAAAGGTAAATAAGTTTTTAAAAAGATTTTTAAAAAGTCTCATCTTGGTAGCCTGTTTATTCTTTTTTGAGTGCCACCAGGCCTCCCCACCAAGGGGAGGTGGTCAAATATGGAGCACTAGAGTTCATGTCAGAGTCAGTCCCTGCTCTCCACATAACTGTGGAGAATGTCCTGTCCATTGGGCAGATCAGAGTAGGGGTCCGATGTTTACTATTGTATTGTCCTTGGTTAGTGCAATAGTTTGAGCAGACCCCGCTGTGCCCCAATCCACTCATCATGATGTTCTTCTGGTAGGTTTGTAGGACCCTCTGGGTCCTTCCATTTCCCCATCTCCTATATTTCTCCTACCTAGAGTCTCAGTAGAATGTCCTCACATCTCCTGATAAGTGAAGACTTTTGTGGAACACGCCTTTTGGGCTAGTGCCCAATATAAGTGAATATATACCATGTGAGTCTTTCTGCTTCTGGATTAACTCACTCAGTATGACCATCTCTAGTCCCATCCATTGGTCCTGATAGCCTGTGACCATATAGTGGGGGAGGAGGTCCCCCTCGGTCATAGACCTAGGGGAGGGGAATAGGGTGAAAGCAGGAGGGAGGGAGGAATGGGAGGATACAAGAAATGGGACGGCAACTGAGTTGTAATCTGAATAAATTATTAAAAGTAAAAATAAATAAATAAAAAGATTTTAAAAAGAAAAAAATTATATCTTAACACTTATTTATTTGTGGATGTGGATGTGCATGCACACAGATGCATGCCATGGTTCATGTAAGGGGATAACAACTTTGGGGGTGGGGGTTGGGTCAGTTCTCTTGGTGGCACATGCCTTTAATCCCGGCACTCAGGAGGCAGAGGCAGGAGGATCTCTGTGAGTTTTTAGGCCAGCCTGGTCTACAAAGAGAGTTCCTGGTCAACCGGGGCTATTACAAAGAGAAACCCTGTCTCAAAAAAAAAAAAAAAAAAAAAAAAAAGAAAAGGAAAAGTGGGTGACCTAGTCTCACAAATGTCACATAAAAGCCAGAAAGCTGGGGCTGGAGAGGCAATTCCACACTTAACAGTGTATTGCTCTTTCATGACCTGAGTTCATCTGTCGACCACCTGTAACTCCAGTGCAATGGGATCTAATGCCATCTTCTGACCTCCAATGGGCACCTGCCTCATGAACACATACCTCAACACACACACACACACACACACACAGGAAACTGTTCCAAATGACCCTGTGAATCAGGGTTTCCTGACATGGAAAGATGCAGAGAACACACTATGGGTGGGAAAATCCCACCTCTAGTGACCTGTATACATGTTTTTGTCAGTATTTTTTCTAACCTTTCAGTTTGCGTCAGTATCTATGAGTGGACAGATTTCTTCAGAGGGGCTCAAGTGAGCATGGCTTCTGCAGGGAGGGGAACAGCCTCTACTCCCAGCTTCCTACTGCACTGGTTTCTTTACACCATGACAAAAGTGTCCTCAGAGCAACAAAGCTCCTTTGTAAGTCAAGTTTATTAAGTTTAATTAATAATATTGCTAGCACACAATAAAGGAGCTGTGCTGCGTATAAAATAGACACTAACATTTCTACTATGTATAGCAAAAGCTGAACCGCAACTGAACCGCTGGCTGGACTGGCTACGTGTGAGTTTTTCCTTCTTTTTACTTTTTCCATTTTCCTGATTATCTCTCATGACTGGTAGGGATCTCTGGGTTCTGGATAAAAGAGACTGACTACCTTTAATTAGGAAGCTGTTGCTCGGGTCACACAGGGTCACACAGGCTGCATTCATCTCTCCTGCCACAGTAAGTCCCAGCAGGGCAGAACTCACTCACACAGGCACTCCCAAAGCAGGGAGCTGATGGGGTGCATGGCTCCTGTGACCCCTGTGACAAGCCTTTTCTACTTCTGAGGGACACACTTCATCTGGAGAAAGCAGACCTGAGCTCAGCAAATCCACTACCCGCCCCCCCCCCCCCCCCCCCCCCCCCCCGTTCTGTCATGTGCATCATACCAAAAGGACCCCTGAACACTGCCCTAGGTCCTGCGGCTCATGCCTCAGGACAGAGCCTGGCATTAGATACATCTCCAGTTAATACTCACTGGGTTTTTCTTACAAATTCAGATTTTTAAATCAAATGTGGTCTGTTTTATTTATTTAGGTTTTTTGAGACAGGATCTTCTTACTTGGCTGTCTTAGAACTCACAGACATATACCTGCTTATGCATGTTTCATTTCTCAAAAAATAAAAACAGAAAGAAACTAAACCCCTGCCCCCTCTCACTCCCCCCCGAAAAAAAACAAACAAAGAAACTTTGGGGGCAGGGGAAAAGAACCAAAAACTGCAGCAAACTTTACTCGGGGTCAAACCCCAAGCGACAAGAATGAGTCCCGGTTCTAGCTGAGTCAGGCCGGTCACTATAGAGCTCACACGGGTGATCTGGACACAGTCCACTTTTGTAAAATGGAGCTAATTGTTGGAACACTCAAGCAACTGAGACTTTTCTAACAGTGTTGTAAACGGGCCTGACAAGCAACAGCAGCAGCATCTCGACATCCCTGCCGCCCACTAGGCCATCCCTAGCTTAGTCACTGCTTGGGGAGGAGCCCGCCTTGCTGTGTCCCGCCACCTATACCTGACCTGCTGTGTCGCCAGCTCCTGCTCTCTCTACTAGGCCCACTGCTCTCCGGACTGCCCTAGCCACAGGTGCTCCTTACACTCACCTGTCCTTTCTCCGCTCCCCGTGGGACGAAGGGTTGACAGCAATCCTGGGCAATGTGGAGGCTGAGGTCTGAGGCTGGCTGCAGGAGGACAGGGTATCGATGTTCAGCGGGGACCGGGGAGGAGTGCTGCATTCAGAATGTGACAATGAACCTGCCAAGAGAGGAGAGGTGGACGTGGCCAGATCTGCCCTCGAGATGCAGGCTGTGTGGGAATCACCCTGTGACCCAGGCCCTGACGACAGTCTTGACATTGCCACCTGTCCCCCATAGCAACAGACAGGGGCTAGGCTCAGTCAACCTTCACCAACCCACTGAGATGACAAGAAAGGGACAGGAAGAGGTTCCCAGTTCTTACCTCTGTCAGAGCCCAGGACAGACCGGGGATATCTCGGGGTTAGTGGAATCTTAATCCGCTCTGCCTTGAACTGCAGGTTACTGGAAGACCCTGTCATTCCGGGAGGAGACATGGTGTCAGGCCGAGTGACTAAACAGAATCCTTCCACCCTCACCACCACTCAGTAGTCAGCTCAGTAGCCTGCTGGCTATCCCTGAGGGAAATGATCTGTGGAGAACTACAGAGGAGCCGACAGCTCGCTCCTCATGCTAGGAAGAACTTAGTAGACCCAGAATATTCTAGAACAGAAGCACATTCCCTGCTTCAAGCCCCAACATGCAACAGCAACCTAACTGCTGCCGCAGATGCACCATCTTGTCTCTGAAACCCTTCTCCCTGGTCTTGTTACCAGGCAACCGGACACTCCCCTCTGGGTTATACTTCCCCCAAGTGTGTCTCCACACAGGACACCCAGAATGACTAACTCATCAGGGTCAGGAAACAAGACTCCAACCAAGAGGTTACCCGGAACGACCATCATGGAGCCTGCAGGCAAAGGCTCTGAAACTGTCACTCATAGGACAGCCAGGTCGCACTGACAGCAGACATCCAGGGGAGGGGGCCGAGCTCAGCCTTCGGAGGGCAAGGAGCCACGTGGGCAGCCCACCCAGAGGCCTGGTTCTTAAAACGCAAGCACCGGCGGTAGTTACCAAGGCGGGCACTGGAAGGCAGGGAGTTGGAACCCTGGGAGGCTCTCATCTCAGAGTAGTCACCGCAGGCCCTGTGGCTCAGGTCCAGACTGAGGCGTCCCTGGTGCTGGACACTGTGAGTGAATCAGAGAGACGGGGAGCCCTGGAGAAGGACTAAGACCAGACATGACTGCCAGGGAGAAACACCACAAGCAGCACAGACCTCCCCAAGATAGAAGAGTGAGGTGTCCTTGCTGTTGCCTAGGACTGCCTAGGATGGCAGACTGACCCTAGTCACCTCTCACAGACAGCATCTATTAAGGCTCTGTAAGCAGCAGGGGGACCATACAAGGGCTGGTATGGATGGACATCATAGTTGGATGGACAGGAAAGACATGGCACTGCCTTCAGTGGGCCTGGGGAAATGGTCTGGGGATGGCTGGATGTACAGAGAGGGTCCTGGCGAGAGTGGTGGTGTATCTCAGTCAGGACAGCATGCCCAAGAAGCTGGAGCTGGTGGGGAGCACCCAAGTGGGGCAGCACCCAGGGACCACCCACATCCGGCCGCTCTGCAGTCAGTCCCAGGCGGTGGCTTAGGTTGTGCAATGATGACACGGCATCCCTGCCTGAAACCCCGCAGTGCTCTCCCCTGTAGGCCTTTCAGAGTCTGTGCCTTAGTCTAGGCCTCTTCCGGACTCACTGCCCCCTGCAAAGCCACCCCCTCCTGCCGCAACCCTGCCCCGCATGCTCACAAATGCACAGCCCTCAGCCCTCAGCCCTGCAGTTCTCCTTTCAGAGGCTCCTCTCAAAGTTTTATATGGTGCTGTTGTTTTATTTTTTCCACATTGAGGCCCAGGGCCCTGTGGATGTCGGCAGGTGTTCAATCACTGAGCTAGACGTCTACCCATGGCTGGTCTTTACTTCTAGTCACAACAGCTGCTCTTACGCCACAGAACCCTCTGCAAGCATTCAGTTTCCTAGACACCTTCCTTCCAGGCACAGGCTAGGCACCACCCTGTTTCCCAGTCTCGGGGCCACTCAACAGCACATGCTGTCACTGTGCACATGCTCAACTCTCTGCCTTCTACAGTGAGCACAAAGCCCCATGATTGGTAAGCTGCTTTTCAAGTTTACCAATGTCTGCCCTTGAAACCAAAACAGCCATTGGGAGATACTAGGTACTCATTTTAAAATTGCCAAATGAATGAGTAGGGTCATCCTGAGCGCCACGCCTGCCTCTTCTTTTTCTTAATTTCAGGTTTCCTTTTTAATAAATTAACTGGTGTTCCGCCTGGTCAGAACAACTTCTCTACTGAAATTTCAGCACTGGCACAGATGTGCCATCACTATCCTTTGAATGGCAGGTCACCCTCACACAGCATCTTCTAAGGCAGCACTGCTCCCTCAGCCTTTTCCCAGCTTAGCCAAGAGGCTTCTCCATTCATAGGCCTCTGGGCCACAACAGCTCTCCAACCAGGAGACTGGACAACTGATATGCAGCAAAGCGTAGGTGCCTGGGCATACCTGGGAGACAAGCCCTGGGGGCCAGCATCGCGGGGCACAGGTGGAGAGCCACAGGGAACCACCCTGTGGCTGCGCACAGTGTAGATAGGGTTCCGCAGAATGGAGCTCACAGTGGTGCTGGGAGTCATACTCCGGGGAACAGTGCCTAGGAAAGGACTGGGTCAGAACAGTGGTTCCAAAACACCTTGACAGCCCTGGTCTGGCACGTACCCTCCCCCCCAAACACCCAGGCGGTCACAATCTTTGGGGAAAAGGACTCTAGGTAGAGACTTTTAGCCACTAAAAGTCATATGCTTTGACTACTGGCCTTTCCCCAAGCATAAGAAAGAACTGACCCGTCGCAATGAGCAAAGAGCATGTTCAACAGAGACGGGACCAACAATCGCAGAAAGGGCAGCAATTACAGGCTGAATATCCCCTTTCAACAGACTACACATCCCTCCCTGTTCCCACTTCCTGTCCCAGCAGCTCACCCACAGATGGCCGGTTGGGGTAGAGCAGGGGGTTGCCATGCCGGCTAGAGTGGCCTGGTGAGTACGGGGACCATTCCTGGACCTCTGGGGAGAGCTCTCCACTGGCTGCAACACACTCCTGCTCCTGCAAAATCAAAGGCAAGAGCGTCTGCTAGGGACCGTGAACAGTCAGTAAGTTTGCAAGCTGCCTTCTGCCCCACCAGTTCCTCCCACACAGGTTAAGGAGTGCCAGTGGGAAGAGACACTGCCCAACCATGTGGCCCCACACCTGGAAGCAGACCAACCCATCAGAAGGCAAATGCAGACAAGGAATCTGCCTTCCAAATAAACAGTCTGTAGGCGTGGAAGGTGAGAAGACACACCTGCTGCAGGGTGTGCAGGAAGCAGCGTGCGCTGTGCCCTAGGAGTTTCAGCTCTAAGTAATCTGTCACTTGTCACTTGGTTACATTTGTTTTATTTATTTGTTTGTTTATTTTAACAAGCTCAAAAACTTCTTTAAAAAGCAAACCAATAGGCTAGAGAAATGGCTCAGCGGTTTAAGAGCACTGGCTGCTCTTCCAAAGTATCCAGGTTTGATTCCCAGCACCCACATGGCAGCTCACAACCATCTGTAATTTCAGTTCTAGAGGATCTGGTGCCCTCACACAGACATGGGCATGCAGACAAAACCCCAGTGCACATAAAAATAAATAAATCTATATAAAAAAAGATTTTTGAAAAAAAAAAAAAAAAAAAAAAGCAAACCAAATACTATGCTCAGGTAAGTGTTCTCTTGGTGTCATTTCCCACTACCATGCATGTCCCATGACCCTGTCCTAAAGGAGACTGATACTCACTGGCATCCACCTGCCACCCTAGCCGCTTTTTTTGTTTGTTTGTTTTAACTTTTTTTGAGACAGAGTTTCTCTGTGTAACATGCCTGGCTGTCCTGTAACTCACTCTATAGAGTAGGCTGGCCTTGAACTCACAGAGATCTGCCTGCCTCTGCCTCCTGAGAGCTGGGATTAAAGGCGAGGGCCACCACCATACCCTATCCCTTCCTGAAGGTACACACCAATGGCAGAGGCAGCAGCTCTGTATGAGCCAGGGAAACTGTGTCATGCTACTTTGCAGGCTCCCACCCCAGCTGTCTGTGCCCCAGCCCAACCTCTACCTCCAGACACTGAGCAGGAATCACTACTGGAGCGATCTTGGGCCTAAAACTAGGAGCAGACTTTGGCCTGCGCCGCCTCTGCCCCAGCTCATCCACTTTCTGGGAGGTGAGGTCTTCATCACAGGGCTTCTTGGCAGGCAAGCAGGAGGTGTCTCCGTCCCCTTCAGAGTGGTAGCTGGAGGCGATACGGACCCTGGCCTTGCGAGGGGGTGAAGCATGCATGGGTTCCCCGGGGTCCACGCTGGGGGGTGGGGCACTCGGAGGGCTGGTGGAAGGTGAGCTGCCCACCAAAGTGGCCTCTGACTCAGAACTGGTCTCCAGCCTGTGTTGGAACTTGATAGAGTCACTTCTCCTGGGGGGCTTTGGGGGTGTCAGAGACCCTACCCTCTTGGAGGGCTGGGGGGAGTGAGCAAAGCCCAGGGCCTGGAAGCAGGTAGTCTATTTTGGGGGGTGTCTGTGGGCGCTTGAAAGTATTTGGGTCAAAGATGGACTTCCTTTGCTTGGGTTTCTTGTATACGGAGAGCTTCTCAGGCCCTGTTGCGGAGCCAAGCATAGCCTTGGGCCAGGTCCCGCCACTGTTAGAGCCCTCAGGGTCTATCTTGTCCAAGGGAGCCTCTACTGCCCCACAGGGGCCCGCTTCAGTCTTGAAAGACAGCAGTGGCCGCTGGCTCTGCACATCCACCAGCCCGTAGCCACGTTCTGCAGAGTTCAGACTACGCTCAGAGGTGCTAGGACAGGCCTGGGGGGAGGCTGGAGAGGAGACTCCGGGGAACGGCTTGTGCAGGAAAGAGCTGCTGCCTCCAGGGACACCCAGCTCCTTCCTGTCCTCCAGCTGGTCAGCACAGAAGATGTCCGTCTGTGTGGAGTTGTTGTGCTGTAACAGGTTCCGTTTGTTATGTCCCTGGACCTCAGGGCCGTGGGCTCGGCAACTCAGCATCCGATCTGAGTCCTTCATGTTGTCAAAGATGTTCTGGCCACTCCATGAGGAGCTCTGGGGAAACACCTGAGGAGGGATGCAGTGGGGCGAGAGAGAGAGATGAGATGTCATCGCTTACAACTGCCACTGGAACCATGCCCAGAATAGAGCCACAGATCCCTGAGACAGACAGACAGACACAGTGGGCACACATGGACACATGGAGATATCAGTGTCTAACAATGAAGTTTTCTCATGAACTCATAAAAGCGATACGATCCTGTTGGCTTTGAGCACTATCTGCGGCCACCTGTATACTGTGTAAGACCCATTGGGCATAAAGGTAAATTATTCATGGTAACCCAGGCAACGGGAAACTAACCAGGGCTAAGAGGTAAGACACGCCACAAAGGGACACAGAAAGAACCACGTGTGTGTGAGCAAGCCTACGTGGAAAGGGGCGCCAGCAGCACAGTGTGCTTGGAAGGGCAGACGTCTAGAGACAGGAAAAGGATTGGTGGTTCTTGGAGGCTTGAGAGTGGCAGCGACCAGGCAGGAAAAAGATTTTCAGGGCAATGAAACTCCCAGTACTTTAATGATGGCCACATGTTAGTGCATATGTCAACCTGTGGGTCTCGACCCCTTTGGGGTTGCATATCAGATATTTATCTTACAATCTATAACAGCAAAATTACAGTTATGAAGTAGCAACAAAAGACATTTTATGGCTGGGGATCACCACAGCATGAGGAACTGGATTAAAGGGTTGCAGCATTAGGAAGGGTGAGAGCCACCGGTCCAAACCCACACAGTCTACAACATCAATGGTGATCGCCCCCCTTAAGCTATGCAGCAGCAATGGCTCCTCACTTGTACCCACAAATGCAAAGTGTCAACACCAGGGGGAACCCAGGCTGGACGGCTCACATGAAGGGACCCACAAGAACAATCTGTCAGCCCAGATGGTCTGAAGACCTAAAACAGACCCCCAAAATCTATCAATTTAAGAGTAACTTAGAAAGCATCTCTCAGTGAATGGGACAGACCCATTTTCCTAAACTTCTATTGCTAACCTTTTCAACTATGTAGAAAAGTGGACACAAAAGTATAATGTGTGCCCATACGTCCACTCACTGGACTCAACATTTTGCCAGACAATCTTTATCGGCTTCATCTATGCTGGCACTGAAGGACGCTGGAAAGTTACCTGTATCTCGGCATTTCCTCAGCTAAGAACTTCCGAGCAGGCCACCACATAGGGCCATTCTCTCCACGGCCACTACCACACCTAAGGAAGCTAGCCATCTCTAGGGCCGTCACATTGTCCATTCCAGATTGAAACGTGCCCAGCTGTTCTCAACAGGACTGTTTTTCAAGCTATATCTAATCAGGTTTCCTACACCCTGCATTTGAAAACCAATATATTTCCCCCCAAGGATCCTGGTGCCTTTTAGAAGTGGCTCAGGTCCCTCCCAACAGTGGCAGGAGTGCCCAGTGCCCACCTTCAGGAGGGAGAGGGTCAAGGAGTCTTGAGAGCTGCGCAGCAGAGATTCACATTCATTCAGAGACTTATTGTCCAGTGCAATACCGTTGATCTAGGGCCAAAGAGAGAGCTGGTCAGGCCTACTGATGGGGCAGCCTTAGTGATCCCAGGCTGCCAGGCGAGGGGCTGGGCCCACCTGCCCATCCTGGGACTATTTATATAAGGAGCCAAACTCAGGGGTTAGTGAAGGAAAGCAAGGCCCTCCCTAGCAGCACCTGGAGCCAGATAGATATCTTCTGACGCAAGTGGGATACAGTCCTAAATCACACTAGGTAGGTCCCCAGAACACAGGGGACCCCCAGGAGACATCCTGATGTGTGAAGCCAGTCCACTTCTTCATGGCTAAGTGGCCAGGAAATACATATGCCTCCCAGAAGTGGGTGAAGAATGGAAAGGAGACCATGGCTACGAGAAGCCTTTGTGACATAGAAAGTACCACAGGAAAGGAAGCACTGCCATTGTCCAAAAGAATCAACACTCTCTCCTGGAATCTGTCCTCATCCCTCACAGACATGGTCAAGCTTTCTCAAAAAACAAAACAAAACAAAAAAACAAAAACAAACAAACAAACAAACAAACCTGTGAAGGAGCGAATGCCTACAATGTGCCACATCCAGGCCACAGAAACACTTGCTAATGCAAAGAACTAATTAGTGGGACACAGAACACTCGGAGGCTCTCAGAGGATGCTGTTGAGTGAATAAAGCCTTGATGGCGTCACACACTATATGATGGCAATCGTAGTACAACAGAACTGCCAGGTCAGGAGGCAGTGGGCGTAGCAGGGGGTAACTACAAAGAGAGAGCAGAAGGGAGCCTGTAGGGTGGATAAACACTTCCACACACGTCTGGAGTGTCTACACAAAACTACCTGTGATAACCCACCCGGAACTATACATACACAGCACACCAGTGTCAGCACGCTGGCCTTAACACAGGAGATACAGCGTGGTGGCGCACAAGCCCTCCCTGTACTGTTGTTACAACTCCATTAGACTCTGTAATTCTTTCAAAGTCAAGAGTTTGAAGGGGGTCGTTGGGGAGAGCACCCACTTGAAGTGCTTGCCATGCACCCTTGAGTTTGATGCCCAGAACTCACGTAAAAAGCTTGATATGGTGACACGTACCGGTGATACAGGTGCTAGGGAAATAGATACAGGTAGTCTCTGGGATTTACTGGCCAACCACCAGAGCCTACTTGGAAAATCCAGGGCAACAAGAGACCTTGTCTCAAAAAACAAGGTGAATGGAGATTAAAGGGGAGGACTCGGAGAGGGAGAGAAGAGAGCGTGAGACATGAGTTTGACTAGAGGTACCTTGTATGGGTGGACAGTACTTTTCCCACAGGAGACGGGGGTTATCAAATTCAAATCTCAGTGCCAAGTATGAGCTACCATCCCAGGAACATCTCCCTGGGAGCTCTTGATCAGGGAGGCCCAGGAGGCCCCCAAATAACATAGACTATTACCACGGCTTTTGGTTGCTCACAACTAGATGGTTAAGACTCTATTGCTGAAGACACAACACACTTCTGTTGTAGGGCATAGAGAAATCAGGATGACACTCACTGGGAAACCTCCTTCTGCTGACTGCCACGGTGCTAGAAGGTACTACACAGGCTGCTAGAGGAGAGACGCCATCAATAGTATTGCCCACCCTGGATGCTACAGCATCGACCTGGCAGGCAAAATGTGATGAGGGGTGTAATAGTGGCACGCAGGTTACGGGAATAAGCAAATGCTTTCTGACTGAATTTGAGGTCTGATCCAGAGAAGGGAACACGTATCTGATATTATAAGCCTGGTCAAGGACCATGGCTTTGGAGGCCTATTGGTCTGATGAGTGGTGATGCTGTCACATTACCTTTTAAATCCCCATGTTTACATGTATGGTTCTGTGCTGCTTTCAACCTTAGTCAGAGAAGCCTCTCTCTGCAGTGGACATTGGTTAATGTACTGTCTCCTAACTGACCACAGTGCAGAGAATACGTGACTGCTGAGTGCTCAACCTTAAACCGAACACCTGTCTCATCTACCCAAGTCTCAGAGAACATAGAAAAGAGGGGACATAGAATTTTAGGGGGAACAGTGCGTGTGTGGGGAAACTGCTGTGAAGTGCTGTCATCTGCACATGACATGGCAATTGCAGGTAGGAGTTGTCAGGGAGAGCCAGAGGGGACCGAGACACATTGTATACATGTGTGAAATTGTCAAAGAATACATAAAAGATATGTTATAAAGTCTCACGCAATACACAGGCATATCAAAATGCTCAACTGTGCCAAGACAGCGCTATATTATGACATCACAGCTGTCACAGTGTGTGACATCACAATGTTCCACTGTGCCATCCTAATACGTGGTGCCCCTCACATTGATGTCTTTAAATGATTTACCTTTCTGCGGTGTCTCTAATGGCTCATAGAGTTGTCACAGCTCTACTGTCCCATCACAGTGTTCCATGATGCTGTCACAGCACATGACATTGCAGCTCTGCTGTGGTATCAGAATGCCCCACCCTGATGCCACAAAGCTCTATTGTATTCTCAGCTCCACTACGCCACCACAATGCTATAACACTGCTAAGCTGTGCTACCACACAGTACACAATGGGGCGTTGTCGTATGCCACAATGCTCAATTTTGCCAAGACATGACACATATCTATGACATCACAATGTTCCACTGTGACATCATAGTGTTACACTGTGCTTCACAATGCCACATACGATATCACAATTCAAAAAAAAAAAAAAAAAGAATTCAAGATAAAAACAATTCAAAAAGGAGTAAAAGAGATTCTTGAGAAGCAACTCTTAAGGGTGACTGCTTGTCTGCACATGTGCTGAACGCATGCATATGCACATCTATACATACATGTGTGCTAGGAATGAACACACACACACACACACACACACACACACACACACACACAAAACCACTCCACACATAACAGCTGAAAACAAAGTATCTATAGGACGTGATCATATGGGGAAAGGCAACTGATGTCTTTTCCTTGTATGATGTCTCCATTTTTAAGACATTTCCATGTGCCCATGCTGTTTTTAAGCACTGTCTCTCCTCAGATCTGAACAACACTGGCAAGGATGTGCACTGAGGAGCTGTCTGCATCAAGCACTGGTGAGGCTGACAGAGTCATGCCTCTTATGGAGCACAAAAGCACAGCAGCATAGGTGCTCACCCAATGCCTGTGCACTCTGACTCGGGGGGCCCACGCAGGGGTTTACTCCACGGCATTCTCTGGAGGCCCCATGAGGGGGCTACAGGCAGCCATTGAGCCCTGCTTGTAAATGCGAAGATGCCCACACTAGATTGGCTGTCCGAGCTGACGTCCCTGAGGAACCACACGGAGGCTGAAGACGTGCTTGGTGTAGACATCTTGTCTAGCACGCATGACGCTCCGAGCCTGGCTTCCATCCCCAACACCATTGGCTGATTAATTAATTATATTAATCTAGAAGGCATATCCAAAGTCATTAATCTCTCTAGAGCATACAGCCAAAAAGAAAATGCACGGTGAACAAATGAGCATGTTATAGTTCCAAATAAGCTAGAAAACAAAACAAAACTGGAGGTGGACGTGCTTGACACCTTTCTGGAATAATCACAGTGAAGTGTTAGCCACCCTTTTCTGTCAGAATGAGAATCCACAGACGGGCCCAGGACCAGATGACGGGCTGTCACTGCTACCTTTTGTACAGCTGGAGGTTTACATGTGTGCCATGTGTACACACATGTGTCCATGTGGTAGCATGTGCTTTCCACCTCAGTGGGTTGGGCCGAAGACTGACGTACACGAGTCCTGCTACTCAGCAAATGCCTGCATTTCTCATTTAGTGCAGAGACTGAGGGCCCCAGAAGCAGCTAGCTGTGCTGTAGGTGTGCTCACTGCAGGCCCTCGTACAGCAACAGGTGATGACAACAACTCATAGGTCCACGGGAAGGAGACAGCTCTAAGTACGCGTGACCAAGCGCCCAACCTCGCAAGGCGGGTAGGTACCCACTCATGAAGACTGAGTTAGAGAGCCACCCGTGATGCAGAATGCAAACTGCAGACCTCCCTGTTGTGTTTAAATGCAAACGCTAGCACCCTATCCATACACATAGAGATATACGTGAGCACTCGAGGTCTGGGCTGGAGGCGCCTTCCATGTTGGGGCAGATCTCTAAGAGTGGACTCAAGAGAGAAGGGAACTACTACTTTTGTGCTCTGTGTGTGTGTGTGTGTGTGTGTGTGTGTGTGTTTAAATCACTTGAGCATTTTACAGCAAACAGGGTTTATGTTGATAACTAAAAAACAAAAAGCTAGGCATACTATTCAGTAAAAGGAACATATATTTAAACCAGACACAATCACTCTGAGGCAGGAGGATTGCTTTATCTTCTCTCAAAACACACATACATTTTGAAAAAAAAAAAAAAAAAAAACCAAATCACACAGATACTAATCCTCGGGAAACTATTATAGGCATCCAGATGTGAGGATGCTTAAGAGATGCCTAAGTGCTGTCAGTGTGCAGCAGAGATGCTTCTTGCCTCCTGGATGGACTGCTCTGCTCTAAGTGCTGTCAGTGTGCAGCAGAGATGCTTCTTGTCTCCTGGATGGACTGCTCTGCTCTAAGTGCTGTCAGTGTGCAGCAGAGATGCTTCTTGTCTCCCCGACAGGCTGTTCTGCTCTTCATTATTCTCAGCACTTTCCTTAGGAAAATTCTTTTTTTTTAATTAATTAACTTAATTTTTAATGTTCATAGAGTGCAATACCCATGACCTCTTGTTCAAGGCTCACTGCCTGCGTGCGGCCGACAGCTTGCTTTGTCCTGCAGACTCACCGCAACAATCCTGTCTCCCACGGCGAGGGACCCCTCTTTGGCGGCCGGGCTTCCTGGTACCACAGCAGCAGCATACACTCCATTCTCCAAACTGATGCCACTGTCTGCAAGCCACAGGAGGACACTGGGTGACCTGGCCTGACTGCCCCATCCCAACCCTGTCGACTACATTTACCAGAGGGACTGAGCCCCACTCTGTGACACCCCCACCTGTCTGGAGGACCTCCCACTAGGAGAGCACCTGAGCTGCATTAAGACAGCAGCACCATGCAGCCCTGGGGACCCAGTCCCTCTCCAGCAGACAGGGTGCCCACCATGTCCCCTACCTTTCTGTCCACTGAGGTCAATGTGCAGCGGTGTGACGACCTTCCCGCCCAGGGACTTCCTCCGCCTCACGACCATGTTGATGGCCCCCTCTCCATTGAGCAGTGCCTTGATGGCCTGTGTCTTGTCCTTGTTGATGAGGTCCACATCGTTGATTCTCAGCAGCCAGTCGTTGACCCTGAGGAGGGACAAGGCCAGGCAGAGGCCCACTCAGAACCTGGGACCTGTGGCTGCCCCTCACTGTCATGCCCATTTCCAGGGTCAAATGTCAGCAAGCAGGTTCCCTGCAGGCACATCACACTCGTGACGGCTTCAGTCTCCAGAGCATAGGGTTATGAAACTCACAGACGCTGGCATTAGATGGCTTGGCTTCAAATCCTAACTCTGCTACTTACTAGCTGAGGAACCAGCTCTGCATTTCAGTGTCCTCAACTGTAAGGCGGGGCAGTGTTTGTACTTGCCTCAAATGATCAAGACACAGGGTGTATGCGGGTACCTGGCAAGTCGCGAGGACTGTATCACTCCAACCTCTTACCATCTCACTTTCCTCACACCCCTGACCCCTGTGCTCCCCAGAGAAGCCAAACACAGCTCCTGGTACAAGGGAGCCAAGAGGCGGTTTCCTTTAAGGCCATCCCAGGTGAGCTTGGGGCAGTTGGGGCTTTAGACGGTTCTGTAAGTCCTTAGATGCTGTGACACGTTCGCTTTGCCGTCATCTGTCTTCTCTGTGGTGGGCCACATTGGGTGGGAGGGCCCCCTTCCCCTCTAGGCCCTGGACTTCTGCAGCTCTTACCTTAAACGACCATCAGCGATGCTTCCTTTGTCCACTTTAGTAACAAATATGCCACAGTCCCCCGGGAAACAAGGCTCATTCACACCTTCTGCCATGTCAAACCCAAGTGCTTTCAAATCAATATCCTCCTGTCAAAACAGCACCAGCAGATCTTTACCAAGCCGGGAGGGGAAACTCCCTAAAACCACAAGCGAGGCACTCAGCCCTTGGGACGGACATGTATGAACAGCTCTCCTGCCCCTTCTAGCCACTGCTGACATCCCTGTCAGTGTTGTCCCTACTCTTTTTTTTTTTTTTTTTAAAGATTTATTTATTTATTATGTATATAGTGTTCTGCCTGCATGTGTGCCTGCATGCCAGAAGAGGGCACCAGATCTCATTATAGATGGTTATAAGCCACCAAGTGGTTGCTGGGAAATGAACTCAGGACCTCTGGAAGAGCAGAAGGTGCTCTTAACCTCTGAGCCATCTCTCCAGCCCTCTGCCTTCCATGGGATTTGTCAGCACCACCATGAGACACAGGCGTGGTATAGTCCAGCTTGGATGGTGTGCTGGCTAGTTTTCTGTCTACTTGACATAGAACAGAGTCATTTAAGAGATAGAAACCTCAATTAGGAAATGCCTTCCTAAGATCAGACCACAGGCAAGCCTATAGAGCATTTTTTAAATTAGTGATTGATGGAAGAGGGCTGAGCCCATTTTGGATGTGGTCCTGCGTTCTATAAGAAAGCAGGCTGAGCAAGCTATATCTAACAAGACAACAAATGAACAGCACCCTCCATGGCCTCTGTATCAGCTCCTGCCTCCAGGTTCCTGCCCTGTCTGAGTTCCTGTCCTGACTTCCTCAATGATGAACAAAGATGTGGACGCATAAGCCAAATAAATCTCCTCTTCCCCAAGTTGCCTTGGTCATGATGCGTCATCTCAGCAATAGCAGCCCCAACTAGGACAGATGGCTAGGGGCGAAAGATACATTCTACCCTGGGGGAGGCAGCCATGAAACAAGAGCTAACACGATCATCCTCTGCTCTCCCAGAGTCCGTCCTCGCACCCAAGAGAGTGGACAAGCACAGTCACCCAAGGCAGCTCACCGTCTCTCTTTCAAACTCCACAACTTCCGTTTCCCACTCCATGGAATCCGTGTCGATGGCGGAGTCGTGGGAACTGTGGGCCATCAGCTGCCGGAAGCGAGCCTCCTTCTCCAGATGGCATTCCATCTGCTCCCTGTGAACACAGAGAGCTGTGGCCCTCTCGCTGGCTCACAGCTCCAAGCCTAAGGCAGTCACTCCTGAAAGCAACGCGGGCTCTTCCCCCTGGTACTCAAGCTTCCGGATAAGCTAAGATAAAGCTTTCTTCAACTACCAGTGGGTTTCCATAGTAGTGTTTTCTAAACATAGACATTTGCCTCAAATTTACCTAGAGGTTTAAAGCAATTTAGGTCAATTTAAGCAAGAGGCTTAGAGGTGTAGCATGGTGCTATAGTTCTTAGTTAGCATGTACAAGGCTCAGCAGCAGAGCTATGATGATTTGCCTGTTTTGTTTTGTTTTGTTTTGTCTTTTTCAAGACAGGGGTTCACTGTGGAGCCCTGGCTGTCCGGGAACTTTCTCTCTAGACCAGGCTGACCTCAAACTCAGAGATCTGCCTGCCTCTGCCTCCCAAGTGCTGGGACTAAAGCTACCTCACACACCTGGCTGATTAGTCTTTCTTAAAAACAAATTATGGCCCCCTATCCAGATCTACCCAATGGACAGTACATTCTCCACAGTTATGTGAAGAGCAGGGACTGACTCTGACATGAACTCTGGTGCCCCATATTTGACCACCTCTCCTTGGTGGGGAGGCCTGGTAGCACTCAAAGGAAGGGGAAATAGGCTACCTGGATGAGACCTGATGGGCTGTGATCATATGGTGGGGGAGGAGGTCCCCTTCTGTCACAGGTCTAGGGGAGGGGAATAGGGTGAAAGAGGGAGGGAGGGGGAAATGGGAAGATACAAATGAAGGGACAACAATTGGGATGCAATCTGAATAAATTATTTAAATAAATAAATAAAATATGGGTGAGGAGACAGGTACAGGTGTTCACAGCATCCAAAAGCATTGGATCGCCTTGGAATTGGAGTTGGAGGGGATTGTGAACTGCCTGACCTAAGTGCTGGGAGCCAAATCTGGTACCCACCCTATAGGAACAGTGCATTCTCCTAACAGCTGAGCCATTTCTCCAGCCACAGTGTTAGTCTGGATTGTCAACTTGATTCAACTGAGAAACGCCTTGACTAGTAACAACTGTGGGTGTGTCTGTGAGGGTGTCTCTAGAGTCAATAAGATAATTAGAGCTCTTAATCTACAGATCAAACCTTTCTTTGATTTCTAATATGATAGCATTATTGGGAGGTTGTGAAAAGTAGGAAGTGGGGACTCTAGAGGAAGTTGGCCACTGGGAGCGCATCCTTAGGGTCAAACCATGCTACGTCCCAGCTCCTTCTTGAAGTCCGTTTTCTTTATGTTTCACAGACCCACTGAGTGAACAGCTTTCCTCCACCACATGCCCTCACACAGCATTATGTTCTTCCCCAAAACATGGGGTTAGCCAAAACAAATCTATCCTTCATCGGGTTGTTTATGGAAGCAGGTGTTACCTAAAATTCAGGAGGAAGAGATTTAGGCTGGCTGACGCCATCTTGGAAAGGAAATACAAAGAGAGGCATGGCGACACAGCTGTGTGGACAGACATGCATGCTGTGCAAGCCTGATGGCCCAAGTTCCATGCCTGGAGCCCACACTGAACGGCTGGGTAAGGTGGCATGCACCGACATCCAGGCACTCCTACAGCGAGTTGGAAGACAGAGTCATGAAAATCACCCTGAAGCTTGCAACCCAGCCACCCTTGAGTAGACAGCATATAGAAACAAGAGGGGTCTGTCTCAACAAGATGGAAGATGAAAGAGAATTGACTCCCAAAAGTTGTTCTGGGAGACGTGTGCACACACACACACACACAAATAAAAATAAAGTTTTAAGAAGAATTATGGGAAAAGAGTCACTTAATTTAAAACTCCCTCAAGCAGCTGCAATGGAGCCTACTTGATGACACACAGATCAAAGCTATAGACTAAGGGCCCTAGAAATATCACCAAATGACACAAAGGTACAAAAGGACAGTCCTCTAGCCATGACTTGAGCAGGTCAACACCCATAGTTCACCACGGGAACAGGTGGGGCTGGAGAGATGGCTCAGTGGTTAAGAGCACTGACTGCTCTTTCAGAGGAGCCGAATTCAATTCCCAGCACCACACGGTGACTGACAACCATCTGTAACTCCAGTTCCTGGGAACAAGACACCCTCTTCTGACCTCTGCTGGCACTTGAACTCATGGAAATACACACGTACACATAAATAAATAATAAAAGAAATCTTAAACAAAAAATTCCTCTCAACTAAACCACATACCTTAAAAAAAGAGTTAACTCTAAATGTATCATACATTTAAACATAAAACAGAGAACCATAAAACATTTTAGAAAGAAGCCATGTACAGTGGCATGTGCTAGTAACTCCAGCAGTGAGGAGGCTGAGAGAGGAGCGTGGTGAGTGCAAGGGTGGCCTAGCTATATGGTAAGACCCTACTTCCCAGAAACCAAAAGCTCAGTGGTAAAATGCTTGGCTGGCATCTTAAGGCTCTGGTTCAAATCGCAGGTCTAGGGAACAAATCACCTTGATGCTACAGGTTACATGAGAGGCTTTTCAGATACAATACATAACAGATTTTTTTTTTTTTAACTACTTGGACTTTATCCAAATTTTAAAAAATTTCAGTAAAGAAAATGGGGGAAAAGACCAAGAAACCTCATCACAGAGAGGTGACTGACCTGAGGTAATCTACTATCTAGTATCTGGGCCCGGGCTGCCTTTGAGTTCGTCCATGTTGCCGACTGACATATAAGTGACCTCCGCTGGCCCCCGTGAGGCCAGGCTGCCAGCTCTGTACCTTTGCCCTAGCTGCTGTCAGCTACCGGATGCTTACCTCTCCTCCTACACCACCCCCTTCTGGGCCTCCACCATGGCGACACTGATGCTCATGACGTTCCGCTGTCACCACAGGGGACGCCTATGCGTCCCCAGGGCACCAGCAGGGACATCCTTACCAGAAGCCATCAGTGAGAGGAAGTAGCAGAGAGGAGTTGCAAATGCAAGCGCGACATGTAAACAAACAGACCCGCGTGTTCTAGCTCAAGCAAAGCAGAAAACCTCCTTCCAAGCCACACTTGGAGCTTCTAGGTTTCCCTAAAATGGATCTTTCTTTCTTTTCTATTTCAGTGCTGGATGAAATGAGAGCCTTGCACACGCCATGCTCTACCAATAAACTACATTCCTGCCTGGTGGGACTTCATGCCTGAGTCTATCCCTTGTTCCGGGTAGGGCTGCGTTGCCTCTGAAGCCCTGAACTATTCCTTAGGGTGCCCAGCTCCCTCTGGTGCCGGTTATTAAATAAACGAAGCTATTGATCTTGGTGGATATCACTGAATGGGAGGAAGGGAAGCTGTCATTCCCTTCTGAAAGGATTCGCTCGCTGTGTGAAGTTTGGATGTCTTCTATCCTTGCGCCCGTGAGCTTCCCACTGTCCTCTCATCATACTAAAAATAGCACAGGATGTGCGCAGCTGCTGCCTCCCAGGGAGAGTCTGAATCTAGACTCTAAGAGTTATTGGGCTCTGCTGATTGCAACTGTAAACTCTGAATTTTACACTTTCCATGCATGGCCAAGGGCCACCAAGTGTCTAAATGGCCCTCCTGGAGGGTGCTGCAAACGAAAGCACGCTGCCTAGTCATCCACACAGCCTTCCAAATGGGTGTCTACAGAACACAGGTAGAAGAGACTAGAAAGCCATGGTTTCAATTCCCTGGAAAACCGTCTGCTGATACATCACTTGCTCAGGTGTGTGCCTCTCTTTCTCTTCCTAGGCACACCACATACAGCAGTGTGGGCTGCTCAGTTAGTTCCTCTCAGGGGCCAAAGCAGACACTCAATACACTTCTGGTTGCGTGGATAAAGGAAGGGACAAGGAAATGAACGAGCTGTACATGTCCTGTCTCCACGAGTTTATCCACGGCTGCTGCCATCTTCTGTGGACTGCCAACATTCCAACCCATTCTGTGGCCTAGCACAGTGGGGCAGAGTGAAGGGTCACAGTGACAAGTCCCCGCTCAGTGCACTCAAGGATGTGTCACCCAAAAGGGACAGGGGACAAGCAAAGGCCCACCCCAGGCAGACAACGCCCAAGCCTACTTGAGTTCCTTAAGTTCACGGCTGACGTCATTCTTCTGCTTCCGAGTGTCATCCAGGCTACGAAGGGCTTCAGCCAGCTCGCTCACGGCCCGGTCCCGCTCTCGCCTCAGGTTGTCACACAGGGTCCTGCAGAGGAAGGAGAGGCCAAGGTTACTGTGAATGGTAAGAACGGAGGAGAGGCTTGTGCTCCGCACCACACTACCTGTCGGCAACAATTTCCACTAAACAAAACAAACACAAAAGGAGTGCATGAACCCACCCCGACCAGCCCACCGTGTAACCAAAGACACCAGTCAGATTGCAGCACTCGGTGGGCTTGGTGCTCCAACACCCATAAGTTCCTTAACTGACCATCCACAGGGCTTTCTATCTGTGCTTTCTATCTATGTCACCATAGGCTGACAGGCACTTAGCCAGGACTCAGCGTCGTCTCTATGGCTCTGGTTAAGTGCAAGGCAGAAGCCTAATGGGGCTGGGGCGGGGGTGGAGGTCGGGATAGGCTGGGGGGGGTGGTGGATGATTTTAAAAAACATTTCATTCACGTAGACAGGACACACAAGTCTATATACAGCAGGAGGGCCTGTACTTGCTGGACTTGGCCATCTCGCTACGGCTGGTCCCCGTGCCTCCGTAGCCCAGAACCTTTAGCGCCCTGACCACAGTCTAGCTGAGGATCCCACAGTCTAGCTGAGGATCCCACTCTGGAGGGACATGAAGAGTGAGTCAGAGCAAGAGCAGGAAGAGCCCCGAAGACCTCAGTGCTCCTCCCACACCAAACACCAAATACCCAGCATCTATCCTCACGTCCTGACCCTCCCTGCCAGGGCACAGGTCTGTCCTTTTCATAGCTTCAGGGGGTGTTCTAGAATCCCTCAGAGACCAACTTACTCTGCTGCTTCCTCCATCCCCGGTTCTGCCCCAGCCCAGGACTTTACCCACACTCCTTTGCTTCCATTTAAGACTCTCAGAACTGGAACTCAAGGACTCTGTCACCAACTCTTCATGATTCTCTAGACCGACCCAACCACACCCAAATCCGTCCTCAGAGAACAACATGCGCCCCTTCACCTGCGATGCCAGTGCTTCCTTCCCTGCTGAGGAAACTGCACTTAAGAGTCACATTCTAGCTCGAACAGTACTGGGCCCAGGAGATTTCCCTCCACCCTGAGTGGCCTGCATGTCTCATGATGTCCTATCCTCCCTCTGCCCAGAGCCCCTCCCAGGCACACACACTCAGAAGCCTCCTCTAAGCTCTTGCTCCTCAGGAACCTAGGATGTCGGCACAGTAGATGTCCAGCCACACACAGAGGAAAAACGAACACACTTCACACAAGTTGCTTCTGCCCGGCCCTTGAAGACAAACAAGGCTTTGACAGGATGTAGCGCACTCTCAAGATGTCTGGAGGTGAAGCAGGAAGGAAACTCAATAGAAAACTCTGAAGCCGAGAGGTGCACCAAGAATCAGCTAAAGGGCGGCGTGGGGAGCCTCAGTCCTGCCTTCTTATCTGGACACACAGGCCGCAGCTGACCCTGCCAACAGCCCTCAGTGCACAAGGGAAACACTGGACCGCACCTACCCAAGGGCACCCTTACCGGATGCTGTCACGCTCTGCCACGATCTTGTCCCGTTCCTGAAAGGCCCAGTCCCGCCGGCACTTGGCCACGTCTGCTTCCTGGAGTGCTTCCTTCAGCTCCTGGCACAAAGCCTTGCACTGCTTTCGGAGGATTTCCACCTCCTTGTTGGCTCTCCCGGCATCCATGGTCACTGTGTCTTTGATCTAAGGGCAAGAGGTAGGTGAAAGGGGTTACCCAGACTTCCAAACTGGAGACCTCACCAGGTCAGATGTGGGGCTGAGGCTCAGGCGCTTACATCTGAGGCACACTAGCATTTGTAGGGCTCTTCCCCTTTGCTCGGGATGCTGGCCTCACTGAGCACAGGAGGTGCATGAGCACCAAGAACCAATGCTGGAGAGTGGGGTGGCTCTCGTCCACGCCTGTCTCCCTTTGATTCCCACTGAGCTCCTCAAAATTACTAGCCGCTGAAATGAGTTACCCTAAAACCCTGCTCCTCAGACACTTCAGTGAGCTAGGGGCACGGAGACTAAGAAATAGTAGAACCAGGGAGCCAAGGCAGTCCAAGTGACTGACCTCTGCCAAACCCCTTGGTGGAATCTGGCGGTCCTACCCTTGCTAAGAGACCACTCTCACCAGTACTTTCTCTTCACCCTCTGCTGCCCTCAACACCAGTTCTCAGAACTCAGCCTGGGGACTCACACTGCCGTCCTTACTGGTCCTGAGGCCACAGGTGCTTCTGAAGGCTGGGCTCGCAGAGATACGGGCTATTTGAGAAGCTCCTCACCTGACGAGGGACCATCACGAAGGACCCAGGGGCTGCACCCCAGGCGGCAGCAGGTGCACTGCCTAACCAAGTGCCCCGGCAATGGGTGTACGATGTGTGTGACAGAGACTATGGCTCCCAGAACAGTGTTGTTTCTATTTAGACACCTTCCCCTAAAGCATCATCGGCTGCACAGCTGAGCTCATGTGGACACAGCTGCACCCAGAGGCGGTGGGAAGGCACTGCCATCCAGGGACCTTACACAGCCCTTCTATGGCACTGTACTCCACTCAGGGGAGTAAGCAAAGACCTGGGAGAGCTCTGTGAAGACACTCTGTGACCAGGGAACCAGATGACCTACCCAGCTGACCCTGGACAGGTGACCAAACAATGTGGCCATCATTCCTTAGGGCCCCACCACACCTAAGAACCGTGGGCCTGGCTTCCTTTCAGCTAGTGCCAAGTGGAGGCATGAACCTAGAACAATGTGCAGGGAAACTGAGGATGTCAACTCTTGGGGGTGGAGCCCGCAGGTTGGGGTGGAACCTGGGGGTAGGGGTGGGGGTTCTCCCCTGCTGCTTGATGACTCAGAACAATGCCTGGAGAAGATTCCTGCCTCAGCTGACAAGTCACCTGTCACCCAGCCAACACCCCTTGCATAGGCCTGGAGGATTCCAGACTAAAGGGCATGCCTGACTGCCTGAGTGCTGCGCACCACAGACTGCAAGCCGCAGCTCAGACGTTAGGCCTCCACGTTAATGCTGCTCAGTGCTGGAGGCCAGCACCGGGGGGGTACTGAGTGCCCTTCACACTTGTCCGTGTACATGACCACAGCCCACACAGGTAACTTCTGAAGTCTGAAAATCCCACAGAGCAGGGGTTCATGGTCTTATCACAAGCTCACCTTGTAGGCGGTCAACAGACCATGACCTTTCTAGTCTGGTGACCAATTTGGTCATTTGCCAAAGTTGTTTTTTTTTTTTTTTTTGTCTTGTCACTGTGATTTTTCTAACTTGATATTCACACCCCACCCCCACCTGTTTGCAGTAAGTACACATCCAGACACTAGAACACAAAAAGGGAAAGATGGAATATCTAGGACATTTACCAAACCCTAGTGCATTAAACTGACTTATTAAAAGTTCCTTTCCAGGTGGGCATGGTAGTATATGCCTGCAATTCCAGCACTTGCACTCAGGGAGCAGAGGCAGGCAGATCTCTGTGAGTTCAGTTCCAGGCTAACCAAGGCTACAAAGTGAGACCCTATATGAGAGGAAGGAAGGAAGGAAGGAAGGAAGGAAGGAAGGAAGGAAGGAAGAATGGATGGTTTCTTTATATAATTTTCTTTTCTAAAATTTTATCAAAGTTGGACGAGGAGGGTAGCTCAGCGGTAGAGCAGGTGATACTTCAAGCAAGGGCCTGTCCCCAACACACACACACACACACACACACACACACACACACACACACACACCACAAATAAAAACAAAGTGTTGTTGCATGACATGACTCTCTTGGCACTGGCCTTCACCTCAACGGCCTGGGGAGCATCAGTTCCTCCATATGGAGCTGTCACTCTTGGCCCATTTTACCTACGCACATAGCTGCCCGGGGCATGCGCCCATCCTGAGGGGCGATGATGGAAAAAGACCCCTATCATTCCAACTCTGTGAAGACGCGGCTGCTGTGTTTTCTGTTTGTGTCATTCTACAAGGACAAATGTGACTATGGTATCCAGTTTGCAGACAAGGGCACAGAGGCAGGAAGGAGAGACATGAGAGGGTATGTGACCGAGGAAGGCACAGACTCCAGTAAAGGGCCTTGCTTCCTTCCTTTCTCCATAGCCCACACCTGAGCATAAGAGCCACTGCAGGTAGAAAGGCCACCGGCGGTGTGATGGCTAATCCTGGTTGTCAGCACACATGGCAAGAGGGAAACGCAAGTGAAGTCAAACTGGCCTGCAGGCGTGTCTATGGGACATTTTCTTTTTAATCTATTTTTTAGACTGACTCTTATTTTTGTGTGTGTATGAGCATTTGGAGACTATACACACATGGGCACTGCAGGTAGGTCTTGTGCCCACAGAACCAGGAGAGGGCACTAGATCCCCTACAATTGGGGTTACAGATGCTTGTGACCTGTCGTGTGGGTTTCGGGTACTCTGGAAGAGCAGCCAGTGCTCTTAACTGCTAAGCCACTTTCCCAACCCCTGTGGGCATTTTCTTGATAGCTAAGGTCCAGCTCAACATGAGATACCACCTAGGCCGGTGGGCCTGGGCTACCTAAGGAAATAGGTAACACTGTGAGGAACAAGCAAGTAAGCAGCATCTTCCGGGGGTTTGCCTCCTGCCTGCTGAGCTCTTGCTCCCACTTCCCTCAGTGAGGGACTAAAACCGATGAAACAAACCCTTTCCTCACCAAGTTGTTTGGGGTTGCGGTATTCATCAAAGTAACTGAAAGCTAACTAGACAAGCAGCCTGGCCCACACCCCCACACCACCCACGACGCCTCATGTCTGGCACGCAGTGATCTCTGCAGAGTGCCCATGCCTGCCTTCCTGACCTTACTTTCCACCTCTCACACCCTGCTTTGCATAAGTGCATCCTAACAGACCTAAACAGAAAATCATAAAGGTGTTGAGTCAGGAACAGCCTTGATGGCATGGCAGGATAACCTAGTGTCCCCAAGTCTAGAACTCTGGTCAGAACCACAGCATGACTGAAGGGCGGAAGGCCATCTCTACACCAGTCTCCGTCCCAGCAGCCCACACCTCAGTAGTGAGGTAGGGCTGCCCAGGCAGGAAAGCACACAGGAGTTAAGCTGAGAGGCCCAGTCCTGCTGCTACTGTGTACTCAGCCCCCAACTCTCAAGGGACCATCCCAGGGAACAAGGCTTTAAGACAAGACCTAACGCTCAAGTCAGCAGAAAGTTGTGCATACAAGAACTTGCAGTGCCCTGAGAAAAAGACCCAAAACTCCTCTGAGAACACAGATGGCTGGTAGACAGAGGGCCCTGAGGGAGGAGGCCAAAAGCTCTATGCAGCTAAGACTTTGGTCTTGGGACCTTGTTCACAGAGGCGGTCTGAGACAATTCAAGATGATCTCTGATTAGTCCTATGTGTGCTCCACTTTACAAAATCAACAGCAGATTTCTCCTATAATCAAACTACGTTGTTTTGAAACAAAAGGGAACAAACAAAGCAATGTCAGTGTCACAGCACAGGAGAGACAAAATCGCCTCCTGATGGCTTCCTATCCAATCATCTCATTTCAGAGACAGACATAGTACAGCCTTGCAACCTGGGCACCTGAACGAAGCCGTGAGGCTAGCTCGGTCCTCCTGCCCAGGAGGCGCCTTGCACC
The DNA here is from genome assembly GCF_903995435.1 of Acomys russatus. Taxonomy (NCBI): domain Eukaryota; kingdom Metazoa; phylum Chordata; class Mammalia; order Rodentia; family Muridae; genus Acomys; species Acomys russatus. Next base: position 75,196,674 of record NC_067139.1, read on the forward strand.
CATGCAACTCTCTGATGTCTTCCTGTGTCTGGGACAATGGCCAACCATTCTACCCCACTTCTCCTCCGGATCCCAGACTAAACCCAAACACCACGCCTAAGCTCAAGAGAGACCCAAAGGTATCTCGCCATTGATAACCTGTGAAGAGAAACCCCTGCCATCCATACCTTCTCACCCAGGCCTCAAGAACTCTGTGGCCACTGTCTGCACCCCTCCGCCCCAGCCGCGCACCACCACTGATGACTTCCTACCTGCCGCAGGGCCTCCATCTCCTCGCTGGCTGCCTGCTTTTCAGATGTGCTGCTCTTGAGCTTGGACTCGGCCAGCTCCACCTCTGTCTGCAGCTTGTCCAGCTCGGAGATGACCTGGTCGCGCTCGCTCATGATGAGCTTGTATTCGCTGTACACAGCGTCGCGCTCCTCCTTGTATTTCTCTGACTCCTTGGCGGTCTTCACCTGCTTGCTCCTCAGCTCCGTGAGCTCGGACTGCAGCAGCTCCATCTCCCACTGCAGGTCCTTGTTCTGGGCGGTGGCCTTGCTCAGCTCGTGGTGGATTGTCTCAAACCTGGGAGGGAAAACGTTGAGGTGGGAGGGGCGGGGCCCCACCATGTCAGCTATGAGGCCATTACCCCCTGCAGCAGCCCCACTGTGCTAGACAGTCAAGCATGAAGTTTTTGACTGAGGTCATTCTCTGTACCCCCAGAGAGAATGGTCACGGAGTGCTAGTGCCCTGGGCCTGGAATGTTTCTCAGCCTTTAACAAATGCCAGAAGTTGAACTGAGGACGGCATGCTCTCCACTCTACTAGAAAGAAAAGCGCGAGCACCGCGCGCGCGCGCGCGCACACACACACACACACCAAAACAATTACAGAGTCACAGCATAGCAAAGGCAAACATGGCCTCGTGCTGACAAGCTAAGTAACCACCTCACTTTACAGATATAATAGAGCCTTGCAACACGGGCATCTGAACAAGGTCATGAGACAAGCTCAGCCCTCCTGCCCAGGAGGCACCTTGCACACAAGCGACATGCAAGGTGGAGCCTGTCATGCCGCGGCAGCATTTCCTGAGATGTGTCCCTGAGAACACCAGGCCTTCAGGGATTCCAGCACCAAACAACAGCCATGTTCCCTGAATCCTGCAGCAGAGACACCTGTCTCGGTTCAATCTGGCGATTCCTAAATCTACTTATAACCAGAAAATTTTCACAGGTCAATGAACACGGCAGCGAGCCCACACACTGCAGGAAGGCACTGCCTGCAATACTGTCCATGGTGGGAATCACACATCTGAAAACAATTGTCCTTCATAAAAAAGAAATTTCAAGGGACACACTGCCTAGGATAAATACCTTTCCCATTTGCAAGGAGGGTGGCCACTAGGAAGAAAGGTTTATAGAGAAATACAAGAGTTGGGGTGCACAGGACACAGCCAGATGGGCAGGAGGAAAGGAAATAATTTCAAGGGTAGTGCAGTATCAAGCACAATGTTTTCATTGACTGGAGCAGCACAATGTTCTGAGGTTCAGGTTTTTTTTTTTTTTTTTGTTTTCCTGGAAGCCCTGCAGATGGACTAAAAGCTTATAAAGGTCAGGAGCCCCAGAAAGAACCCATGTTGCCCCAACATACACTGGCCTGCGCCCAGCCTGGGCTCCTACCTCCTCAGAGAGAGAGCACACTGGTGCTGCAACTGGATGGCCGTGTCCCTCTGCTGGGTCAACATCTCGGTCTGCTTTTGCAGGCGCTGGTTCTCCTCCCCCAGCTGCTCCAGGCGGCTCAGGTCAGAGTTGTGCACGGCGACCTTCTCGCTGTACCTCTTGCGCAAGGCATCGTAGTCCTTCTTGATGACCTCCAGCTTGTCCATGGCCGTGCCGTACAGCTTGTTGAGGATCTCTGACGAGCCATTGTGCTTCAGCACCTGGGGACCCCAAAAGACTCACGCTGACCAAGGAGCAAGATGGGCAGAGCAGATTATCTCCCTCAGACGGGGATGGGGGGGGGGGGGAGTGTCATAAGGTCTGGTCTTGCTAGCACTGCACTCACAGGGGACAGAGCCATCTAGATTTGTTCCTTCTCAGATGTCTGTATTACAGAAAATTCCCAAGTACCACGAAGCAAACCATCCTTCACACGGGAAAGGTACAATGAATTCCCGAGTACCACGAAGCAAACCATCCTTCGCACGGGAAAGGTATAATGGCTGGCCTGAGACTTGTGGGTTTGGGAAGACCTATGTTCAACACTGCCTCCTGACTGACTGGCGTCCTGGAACCTGATGGAGCTGTCACCGAGACAAGACCAGCCCATACTGAGTCTGCAACTTTGGTGCCTACTAAGCATAAGCAGAAAGGAACTGTGACCAGCACCAGGGAAAATCTAGACTCTGCCCATCCACTCTGCTCCCCAAAGTGAGAGAGTGCCATATGTGCTGCTACTCTTCCATCCTGGAGAGCGAAGGTATCTATCTGGCGGGACTCCCCTGCTAGAGGACCTGGTTTCCCCTGGGTTTCCCCCACGGTCTTTTTTCTTCCCTGTGTTGAGTTTGCCTTGTGTCCTGTGGCTGAAATTTTAGCCTGTGGGGATGATTATACATTGAGTCCTGTGAGTCCTAGCAAATCAAAGAACCTAGAGATAATATTGGGAACTTTCTAAAATAAGGGCACAAAATTCCAGTGCTGTTCCAGGCACTGGCAGTGCGGGGCAGGACAGAAAGACACTGTGCCCTGTGGTTCTGTAACCCCAATGCCAGCCTTGAGGGACGTGCAGCCACCAACGGAACAAGAACAGTGATCTTCCTAAGTTAACCCTGGCTTTCAAGAAAAAGAAAGCGCAGGGCGCCATGTGCAGGAGATGCTTCTGAGCAGCGCAGAGTAGGAGAGGAAGTTAGTAGGGGAGGCTGCCGCCTTCGGGTGTCTTTCTAAGAAAGTGACTTCTCAGTGAAGACAACAAAGGAAAAAAAAAAATAGCCAAAAAGCAGGGATGCAGCCAAAGGCTGGGCCACAAGCACAAAGGCTACAGCGCAGACTCACAGTGTTATGCACGGGGGCACTAGAAGAGGATGCAGAGCAGGTGCAACTGAGTGCAAAGAAGCCCGAGGCTCCTAGGGAAGGCTGAAATCCTGAGGACACCATGGACTTTGGCAGTCTACCAAGCAAAAGAGAATTCTAGAGCCAAGCATGGCGGTGCATGCCAGCATCCCAGTGCTCAGGCAGGCTAAGTAAGGCTGGAGCAGTCTCTGAGTCCAAGGCCAGACTGAGCTACAGAGCAAATGCCATGCCAGCCATGGCTGTGCAACAAAACTCTGTCTTGAAAGCTATAAACAAACAAAAAACCTAAACCAATCAAACAACCCCCAACAAGAAAAAACAGAGAGGGGATGTGAGCACGAGAATACACCCTACTGTGAGTTACAGGAGCTCAGCTCCCCTGGGTGCTGTTCAAGAAGAGAAAAACAAAAACAAAAAACTAACAAACAAGAGAAGAGGACTAGGATTTCAGGGGTTTGCCTGTTGAACACCTCTCAGAGATCCTCAGCCCCGATGACTCACCATCTCTGTGGGTTTGCTTCCTTATTTCTCAAATGACAGGATGAAACCGGAAAGGCTGGCTCAGCCCCTGCGGCTCCCACAGCCCAGGTACAACCTTGGTCACTGTGTGGGCCCTGAGTTATCAGCACCACCTTTGCGGCCCAGACAGCCTCAACCTTGAACTGTGGAACATTTCCTCCAGAGACAGATGCCACATCTACACAGGAGGAACAACTCACTCAAAAATCAGAATTGAGATGGAGAAATGGCTCTGTGATTAAGAACACTGGCTGCTCCTGCAGAGGACCCAGGTTCAGTTCCCGGCACCCAGACGGTGGCTCATAACCGTCTGTAACTCCAGCTTCAACCCCTTTCCTGACCTCCAGAGGCACTGCACATATATAGTATACATGTACATGTGTACACAAAACATCCATACACATAAAATAAAAATAAACAAATCTTGGAAAAAATCATGGGGCTGGAGACATGGCTCAGTAGCTAAGAGCACTTGTGGCTCTTCTAGAAGATCTGGGTTTGGTTCCCAGCCAGCATCACAGGTGTCCTAATTCCAGCTACAGAGGATATGACACCGTCATGTGGCCTCTGTGGGCACCCACATGCACATCCACATGCATGCACACATACACAGAAATAAAAACTAAATTGTTTTTTAAAAGCAGAATCACAGAGACTGCTGATCTCCAACCGCCCCCCCCCACCGCCCGCAGCTCCCGACCCCCTCTCTCTGAGACCCTAGACTTCAGACACCAGGGCTGCAGGCTGCAAATGAAGGCTGTCGGGAATCAGCCCTGCCCGCCTCCTTTAGTCCTTCGTTTCTCCTCCATTTGTAAAAATGTATGTAGACTGTGTGTGGAACATATTCCAGTCTTCCTGTTTCAACTTACTGAATTCTTGGATTACAGCGTGCGCTATAACCCTGGCTCTCTTTCCTGTTCTTTTCAGAGACTATTCCTTTCAGAAGGAAATCCTAGGACACTGAAATACAAAACAAAGTAGAAAGTAAAAACCTCACTGTATTGTCAAAACATTTTTACACACACACACACACACACACACACACACACACACACACACACACACCAGAGGCCAAGTGTCATTCTGTCACTGAAAAATCTCCTTTAGAGGAGGAGGGGGATGGAGAGGGAAGGAAGGGAGGGGAGAGGGAGAGCAGGAAGAAACTGCAGCTGCAGCTGAGACAGAAGCAACAGCTTCTGGTCCTGGTGGCACAAGGCCTATAATCCCAGCACTTGAGAAACAGAAGCAGGAATATTAGAAGTTCAAGGTCGGGCTGGAGAGATGGCTCAGAGGTTAAAAGCACTCACTGCCTGCTCCTCCAGAGGTCCTGAGTTCAATTCCCAGAAACCACATGGTGGCTCACAACCATCTATAATGTAATCTGATGCCCTCTTCTGGCCTGCGGGTGTACATGCAGGCAGAGCTCTGCATACATAATAAATAAAATTTTAAAAAAGACACTGCTTAAAAGAAGAAGAAGTTCAAGGTCATCCTCAGCTACATGGCCTGTGTCAAAAGAGACCTTATTGCAAAAAAATATAACTCGAGAGATGGTCAATAGGTCACTTGCTGTTCTTGCAGAGAACATGAGTTTGGTTCCCAGAGCAAGCGCGCGCGCGCGCGCACACACACACACACACACACACACACACACACACACACGCGTGAGCAAGAGCATGCTCATGTAGCTCACAACTCCTTAATCTCCAGTCCCAGAGTAGCTGGTGTCCTCTCAGCACCTACACACATGTCAAGTACGCAAACGTGTACAAGCACACATATACATAAATTTTTAAAAAGAATAAATCTCTTCAATGTTAAGACTTTTTTGTTTTGTTTTGGGGGGACAGGGTCTCTCTGTGTAGTCTTGGCTGTTCTGGACTCACTTTGTAGACCAGGCTGGCCTCGAACTCACAGCGATCAGCCTGCCTTTGCCTCCTGAGCGCTGCGCCACCACGCCCGGCTGAGGGGTTCTATCGTCTATCATTTAGCTGAAAGGTAACCCGTGTTGAGGCATGGACAGATCTCTCTTCTTTCTCAGGATTAAGAACATCTCACTGTCGGGACGTTCCACACTTTGTTTCACTGTCAGTGGTCACCTAAGTTTCCATTCACCTCTGAGCTCTTGTGCAAGTCACATGCTTAAGGTACTGCCAGTTCCACTAACTAATAAGTGGTCCTTCACCTAAAAATTTTAAGCTTTATTTTGAATTTATATGTATGAGCACTCTGCCCACATATATGTCAAATGCACTACATGTGTACATAGCCTATGGAGGCTTGAATAGGGTGTCAGGTCCCCCAGAACCGGGGTTACAGACGGCTGTGAGATACCATGGGGGTCCTGGGCGTTGAACCCTGGTCCTCTACAAGAGCAGCCCGTGCTCCTAACCGCTAAGCCATCTCCTCAGCCTCGGCCTTCATTTTAAGCTTCTAATCCTGATTTCCAGCAAGACTGGGCATCTTCGCTGTGCTCACAGACTATCTGCTTTTGTCTTCTGGGAACCCTCATTTCTAACCGTGGGTCTCCTCCTCCTCTCCCTTCATTTCTAACCCAGGACCTCTCGTGTGCTGCGTAAGAGCTCTCTACCCGTGCTGCACCAGCTCTCTGGGAGTTAGTTTTAAATTCCAGCTACCTTCCCTGGGTGTGTTTATCACAATGCTCTTCCTACCACTATGTGGTTTGTGGTGTCTATTATGCCAAAGTTTCGCTCTTTGCTAAGGCAAAATCCATTAAGGATGCCCTTTGTAGTTTGTGCTTCAGTTGCTTTAAAGAAGTCTCTCTTCCTGCCTTGAGGTCATAAAGTTATCCTCTTGTTATGACTTCTGAAAAGTTTTATTTTTCATTTAAACCCTTTAATGCATTTAAATACATTTCTGTTCATGGCTTGAGATGGACAGCGAATAATATTCTCTTCCTCTCCCACAAACCATGGACCAGTGGAGACTGGGCACTAAGGTGCAGAGCCGAGGACAGCTGGTTTGTCCAGGAGCCAGCAATGAGCTCCAGCGGCCATCAGGGACATCTCAGACAGTGTCACCACTGAGGCACGAGAAACCATTCACCCAGGACGGAAGTCACCGCGGGCAATGGAGCATCATTGCCTGCACCTGTGTCTGGAGAGGTCAGGCTTCTGCACTAATCAATACATACCTCAGATACTCCACTTAACACTGACTCCACAGCCAGGTGTGGTGGCGCACACCTTTAATCTCACATTAGAGAGGCAGAGACAGGTGAATCCCTGTGAATTTGAGGCCAGCCTGCTCTACAAAGTGAGTTCCAGGACATCCAGGGTTATACAGCAAAACCCTGCCTCAGAGAAAAGGGAAAGAAAGAAAATAAAGAAAGACAAACAAAATAAAAAGACTGACTTCATACGTCTCACTCTAATCTTCCCCCGTCCCAGGCAGGGAACAAAGGCTTTGCTGCCATAGTCTGAGTTCCCCACAAGAGGGCAGCAGTCAGTTCGCAGGCTTTCCAGCTTTCAGGAAGAAAAGCTCATTTTTCAGGTGTCCCAGCTGGCTGGGCGGCAGCACTACCAGCACCAGCCCACAACGGATTCCTGAGTCTGCACACCTCAGCTCATGCTTTTCCTGAGTGGCAGCTTCCCAAATGCCCTGACTCTGAGGAGCATAGGGCCAGGTCTGCTGGACACTCCAGGCTGCCGAAATATGCTTTCATCCCGGTAAGGCTGGTCAGGCAGAGGGGAATGCTGAAGCCAACCCCAGTGCCCTTCCCGTGCTCAGCACAGCTCTGACAACGAAGTGCCCTGCAGGGCCAACAGAGGCCAGCCAAAAAAGCAGACCTGCCCTGTCTCCACCAGGGCTGCCTCCAGGGTTGCCTGGGTGTAAAGCCCTCATGAAGAGGCCCTGCTTGCTGCAATCCCGGCTCTCCTCCCTGCGCCTCCTGGCCTCTGCCTCACTGCAGCCTCAGGGAGGCATCTGGACCTTCAAAGGGACTCTGGGCTCCAGGCATTTCTCAACTTCTCTCACAAGAGCCTAGACTCAAGCCTGCACTTGATCGTCAACAGCCTCAAAGAAATTAGGGGGAACTGCAGGCATGCGAATTCCCAAGAGCTGCAGAAGATGCTATCTGCCAGTTCAGCGTTAGACTATGTTCTTAGTGGGGGATTACAGACACACACACACACACACAGAGACAAACTCAATTTTCTGTTGCTATGAAAACAAACACACACCCTGGACAAAAGCAATTTAGGAAAGAAAAGGGTTTATTTGCCTCACAGTTTGAGGTTGCAGTTCACTATGGAGGGGAAATCAAGGCAGAAACTTGAAAGGTCAAGAGCAGAGTAACATGTGGATTTTGATTGCTTGCTCTCAGATTGCTTTCTTTGCTCTGACGCATTTCAGGGTCCAGGGCCTAGCTCACTGTGTGCCCCACAGTAGGCTGGGTGTCGCGGTTTGAACAGGAACCACCCCCCCCCATAGGCTTATGTATTAGTCATTAGGGAATGGCACTACTTGAGAGGAATTAGGGGGTATGGCTTTGTTGCAGTGGGTGTGGCCTTGTTGGAGGAAGTTTGTTATTGGGGGATAAGCTCTGTGGTTCCAAAAGCTCACACCATCCCCAGTAGCCCTCTTTCTCTCTCTCTGCTGCCTCCGATATGGATGTACAACTCCAGCACCCCGTCTGCCTGTACGTTGCCATGACAGCAATGAACTTGACTTTTGAAACTGTAAGCCAGCCCCAATTAAATGTTTTCCTTTATGAGAGTTGTCATGGTTACCTTGTCTCGTCACAGCGTTAGAACACTAAGGCACTAGGTCAATGGACAATCAAGGCAATCTTCCATAGACATACCCACAGGCCAACTAACCCAAACACTCCAATTAGGCTCCCTTCCCACGTGATTCTGCATTGCGTTAAGTTGGTAGCTAAAACTAAGCAACACACACACACAGAACTGTGGTCACATGCTCAGCTTCCCAGCCACAGTAATGGAAGAGGAACATATCTGGGATACCTTGGCGAAAGAAAAAGTCAACTTTCAGGGATCAAAAGAGAACATCTTAAAACTAGACACAGAGGAACGAGAGAGGATCATCTGGGGGAACTGATGAAAGAAATGTATGTTGCCTTGGACACAGAAATTTTATTTATGACAACCAAATCTTAAACAGACACACGAGGGCCAGCAAATGGCTCACTGTGTAAAGATGCCTGCTCACTGTGAAGCCTAAAGACCTGACCTGAGTTCAATCCCAGAAACCCACATGGCGGAAGGAGAGAGCCAACTCCCAAAAGCTGTCCTCTGACTTTCACACATGCCTGTGACATCTGCCACCTATTAAATAAATAAGTGGAATAATAAAAAGGTAATATATGCACAAAACAAAGAGAGATACACTTGTGTATTAACACGCAGAATAGAGGCCAGACACCGCTAACAACGAAATAGGTTTCTGGATGGTCAAAGAAACAGGCAATGTAAAATAAAAAAAAAATCAAAGGCAAATTTGGGGGAGAAAAGAAAGCCGTGTGTGTGTTTGTGTGCGTATGTTAAACAAATTGGAAAATGTGACAAGGATCTGTGCTAAGGATGGTAGAAGTTGGTCACTTCTGCAAAGTAAGACAGAACTGAATTGGGGGTGAATTCATTGCTAGTTTTAGAATTTTCTTCTTCTTCTTCTTCTTTTTTTTTTAAACCAAGAACTGTGTGTTAGTTTAGTAAAGGAAGAATGGCACTAAAACACCCTGTACTTTGCTTTCCCAACCTAGGAGCTCGTCAACATGCCTGATACGCCACCCCTCCCCTGCCCCCGCCCCAGAAGAATCCAAGATGACCCATTTCCCACCAAGGAAATGGAACAAGGGCCAGGCTTCAGCCCATAGTCTCCTCCCCCACAGCTGACATATACACAGGACAAAGCAGCTGGCTACAGCTCTCAAGCAAGCAACAGGGGCCCAGGCCCAGGGCCACCCCTCGCACTGGGAGCAGCCTCACATCCTCTGAGATGCATCATGTAGGGGACTGGCAGGCCCCACAAATCCCTCCAGCAAACACACAAGTCAAATAGCACCATTTACCCTGCAAGGGCCTCTTCAGGTTTACAAGGCGTGGGAGGAACCAGGCAACAAAACTAGCCTTGTCCAGTAAGGCCGACCTTTGCCTTTAGGCCCAGTGGGGAGCAAGCCTGTGGGCACGCCACATCACCGGCTCCCTCTCTTGGCAGCCTTCAGCTATCTGGACAGCGTGTGAGAAGCTAGGAAGGCCAGCAGGGTAGGATAGGGGACCCAGCAGCTCAGAGCCTCCACCGCCTCTCCCTGGCAGCCTAGCCCTCTCTGTTGCTGGGGTCCCTGGCTGACACTTGTTGAAAACACAGCCTAACTAACCTGAGCGGGGAGCATCCGTGAACAGGACCAAGCACAACACGCCCACATGAGCCTGGCCACCAAAGGCCACAGCTATCCCAAAAGAAAAGGAAGCAAGTGATGCCACAGCAGTGGAGGAGGAAGAAAGGCCTTCCCCATAACATAGGTGGGGTGAGCAGGGAAGGAAGGAGCGGGGATGGGTGGAGATAACGTGAATTTGAGCAAAGTGTGGAGGTCTTCACCAGAATGAAAGACAGGAATCTTTATGCGTCTCGGGGAGAGATATGACCATCATCATCACCGTCACCGTCACCATCATCATCATCATCGTCACCATCATCACCATCATCGTCACCATCCTATATCATCGTCATCATCATCATCGTCACCATCATCATCATCATCGTCGTCACCATCCTATATCATCATCGTCATCGTCATCATCGTCATCACCATCATCGTCACCATCCTATATCATCGTCATCATCATCATCGTTGTCGTCGTCATCATCGTCATCGTCATCATCGTATCCTATGTCATCATCATCGTCATCGTCATCATCGTCATCATCGTATCCTATATCATCATCATCGCCATCGTCATCATCGTCATCGTCGTCGTCATCATCATCGTATCCTATGTCATCATCGTCGTCATCATCGTCATCGTCATCATCGTATCCTATATCATCGTCATCGTCATCATCGTCATCATCGTATCCTATATCATCATCATCGTCATCGTCATCATCGTCATCGTCGTCATCATCATCATCGTATCCTATGTCATCATCGTCGTCATCATCGTCATCATCATTGTCATCATCGTATCCTATGTCATCATCATCGTCATCGTCATCGTCATCATCATCATCATCGTCGTCGTCATCGTCGTCATCGTCGTCATCGTATCCTATATCATCATCGTCGTCATTGTCATCATCGTCATCGTCGTCATCATCACCACCGTCATCGTCATCACCATCGTCATCCCATATTTTGACAGAAGGCCTCACTGCATTGTTCAGGCTGACCTGGGACTCACAATCCTCTTACCTCAGCCTCCCAAGTGCTGAGATTGCTCGTGGGCCACCATGCCCAGTCAAGACTCTTTTTTTAAGGTTTATCTGAATGTATTATTTTCATGTGGAATAATGTCACACAGAAAGGCTGGACCACGTGATACGTTTTCACTCACTGGTTGATGGACATCTGGGCTATTTCTACTTCAGGACTGCTCTGAACAATGCTATTAAAATTCTTATGTCTCCTAGTTTCATATGCACACCTACGTCCAGTTCCAGAATGGCTGGGTCACCTGGCCATTGCAGTTCAAATTTCTGAAGAATTGTGAATGGCTTCTCCAAGGGTTAGACCATTTTACTCCACCAGCAATGTCTGAGGGTCCTTGTTTCTCCCCACACTCTAAGAAGCCACTTTTAACTCAGAGCAGTCCCTGGGTGACACACACATGCACACGTGTGCACGCAGCACAGGGTGCTTTGGGCCTGGCATCATTCCTCCCTACCGCAGTCACTAATCAAGTGGGCTGCACGAGACCGCGGTGTTCTCACACCCCCACCAGATGGAGGTACAGCCACAGGCACAGCCAGGTTCAGAATTGTGTAGCAGAGCGCTTGCCTAGTATTCATGAGGCCCTGGGTTCGATTCCTGACACCCGACCAGAAAGCAATGGTGAATGTCGTAACCCAGGAGGTGGATACAGGAGGATCAAAAGTTCAACATCATTGTGTGGCATTGAACAAATGGCAAGTTCAACACCATGTATGAGACATATGAGATCCTAACACGCACGCGCGTGAACACCAAAGAGAGATTTGCTGTTTTGCAGCACTTTTTCGGCTGCACAGGGAGGTATGGGGCCTATGTGCTGTGTGTACAAGGCGCTCAGATTCAGCCAGGCTCTGCTGCTCGTCGACGCACTTCCTTCCTTCCAGGAACCTTTTCCATGCAGAGCCTCGCTGAGCCCACAAGTGAGTTACAACCTCTGCACAGCTTAAAGCTGGACCACACTAGCCCAAGTCCCCAAGAACAAGGTCAACAAACAAAGCCTCCTGGCAGCTTCAAATCCACCTCCTAGCTCCCTGCACTGAGCCTACCCTGGGTTCTCTACAGAACAGCTAGATTGAAAACAATTAACCCATGGAAGCACGTTTTCAATAGAATGCAGTGGGTGGTGGACATTTCTGAAAACAGCCTTGGGATCAGTCAACAGGAGGCCAGCTAAACCAATTGCAATGCTTTCCCAAAACTCAGCCTTTCCTTTAGAGGGGAATCTGTCCTAAGAGGGACTAATTCGCATGATCTATTCCCCAGTGCAGACTATGCGGAGACTTGCTGCAGGACTTTGTGTTGTGAGATGAATCAGATGTGACTAGCTCTCCAGACACACAGACAAACCTGAAGCATGCTTGGGATTACCTCGGTGTGGTGAAAAGAAACATATGTTCTTTTTATTCATAAAATGTCTTTGTTCTTTCTTACAAAGCACATTAATTTCACAAAAATAAAAGAAAAATTATAGAAACAAAAACAAAGCCATGTCTGTCTTATTTCTGAACACCTAAGACCTTGCATCCATTCGGCAAGGCAGAACAAGACAGAAGGCTGCACCTGGGGACACAGAGGAGGAATCAAACCTGCTGCGGGCATAGGGCCCAGCAGGAGCAGCAGAGGTGTGGTGCGGGGAGGATGGCTCCAGAGGGGAGCTGACAGAGCAAGTGACCAGGAGCTGCAGCACATGGTGGCTCTAATTCCAGAATCCAGGACGCTAAAGTAAGAGAAAAGTGGGCTCTCAGGCAGCCTGGGCCATGGGAAAAACAAAAACAAGCAAGCTACAACTTGGTTCTAGGTGACTCTCATTGCTGCTTTAAAGGAGAGTTAAATAAATGAAAAGGAGGGGGCTAGAATGAGTGTAGGCAGAAAATGTGTGTGAAAGTGTGTGTGCCCTGCCTGAGTCACAGCTTTCACCAAGACACAGACGCAGATGTGCATGACAAGGCAGCTGACGGGGTCAAGCACAACTATGGGAGATGTCATGAAGTAATGTGTGAAAACATTACCCTATTTATTTTATTTTATGGGTCTGGCTATTTCGCTTGCATGTATGCCTGTACACCACTTGTATGCCTGGTGCCCCTGGAGGCTAGAAGCAGGCATCGAGTCCCCTGGAACTGGAATTACAGATGGTTCTAAGCCACCATGTGGCTGTAGGGAATCAAACCTGGAGCCTCTGGAAGAGTAGCCAGTGCTCTTAACCTCTGTGCCATCTGTTCAAGCTTAAACGTGAAAACATTAAAACAGGCTCTGCTGTGCTGTGCTGCCCAGCCTGGTGACTCTTGCTTAACTTTGAGGGTCACAGGCTTTAATCTCAATCTCTCTGGGTCTGTCTCCTCCCCCTGTCTCTGTCTCTCTCCCTCTGTTTCTCTCTATGTGGATATGTATGTGTATGTGCGTCAGTCTGTCTCCTCCCTCCTCTCTCTGTCTCTGTCTGTCTCTCTCTTTCTCTCTATGTGGATATGTGTGTGTGTCTGTCTGTCTGTCTCCTCCCTCCTCTCTCTGTCTCTGCCTGTCTCTCTCTTTCTCTCTATGTGTATATGTGTGTGTGTCTGTCTGTCTGTCTCCTCCCCCTGTCTCTGTCTCTCTCCCTGTTTCTCTCTATGTGTATATGTGTGTGTCTGTCTGTCTGTCTCCTCCCTCCTCTCTCTGTCTCTGTCTGTCTCTCTCTTTCTCTCTATGTGTATATGTGTGTGTGTCTGTCTGTCTGTCTCCTCACCCCTCTCTCTGTCTCTGTCTCTTTCCCTCTCTCTCTACCGTGAGACTCTGCGGAGGACCATATCCTAATATCCACATGCACACTAAGCACTCAAATCTTGCTTTGTTTGGGAGGTCGAAGGCTTGTCTGTGCCTGGTAACATCACAGACGAACCCAGACCCTACCGTGCAGCCCCGGACAGCCTTCTCCCTCAGCTGGGATTAGAAAGATGAGACACTGTATCTGGCAGATTTTTCCTTATAGTACTTTAAAATATCACAACTCCACCCTCACCACTGAAACGAACGAAGGACTCCTTGGAAAAGTAAATGGCTAGTCCTGGAGGCCAGAGAGGAACCGTAAAGTGAGCCTGGGATGGCTGGCAAGCCAGAGGCCAAGCGGACTAAAGAAAGAATACAGGAGACATGTCAAAAGGATAGAGAGGTAAGCTTGGAGGACCAAAGAGTAAAAAGGAGGGGGAGAGAGGCGGAGGATGAAAAGGGTGAAAACAAGCAAGGAAACTACAGCGGAGAAGCCTGGAAACACTAGCTTTTGAGTGACCAAGGAGACCAGCAGCGGGAACAGGCCAAACCCTGGCCACAAACCAATCAGCAGGACTCAAGAACACAGCAAGGCGTCTCTCATACTCAAAGATGGACAGACTACACCAAACCATGAAGATCAGATAGTCCTGAAACAAGGGCCTCCTAGAAGACTGCTCGACTGCAACCTGCAACAGCATCAGGTCATGAAAGGCCAGGAGTGCCTTAAGATCCTGGGGAGACCAGATGGCTAAAGAAGCCTACAGTGTGGCACTTCCTTCTGAACTCGCTCCCTTACTGAGCAAACACATTCTTTTTTTGTTGTTTGTTTATTTATTTTGGTTTTTTCAAGACAGGGTCTCTCTGTGTAGCCTTGGTTGTCCTGGACTCGCTTTGTAGATCAGGCTGGCCTTGGACTCACAGAGACCGCCTGCCTCTGCCTCCCGAGTGCGGGGACTAAAGGCGTGCGCCACCACATTCTCAAGAGCAAGAGAGAGAGGAATGAAGCAGGAGGAATGGGAGATAAGAAATGCCGAGCGAGGGGTGGAGGAGATGATCGGACTGTGTGTTATTTGCAGGGACAAAAGTGTCAAAAGGAAAACCAATATGCTGCACAGTTGATAAGTGCTTTAAACGGGAGAGCTGGGTGGGGTCTGCTCCTTAGATGGTGACAGTGAGTCCATGCTGACATTTGCATTTCTGTCACATTAGTTTATTTGGGGTGATGAGGTATCAATCACACTGGTAAATACTATCTGGAGTATGGGACAGGGGTCCACTCTAGCATGTTAGCAAACCATTGTACAGATTTATAACAGTTTCATAGTGACTTTTCTAAAGATCAAAACTGAGCAAAAGGCAATGAGGGCATGACGCTAGGCAAGTAGGGGAATTTAGGTTGAGCGCAGCAGCTCTTTCAAGGGAGCTGCAGACACTGCTATCTGTCCCTGGGGAACTAAAAGTGCTACACGCTGTGGGGAGACATTTTTCCCTTTGAAGCCTCAAATGTCCCACCCCCAACCCCAGGCTGTCATAAGTCCTTCCCACATCTCTGGTCAACCAGTGATCTCTAGACGGTAAGCTCCAGGCTGGGAGAACCTGCCAACAAAACATACAGAGAACACGACGGGCAAACTGGTACTCCGGCTTCCGTCAGTGTGAACCAAGAGGTGGACAGGGTGAAGAGAACACCCTGGGATGCAGAGAAGAGGAGGAAGAAAGGCCACAGGCTACCCCGCCTGTGATGTCACATGACCCCTGCAAACTGAATGAGCCACAGGCCCCCATGCCCTGCTTTTTCTCAAGTTGCACACCCTTCGTGGTAGCACCTGGAATACTCATAATGAGAGGCACCTGAGTGACCCCGTGAGCAGAGTCTGCCTTCCTCACAGGACCACAGCTTCTACCAGAGCGGGGACGTGTGTTTACCCATATTCAGGTTCCTCAACAGAAGCAGACTTGCCAGAAATGCCGGGAATGGTCACACAAATGAACAATTGGGTGGGAAGCATTTGGAAGGCTGGGTGGGGGGTGAATGAGTGAATGGAGGGAGGGAGCAAGGAGGCAGACGGATGGGTGCAGACTGATGGGCGCGGACGGCGGGCGCGGACAGGAGGGCGCGGACGGATGGACGCGGAGGTGGCAGGCCTCGGCCGCCCTGGCTTGTGGTCCTACCTGCTGCTGCTGGGCCCGGAGGTCATTGATCTCCTTCTGGTCCTCCTCGCGGAGCCTCTTCATGTCCTCCCAGGACTGCTGCAGCAGGTTGCGCTCCCGCAGCAGTTTCCCATTCTCCCGTCTCAGCATGTCCACGTCATCCCTCAGCTGAGTCTGGTCACTCAGGAGCCGGCTGTGGAGGGTGCTGAAACCCCACAGGAACATTTAGCCCTGGCCAGTTTCTCCCCCACACCCCAGCCCCAGGTACCACTAGCCCTAAGTCCCCAAAGAGATCCAGACAGCGGCCACAGGAGCCAGGCTAGCAACACTCAGGGAGAGGCCAAGCCCAGAGAACAAGTAAACTCGGAAAAGAGAGAACCCCAACTCTGAAAATCCCCGACTCCAAAAGGGACACAAATATCTCCAAGGAAAGGAGGCAGCCCCCCAACCTGTGCCTATATTCTGCCCAGGGCAACATGGCCAGCAGAGGACAAATACCCTCTGAGGAAGGTCAGGAGCCCCAAAGAGAGAACGCCCAATCTACCTGCCCCATGAGAACAGGCTGTAGTTAAGGCCCAAGCCAGAGATGCAGAGGTCTTGGGGCTGCCTGACCCCTTTAATCTACCAGCTTCTACGGCTGACAAGACAATGGTGGGAGGGGCTAGCAGTCTCTTTCATAGGTAGCAAAAATGAGTCCAAAGGCACAGTCCTCTCGCAAAAGGAAGAATGCTTGCTGAGTGGCAGCAGACACCGGACTAGACCCAGAGCCCAAACACTCCTGTGCAGAAGGTGACTGCTACACAAGTGCTGAGGCCTCTCCCAGCACAGCACTCACTGGTAGAAGTCTGTCTCCTTGGCCACCTCCTCGCACCTCTTCAAGGCGTTGGTGTGCTGGTTCTGTAAGCTCTGCAGGTCCGACATGGCCCGCACACACTGGATCTTTAACCTCTCGTAATCAGGATTCAGCCTGTGGTAGGGCCTGGCCCCAGGAGCAAAGAACCCCATGAACACAGGCCTCAGGGATCACGTGAGCTCAGGCTGTGCCCTGGACTACCCCAGCCCAGGGGATGCCACCTCCTGGCCCCTAGGTACTGGGACCTCCTGGTGCTTATGAATTGTGCCGTCCTGGCTTCAGGCAGCAGAGGCAGGGGTGCCAAGGAGGGAGCCAGGCTTCAGGAGCCTCTCAGGAGCCTGGAGGGACAAACGAGCTCTCTATGCTCCCAGGAGGCTGTGCCACAGCTCTGGGCTCACCAGAAACTGTGATGATGTTTCTCCTGTCTTCAGCTCAGGGGTTGTTCATCCCAGATGCCTATTAGGATGTGGATGCCCAGAGCACGTAATCAGTATTTCCAGGGAGGAGACCTAACATCAGGATGGCTTTATAAACTCCCCAGGGGATTCCAATGCGGTGCCAAGGTGAGCACACGGGACAAGAGCTGTTTTGCTTAAAGTGGGCTGCAAGGCTTCAGCACTGGTGTTACATGAAAACTGAGAGACAGACAAATCCTCAGGCCCTGCCTCAGAAACTCGACTGCCCAGATCTGGAGGGAAATAAGAGGGCCCTGCATGCTGCACTTCAATAAGCTCTCTAGGGAAGCTGGGGCAGGGTTCCCTACGACAGGCTGGGCAAACACGTTCTCAAAGGGAACAGATACGGAAACTCCCAAAAATATGGTCTTCAAAAAAAAAAAGATGCCAGGTAAAAATGTACCTTTATAAGATGCCTATATGCCAAGAACAACATATGAGTTTACAAACCACAGAGCGGTCCAGCCAGCAATGCAGCAGGCTGTAGTCTTCAGGGATTTAAGCAGCCGGGGCTTCAGGGAGACAGTGTATGTGTGCACATGCCCATGAGCACACACACATGCAAATGTGGGTCCAGCAGTGGGATGCAGCAGAGCAAGGGAAAGGGGACAGCTTACCGCCTCAGCACTGAAGGCGCAGGACCAGGGAGCAGCAGTTAAGAGTCCCAGGCTCCCTATAACCCACCAGCAAGCACCAAGAGACCAGGCCCCTCCAGAAGCACCTACTGCGTAATCACCTGTGAGGCAAGCACCAACGGCAGGGGTCTGCGCTGGCCGCTCTACCTCACACTCACACCACAGCGGGTCTATCACAGAAGCTACAGCAGAATGCGGTTTCCTCAAACATAGTATGGGACCTACATATGCCCACCTTAATCCCTAATTTGTGTGATTTGGGTCATAGGCTACTAATTTCACTTGGAGAAGGCGTAAGACAAACACAGAGAAAGAGGGGAGGGAAGAGAGAGAGAGAGAGAGAGAGAGAGAGAGAGAGAGAGAGAGAGAGAGAGAGAGAGAGAGAGAGAACGCTACCCCAACCCAGGCTTAAGGTTCTGCACCTGGGCAATATCCGAAGGTTTGGCTAAGGGGACACCTCGGAGAAGAAACCTCCAGAAACCATGGAGCTACAGTGGTGTCAGGACGGTCACTGGGGAGTTGGGACAATGACTACCTTTTGTCAAAGGTGGCTCCATGGGTGGCGAAGGCCAGGCGCCTGCGGAGCTCGTTCCTCTCGCGGGTCATCAGCCGCAGCTGAATGGAGAGGTTCTCCACCTTGTCGTTGGCCTGCTGCTCAGTGAGGAGGGGCGGTGGGGACGGCGCCTTTCCAGTGGTCCCTGCGGGTAGGTAAGCACAAGAGATTATGCGCGAGGGCACATTCTCAAGGTGCCAGCACTGTTCTGGCACCGTGGCTTGCTCAGCTCCTCGTGAGGCAGTGATGAGCCCCAGGTAGTCACGTCACCCCACCAGCTGCTCCAAGAACACCCACTCCTACACAGTGGGGCCATCTCAATCTCTCTTTACCGATGAAGTTGACATCAGGGTCTAGGCCATGGAAAAAAACACGTATTTCTAATGGTCTTAGGAACCCCCAACCATAAACTGATTTTGTTGTTACGTCATAATACTGAAATTTGGTACTCAGCAGTGTCTCAGATCCTAAGACCATCAGGAATATGTGTTTTCTGATGGCTGCAATCCACAGGTTGAGAACTGCTGGTCTAGACCATCTGGTCCTGGCCAAGGACCCTGAGCATACCACTCTCTCCCCAGGCCGGACTTCAGATCTCTAGAATGGAGTTGTTTGGGACACTAATCCTTGTCTGCCCTGGACATCTGGACATGACCACTATCACCCACATGACAGAGGCAGGACAGACTACCCTGGGCCCCAAGCAGAGGCCTGAGGAAGAAGGCGCGTTTGAAACAACCTCAATACTCCGAGGAGCAGAGCAAATGCCCCAAGACTGGGACCCTGAGCCATGTCCCCATCCTCTCTCACCATGGCGACACAGGCCGCTCAGTCCCTCCTGCAGATTCACTGCCTCTGGATCTGCCCAAGCCCACCCAGGCAAGCTAGCCTGCAGGATGCTCGCAGTTCACAGCTTATGTGATACAGGTAAATCCTGAGGCGCCCATGTTTAACCCAGGCCATGCCCTCCTCACCTGTGCCCAGGACCAAAAGCACACAAATGCCTTACATTTTTTATGAATGACAAAAGTCACTGCTGCTTCTGACAAGATCCAAATAGATCTCTAAGAATCCAAAGGCAAAACACTTCATCCAACTGTCCCCATAAGAATTAAACCATGGCCCTTTTTAAAAACAATTTTAATTGGTTAAAATTTATTCAGATTACATCCTGAATGTTATCCCCTCACTTGTTTCTTTGTGCTCCACCCTCCCTCCCTCTTCCTCCCTATTCCCCTCCCCTGGCTCTCTAACAGAAGGGGACCTCCTCCCCCACCATGTGACTGCAGCCCATCAGCTCTCATCTGGATAGGATAGCCTGCCTCCCCTTCCTCTGTGTGCCACCAGCCCTCCCCACCAAAGGGAAGCGATCAAATGGAGGCACCGGAGTTCATGTCAGAGGGAGTTCCCGCTCTCCCCACAACCATGGAGAATGAGCTGTCCATTGGCTAGATCTGAACAGGAGTCTAGGTTTGCTGCATGCATTGCCCTTGGTTGGTGCAACAGTTTCTGCAGGCCACCCTGAGTCCAGTTCCGCCAGCCCTGATGGTCTGCTTGTGGGGCTCCTGAGCCCTCCGGGTCCTTCCATCCCATCATTCTTCCATACTACTCTCAGCGCTCCACCCAGACCCAAAAAGACACACATGGTATGTACTCACTTACAAGTGGATATTAGCCAAACACAGATGTCCTCTGAGAGACTCCACCCAGCGGGGGATCTGGACAGAGGCTGGGAAACCATGGTCTTTTTATAGTTAGCACATCGGTATGTCTACCTGACACCTCACCTAACTCCTGGCACTCTGGGGTGGGGTCAGGAGGACACAGCATTCGTCCCATTTTGTGGCTGGCTTCAGGGAGGCTGACTCACACCTGAACACTTGTCTCCCCAGTGGATCCAGACGTGCAAAGATAATGGTAGTCGGCTTCTATCTGTGGGGACCTGACCAGACCCCCTTCTAAGCCTTGTCTGATGGCTCATACAAACCAAATGTCAATTAAATGAAAAGTGAACCTTGTACCTTCCAGGGGCCCCAGGGGTGACAAAGAACTCCATGTTGTCGGAGGGAACTAAATATGTCATGGGATGAGGTGGGAGCCTCAAGCTCTTACCCCAGCATCTGTCAGCATCCCAGGTAGAGGTACCTCAGCCCCCTGAATCTAATACTCCTAAAATATATTCACTCTGATTGATTATCTGGATCTGGAACAAACTAAGAGACATGTCTCTAGGCAGTTGTGAAAGAGCATTTCCAGGAAGAATTAGCTGAGGAGAGAAGATCTGCCCCGCCCCCAGTAGACCGCAGTTCAGATAAAGGAGGCTGCTGTGGCCAGCCTGCCTTTGCCTTTTGCTGGCACTACCGTCCTTAGCTGACATCAAAAGCCAGCTTCTTTGGCCTTCCAACATGGACTAACACAGTGGCCTTCAGCTCCAGTCCAGGACTACTGAGACATCCATCTGTGTGGACAGCGCAGCATCGGCCTCTGGGACTCGGTGGGAGGACCTGAGCCAGCTGGCCACCCAGACACAACAGTGGGTGCAGCCTTCTGGAGAAGTCAAGGTGCTCAGTTCTGGACCATGCTCCCATCCTCATCCTCCAACTGAGTAGCATTTCTCCTAAGCAGCTGACAGCCACAAAACCAGTCAGCAACACGTAAGCCCCTAGCCAAGGCCCCAGACTCAGCTCTGACCTGAGACCCAGGCCTCAACCACTACACTATATGGCTTCCTGATGGGGCTGGTCTTCTCGCATCTCTACACTCCGCTCTCATCCGTACCGTCTTCCCCATCACCAATACCACACACAGAAGCACACAGGGCACATGACGAGGCAAGGTCGGTTGGATCTGAGACCGCAGCCTCTCTGACTTAGCTCTGATGACTGCAGCAATTCCTAACAGAGACCTCAGGATGAAGCCGAGGATGGGCTAAGCCAGGGAGTTCTAACGGAAACCAAGCAGTTTGGAAAATTGTCCCCATCACCATTCAAATGAAACGGTTTCGGGGCCTAGGAAGGTAACTCAGTCAGTTCTTTCTTAACAAGCAAGAGGACCTGAGTTTGAATCTCCACAAGCCATGTAAAGCTGCCAAGCATAGTAGAATCTGCAGGTAATACCAGAGCTGGGGAGACGGAGATAGGAGGAGCCCTAGGGCCGACCGGCCAGATGGTCTAGAGTAACTGGCAAGCTCCAGGCCTGTAGGACCCTTCCTCAAATGAGGTAGACAGAATCACACCAAAGGTTACCCTCTGGCTTCTACACCCACGCCCATACACAAGCACAGGCATTCATGCATAAGCATATAAATTTTTAATTTTTCAATATATTTTTCCTTGTGCTTTCTAGCATTGGATAATGTACTGAGGATGGTGCAGCTCTAAGGCTCAGTGGTCACCCAGATTTCCCGAAACCTACGTGACTAGATTATTCTCCAACAAGAATACATAATGCTCCATTAGCAAGAGGAGCAGCAGACCCAGCCCGGACTATGGACACGGTAGTCACATGCTGTGAGTGTGAGCAGTGCAGTGAGCAAGGGATAAACCACAGCCCGTCCTCTGCCACCGTGCACCGCTGAGGATCAGTGCGCAGCGGGGCAGTGGGGTAATGACTGGCTATCAGCTCTTTATCTCTGACTCCCTTATGCCTCATTCCACGTTCCAGGTGAGCCTGAGGCTTCCTCACTCACTGCAGGCTGCATGTTGGTTGTCAGATTCCTTGAGCCAGTGGTGTCAGAAGCCAAGTAGAAAACTAGCACTAGCCAAAAGCAGTCAGCTGGGGGGATGCCCAGGTGAACTTCCTGGTGGTTCCAGGCCCTGGCTGCTGAAGTGATACTACACAGGGGAATAGCATAGTCACCAGGCTTACAGAGAGCCCAGGACCACCCAGAGCTGGCAGGAAGGACCTGGGCGACTGCTTCTTTGAGCTCCTGAGCTCCACTGGAGAATGCATACCACCCACAGCTGCTGACAGAGAAACCTAAAGGAACACAACTAGCAAACTCACACGGGCACGCGCGCGCCTCCCAGTGGTTCCGCTGCAAACTCACACGGGCACGCGCGCGCCTCCCAGTGGTTCCGCTGCAAACTCACACGGGCACGCGCGCGCCTCCCAGTGGTTCCGCTGTAAACTCACACGGGCACGCGCGCGCCTCGCACACGGTTCCACTGTAAAGTTTGGGCATCAGACACTTATACCTAAAGACCCCACTCTGGGTGAAATGCAGGTATCTCCTGCTGGCCTCTTTCCTGAAGAAAGGAAAGCAGGGAACCCCAGCACAGCAGCTGCAGCCTTCCCGCCTCCTGACTCTCTGGCCAGACAAACTAATGCTCTGGAACCCCCCACTCAGGGTCTGCTTTTCAGGCCTCACTGCAGCTTCCCCAGAGCCATGCCTTTCTTGCTGTATTCCACAGGAAGTCTCTCTGTGTAGCAGCACGCATGGCCTTGCAAACATGCTCACAGGCGATCCGATCCCAGAGGAACATGATGAGAGAGGACAAGGTGCCCCAGGAGACTAGATAACATCATAAATGCAAGAATGTTAAGGACTTCCCCAGGGTGCAAAACACTGTCCAGGAGCTTAGGATGTAGCCGGGCTGGTAAGGAACCTGCCCAGCATGCACATGGCCCTGGATTCAACCTGCAGAGGCCAGTGTCATACGGCACACCTGTGATCCTAGCACACCTGTGATCCTAGCACACCTGTGGTGATCCTAGCACACCTGTGATCCTAGCACACCTGTGATCCTAGCACACCTGTGGTGATCCTAGCACACCTGTGATCCTAGCACACCTGTGGTGATCCTAGCACACCTGTGATCCTAGCACACCTGTGGTGATCCTAGCACACCTGTGATCCTAGCATACCTGTGATCCTACCACACGGTGGAGGAGTCAGAAAGAAGGATCACAATTTCTAGGTCATCTTATCATGAGTTCAAGGCCAGCCTGTATGAGGCCCTGTCTCAAAAGAAAAAAACATAAAGAAAGAAGGGAAGGAAGGAAGAAAAAAAGGAAGGAAGGAAGGAAGGCTGTTCAGGGAAGGACCGCTGACATCACTGGGACATTCCTTGCCTTCCTGCTGCCTTGGTTCCTCCCCCAATAGAAGTCACTTTACCCTTTCCAGGAACCTTCCCTGGAACACAAGGAAACCCCTCAGCACCCCTGCTTCCCACAAGCCAGGGCCCCGTCTCTCTGGTACATGCAAACCTCCCACTGCTTCCATCTGCAGTGAACAGAAGGGTTCCCAAACTCTGACTAAGAGTGCCTCCTCCTCTCCTGAAAGGCTCCCTACTTACTCAAGATACAAAAGCCTATTGCAGAATTGGGTCAGGACGGGAGGAGAAACAGAAGCCCACAAGTGCACCGGGAAGCTCCTCGGTGCTGCTTCCAGCTCAAAGAAGCCACGTGCCCAGCCGATGACAATCGCCTCCAAGAGGCCTCCACAGAAGGACACTGTAGCTACCATGGTGATGACAAAGGAAGCTGATATAGTGAGTAAGCCCCTGGGTAACTAAGAAAATACAACAACGCTCCTAGGCAGAGTGTGCAGCCCATCGTGGGTTTAGGAAGGTGAGGCAGGATTATTAGCAAGTGAGAGGCCAGCCTGGATTTCCCTGTGAGGTTCTGTCAAAACAAACAAACAAACAAACAAGACAAAACACCCTACCAAGACCTAGCCGACGAACATGATATTCTCCACCGTTGAGTGGAGAGTGAGATCTGACTCTCACACGAACTCTGGTGCCCCTTTTCTGACCACGTCCCCTGGATGGGGAGGCCTGGCGGCACTCAGAGGAAGGATAGCAAGTTGCCAAAAAGAGACTCAATATTCTAAGAGCATATATAGGGGGAGGAGGTCTTTCTCAATCACAGACATAGGGGAGGGGAGAAGGGGGGAAGTGGGAGGGGAGGAGGAATGGGAAGAAACAGGGGAAGGGCTAACAATCGAGATGTAATATGAATAAATTAATAAAAAAATGTAATTAAAAAAAAAAGACAAAACATAGGCCTAGGCTATAGCTCAGGTGGGAGAGTACTTCCTAGCTTGTGTGGAGGCCTGCATTTGGCCCCCACCACTAGCATGACTGTAAGCCCAGCACAAAGGAAACAGAGGCCAGGGGGATAAGAAGTTCAGGGTTGCTTTTGTTTACACAGCAAGTTCACAAAGCCTGGGATACAGGAGACAATTGTTCTAGTAACTTTCTTTTTCAACTTGACACAAACTAGAATCACCTGGGAGGAGAGGCCCTCAACTGAAGAACTGCCTTGATCAGGCTAGCCTCTGCTACTGTCGACAGAATCACTCCTCAGGCAGGTGGTCCTAGTCTACGTGAAGACGCTAGGAGCACAGGGGAGCCAGCCATTAAGCAGACGCGGCCGCTCCTCTGCTGCTGCAGAGTTCCTGACCCGACTTCCCTGTGATGGGCTTCCAGCTACCCAGCCATGTAAACCAAAGCAACCCTGCCTCCCAGGTGGCTGTTGGTCACAGTGATTATTACAATGGCACAAAGCACCCAGGAACCATCTGTCTCCTCAGCTTAACCACCAAGGCTCCTCTGGCGAAGACGACTTGCTGTCCTCCACTGTCTCCCCTTGACATGAAGCAGGAAAGTGGACACGGCCTCTCTCTCTAGTTTTCCAGCCCTGTTCTTACCTGTCCTAAGGGCCACACAGAAACATCAAACAAGAGTGAGCAGCCATCTGACCTTGCAGGCTCCACCCCAACCCCCGGTGTACCTGTGACGAGCTCTGCCTCTCACTGGACCACACTGGCCCAGCAGCAACTGTCTAGTCAGTCTGGTCTCCTCAGCGGACAATATGTAGCCCACCACAGACAATGCACTCCCTAGGCAAGCGTGGTGGACTGTTGCCCTCGGTGAGAGGAAGTCCTTCCCAGGGCCTCTGGGGAAGGTGTGGAGACATTACAGGGCTGGTTGTCTTCTTCACCTGGGTTGCAATCTGTGCCATACAAGATAGAAACCCTTGGCCACAGGTGGCTGTAGAATTGACTTCATGTGACTCATGTAATCGAGAAACTAGACGTTTCACTACATTTTAAGGCATCTAAGTGTAAAAAGCCACTTGGTAGTAGCTCCACATTGGACCACACAGCCCTGGTGCTTTCAGGTCTGGCCATGACAGCTAAATTGCTGTTGCAGGCAGCTCGCCACCTGCCTGAGGGGGCAGATCCCATCCTGCTGTACCCAGCCTGATCACAGCCATGCCCGTTCTATGAGGTCACACATTTCCTTACTGGTTAAGGGGGCAGGCGTGGGTGTTCAGCTGTGAAGAGAAGAGAGAGAAAAGCAAATCTTGATCCCTGTGAGCCTGAGAGGACTGGCCACAGGAACACAACCAGCTCTTGCGTGAAGGAACTGGGCACAGCCAGTGCAGGCGGAGCTCGAGATGGGACACACATCAAAGATTTGTTCTCAGACTGTTCGTGAGTGTCGAGAAGCAGCTGGGGACATTACTGACCCACAGTCCATGGGCTAACTTCAAGTTCAGCCCATGGAGCTAGGCATGATGGGAAGCAGAAGCAGGAAGAAGACCAAGAGTGTGTAGTTTGTGCTACACAGAGGCCCTCGGAGGAAAATACAAAGCCCCTCTTCCTGCTCCTGCTCAAAATCAGACATAAGCGCTAAATGCTTCAAGAAGCAGAGCCTCTCTCTGGAGCCCCCGTGAGATCATACATGCTCCCTGGAAAGATGACATCGCCAGCTCAGAGCGACAATGTGAATGTGTCTGCAGTGTGCACTAAAGAGGAGAAAAAAAGCAAGACACAGGAAAGAGAAGCAGCACTTCCCTTTCCTGTACGTCCTGACAGGCACGGTCCCAGAGAGCCAGACCCACAGTCAAAGTACAATGCCAGACTCTCTGGGACGCTCTTCCTGAACTCTAGGCGCCCTGAGAGCTATGAGGTAAATGTGCGCTTTTTGGATGTTGAGGTCCCAATTCAGGAGAAGAAGAGTGTGAACCTTCTTTAGAAGCTTAGAAATGGGATGTTTTACAGATGAGCAACCAGAGGCCACAATGGACAAAACAGGCCTTGAGCCTGGTGTGATCAGTGTCCTTAGCACATGTACACACACACACACACACACACACACACACACACACACACACACACACTCACACAAAGAGACAGAGAGGAGGGGTGGAGGCTGACCGGGCAATTCATAAAGAAGCCCAGTATGAGAACAGCTGGCAAACTCTGTCCCAAACCCTCAAGAGCACAGGGCCTTACCAACTCTCTGATCCCGGACTCTGACCCCAGAACGCTGAGCCGCATGTCCATGGCTGAAGCCCCAATCTGGGCGGCTTCTCTAAGCCAGCCCGGGAAGACACACCCAGAGCGCCTTCCCAGCACCTGCCTGCCTCTGATCACACAGCCCTCCCACTCTAAGAGGCTGCTTTAGTCTTTACCTTGAGATCGGGCAGCCAGGGGACCACCACCTGTGTTGCACACTGCTTCACACCTGGTATGAAGAGTTCAGAACCTGACTGAGAGGCGGGCCGGCAGCCCTAGCTGGGGTGGGAAAACAAGGCCTGCTACCTCTCCTCTGTGGGTGTCAGCTTTCCCATCTCTCTGTAGCAGGAAACCACAGTGACTGGAACAAGATCTCTATGAGCTTTCAACTCCCCAAACTCCAGGACCCTACTCTAAAGGAATTACCCATGCATCACTGTCACAGAGGACACCGGGACTTGCAGTAGAGGGGTGGGACACAGGGCAAAGGTCACACCCAGAAGCTTGGGGAGAACGGCATCCGCCTTCCTGCTAGCCATGTCCAGAAAGCCGAGACTGGCTACCACACTTCCCTTGTTGCAGAGGACAAGCATCAGGGATCAATCCTGACGAGGGGCTTTGGGGGAGGGGGATGGGCAGACTCGCTAAGTAAGTCTACACTCTAAAGAAGCAATAAAGTAGGCAAACATGCTTCCCACACCTGCCTCTCTAACACAAAGCCAGGCTTTTGTTGACAAGAGAAAATGCGAACGGGTCAACAGAGGAGGACCTCACATATAATCAGATGAAGAACTGATGTCCCCTGCCGTGGGGACCCCTCCCAGGCCACCCGAGTTCGAGACCCACTGTCCCAGGAAGGGAGGACTCACCCACACTGCTGAGGGAGCTGCTGCTCTCCGAGTCTGAGGGCATGATGGACAGGACACTGTAGGTGGAGCCTGGGGACAGAAAGGGAGACCAATACGTTACTACCCAGGAGGGCCTCTTATCCCCAGCCCAAGCTCTGCCATGTCAGCCCGCTGCACAGGGCTGGGAGCCTGCAGTCAAGGCCAAAGGGGAGCTGTGACAGCACCTTCATTCTCACACTCACACCCTGCTGCTCCAGAGTCTGAGCAGTGGCAGAGGGAAGTCCAGGCTGCCTTCTGTCCCACATGGCCGTCGGGGGAGGGGAGAACTGACTCCCCAAAGTTGTCCTCTGACCTGCACATACACATGCATGCACTCCTGCATTCATATGTACACACAAACACATGCACACACCACAATAATAAAAATAAATAAATCAGTAAGCTGGGTGGTGGTAGCGCACACATCCCAGCACTGGGGATGCAGAGGTAGGTGGGATATTTGAATTCGAGGCCAGCCTGATCTGCAGAGTGAGTTTCAGAACAGCCAGGCGTATACAAAAAAACTCTGTTTTGAAAACAAAATAAAACAAAATAAATAAATAAAATATAAATAAATAAATAGTTAGTAAGAGCATGGTCATAAAGCTGGCTCAAAGGTGAGGATACTTGCCATCAAACCTCGTGACCTGAGTTCAATCCCTAAATCCCACACGGTGAAAGGAAAAAACTGCTCTTTGCAAGTTGTCCTCTGGCCACCACACACACTACTGTACTTATAAGCCCTCCTCACACACTAAATAAATGCAATAAGAAAATCAAGTTACTTCAAAATGTTAACAATTATAATGTCACCAAATCAGAAAGTAACACGTTTTGTTTGGTGCTTCCCCCCAGCCCCCACCCCACCCCCACTGCACCCCAGCTTGGTCGGGGAAGACAACAGCACTGGGGGTGAGTAGGTACCTAATGTCGTTAACTTGCTGTGTATATCTCACCATCGGGTTTGGTTTCAAATATTTCCAATACCAGGTGCAACTTGCCAGCCTCTGGAATACCCTATGGATTGAGATGCTGGTGGCCTGCTAGACCCCAGTCCAGCCTGTGTGAGGAAAAGGTTTAGCCTCACATAAGGCCCCGTCCCCGTCCCCTTGCATCAGTGGCATTTCACACTAAGGAGTGAGAACCAAGTGTGTATATTTTTCTCTAAGGCCACAGCCGATGCAAAATTAAAAAACCAGGCAAAGCGACGACGCTGGGAGAGCACACGGAGACATGCCAAGCAGGTCACCTCAACAGTATGAAGAGGAATGTTCTGTCCTACAACCAGGTAGGTGCACACAGGTTTTGCTGTAGCAGCTATGAACAAGCCCGGGGCTCTGACATTAGGAAGTGCTAAGAACTACCGGACGCAGAAGGGGTCGGAACCAAAGGGTTCTCTTACCTTCTTCCACCTCAACTCTTCACTAGGTCCCCAAGAAAAGAGAGCTGCAGTGGGGGTGGGGGTGGAGGGTGGGGGTGTGGGTGGAGGTGGGGGCAGGGGTGGGGGTGGAGTGGGGGTGAGGGGTGGAGGTGGGAGTGAGGGGTGGAGGTGGGGGCAGGGGTGGGGGCAGGGGGGGGGGTGAGGGGTGGGAGTGGAGGGTGGGGGTAAGGGGTGAGGGTGGGGTGGGGGTGAGGGGTGGAGGTGGGGGCAGGGGTGAGGTGTGGGGGTGAGGGGTGGAGGTGAGGGGTGGGGGTGGAGTGGGGGTGAGGGGTGGAGGTGGGAGTGAGGGGTGGAGGTGGGGGCAGGGGTGAGGGTGAGGGGTGGGGAGAACAGGGAAGGGATATGTGCAGGGAGACGTAGGGCAGCCCGTAGTTCATAGTGACGAAACCTCACTAGTGCAGGGGAGCGATGGACACCTCACGGGACAGGGGAGACTGAGCAGGGGATGGTGTACGCCTGTGAGGATCAGAGGAGTTGAATATAAATTGCTGGCGGGGCACAGCTGGCCTGCCTGCCAGACAAGGAGAAGAGCGAGAAAAAACAGAACCAAACACACTGGGGGTGGCAAGAACAGGCCAGTGACCAGCAAGGACCCGGGGCCTCATCACTGAAATCGCTAGTGATCTGAGCAGACTGGATGTTCAGCAGGAAGTGAGGGGACTGGGGGCGGGGGGTGTGGGTGGACGTCCAGTCTTCCTCAGCAGGTGACTATGCTGTCTGCAGAGGGAAGGTAGCAGGGCACTCAGCACTCTCCTAGCATGACTGTCACAGGGCCATTTGTACATCATTTCCAGGGCACTAAAACCAAAAATATTCCCTCCATCTCTGAAATTTCATGATCCTACACTTAAAAAAAAAAAAAAAAAAGGAAGAAGCTATGTTCACGTTGCTATGTTCACGTTCCGGTATTTCAGGTCCTACCTACCTAGTCCCTGGCTTAGGCCTGAAGCTGACCTTGAACTCCTGGTCCTCCTGCTTCTGTCGCCCAAGTGCACCGCCACGCCTTGTTTATGCAGTGCTGGGGACAGGAACCCAGACTTTGTGAGTGCTGGGAGGCTGAGCTGCTTGCCAGCTCTACAACGGGTTTTTACTGTGCCTTTCACCCCTATGCACTTTTGTATCAGAAAAGGGAACACTGTGATTTCTTTCTCTCTCTCTCTTTTTTTTTTAGTTTCTTAAATTTTTATTTGTAGGTAGAATATCAATTACACATATGTATAGTATACAATGTAATACTTCAATACTCACGTATAGAGATGTAACAGATCAGCTGCAAGGGATGCCCGTCTTCTCTAACAATTCTCTTTTCTATTTTTTCAATATTTCTTATTTAGAAATTATACGAGAATCACATCGTCCCCTTCCCTTCCCTCCCATGCACTCCTACACCTTGCTCTCTTTCAACTCAGGACCTCTTTTTCTTTAACTGTTGTTACGTGTGTGTGTGTGTGTGTGTGTGTGTGTGTGTGTGTGTGTGTGTGTGTGTGTGTATACGCGCGCGTATGCGTGTGGTGTGGTGTGTATACACTATGCTGTTCAGTTTGTATAATGTAATTACATGGAAATCATGGAAATCTTAAACCCTCTCTTTTATCACATGGTGCCCTTAAAGTCAGGCACAACCAGGCCATTCATAAACAACAAACAAGACTCTAACAACCATATTTCAGTTCTAAACTCAAGGGGCCATCTTTTAGATTGTATCTGTTTTCTCTATGGTACCAGGAAGCTGCTATACGGTGGCTTGTTTTGAAAAACAAAACAAAACAAAAATCTGCTTGGGAAAGCAGGCACAAATAATTGCTCCCAGTCAGACCCCCACAAGTCTGTGCTCAACTCAGTCCAGCCTGGCACTTGAGCCTGCACTCTGTAAACACCAGGACGGAACGCTCGCTTCTTTCTCTTACTGGCATCCGCAGTGTCCCATCTTCCAGTAAAGCCGTCTGCCCCACACACATCGCCTCCTCCTCCCCACTGCACATTTCCACTGTTAATTAAGCTTGGCAGATGCCCCTTGTCCTCCCTACCTCACGTCCTCCCTAGCTGGGGGAGTGCCTTTCACATCTCTGCAACCAATACATTTTGTTCCTCTTCCATGTTCCCATGTCCTGACTGGGCTATGTATGAGGCCTGCCCAGGGGCAGAGTGACATGTTTATCTGCATCTCTGTGCATCATCCTGGCCCCTCATCACAGGCAGCTGCCTGGGCTCCCTGCCCTGGCAAGGCTGATGGGGGTGGGGGTAGAAACTGATTAAGACTAACTAGGGCCCACTTTTCACAATGTTCTCAGAGCCTTGGACGTCATTAGGGGCAAAGGGCCCAAAGATGGCACTGTCTGAGCAGTGTTTTGTCTTCATAACTATTGTCTTTAAGGCCCTCTGTGGTCAGGACTGTTAGCAGGAGGCAGTGGATTTAGCTTCCTTCCTGCCCCCCACCACCACACACAAGCTACACAGTGTCCTTTCAAAGCTGATAACTTCCTGAAAGGCAATTAGCAGGCAACGCCTCCTTCTGGGATTTCGAAATAAAACCTGAAGGCCAGCAGGAGTCCCACCTCACCCAGCATACTTAGACGTAAGAATGTGACAGTTTCCCAGATTCCCCGAAGGAACTTCTGATGCAGCTAAGTGAACCCGAAGGCATCCTAGAAAGTGTCTATGGAGCAGCAGCCTGCCCTACCCGGTAGCCCAGGCCACTGAACACTGTAAAACAGGCCAGCTTCCCTTACATGTGATACCTGAGGGCCAGGCTGTGTGACCCTAAACAGACTAAAGTAGCCCACGTGACATATGTGGAAACACTGCCACAGAAGACAAGCTTGAAGCCGACTTGACGGATGTGTGGGCTTGAGGGTCACCTGCGCGGGTTCCCTGCCATCTAAGGAATTGCTTAGGGACCTGGTTAAGTGGTAGATTAAGGTAGGATCTGAGACCGCACTGCTAAGAAACCCTGGGACATGTGGACCACGCAGACCAGCAGTGCAGCGAGCAAGGGAAAGAAGTGCTGTTAACAGAGAGATGGGAGTGTGGCCACAGAAGCCCTGGGGGACGTAGGTGCCCGGGAAGCGGATGGCCTAGTGACACTCTGGGGCTGCCCCTCCACAGGCATTATCTCTGTCCTTCAGAAGAGCTCAGGCCTGCTGACTCTGTTTACAGTGTGACTCAGACCTAATGGGTCACCAAGGATACTTCAGAAGAACTTCCAGAACTGTGGTGATAAGGGAACAACGCCCCAGACTCCCAGGTCTCTTTCTGCAGGCTGCAAGGGCCAGGGAGTGCGTCCCTTCACCCGCCCCCTCCATCCACCTGGAATTGTAGAGGGCTGGGTAACTCCAGCTTCCACTGTGGAAACTCAAAACAGCTGAAGCAGCATACAGAGGTCCCTGGCCACCACCCACCCTGAGACACCGACCACGACAGGCTAGCCCCTATCACTCAACCACTGGGTTGCCACTCCCCAGGCTTCTCTGGAGTCCCAGCATGGCAGGCAGGCAGGAAGCAGCAGCAGGTGACCCATCCTGCCATCCTCCTCCTCCTCACACCTGAAGAACTGCCGCCCACAAGTCCAATCACTCCCAGACTCACACATGTCTCTGCAGGGCACTGGGTCAGCTGAGAGGAAACAGGCTCAGAAGCTCCAGAGGCTGCACACCTGCTAGGAGGATCAAGAGAGAATCCGTCTCATCTGAGCCCCTAGGCCAAAGCAGATGTAGTGACCAGAGCTCAAAGGCCGGGACCAGCTTCCCTGGGCTTATCTCCCAAATCCGCCCTTACCTCCCCCTCAGGCTCTCTGTGTGGCCATATGCTTACTTACTGTGACAAGGGGATGGTAGAAATGTTCTTGTAACGTTCCTGTGAAGACTAACTGAAAGGCTCCACAGCAGCTGAAACAACCCCCAACATAGCCCGCCCCAAGCACAAGCTGCTGAGCTTAGGTTCTGGTGAGCTAGCCTGCGGCAGCAGGTCCTTCCCAGCCTGCCCTATTCCACTCCTGCGTTACCTCAAGAAGTAAGGCTGCAGCAGTGAAGTCAGTCCATAAGGAGACTGCAGACTGCCTGCCACTCAGTAATAGTTCAGGATAGCAGCTAATGGGTTCTCAGCCTCGTAAGTGCTCGGACTGTACGTGCTTTGGCTCACACTGCAGACATTGCTTCAGTTAACACCCACAATGACCCGAGGTCCTCATTAAGTTCGTTTTACAGAGGAGGAGCCAAGGCTCTCAATTACTTGACTTGTTTAAGGTGGAGCTGCTAATGGCAAACAGGACACAATCCATACACACTGCCCTTCGAGTCTGGACTCTTGGGGCTCTGAGGTGGTAGGACATCCCGGAGGAGAACACAGAGCACGGCCAGCCCTCACTGGTAAGCTGCTCTCTCCCTGACCATGGAGATGAGGACGAGGCGGATGGTGAGAGCCACAGTTTGCTGCTCACCTCCTGTCCTACTGGACTAGGGAAGCCTCCTGGAGAACTGCGCTGAATGCAGCCCCAGCTCCAGGCTGCACACACTTGAGACCCAGCACCCACAAGCTTAGGCATTTCAGGGAGCATCCCAGGGTGTGCATGGCCCTGGGATGTGGCACACACATGTCAGTCAGGGAAGTCGTCCCTACCCCATGCACCTTGGGGGTCCATCTGCAGGGGAAAAGATGCTGACCATCTCTGTGCACAGTGAGCTGGTGATTCAGACCGCGCCTGGTTTGTCCTCAGTACACACATTAGGATTTGATGTCGCTTCCCTAACCCCTGGAGGTGACATTATAGTGTTCTTTGCAAAGTTTGAGGACACTCACTTTCACTTGGTAAAACAGCATAGTAATGGTGCTTGTCTCTCCCCTTTGGGGGTCATCACGCACTAATCTAACTTGCAGAGATGGTACTGCCCAGGTAATGGGACCACGCACCTACAAGGTGGACAGCAGCCCTGGTGGAGCGACAGGAGCACAGTGCTGAAGCTTTGTGCTGGAGATGTTGAACTTGGGAGGCAGGACCTCAGGAAGCCCAGAGATCAGTTTTGCCTCTGTAAGTCCTCTCCGATCTGGAACCCATAACATGAAACAGGAGAGAAAACAAAGTGTACAAAGGCGGAGTTAATGAACATATACAACCTTCTTGCTTACTACTTGCTGGCCTGGTAGAGGTGGTGTGCTTGGTGTTTGTTCTGTCAGGATGAAAGGTCAGGTCAGATAGCTGCTTCCCCACCAGCAGAAGGCTTTGGGGACACCGCAAGCAAGTGCCTGGGAGCATTAGCTCCCTTCAGAGAGGCTGAGCTCTGTGTGGAAGGTGAGGAAAGAGTGCAAGGGGCCTGGCACTGTCAACCATCACCAAGTAGGGACAACCTTTAATACTGTCTTCCATCCTGTAAACAAGTCTGACTTCCTGCTGTCACTCTTGACTGGGATGGGTGGCATATGTATACCCAAAAGGTACCAGAGGTGCAAAAAGGAAGCTGGACCACAGTTATGTCCCAGTGGGAGGAGGGGAGGAAGCATGGGAGTATAGGCCAGGGGTCAGAGGCTTCCTTTCCCCACCCCACCCCCCGGGACAAGATATCTCTGTGTATCCTTGACTGCCCTGGACTTGCTTTGTAGACCAGGCTGGCCTCAAACTCAGAGATCCACCTGTCTCTGCCTCCCCAAGTGCTGGGATTACAGGCATGAGCCACCAGCCCGGCTGGAAGCTTTTTACCAAAGTGCAAGAAGTCAAGAATGTTTCTTTATTAGTGATGACTGCAGCCACACCTGGCCAGGGCCTGCAACTGGAGGAGCCTGACCACAGGACCTGCCTTGCCGTGCGCTAGGCCCAATGTGGATAGGGAGCAATAGCCAAGTTCCTCCGGGCTCCAGTCAGCCTTGCCAATGGGCAAACCTGTTGAAATAAACTCCCTTAGAGCCCTAGGAGCCACACAGAAAGGAGGAAGCTCTCGAAAGGTCTCTCTGCCCGGCTCCCGTTCCCTGACTGGGCTTGGCTCCCACGTCCATCATGAGAAGAGGACAGCTCCCTTCGTCTCTGGCCTTCCTGTCCTACAGATTCCACTGCCTTCCACCATCTCAGGACGTCCTGTGGCTGGGAATCAGCCCACTATGTGTCCCACTGTGTGTCCCTAAGTCAGCTGCTCCCACGGTCTGTGTTTCATCCTTGCTTATTGGGTAGGAAGGATACTAGGTGATTAGGGAAGTCAATGAGGAAGAGTCCAAAGGCGCAGCATCTGTGAACAGTTGGCTCTCACTAAGCTCTCCAGAACCCTGCCTCAGCGGCCTCCGAACTAATGTCTGCAAGGGAGCAGCGGACAGACGTCAGGGCCTGGGACCTGGCTCAGGCAGACAGTCTCCCGTCTTTGTTCAACTCCTCAAAGGGTCCCTGGGAGAAAGCCCTTTATGAAGAATCTATGTGCCTCCAATTACAACCCTTTCTCCATGTCTAAACGAAAGGCTGCTCTTGCAGACTAGAGGATGATGCAGAGTTAAGCACAAGCATCCGATACTGTTCCTTTACTGTGGAGGTCACGTGACCAGCCACAGAGAGCTCCTGCTGCCGTGACTCCATCATGATAGAATATAACCAACCTTATACTATAAACCAAAATAAACCCTTTCTCCCCATGTTACTTTTGCCAGCAGTATTTTACCACAGCAACCAGAAGAGTAACTAAGACAGGAGGCCTTTCTCCCTTCCCAGCATTCTGCCGGCCTGGCCGGCCTCAGGCCTGCTCTGCCTTCCCTTACAGATTTGCCTTCTCCCTCAGTCCTCACTGTCACCTGTATGTGGGCATCAGCCAACCAAAGCAAGAGGGAGGGCGTGGTGTACTGTACAAGGTGCCTCCCTTGACGGACATGTCTACACCGGGAAATAGTACCCACTCTAGTGCTCTGGGGAAGACCATCGAGATGGCTCAGAAGGCAAAGACATCTGCCATCAAGCCTGACACACACGGTGGAGAGAACCAACTCCCTCGAGTTGCCCTCTGACCTCCACACCTGTGCTGGCACCCACACACACTAGCATACTAATATCCAGATAATGCAGGGAGGTCATGAGGACACAACAGAAAACAAGACAGATAAACCTCTGTCCCCCCTAGAGCTCATATGAGCAATGGAGCGCATGAAATACAGAAAAACAGGAGGGCTCTCTGAGGAACTCATACCTGAGCAAAGAACTGAGGCAAGGGTAGGAATGCTGAAGAGGACTGTTCCAAGCGGGCAGGAGGGGGAGAGCAGAGGCGCTGGGCCAGCTTGTAGGAAGGCCTGTGCGGTCTGGATGGGGTAAGCTGCAGGTGCAAGTGACATCACAGGAGAGTTGATTCAGGTGGCCTTGCAGGCCACAGGAGGATGTGGAGCTTTTCTCTGAGTAAAAGAAGAAACCTCCAGAAAGTGTGTGTATACTTCTCTTCTTCCCTTCTAGTAACCCCTTTTCCTTTCTATACTTACTCAAAATACAAAGCCAAGCCCTTCCTCCCATAAATGTACACATAAGGGAAATTAAAAACAGCTGAGGGTGTAAGGGAACCAGGGCAGTGCCTGTCTGGTATGCACAGGCTCCGAGTCCAATCTCCAGCCCGCATATGCTGGGTAGGTGGCACGTGTCTGTAACCCTGGTACTCAGGAGATTTGAGGTCTGTGGCCAGCCCAAGCTCCATGAGACAATGATGACAAAAAGGGGGGGGGGGGAGAAGAAGGATGAAGGAGGAGGAGGAAAAGGAGGAAGAGGAGGAGGAGCAGGAGAAGTAGCCGCACCAAGAGCTAAAGCTGGGCCAGACAGCGCACTCACTCCTACAGTCCCAGCACGTGAGTGAGCAGTGAAGGCATGGAGCCTGGCTAGGCAGGAAGACAGAGCTGGGGCGTAAGGAGGTCACTTAGCACGTCCCCCTAACTGCTATACAGGAGGCCATTAGAGGGGGACCCAATGGTAGAAAGGATGGGAGGAAGAACAGAGGAAGGAGATATGAAGCTCGGTGCTGGTGTGTTCGGTGGGGTGTCCAAGAAGGGGGGCATTGTTCACAGGGGCAGAGAACTGAAAAAGGGCCGGCTCCATGAAAGACAGTCATCAGAATTAACCGGCCTGAGCGCACTGAAGAGAAAACCTCCATGCTGGGTCGGTGGTGCAGCGCTGAGGCACTTGCCTCCTATGCTCTGAGGCCTCACTTTCTACTCTCAGCCCTGCAAAAAACCCAGACCAGGAACCCTGTGAAGACAGCCTCTTGACCCTCACACTGCAGTCCTGAGCTGAGGGAGACCGTGCCAGCCTGAGGCAACCCCGCTTGGGAGCACGTGCAGGTCAAGTCCAGGACCTCGGGCTTGTGATCTGACTGACATCCTTAGCAAACACAAGCAGATACAGCAGGGGGAGGCCAGATCCAGGTCTTTTGACAGGGCTGTAGGCCACAGCACAGAATTCTGGGCAAATGCACCTATGCAGGCAGGAGAGAGAAGGCTTTCTGGAGGAGGCACAGAAAGAATAAGAGAGAGGAGTATTCTAGAAGGCACCAGAAGAGAGCTTGGGAGGGCTGATATATACACACTCTAGCACAGAGTAGAGAGAGTCAGAAAGAAAAGAACAGTCGGGGGAGAGGAGGCTGGAGAGACGGCTCAATAGTGGGGGGACAGGAGGCTAGGGAGACGGTTCAGTCAGTGAAATGCTTCCATGCTTGCATGAAGATCCAAGGGTGATCCCAGAATCCATGATTTAAAAAAACAAAACAAAAGCCAAGTTCAGTGTTACATGATTATATCCTATTGCTGGAGAGGCAGAGGCAGGTGGATGCCTGGGCCTCACTGCCCAACCAGTCTACCCTCCTCAGCCAGGCCCAGGCCACTGAGAGACCTTCTCTCATGGGAGGCTGTCCTCTGGCCCCCACACACATGCACGTATGCAAAAGGCACTATGAGTTAGTCAGAGAGTTAAGTAGCTGCTTGATTTCCCCAGCAGAGAAAGGAAGGGCTTATATTAAAAACTAGAAACCAAAAGGGGCATCTAGAAAGAACCACCACACCCTCATCTGAAGCACTCTGCTCAAAAAGCCTGAGCCTGCATCTGGAAGGGAGCCGGGGGCCATTAGTGATCCCTGCCACCGGCAAGATGGAGAACTGAGTGTCGCCCCTGGGTTCCTACCGGCTGGACCATCTCCGGAAGCTATTTTACAGTATGTAGGGCTCAGCAGGCTCACTATAATTAACCGCTAATTGGAATAAAACGCCAAAATCCAATCTGGTCTTCAAATCTCTTTTTTTAAGTCCTATATTTTATTTATGGCTGTGTGCATGTCTGGGTCTGTGTGTGTGTGCACACGTGTGTGCGGGTGCCCACAAGGGATGGAAGAGGGCATTAGACCCCTTGAAACTGGAGTTAGAGGCACTTGCGAGCCACCAGGGTGTGTGCCAGAGCCCAACTCTGATCCT
Source organism: Acomys russatus (assembly GCF_903995435.1). Taxonomy (NCBI): domain Eukaryota; kingdom Metazoa; phylum Chordata; class Mammalia; order Rodentia; family Muridae; genus Acomys; species Acomys russatus. The sequence continues at coordinate 75,235,020 of NC_067139.1, forward strand.
CATGGTTGAGTGGCAACTGATCTTAACCCCTGGGCCACCTCTACAGCCCTCTCCGCACCTCTTGAATGACCAGGACTCAAAAGAATCTTCCAGGAAAAATAAAATGATACCAGTGTCTTTACATTGTTTCTTTTTGTAAAGCCCAAAGCACACAGTGATGTGTGAAACCGCCATTCCTGATCACCTAGTATCTGGTGTGAATGCTCCAACCGTAGCCTTCAGAGAAAAGAGACCGGTCCCCAAACCACAGACCTACAGAAATCTACTTGGTTCTCACTCCTCTGCCACGCTCACAGCAGGAGCAAGGAGTTCCCAGGTGAGCAATGGGCTACCACACCCACACACTCAGGCAGGGACAATAGCTGTGCAGTCATCCTCCAGCCCCACCAAAGAAGGGCGACAAACCGTGAGCAACCACCTCCTTAAAACCCGAAGCAAAGCCTCCACCTGCGCCACCTTCACCTCAGTGATCTCAGTGACCCAGTGCTGACATGGACTTTAGCCCAAGGGCATGGCCAGTCTCATCCCCCAGTGGCCAGCTGGCAGGTGCACTGCTCGTCCTCAGCACAGAAGAAAAAGCTCTTCTGCCCAGAGACGACCACAGGAAGTGAGGAAGGGGAACAGAAGTCCTTCAAATGCCTAAGAGGATGTGGGTTGTCTTTTGCACAGACAGAGAGGGTTGATCTTGTGCAATAAGAGAAAGTGAGAAAATATTTCCCTATTTTTGGGGGTTGGGGGTAAACCCCAAAACCCACATCTGTAACCATAAAAGAAACAAATGAAACCACAGGATGCCAGTCCCCGAAGATACGAAGCAGTCCTACATTTTGAGCCTGGTGGCCCTGTGAGGGCAGGCCCAGTCTCTTTCTTTTCTCACAGGGTCTGGGGTCACCACAAACCAGGGGCCTAGGCATGCCAGGCTATGTGTATCCTACCCTAGTATATGATAGTTCACAAGCAATACACTAGCCTGCCTCTAGGTTGCCTAGCAGCTGCCAGGTGTGTGCCAGACTATGAAATCACCAACCCACTACCTCATCTGTTTCCCTCTCCCCCCTCTCCTTCCCTCTCCCTCGCTGTCTCTCCCCCTCCCCCTCTCCTTCCCTCCCCCTGTTCCTCCCCCTCCCTCTCCCTCAAGCTCTCTCTCTCCCTCCCCCTCCCTCTCCCTCCCCCTGTCCCTCCCCCCCCCCTCCCTCTCCCTCCTGCTCTCTCTCCCCCTCCCCCTCCCCTTCCCTCCCCCTGTTCCTCCCCCTCCCTCTCCCTCAAGCTCTCTCTCCCTCCCCCTCCCTCCCCCTGTCCCTCCCCTCCCTCTCCCTCCTTCTCTCTCTCTGCCTCCCCCTCCCCCCTCTGAGTCTCTGTCTGTCTCCCACTTTATACATTCATCTCTCTCCCTCTCCCCCTCCCCTTCCCTCCCCCTGTTCCTCCCCCTCCCTCTCCCTCAAGCTCTCTCTCTCCCTCCCCCTCCCTCTCCCTCCCCCTGTCCCTCCCCTCCCTCTCCCTCCTGCTCTCTCTCTGTCTCCCCCTCCCCCCCCTGAGTCTCTGTCTGTCTCCCACTTTATACATTCATCTCTCTCCCTCTCCCCCTTGCCCTTCTTACAATAATTAACTTCCTTGTATCACACCTGTTGTACGGCGTGTAATTTATATATCCTAACAGTATATGCTCACCATGAAACACAAGTCAAATAGAAACATCACCCCCAAGCCTGCATCATGCTGGGGAGAGATGTCTTGCCCCAGTCCCATTCTATGGGGCTGAGAAACCTGAAGCCCTCAGAGGTTAACAAATAATCCAGGTTCTGCAAGCCAAGAGCCACTCGGGTCCTCTGAGCCCTAAGCCTGTAAGAACTGCCAAGCTGCCTCTGTTCCAATAAGCCCCACACCAGCCTCGCTTGGCCCTCACCCATGAGGCTGCCAGACTGTTCCGGCTGGTGTTCACAGACTGAAGCCATAGGCCCCCATCCCCAGTGTAGTCCCAGCACATATGTATAGAGTGACAAGTTCTTTACTGTATACAATTCTATACTCTCTCTTCTCTCTTTTAATTAGCACTATATTGCTTTGGTGATCAAAAGGGGAGAAAGTCACCATTTAGTAAATGTAAGCCAACATAGTTAAAATATGCTTTTGAATCTTCAGTTTCTGTGCAAAGAAATCAGGTGACTAAAAGGAGGGTCGCTGGACAGACAACTAAGAAAAGGGGGGAAATCCACGTCGTCGTTGACAACGTCACATCAGCCAATGAGATAAAGGAGGCAGAAGCATGGCTGCCGAGGCCAGTAAGCTTGCACAGGCCTCACCAGAAAGTATCTATTTTTAAAGCGCGTTCCATTTCATCACATTTCAGAAAAACAAAGAGGAGACCTTGAGGGGCAGACAAACAGGTCCCACAATGACAAGGGGCGGGTGTGCTTGTGGCAAGAGCAGCCACCCAGAGCCCGCCAGCGATCTTCATCTGAAAAATGCTGATTTCTCATGGCAGATGGGGCTCCAATAGCGAGTCACCGTCAGCAGCGGCCCCACAAAGTGCCAATTTTCATATTCCCTAGGGCCTGCAGGGCTCCGGGCTTCTTGGCTTAAATGGAAACTGTCAGATAGGATTTTGTGCAAACATGCAGTTTCCGGGAGGGGGGGGTGAGGGGGGGACACTGAGAATAGAACTTGTTCTTCCATTTTCTGACAGCGTTTTGTACATAGTGGTTACATCAAACATGAGACAGGCCAGCAGGGAGGGCTTCCGGGATGCCAGCACACAGAAGGCAAGGAGTGCCTGTAGGAAGGGCTAAATAAATTGCATGGGATGGGGTGGGGGGCCAAGGGGCAAATATAGGGGCTCTCCTGCTCCTCTCCGCCCCCACCGCATGTGCCCCTGTATTAGCATACCCTACATCCTGGTGACCTGCAAGGTCTTACAGAGGAGCTAAAAGAATGTGGGGAAAAAAACAACAACAGTGACAGAGCACAGCAAAAGGTGTGGATGAACAGAACTGAATGAGGAACCTGTCCAACGGGGCTAGAGTCAGGGCTCAGCGAGGATCATGCCTCCTACAGGAGCACGAGAACCCTCATTTGATCCCCAGCACCGCGCAGAAAGCTAGAGCAGAGATCTGCAGGCTGTCATGCCAGTGAGTGGAGAGGCAGGACGGAGGATGTCTGCTCATGAAGCAGTTAGTCAGATCATGAGCTCTGGGCTCTGAGAGCAGAGCCAGCCTGTCTCAAAAAAGCAAGGCAGAAAGCAATGGGGGCAGAGAACTAATGTTGACTTCTGACCATGGAGAGAGACAGAGACACAGAGAGAGACAGAGGCACAGACACACAGAGATATATACAGAGATACAGAGCGAGAGACAAAGAGAATGAATGAATGAATGAATGAATGAATGAATGGTTAAATCTTCACCAGAGCTTATAGACAAGGTTTGTTAAAGACACCAGTTCTTCTGGAACCATTTTAAAGGGCCAACAACTTTTTAATCCTAAGACCCTTTCCTGGCTCCTCCTAAAATAGTCTCAAAACACAGATACACATATTCAAATCTCACACCACTGCACTTGGAGACAATGGAGTCTACAGTAAGGGCATCACTGAGACTGGTCCCGACTTGTTAATAAGACACTTTCTTCTCAAGTTTCATGTCTTATCCTAAACAAAGTTTATTTTCAGTGTGTGTTTTCCCAGCAAGTGATGTTGCTGCTTTGGGGGATGGTGAAGAGAGGCCTTTTCTAGAAAGGAGGAAGAGTTGTCAAAGTTGACACATTGGAGTTCCTCACATTTAAGGAGATTGAGCATCAGACCAGGAAGATCCATAGCCGCCATGTTCCCCTCACACAAGGGCAAGCATGGAAACCCACGCAGCCTCGAAACACGATGGAAAGTGGTCTTTGATAGCAACAGAAAGGGATAGCAATCCCTGAGACTCTGCACCAGCAACACGGAGGAAAGTAGGATGTGTTCTGGGTACCTGGTCCTGGCCGCTGCCCTACGTGCAGACATAAAGTCAACTGGAGCACCCTCCCCCTCCACAAAGGCCATCTGTTTCCCAGGAGTGCCTAAGAAATTAGTGGAACCAGTTGGCCCAGTAGGGAACTATGGCCCTGGTGGCCGGGTGCTAACAAGGGTGACCTGTGACCACACCAGATAATTAGTAAAGTAGTATTGAGTTACACAGTCTAACAATTCACCCGCCAGGCAGGAATATGGGTAGTACTCTGCTTCGAGATACCACAAGGGGCCAAGCTATTGAACCTTTGCTTCTACACACTAAGTGTGGTGCTTTGAGACACTAGGGATGCAGGAGGAAAAAAACTGTGGTCATGGCTGAGGATGTAGTTCAGTTGACAGAGTGCTTGCCTAGCATACACAAAGCCCTGAGTTCAGTACCCAGGACTGCAAACCTAGAGTGTGGTGGCACACGCCTGTGATCCCAGCCCCCAGAGGGGCAAGCAGGAGAGTCGAGGACTCTAAGTCATCCTCACTACACAGCAAGTTCAAAGTAGGCTACGTGAGACTTTGTCCCCAACAAAAGCTCATGGGAAAAAGGACGGGGACAGAAAGGAAGATGTGAAGAAAGGAAAGGGGAAGGGAAGCTTAGGAAGAGGAAGAGGAGAAAAGGAAAGGATGTGAAGAGGAGGGGAGGGGAGGGGAGAAGAGAGGAGGGGAGGGGAGGGAGAATGGAAAGGAAGAGAGGAGAGGAGTGGAGGAGAGCAGGGGAAGGAGAGGAGAGGAGAGGAAAGGAGGAGGAGAGACACTCTAAGACAGATACGTAGACCCTATGGAAACACAGCAGCCCAGCACTCCACCTCAGACATTACAAGATTTCTCCAACAGGGCTGCAGGCAGATGGCTAAACAGATATACAGACAGCTCACTTCCCACAGCACTAGTGCACAGAAACATGACCTAGGAGCATGACAGCTCTACCGCCTACTGACAGAATGACTCGGGCCAAGTCTCCCAACACAGGCAGAAGGGTGGAGCCTTTCTGTACCCCCTACACCTCCTTGCAGGTCAGCCCCACAATATGGGCCCAAAAGTGTCCAGTCTCACCCTCCTCTCCCAGTCTTTATTTGTGGTGCCCCAAGTCCCCCTCAACACATATTTACAGGCTAGATCTCAGGGACAGGAGGGGCCACAGCGTTGCAGGGATGTTCCAGCTAATAAAACAATACCCATTATTGTATAGCTTACAACAGCACATCTCACACATGCCCTCAGTCTCTCCCTTCCCCATAACCCACAAGCAACAAGCTGGCATGGAAAACAGACAGAGAAGGCAAGCTGCCTTGTGGAAGAAAAAACAAAGCAAAACAAAAGACAAAACAAACAAACAAACAAAAAACACTATCTGGACAGACAAAGCAGTGCAGTTGACCCATCAGAGAATGAAGGCCTCCTTGGGAACAGTTAAACGTTGAGAACGCGACTGGCCCTTCCTTCTCCTGGCTGACAGAAGCACCTTCAAAACTTGTGTGACACTGAGTGTGCCTTATCTAACCTCCAACAGAGCACTGTCACCAGGAGACAGGTCTCCAAAGACCAAACAGAGTAACGTAGACATCTAACAGATAAAAATCAGATCCTAGCTGGGCGTAGTGGCACACACCTGTAATCCCAGCACTCGGGAGGCAGAGACAGGCTGATCACTGTGAGTTCGAGGCCAACCTGGTCTACAAAGCAAGTCCAGGACAGCGAAGGCTACACAGAAAAACCCTGTCTCAAAAAAACAAACAAACAACAACAAAAAAATCAGATCCTAACAGGGCCAGATGCTGCCTACCTCAGGGTCCCCTTGGATGCGACACCTGTCCACCATATTGCCACTGACTGTTTGACAAGATGCTGCCACTCCAGTGAGCTCCTAAGCACCAGCTCTATAGCCCCAGGCTCCCTTAGAGGGCCCTGAACCAGCACGTAGCCAATACAAGGCTGCTGTGCTTCAAAAACAGCACGTTGTGTACAATACTGTGCATGACTGTTTATCTACCAGTGCTTTACAAGTTAATGAAAAAAGTAAGGGTTGGGAGTACAGCTCAATGGTACAGTGTGTGTTTAGCAAGAGTAAGATTCTGGGTGTTCTCCCTAGCATTAAAAATATAAATAAGAGTAGTGTGCTGTGTGAATGGGAGATCCAGTCAGCTGGCCAGAGACACAGGTAAGCCACGCTGAACCTGAAGCCATGGCTCCTTCTCAGCCTAAACACAGTGGGCAATGGACAAGTGAGGGAAATGTCCTGAGAATGGTAAGACTAGTGTGCCGTGTGGCCCATGGACCAGGCATCGGTTAGAAAACCAAACCTGGCCCCCATCTTGCCTCTGATGCTAGGATGCTGGTCATATGGCCACCTGTACTCAACCTCATTTTCTTGTATTCTTTATCAGAAGACAAATGTTCCCTTGCTTACCTGCCAGGACCAGAAAAGAGAAAGGAGGAGACACAAATGTGAGGTGAGGAACACACACGCATGCATGCACTCACGCACACACTCACCCCTCTGCTTCAATCCTTCTCGGAGTCCCCACTAATACAACCATGTCTTCCTCATCTGCCAGTTCACTTCTTCCTCCCGGTTAAGCAATGAGGACGGACAAACAGATGCCAGACGCCATCAGTCCCACTTTATTGATGATGGGTAAATGGGTCCCAATAGGCTTCAGAGGCATATCTGCAGTGCTACGGGCACCCACATGCTAACTCTTATTGGAAACCTGGGCCTTAGGAGGCAGTGAAGGCGACCCATGTCTGGCTGGGCGGCAATGTCCACAGCCGGTTTCTTGGATGCAATGGACAAGCATGACTGTGGACTGCCCCATGCTTGGGAACAAAAGGACCAGAAGCTCAGTGCAAAGGAGCACTGACAACCATACCCTGAGGGCTGGGACTCATCCTGTTTGCTAATTCTCTCTGGAGGGAATATGAGTAACAGGGGTGCAATGTGGGGAAAGATGGAACCACTCTTGACTCACTGCTCCTGCACAACAGTGGTTAGCTCAGGCCCTCCTTACACACGGGGGTCACCTTTCTGTCCCTGGAGTTAGTGGTCAAAACCTCCTTCCTAAGCTCCAAGTCAGGAGCTCCAGGCCTTTACAGGAAGCATGAGGAAGTGTGGAACTGTTGGGCCCACCATGGCGGATGCCTGGTGCTCCATGGCCTCCACCACCTGCTTGGAATCAGGACCCCTGACATGCGCGCGCACAGCAGGGGCGCAGGGGTGGCCAGGGGCTTGGAGCTGCTACTGCTGTGAGCTCCGGAGCCTGACTGTCTGCTCAGGAAACCCAGCTCATGAGCCAACTAGCTTGTTTCTCGGGCCCATTCTTAACCAGCCTGTGCTTTAGTCTCCTCACCTACAGCGCAGGGATGCTAGGACACTAAGCTAACACGTGGCACGGTGCCTGGCCCGTGGTAAAGCACCATCTTCCCCAGGCACCAGCTCCCTCTGGGGTTTGTTTGTTTATTTGTTTGGCACTGCCCTATATGAATGCTTTATTGTTGCTGTTGTTGAGAAACAAGAAGTCAGAATCCCAAGTAACCTTTTCTTCCAAATATACAGGCCCGCTGCTTCAGCCCCATCGGTCTCTGCGCATTGCTCCTGGAGGTCTCCTTTAGGCTTTGAGCTGGACAGGCAGAGGCAAGCGCAGCCTCACTGCTCCCTCTCTCATGGCAGCTCCTTCTCTCACCCCTCACCCCACCCACCCACCCCAGAGTCCAGCTCCCCTCTTCAAGGAGTCCTCCGTGCTGCGTTCTCTCTCTTGGTGAACAGATCTCGCCGTGCCCACCCCCCCCCCCCTCCAGTGTGTGTGTTTATCCACCTCAAGCTCATGGCTGCTCTTGGCCCCTTCCCACGCAGAGGACAAGGCCACTGTCCTAGCTCCATACTCAAAGACAATGGCTCCACTTCTCTTTGGGGGTCCTCCTCAAGGTGGCCTCTGGAGAACTGACCATGGGTTTAGGGAAGGGAGGCAGTGAGCCAGCTTCCAGCCTGATCCAGTCCTGTGATGGCTTCTCCTCATGGCTTCCCCAACAGGGCCACAGAGCAGGCTCTGGCCAACAGGGCCGACTCAGTGCAGCAGGCCAAGCAGGCTTATGTCCTCCCTCCTCTCCGCTTCCCTCTCCCGCCCCTTCTCTGCTCATCCTGTCTGTCCTTCCCCTTCCCCAGGCTGTGCGCTGTCAAGGACCAAGCTTAACCAGACACCAAGACCAGCCATCCGGCCCCAAAGACTCCTGAAAGATGCTTCTGGCTTTTCTGTTAAGGTTGCCTGACCTGTAATCCTCAAGGCAACAGAACATTTCAGCCCGGCACTTGAAAACTCAGTATGGGGCCGGGTATGGTGGTACATGCCTTTAATCTCAGCACTCAGGAGGCAGAGGCAGGCGGATCACTGCGAGTTCGAGGCCAGCCTGGTCTACAAAGTGAGTCCAGGACAGTCAAGGCTACACAGAGAAACCCTGTCTGGAAAATAAATAAATAAATAAACAAACAAAAACAAAAATTCAGTATCATAACAAGATAGTCTAGCAAACACTTGTCACTCGTTGGCAGTCAACATTGGCTTTTGTTTGTTTTGCTGTTGTTTTTGTTATTTTGGTTTGGGTTTTTCTGTGTGTTTGTTTGCTTTTTTGTTTGTTTGTTTGTTTGTTTGCTTTTTTGAGACAGGGTTTCTCTATGTAGCCCTGGCTCTCCGGGAACTTGCTCTGTACACCAGGCTCACCTTGAACACAGGGATCTACTAGTCTCTACCTCTCAGTTCTGGAAGTAAAGGTACCCACCACCACACCTGGCCAATTTTTTTTTCAATGTAATGATAGCACAGCAACCAAAGTCAATATGTTTATTAGAGCTCAATTCAAAAAAACAAAAATCTATAAAAGGCATGTATAAGAAATAGGGGACCAGAAGTTAAAGATGGCTGTAAGGCTAGAGGTGTACACAGCTCAGTAGAGGAGCACAGGGCCCTGGCACCAAAAAGAAAAGAGGAACAAACTAGAGGATGTGGCTGAATCTTGGCTGAATTTCTTGGATGTGACTACAGAGATGTGTCACTCAAACAGGGACAGTATCCTCTTTCAAGCATGCCTCAGTGTGACACATTTTCCAGGGTTTAGAGTTAAATGTCTTGAGGCTACAACTCTGACTTAATGGAGTGGGGGTGGGGAACCGATGCAGGTAGCCCAGGCAGGGGCTAAGCCTGGTGAGCTCCACGAGGCCACGTGTGCTTTTTCTCCATCCTTCTGACCTTCCTGGCGAATCTGCACATATTCCAAACAAAATGCTACTTGCAGTCGTAGTTCTTGGAGGGACCTGAGGCAGGAGGATGATGTGTTTGAGGCCAGCCTGCTCTGCAACACCTTATCTGGGGGGGGGGGGGGGGGGCGGGGGCGGGATATAAATATGTGGCAGAGGACAGTGCCAGTAAAAGTATGTCAGCCTCGAAAACACTCTCTCTCTCTCTCTTCTCGTCTCCCTTCTCGTCTCTCCTCTCCTCTCCTCCTCCTCTGCCTCTCTCTCTCTCTCTCTCTCTCTGTGTGTGTGTGTGTGTGTGTGTGTGTGTGTACGTGCAACAATTAATGAAGTAAAGAGGCCATGGATTGGGAAGAGAGCAAAGAGCAATATGTGGAAGGCTTTGGAAAGAGCAAAGAGGAGGGGAGATGATGTAATTACATTATAACCACCTCAAAGATAAGAGGACTTAAAAAAAAATGTTTAAGAACTGGGCATAGTAGTACATGCCTTTAATCCCAGCACTCACGAGGCACTGGCAAGTGAATCTCCATGAGTTCAAGGCCAGCCTGGTCTACATAGCAGATTGCATGATGAAACTCTATCAGTAACAACAACAACAACACAACAACAACAGGAGGCCCCAATTACATGTGGTAACTTGGGCAGAAACATGGCAAGGTACAAGGGAAACTTAACAAGACAAAGCGAGAAAGGAAAGGAGAGCGGAGGAAGATGAAGAAGGGAAACCTGCAGAATACACATCACAGCTCAGCAGGTCATTTGAACTGTTGGTTCAAAACCAGGCCAATAACACTGCATGAGGGTCAGTGTGCTTTATGTACCCAAATGGAAAAACACTGCATAAAGAAAAATTTGTAGCACTATACCTTAATTGCGAAATAGAAACTACACCAAAAAGAGCATAGTTTCCAGAACACTCTGTCCCCTTGCCTCCGAGTACTTGATAATTAGTGGTGAACACCAGGCAGAAACCGTGTTCCAGCTCCCAAGCCCCTCAAAGTCCTGACTGGAGATGAAGGAACATGGGGCCACCCAAACACAGCTGCTTCTCTGACAAGCACCTCCCTTCCCATGACAGGAGAGCCTCCTCCGTCACAGAGACTGTGTGTGTGGCCTCAGACCTGGCCTGGCCTAGTTGAGGTGGCCCGGCATTTCCCTGCAGCCTGCCCTCCCCCAACACCTGGATTCCGTTCACACTGCCATTCCACACCACACTGGAAGGAAGCACGGAGGGTCCTTTGCTTTACCTGGAAGAGGAGGTTAAAGGAAGCCAGTCATGTCAGAAGTGAACACCAGAGTTGAAGAACTCTGCAGAGGCTGGTGACAAACCAAGGGAGACAGGCAGCATCTGGAAATGGGCTGGCTGACTGGTGGATCATGGGAGGAGACAAAGGAAGGCGCAGAGGGGAGGGGAAGCACAGGTACCAGAACAGGCCCGGAATCTAGAGAGCTGCCCTGGGGCTCCTTTACTAAAGCTTGCTTCAGCCCTCCGACAGTTATCTTTTAATCCGACCCTGGATAACACCAGCTGGCATCAGTGCAGAAGCAACTCCCCAGGGCACGTGAGTCACCAGGCTGGACTCCAGGTCTGTTCCTCAGGGCTGGGGACCTTGCCATATATACCTGAGGATGTGGCCCCTGGCCCTCTAAGGACTGGCTCCTGGGCTGTGCAGGGTCCCTGAAGGCTGGACACCAAGCTCTGAGGATGGAGAGCCACGTAGGGTGTGAGTTCTAGGATCTTCCTCTCACCCAGACATGACAGAGGTCTGCTGGCTGCTCGGGTGCAGGCAGACAGCCTGCCTGCTCAGCAGGGTAGAGAGTCCTGGACTGACTAGGGACAAGGAAGCAGAATTGCCTCGGTGGCCACTCCTTCACATTGTCTGCTGATCAGAGGCCAGCCTGCAGGACACCATCCCATTGAGGTCCCTGCAGTTATGCAGGACACAGCAACAACCATCTCTGTGGCTCTCTGAGATACACTGTGCATATCAAGGGGCTAGAACACAGGCCCAAGGACTTTGACAGAGTGTTTACACACACACACACACACACACACACACACACACACACACACGAACACATACGGAGAAACAAGGAAGTCTGGAGATTAGCAAGGATGAGGTTAGGTGTAATCTGTCACCCTAACAACACAGGTGCTGGCTCCGTCTCCTGCAATAGCCAGGACAAGACAGACGGCCACCAGGCCTCCCATGCTTAAGAGCCCACAACTTCCAGAAGCAGCAGTCCCACCAACAACCAGCTCTATCATGGTTCTCTGCCTTGTGGGTGACAGAAACCTGGCAGCAGAAATTGGTGGCTGAAAACTCCAAGCCCTGGCTGGGCATGTGGCTCCCTCCTGTAATTACAACACTGGAGGGCTGACACAGGAGAACAGCCAGGAGTTTGAGGTCAGCCTGAGCTAGGCTACACAGTAAGTTCTAGACCAGCAAACGTTACAAAGTGAGACCTTGCCTCGAACAAAAAGGAGAGGGAAAAAAAAAAAAAAAACTCCAAACCTCACACCATCCCATGTAGCTCAATTCTCACCCCAGCTCAGTAGGGTGCTCTTGGACCCCAGGAGCCAGGAGACAAACCATGACCCCAATTAGCGTAATATGGGCAAATGGCTTGGGCTCACTGTGCCTCTGTCCCCATCAGTAAAGCTGGAACAGCACAGATGTTTCTCTAGCAATGCGAGAGGATTTAATAAAGGACGCGCACGAGTTCCCTAGCACCATAGTCCAATCGTACCAGCGTGCCCTATGGGCACCGGCTCTGGCCCAGCTTTCTGCCCACTGGTGATGCTCACCTTCCTTTGTCACAGCTGAGTTCCCACCCAGCGCGTGTCCAGCCCTGTGAGCTCCTTTAGGAGTAGCTGGCTTACCAGGTATATACACCTAACCTAGCCTTTCTCACCGAAACCTCCACCAGGGCTCCAGCAACCCCAGGTGGCCAGCAGAGTCAGGTCTCCAGCCTGTCTTCTTAGGGTTGCTACTGTGTGATAAAACGTCATGACCAAAGCAACTTGGGGAAGAAAGAGTTTATCTGTCTTACAATTTCACATCACAGTTTATCATCAAAGAAAGTCAGGACAGGAACCTGGAGTCAGGAGCTGTGATGCGGAGGCCATGGAGGGGTGCTGCTTACTGGCTTGCTCAACACGGCTTGCTCAAGCCGTGTTCTTATAGAGCCCAGGACCACCAGCCCAGGGATGGCCTCACCCACAGTGGGCTGGGCCCTCCCCCATCAAACACTAACTAGAAAAATCCCCTACGGGCCTGCCTACAGTCTGATCTTACAGAGACATTTTCTTAATTGAGGTTCCCTCCTCTCAGATGACTTTAGCTTGTGTCAAGTTGGCATTAAACTATCCAACCCAAGCCCCAACCTCTATGTCCCAAAGCTTCTTCCCCAGATTTGATGGTCGTCTATAAAACACAAGAACAGCTGAGCACAATATGAAAGGGATGGCATAAGTATCAAACTTCCTCTTCCATGACCTTCCACGGCTGCCTCTGGTGTACCAAGTAGAACAGAGTCAAGAAGCCTCAACAAGCATTTGAAGGAAAGAAAGACACCACAGCGAGCAGTGGGCTGTCTGTCTACCGTGTGCTGTCACCTACTGCATCCTTTAACACTGCCACCTAGAGTCTGTCTTACCACCGAGCAGCAGGCTGTCTACTGTGCCTTATCATCATCCTACATGTGAAAGCAGTGTGCTAAGCCGTGCCGTCCAGAAGCAGCAGATGCAGATACGGAGGCCAGGTCCAAGGCAAGGCCTCCTACTCCTACCCTCCCTGACCTGGCCTCCGTTCTGTCGCCTCAGTGCCCATGGTCACCCACTACACACAGAAATCTCCCTCTCTATGTGTCATGGGATGACCTTCCACTCAACCCTAAAGGCAGCTCTCAAGTTACCTCCTTTATGAGGTTGAGCTTTACCCCAACTGTATTTTAAAACAAAATCAAACTCCCCCTAGCCCCATCTCCCAAGTGTCTTATCTCCACCCTCAAGAGAGCACAATTTCTCAGTCCCCAGTTGCCTGGTTTTCATCAGCCTCCTGCTGTGGAAAGGCCTTCCTGACACCACCGTCACGCATTAGGCTGCCGTGAATAAGCAGGTGCTAGCCCTCGAAACTCACAGACCCCAGCGCACAACAGACCCAGCGGACCTGACATTCACTGGGACAAATGCTAAACAAAGTGACTAGCTACCCACAAGTTACACTGGCGAAGAGTTCATCCCTGGCTGGCTAAACCTAAACCCTTTGGATAGCAACAGCAGGGTCTGAGTGATGAAGCCATGGCTACCAAGGAAACTCCTACACAGCAGGAGAAAAATGGTCCCAGGGAACTGTGGTAGCTATGCTTGAAAGGGACCCAAGGGTCTCCTCTGCATCCTCCTACACAGACTTCCATCATTCTTAAGCCAGGGCGTGGCAACCCGGTGTAGACACAGCTACTCCAATGCCGGAGTGGAAGAGGCCAGGGTGGGCTAGCCTGGGCACAGGCCTGGGTCCAATGGCGTATAAGCCAGAGATCCCTTTGGGGAAAGAGGTAGAAAGACGAGGCCTCTGTCCTGACCCACTTTCCTCCCAGCTCAATGCCCAGAGCTGGCAGCGCAGCCCTAAAGGCAGCTGTGGCGCCCTTCTCACCTGGCGATGTCAATGCAAGAAACCCCTGCTTACATCAGGGCGCTCCAGACTGAACAAAGCCACTCCGAAACTTCCAGTTCACAGATAAGAGAGCCGCGCCCCTGAACTGTGCAGGCCTCATCCACCTAGCACCGGACGTGCACCCGCACTCACCATCTCCTGAAGATGACAGAACACACGTAACCACCACACCCCCTCTTAGATGGGCGCAGACACTGAGCCGATGGGACACATCTTTCCCCAATTCCCAACCAGGGCTGGAGACTAGGTATGTAGCTCGGTAGAAGAGCACCTGTCTAGCATACCTGAGACCTGAGTTCCATCTCCAATGACACTGCAAAATAAATAAATAACCAAAGAAGCAAAATGGCTTCCTGGGGACCAGCCGACGGGACTTCCGGAAGTTCCCGGGTGCTTCTGAGTCAGCCTAAAGACTGAGCCTGGGGAAGATAAGAGTTCCCAGCTCAGCACTCTGTTCCTACATCCTGGAAACACATGTGCACCGCTTGACCTCAGAGTACCACTTCCAGGGGCTCATCTGTTTGGATGAGACAGGGCATCACAGAGCCCAGGCTGGCCTCCAAGCCACTGTGTGGTGAAAGCTGCCTTTAAGCTACTGGCTCTCCTGCCATTACCTGCCAAGGGCTGGGGCTGCAAGGATGCACCAGCCCACTTTAACCTGGTCCCGTTTTTGGTTTGTTTGTTTGTTTGTTTGTTTTTAAGGCTTTCTGTGGGGAGGTGGAGGTTTGAGAAGGCTGTCTGCCTTAATTCTCTTTTGGTCCCTTGTGTCTTCCAAATCCTCTGTGAAAACTATCGTTATTTATATACTAAATGAATACCTTCACTCCAAAGTTTCAGATTACTGGAGCATTTTAGATTTAGGATTGGGGATTTTCAACCAGTAAAGTCTACATAAATGTTCCTAAATCAGGAAAACTCTATAATCTGAAACACTCCTGGTCCCAGGCACTTCAGTCCGAGGTTACTGGCCTGTAATTCTTTTTTTTTTTTTTTTAAACCAGCAACCTGGTCATTATAATTACTAGCATCAGACATAAGATCCGGAGCCTAGCTCGGTTAGTGATGGAGGATCTGACAGAATTGTGAATCAAGAGCATGCTCCACCTGTGGTCCTGCTGCAGTAGCCCAGCAAAGGAGCTCCCTCCACCCTCCCTCCCCCGAAGCACTAGGTACTCGTTCCTGGAGTCTGAAAAGGTGGTCCTGAGGAGGGCATTATCACCCTGAAGCTAAACTGCCCTGACTCTTGTGTCACAAACCTTGCAGTACATGGCATCGTGAGCTTGGTGAATACAGGATAGTGGGCGTGTCTTTCTGATGAACTGTCTTAAACAGTGCGCACCATACTCCTCCACCACAGCCTGTGTCAAAAGTGTGTCAGAAGGTGACACACACTCACAATGCCAAGTTTAAAGTGAGTGCTTGTTCACTTCTTGCCCTGGATGTTGTATAAAAGGCTTTTGTCTCCACTGCATCTACTGTCCTGTGAACCATGGCCTCTCCATCCATCTTCTGTGTGGCTTAGTCAGCAATCTGCCTGAGGTTGCCAACCCAGCCCAGCCCCACAGATGCCCTGAACAGGGTCAGAGGCTGTAACAGGGCAAAGCTGAGGCCCTCCGTGGAAGACAGAAACAAGAAAGCAATGTGTTTCTTTCCTTCTTGTCTTACTTGGTTCCTCTTCAGCTCAGTTCCCGCCTACGCCACAGACGCGAGGGTAGTCTGTGTTCTTGCAAGGTAGGTGGTATTGTATGTCATCAGCCATCTCACTCTGTTACTTACACTTCTGCCAAGTGTTGAGGCTTTTGGTTTGTTTTTATTGCTGTATTTGAGACAGGGCTCACTGTGTAGCCTTAGCTTGCCTGAACTGCGTAGACCAGGCTGGCATCAAACTCAGGCATCTGCCAGTCACTGCCTCCCGAGTGCTGGGATTAAATGTGTGCCCGCCACATCTGGCTCAGCACTGGTCTTAAGGGGCACATATTGCCGATCCCATATGCAGCTCATCTGTCCCCTCGTACCACGGCCTTGGTGACAGAGACTCAGTCTCATCCATCTGCACCGTCTGCTCTCCAGGGATGGACACCCATCCTGCCTCCTCTCCAACACAGAACAAGGCAGTGTACATCCTGGACCTTCTCCAGACTTTCAGGAGAACCTGGTGGAGGAGTTGACACTCAGGAACGAAAGCAAGGACAAGGCTTTGGTGAAGGCGTTCTGGGTCACTCTGAAGTAATCCTGGGGCGGTCACATCAGCCGAGACAGGATTTTCCACAGCCCTATAAGCCATGGCCAACTGGCGATGTCCGGCTTCCTTGTCCATGCAAGTGTCAGAGGCAGGAAAGGGCCAGAGCTTAGGCTTAGCCCAGGCTTGCCCCTTATGACACCTGAGGGGGAGCTGCAGGAGAGGCATGGGAAAAAGAAGCCTCCACGGTTGGAGCTGGGACACGGCTCAGTGGACAAAGCATTTGCTGCTCTTACAGAAAGCCCAGAGTCGGTGCTTGGTACCACATTGTCACTCACAACCAACCACCTGTGACTCCAGCTCCAGAGGACCTGTCACTCTCTTGTGGCCTCCATAGGCACTACATGCATGTGGTATCAAGATATACATGTGAGCAAAACACTAGACACATAAAATAAAAATAAATCTATAAAAGAAATCTCCACTGTGATACTTTGCAGCCTTAAGTTGCCACAAGCTGCTGAAGTACAGCACTGCACACTGACCAACAAGCAGCCACTGAGTCCATCTGCTCCCAGGGGCCAAGCCCCTCCCAAGGAGGCCAACTGTAGAGGTGGGCAGCAATGGCTCAACTCTTTATCTACAATCATCCGGTCCTATTAAGAATGCCCATGACGTGAAACTAGTATCACATGCTGCTCAGCACATGACCTGCCAGCACCTAAAGTGGTGTACACCTGTTCAATGAGTCCTCACAAGGTCAAATCACAGTAAAGGTCACAGAACACACATAATCGCTGTGCTCACTTCATTACAGACCAGAACTTCTGCGGGGGGCGGGGTGGGGGTTGGGGGGGTGTAGCCCAAGTATTTTTAACCATTATCTAGGAGAACAACTTGTTTTAAATGTGACATTATAGAGACATGTGTCCCCAGGGTGGCACTGAGCCACAGGCTTGTGGCAATAACAAAGATAAAAGCTGGGCTTACCCAGTTTTTGCCTGTGCCGGGCACTACCTGCAAGACCTCAGAGAGTAACTCCCTAATTCCCACAACATCAGCTGCCTGAACTCTTCCTTCTTCCTGCTAAGGGAACAGGGAGGTAGTTCCAGAATACAGTTCAAGTCTGTCAACCTGCCTCCCTGCGTACCCTGGCACCCCTCTTCTGTGGCCTCACTTCCAGGTTTGCTGAAGACTCCTGCTGGGCTGCTGGAGGGATTGAAAGGGACGAAGAATGCAAAAGTCACCGAGTAAACACTGCAGGCAGCACTAATGCCCCCTCCTCAGCATCCAGCCTCGAGAGGCATGTGGGCACTTCCTAACTGCCCCCCTACATCTTTTTTAGCTGACTCTGGGGGGGGGGTTGCTCAGTAGGACAGATTCCATTTCACACATCACGACACCAAGAACTAGAGATTACAGGTAGAGAGCTGGTCACTCAGTTCCCTTTGGCCTCCTTGCTCCATCGCTCCCTCTTGCCCAGAGAGGAGACCCCCACATGGGACCATCCCACAGTCTCTGCGGACACTCACAGATGCTCATGTACCAACACCGCAACCAGCATTATCAGGCGTGAAACTCACCAACCCACACACAGCCAGTAAGACGCCTCAGAAGACTGGGAAGGCTCTATGTCTGCACCTACCCTCTTCTGTGCAGAGGGTCTTCCTTTCACATAACACAGACAGCCGTCAACTGCAATCCTTCTCTAGCCCCTGAGGATGGTAGCCATGGTCACCTGGCCTGCCTGTGTCTTCCACAGGGTGTAACCAGAGGCTGGTAAGCCTGGTCTCATTTTCCCCAAGTCTGCCCTGGACTCCTGTAGAGACCTCCACTCACAGGAAGGATTCTCTGCCCCGTCTCCAACAGCAGGCCGCCTTTGCCTTGGCATCACCCTCACCAAGCCTGCCCCCTTCCCTCCTCCTCTCCCGCACCCTCCAGCCTTCGGGCCCTGCACCCAGTTCGGCTCACCGTCTGTGTTCCCTTTCCTTACGTGTCCTCCCATGAGCCCAAGGCGCTCATCAGTGCTGCTGGATGCCAGCTCATTCGCTTGGGACTATCCACTGAGAAGATAAACTCCACAGGAGAGGGAGGGCAAGAGCCTTTTTTTTTTTTTTTTTTTTTTTTTTTTTTTTACACACAAAACTCCTCCCCACAGCCTAGAAACTACAAAACAGGCAAGAAACAGGACACAATAAGCGAGGCTGGCCACGTTCTGGTGCCTCTGAAATCACCGAGACTCAACAACGGGGGAGCGTTTGGGGGACCACAGAATGGATATTCCTATGACAAGAACAGACCTGTATTCAGTGTGTCTGAAGCGTCACTCATGGATGGTACTGGAAACCTTCTCATCCTCACAGCCTTGGCACTGACCAGAGAGGCCGGCGGGCAGATGGAGAGAGGCCTGGGTGGGACAGACGGGTAACATCTGCTATGGCTGGGCTCCGCTGTAAAGCACGGACGGGGTCCAGTGCAAGAGGCCTACGCAGGTGACCAGTTCAACTTAGTCTCACAAGAAGTTCTCGTGTGTGAGTTACATGGAACTTGGCCACTTCCCACAGACTCAGGGTGGCTGACACCATACTTTCCCCTCTCCCTGGGTCTCTACGCCAACCTGCATACAGGTCACCTACTGTCTTCTATCAGAAATGAGGGGAACAGATGGGTGTGGAAGCATTCACACAAAGCCCCTGAACACTGGGTCCCCCCAGATCTAGCTACTGTTTTCAAGGAAGAGGTGCAGAGCCCCAAGTTAGAGTTTTGTTTCACTTCTCCCTTTCTTCCTAAGCTGGCTCCCCTGAAGCTAGCCATGTGGACAGACTCTGTGAGGGTCTGTGAGCCTCCAACATGCTACCTTTGGAAAAAGTTTCCCGCCCCGCCCCCCCACCCCAGACCAGAGACTCAAAGCTTTACTGCTTGAACTTTGACCTGTGACTAAACACCAAGGAGTCATGAGTGGCAGTAGCAGAGGTTTTTTGCTGAATCACAAGAAGAAAGCCACACAGATGCTCCTCTGGCCCAGAGAAAGTCAGCCCAGTCTCTGACTCAGCACTAAATTTAGACTTCATGTTCTGGGACTATACAAAAGGCCTCATCTGGCAACAGGTGCTCAGAACCCAGGGGGCTGAGCATCACTGATGGGATTCAAAGGGGAGGGGTATCCTGGGGCGGGGGACCCAGAAACCTCAATAGGGACTCTCACAGGAAGGCCTGCAGTAGAGAACAAACACAGCCTTTATGAAGAAACTGACAAGGACTGCAGCGCTTGCCAGCCTCAGAGCAGCTGGTGGCCTGAGTGAGCAGTGGAACTCTCAACCCTGGCCTAGTTTGCCCAACTGCGGAACACAAATATCAACCACATGGCTGGTAAAGGGTTGGGTTTGATGCCTGGGAAGAAAGCTGGGGCATAGCTTAGCACACTGCAGTATCCTGTTACTTGCCCACGGCTGCTGCTAAGCCACGTCCACATGAGGAAAAAGCAGCCCGGGCTTCCAGACACCTTGGCCAGGCTGCTCCAAGTCTGAGGGGAGGTCCAGGGTCCAGATCTGTCACTTTGTGCCCTTAGAACTGCTAGTTTTGCTGTGTAAAATAAGAACTTGAACGCACTAGTTCCTAAAATCCTCTCCAGCCATGTGCTCAGCAGTTGAGGCTGGTTACTAGAAGGATGTGTTAAGGGCTAGGATGATGGCTCAGCAGTTTAGAGCCCTGGATGCTCTTCCAATAGACCCAGGTTCAGTACCCAACATCCATATGGCAGTTCACGACTCTCTGTAGCTCTAGTCTCAGGGGATTCTGGGTCTTTGAGGGCACCTGGTACATAAGCAGTGCATGGACATGCACATAGACAAAAAAACAAACACATAAGGTAAATAAATAAATATTAAAAATGAAAATAAGTCATGAAAACAAGTCTAGGCAGAAAAGAAGAAACGAGGGGAGGGGGCTGCACTATTGGAAATGTCATGGTGCTGCTTTCAAAATAGCGTGGCCTCTTAACCAATTAGACTTATGGATATAAAGGGAGCTGGCAAGATGGCCCAGTGGGTAAGGGCACTTGCCTCCAGGTCTGACAACTCATGTTTAATTCCTGGAGTTCACATGGTGGAAGGACAGAACGCACTCCTCCAGGTTGTCCTCTGACCTCTACACATGCACAACACCCACCGCCCACATATACTCACACTCTACACACCCACAACAACCCCCCACAACACCCCCACACACAACACCCCACACACACACAACACACCCACATACAACACCCCCACAACATCCTCCACAACACCCACACAACACCCACACACACAACACCCCACACACACACACTCTACACACAGAAATATAAACAAGGTTTTGCTTCTTTCCATTTGTCTGCTCATCATTTTTTAAAAATGGCTAGACAGATTTTCAGCACATGTGGAAAACAGTCAATAGTCAAAAGAAGAAAGATTTGTTTGTAGATCCAGGGCCATCTTAAAGAGGCAGGCATGTACCACGCAGGTACGTACACTGAGAGGACACTACACCTATAAATACACACACACAGGCCAGGCAGTGGGGGCGCACGCCCCTAATCCCAGCACACAGGAGGCAGAGGCAGGTGGATTGCTTTGAGTTTGAGGTCAGCCAAGGCTACACGGAGAAACTCTGTCTCAAAAAAACAAAACAAAACAAAACAAAAAGCTCTATTCTTCTTACTCTTCCTGTCTCTGTCTCTGCCTGTTCCCTCTCTCCTCTCTCTCTCTTTTTCTCTCTCTCTCTCTCTCTCTCTCTCTCTCTCTCTCTCTCTCGATTCCCCTTACCCTTTCCTTCTCTCCTCATGCTTATCTAATAAACCTCATATAACATAAAAAACAAAACAAACAAAATCACCACACACACATAGAGGCTAGAGAGACAGCTCCCATTTAGAGCACTGGCTCTTCTTGCAGGGGACACGGGTTTAGTTCTCAGCATCCACAGAGCAGCTTACAACCTTTTCAATTTCAATGAGATATGAGATATAATATGAAATATGCACCACACAACAGCTATGATATGGAGAAGTTTATTATATGAGCATGGGAGAGCAGGGAAGTGAGAGGGGTACCCAGAGAGAAACAGAGAGACAGAGATAGGGAAATAGAGACAGCAAAAGAGGAACAGAGGAAGAGGTAGGAAGAGAGGAGAGAGAGGGAGAGAGAGAGAGAGAGGCAGGGAGAGGGAGGGAGAGGGAAAGAGAGAGAGGCAGGGAGGGGGAGGGAGAAGGAGAGGGAGGGAGAAGGAGATGGGTGGGTTTGTCCTTTTATAATCCTCCTGGGCAGGGCACACCCAGTGGCAGGGCAGGTAATGACATCACAGGCAGACTGGGGCAGAATCCTAACACAACCACCTCTGATTCCAGTTCCAGGGGATCCAACATCCTTTTCTGGTCTCCATGGGCCAGCAGGCACACTTGTAGTTAACGTACACACACAGGCAAAGACATTCATACACATAAAATAAATACGTCTTTAAAAAAAAACATAAAACCACCGGACATACCACACCTTTGTTTAGTGGCAAGTAGGGTGGCAGCTGGGGTTTTTTGCTTTGTCACAGAAAGCCACATAGCACAGAGGTCCCTCCTGCCAAAGTCAGACCCATTCACAGGCAACTGAAGCCAGCAGGGCTGCTCCCTGCACAGGCAGCGAGCAGGGCTGGTTAATGTGTCACTGAGACAATGGCTCTCTTATGCAATTTAGGGCTGGGCCAGCTAGTGACAGTTTTTTGTTTTGTTTTAAGCTCAAGAAATTTTTTTTCAAAAATAAATAAATAAATAAACAAAGGGGTAACTGCTCCTCGCAACGACTGACCAGAAGCCCAACAGGACATCACTCACTCTGCTGGGTACCAAGGACTGGTGGTTTCTCATTAGCCTTGTTGGGTCATTTGCCATTTTTTAAATGGTTCACCTCAAAAGGAAACCTACAAAAAAAATTTTTTTAAGTACACAGAGTAAGCAGGTGCAAGCAAGGCCCCTCCATAAACAGGCCTCTGGGGCCTGCTGTGACTCACCCAATGAAGAAAGGTAAAGCTTTTAGGCAGCTCTTCTTTCTCCAAGCATGGGGCTGGGGAAGGGGGCACTACAGACAGGTTTGTAAAAGTATCCACGCGGAGCCTGATGGAACATGCCATGAGTTCCAGGGCCCAGCCTGCATGATGAGACCCTGCTCCCTAGCTTCCAAAGTCCGCAGGTGACATCAGTTAAATGTAACAGCTAGCCCTTGTTAAAATCCATATTTGAACAAATTACCTGATGAGACAAGGAAAACTGAATACCAGCTTGGCATAAGATGGCTTAACAAATCCAGAGCAGGATGCTCACAAGGGGCCCAGGATCCGATCCTTCATGGATCGTGCTGGTGTGGAGGTGACCTCTGTGGGCCCAGCACCAGCAGAGCAAAGGGAGTAGCAGCAAGGAACTAGCACACAGTGACAAGTCGTGGAAAGAAAGGACACACAGACAGATAAAGCTGTGACTGTGTCTATAAGGATTACCCTCTAACCAAAGGCCGTGGGACCTCCTACAATCAGGCAATACCTTTTTATTTTGGGTTTTTTTTTTTTCTTTTTTTTTCTTTTTTCTTTTTTTCTCTGAGACAGGGTTTCTCCGTGTAGCCTTGGCTGTCCAGGACTCACTTTGGAGACCAGGCTGGCCTCCAAATCACAGAAATCCCCCTGCCTCTGCCTCCCAAGTGCTGGGATTAAAGGTGTGCACCACCACACCATGCCCAACAGGCAATACCTTAATATGAGGGAGGCTGGGGCAGACTAGAATAGTTGCGGGTTGCTTTGAGGCAGGCCTGAGATATGCTTACATGAGTGATACACCAGCTGGGTTTTGTTCTAAAGTACTGCAGGGGCCTAAGATTGCTGGAAGAGGTCAGTACAGCGACAGGGCTGCTGGCGTCCACTCCGTTTCCACACATTTAAAAAGGCAAAGGCTTTAAAAGGCAAGAGAGAAGGAAGAAAGGACTTTGTTTAATGCGGGCTCCCTCTTCACTCTCACTGTCTTCCCTGGGTCCCCTCGGCTCACCTCACTATTTCCACGGTGTCCATCTGAGCACAGGTGACTGCAAAGGTCCTTGCCATGGCACCTGGTGATGCCTCTTTAAGGGCCAAAGCCTCAAGAAACTGATCCACCAAAGAGGCATGGCCTCCTCACTGATGCACACCCCAGATCTGCCCCCTCAGCGTCTGTCATTGTAACCGCATGCACGGCCTGGGTCCTGTGATGCTTTCTAAGTCCGCATGCGGGCTGATCCCGTTCACAGATGGAGAAAAGGAAGTCCTGAAGGCTAAGAGGCTGCTGGAGCTAAGAGATCCAGGTGGAAGTGCTAAGATGTAAGCCTAAACTGCTGGGCCCTCAAGAGTGCGCGCTCAGAGCTTTCAACTGCCTCTACTCCCAGAGCCTTGCCCCCAGCTCCAATGTCACCTACAACGTCCAAGCCACCTGGGTCATTCATTCACTTTTCCACGTCACCCATCCTCCGTGACACTCTCAGAACAGAGGCCATCTTCTTGGTTCTCCAGACCAGCTTCCGTCAAAGGCTCGGCAAAGACTTGTTCTTGGCTGACAGTTACTGGGTCGCCCCAGACCTGCAGAGGCCAAGGCACCACAGTTGTCCCCACACACCCCCCCAGGGCACCCCTTGACTCTAGGGGGGGAAAGCATCTCACAGGGTGATGTCCTTGAAATCGGACTTCATTCTGCTGGAGCCACGGCAGGCCCAGCAAGAAGGCATACCTAAAATCTGACAGCTTCTGGCCCCCGAATTGCACGTGTCTAGTTCAGCTGGCATCAGAGACTAAAAGAAGGGAAGCGTTTATGGGTTGATTGCTCCAATTAAGAGGAGCAGGGGAAATGAAAATAAGTAAGACATGCTGTGTTCCAGTACTATGTCTAATGCTGAGGCTTCCTGTGTGTCTTCCTCTGAACACGGATGCTTCAAGATGCCCCACAGAAGAGGACACCAGTCTGGAGCCATTCTAGCAAAGCCCGAGAGCCCACTGGCCCACACTTGCTCTCAAGAGCCTGGTATGGAGGAGTTAGGCCTGCTCAAAGCGGCACTATCCGAATGCTCTGGACCACAGAGTCAGGCCAAGGCAAAAACAGCATCCGCATCCCATCAAATCAGTGCTCATAACACGTTTCCTGGGGAAATGCTGACCCAAGACTTTTGAAAGAACATCTTGATAGAGATCTGGACTCGAGATGAGAAAGCGAACCAAGCCTGAGTGGCCCATGACGCAGAAATGGCATACTCCGAGGCCTTTGGGGTGACACTACGAGCACTGCAAAGGAGGAAGAAATGACTGCCCCACCCTTGGCTTCCAGCTCTCAAATCCGCTGGGATGGTATGGTTGAAGTCTGGGCCTCCAAGGAGTCACCCACAACCTCTGAAATTAATTCCTTTGCAATCCAAAGGAGCTGCCTACATCTTAGTAACGCCTATTTGGAGGTTGGGGGAGGGGCGCAAGTATGCGCGTACGCGAACATATATCACACATTTTAGACAAAAGAAAAATATTAGAACTAGGCCTCTACCCAGCCCTGAGTTAAGGCGTGAGGGACAGAAGGCAAACAACACGCCAGTTCATTGTGAGTTTGCCCGTGGAACTGCTACACGGTCCCACCTGACCACCGAAAGCAGAGAGACATCTAACGGATTCTCTTGTACAAGATGGAAAAGTTCTGCAAACGGATGATGGTACGGGTTACCCAACAGTCTAAAAATACTAAAGACCACACTTAACATACTCAGACTAGCTATTTTCACAGTTTATACATTGTTGTGCTAAAAACAAAATAGCTCACAGTCAGTGTATTTAAGTCTTACTACAGTTTAAAAAAACAACAACAAAAACAAAAAATCTGAAACCAGATGAGTTATGACTCTTAGGCTGAAATGAATGCAGGCACCACCCTCCCCAGGATCAGAGGGCTGGAGAGTCCACATGGGACACTCCAAATACTTGTTCAGGTAAAAATGTCTCTGCAGTAGTTTTGTGGAATCACGCCTCAAAAAATCTCAGTTGAGACACAATGCAAAGATTTACAACCTATTCCAGGCAAATATTGAAGAACAAAAAAGGGGGGCAAAATCCAATTATTTCTTGCTCTATTCCATTTAAAATCCCCTGCTAAACACACCTGGAAGCCCCAGCTCCAGGCAGCAATGTAGCTCAGGGCTCCTGTTCCATGTCTGCTAACCCCGTAGCCATATCCTCCCAGGAAATCACTACACAGCTTCCCTCCCACTGGGGCTGCGGTAGGTGCAGGTGCTTTGTCTGAAGTGGGGCCAAAAAGAAAGAGAGAGAGACAAAACATTTCTCCTGCTCCACTTACTTTTTCGGGAAGTAGAAAGGCAGAGTATCAAAAATCACTCAAGACCAACATTAAAGCAGATTAACAGCAGCCACTGTGCAGAGCTGGAACCACCCTCCAGAAATCCACTCCAACACAACTGTCACACACCCCTGGGACCATAAGCCATCTGGGGAGTGCTCAGAACCCCCACAGGACTGAGAAACTCCCCAGTCAGTGCCTCTCCAATTCTGTTTTTGCTTTTGAACGAGGGCCAGGAAGCCCAAAGGCTCAGCCAAGGTCAGGCCAGCTCTCAGAAGCAGATCCCACAGGGGGCTCTTTCAAGGACAGCTGGCTGATACTGGAGTCTGAAAACGAAAGGTTGCCTCACACAGCTCGGAGCAGCCAGCCCTATGGTGCTGGTACCTGGTGGGTGACCTTGAAGCCTTAAGACATCGATTGTCATACCACCAGCTTCCATCACAGGCACAGTGAGAGTGGTAACATTAATGTGTGCATCTGAGACATGCTCAAAGAGGCCTCAAGGTGACAGTGCAGGCAGTGCCCTCCTGGGGATAAGACCCCAGACTGCGCCTGAGACTCACAGCCACGGGGCCAGCAACCCTTACACCTGTTTAGAGTATTTATTCACAAGGAGCTGTAGCCGACCTTCGGCAATCTGCCCATTCCCCGGTCCCTACTGCCACTGTGATGCGGCAGGGTTCGCCACACTCACAAAAGGCCCTTCCTTTGTTCTCACCTGCACCCTGAGTATGAGTGGTTTGTGGCTGTATCTGGGCTGAGCTCAGGGGAAGAAGAATAGGACTCAAGATAGCACACTGAGACCCAGGAGGGAAGAGCTTCCAAAATGCTGGGCAGGGCTCACTCACCCACTGGACTTCCCGGCAGGCTTGGGACAGTGTGGTTGATAAGAGGCCTGCTGGGAAATGCACGAGCTGCTAAAACTGTCCGAGTGTGCCATCACTGCAGAAAATGGAACAGGCTTTGCTTCACAGTAAAATTTCCATAAAAACTCCCAACTGCAAGTATTACAAAAAGGAAGCATAAACATAAAAATAAAAAGAAATAAAGCCCATTTTGTGAATCTTAAAGGTATCTTCAACATTAAGCTCAGAAGTCTCCACAGTTCCAAACATCCAGTTCCCCTGCTAAGCACTGAGCTATTAAGATCTACTCAGACAGAGAAGACAGCCATTGCCAACCTGTGGCGAGGACAGGGACGAGGGGTATTATAGGGCTCAACCTCTCCCAGAACAACACAGACGGAGGGACAGAACTGGAGAGTCTCAAAGGGACAGTCCAGACCCTGTTCAGTGGTGGTCATGGCTGGGAAAGGAGGAAGAGAAAGGGGGCATGTCTGTAGGCTGGGGTACTGGTGTGACTCTGAGGTTTCCTCAGGGTTCCTCTGCATCTTCCTGTCCGTCATCCTTTCTGCACCAGGAGTCAGAGGATTCAAGGAGGTGCAGCAGGGTGAGGCGAGGGGGGTGGGGGAACTAACCTAAGCTATGCAAGCCACAGACGCTGGCTACGGCTGGATGGACAGGCAGCATGGATGGATGAGACTGGAAACTCCAGGCTACCTGGCATTAGGGGTCCGTACATTTAGGATTCTACAAGTTCAGAGGACCTCAAGCTTTCCCACCACCAGCAATTGTCTGAGACATCTTAACGCAGCAGGAGACGTGTTTAGAAAAGCTAACGGTCCTGCTCATGGCCTAGCCCACAACAGCCTACAACTGCCCACAACAGCCCACAACAGCCCACAACAGCCCACAACAGCCCACAACTGCCCACAACAGCCCACAACTGCCCACAACTGCCCACTCCAGCAAGGATCCAGTCTTCTCATCTTATCAAGGACTGTGCCGGGCCGAATGCCTATCTCTCTATAATATCGTTCCCGTCCATCTCCCCTCGGAGAAACTGCTTCTTTAAACGCTGCCTTGTACTGGAACAGGTCGCTAACCAAACCGACCTAGCCTCTAAGTTCAGCCACGGCCACTCTGCCTCACAGGGCACACAGCCCTAGTCAGGACAATCAGAACTCTTCCAGAAGGCTTTTCTACTGGGGTTGACTGGACAGAGCTGCCTTCCTTCCCTGGCTAGGACCACTGAGCATAATAAAGCCCACCAAGACGGAGACTACATTTCAGGCCTGTGAAAAAGCTTGCAAGATTCAGGGGTCAATCAGCTCTCATTTGGGTCAAGGGTTTAGGACGTAGCTATGTGTCACCTAACACTGGAGTGGTGTTAGGTGATTCCAGCATTACATTGCCATCATGGAGTTCGCTCACAGAAACATCACTAGGTTAATATAATCTTATGGGGCCACTGTCCGACATGTAGCTTGTAAATGCCATTATGACTGTATTATACACCAGTAAGTCGTCCTTTTTGCCTAAGACAATTTAAGTCCTCGACTTAAACAGAGAGAATTGCAACCTGTGCCCATTTAGAAGCCTCCCCTCAACCACTGCCTTCAGGATCCTCCGCCTCGTCCCTTCAAATAGCACAACTCTGAAAGGCAATGTTAGCTTGCCTCTTCCCCTGATGATCTCCCAGGGCAAGAGTGGACTGAGCAAAAGTGGCTGGTGTCCAAAGGCAGCAGCGAAAACAAAAGACCCTGGCAGTCACCACAAAATAATAAATACCCCACACCTGGCAACAGAAAGCTACCCACACTAATCTCTGGAAGAGCCTGGCAGGGTTACTCCTTAAGTGAGAGGTGGGGGGAGGGAGGGAGGAAGGGAGGGAGTGTGTGTGTGTGTGTGTGTGTGTGTGTGTGTGTGTGTGTGTGTGTGTGTGTGTGTGTGTAAAAAGTGTAGGTGGGCAGAGAGGGTGGGCATGCTGGCTCACACCTGTAATCTCAATATTCAGAAGGGTGAACAAGGAAGACTTCCACAAGTTTGAAACCAGCCTGGGCTACAGAGGAACACCTTATGTCAAAAAAAAAACAAAAAGGGTTTCAGGTCTCACCTTCTACAATGCCTGTGTCTCAGGGAACACCTAAACCTCCGACTAGACCCAGAGTCACAGTCCCCCGAAGTCTTTTGCACCCCCCCCCCATTCCATTCACAGGCAATGTCAACCTTCTCTCTTTCAGCTCCTATAGTCTCTACAGTCCTTCCCTCCGCTGCCCCCCTGAGGGGACTGGAGAGATGGCTCAGTAGTTAAGAGCATCTGTTGCTCTTGCAGGGGACCCAGGTTCAATTCCCAGCACCTACTTGGCAGCTCACAGCCATCTGTAACTCAAGTTCTGGGGAACCTGGTGCTCCCTTTTGACCTCTGCATGCACATAGCCCACCTACCAAGTGCAGGCCAAACACATATACACATAAAAGAAAATACATCTTTTAAAAAGCACCTTTGATCTCAGCACTCAGGAGGCAGAGGCAGGCAGATAGATCTCTGTGAGTTCGAGGACAGCTTGGGCTACAGAGTTAGTTCAAACAGTCAGGGCTTCAAAAAGAAACCCTGTCTCAAAAACAAAAAAAAACAAAAAAAAAAAGGTTCTGTTTCAGCTCCAGTTCAAGTAAGTGCCAGTCTCTCCTCCAGGTTTTGTGTGTGTGTTTGTTTGTTTGTTTGTTTGTTTTTCGAGACAGGGTCTCTCTGTGTAGCCTTGGCTGTCCTGGACTCACTTTGTAGACCAAGCTGGCCTCAAACTCACAGAGATCTGCATGCCTCTGCCTCCCCGAGTGCTGGGATTACAGGCGTGTGCCACCGCACCCGGCTTCTCTTCCAGTTTTATCTCCACTCCTTCAGCGGATGATCCTATGCCATTCTATTCATGTTGGTGACAGCAAGTCAACCTCTCTCTAGGAAATAAAGAGGCACAGGAGGAGGGAAGGGACATGGGTACGAGATGCAGCAGGCAGCCAATTTCTGTCTTCCAAGAGAAGCCTGGCACAAAATAAGTCTTTGACATTTAGACGGCAATTAGTCAGAGCCACACTGGGCATGGATCAAAGCTCTTGTACCTGTCACTCAATAGATCCTTCTCCTCCGGCATCCTACTGCCCAAACAAGGCCTCAAGAGACATGGCCACACTCCTGCCTCTGCAGTCCACCAAGCCAAGCCCAGGAACTGGACACCTGATCCTTCCCTGAAGACATTTTGCCCCCTGAAGACTGAGGCAAGTGGCAGGGCGCCTTGGGCTACTAAGTGGGGCCCACCACGCAGACGAAGACCCCGAGACCCAGCGTAGAAGCAGAACCCAATGATCTCTGCAAGAGAAATCAGATGTTCCGATCAAATTTGAGATGGAAACACTAATGGGGTAACCAAATTCAACTCTGATACAATAAAAGACACAGGAGATACCCCCCTACCCCAGTCACCCAGTAAAGGGAAGTTCTCACCTCTCACTATCACCAGCTGGGGCAAAGGAATTCGCTTCCTTCCCTACAAATCCGTGTGTGAGCATGATATCAGAGTTTTTCATGACCAATAATCTCTTGAAAGGGTAGTGGGAAGGCCTGGTCAGCCAACAGGAGGAAGCACCTAAGACAAGAAACAGGAGGGAGGCTCCCAGCGTCTGTCACCTCTCCGTCCTCTCATCTTCCTGGTGCCTGACAAGGCACCTGGGAACTCAATGGAAGGAAGATGCTAAGGCACCAGTCTGTGACACTGGGGTGGCCACAAGTCAGTGAGATGAGAAGATAAGACACAGCTTGCTCAATGGCAGCACATCAGTCCCACAACAGGAGCCCTGCTTCTCTCTAATCCAACCTTGTGTTTCATCAGCCACAGCATTACAAAGACACCCAGACACCCAGAGACTCACACACCATGTCACCCTGCTCACCAAGGCCCCCAGATAGTGTCTTGCCATGTCAAGTGTTATCCCAACTTCTTCTAACCTATTAAATAAAATGAAGAATTATTGGGAATTATTTTTCTAAGGACTTCGTGAATCTCTCTGAAACAATTCTGAAGTGTGGGGAACCGGATCCAAAAAAAAAAAAAAAAATCAGAGCCCTAGCCATAAATCTCAACCTTATGGTATCCCGCTCCTTGGAGATCAGGAGAAGCACCCTAAAGGTTACACCAGAGGTCACACCTTCTCTACAGGGCATAAAGAGTGTACTTAATGAGTGGTGATCTGTATGCTAGTTTCTCTAGTCCAGAGATCAACCTTGGGACTGATGCACACACACATCCCAGTGAGGACTTCTAGGCTGTTCTCTTTCTCTGAGACTTCTGCAAACATATCCTTTGACAAACCTCTTCCTTCAAAAACAAGTCACTGGAAGCAGTAAGAAAGGAAAAGTCACTCTGATGAGCTCCTTTAGTCTCTTAGCTGCCTGTGACAGTCCCTTCTAAGAGACTTCAAAGGACTATTCAAAGAGACTCCAAATAAACCATACTTGTAGGGACAGAGTGCACATCTGAGAAACAGAATGTAAAAGCCAGAAGGCCAAGGGGAAGACAGAAGGGCGTCCGTGAAGTGCTCTGCTTCGTGGCTGGCAGTTTGGCCTCTCTCTATGTCAGTGTCCTCCTGCTAGAGAAAGGACTATTGAGATGAGAGCTGCTACCAGAGACACCTAATAAAATCACTCCCTTTATAAGTGTAGCTTTTAACAGTCCCATAAACGGGTCTCCTCAACCTCTGGCCCACAAGTTGCTAAGGGCAGGTTTTATTTTTCCAGCTCTCTTCATTCCCTATTCTTTTACATATGTGCCTTTATTGATTTTTTTATATGTATTGATTCAACTTAAAACAAGACCAAGACCTACACAAGACACACTTGCTATTTCCAGGCCCTGGCTATGTTTTTTAAAAAGCAAGAGACAATTATTCAACGCTCTTGGTATTCAGTCCTTGCTGGGCATTTTAAACACTGCAAGCCACAGTTTTCTCTCTGGCAAATTAGGAATAATAGATAGCTCACGTGCTGTTAACAGCGATTAAATGTAGAGCTCCTGCCACAACAGACAGCAAACACCACACCAGCCCTCATCCTTCCAGGTCTCTCTCCCCAGCCCAGTCAGGGCAAGCTACCACTAGTCACAAACTCCCAGCGGTACCCCTCCCCCCTACACACACTTACAAATCAGTCACTTCCAAGAGCAAGAACACAGGGATCCAAAGGGCACCACTCAAAGGAATCAGTCACCAGCTCTCTCCTCCACCGAGAACTCAGAGCTCTCAGTCAGGGAGGGAACTGAGCTACAGCAACCACAACTAAGATTTTCCCATGGTGCAATGCAACTTCCTCAACTTTTCCGGGCCCACAATTTCCAAAGAAACCGGGGAAGGAGTTGTGCACAATTCACGGCAAATCTGTGCGAGTTAGGAGACTGAGATGCAGGGGAGGCGGGGGGGGGGGGGGGGGGGGTAGGGCGGGCGAGAAGGAAACGGACACAAAGTGAAAAAGACTCGAGTGATCCTAAAACGGGGTGGCAGGGATCAAAACTTAGGGGATCTGCCCTTGACCTATATTCATTCCCTTCTTGATCATTGCAACCTCTGGCTCGCCAGGGGCTAGCCGACCATGAGGAGCTTAGGAAAGGAAAGGGCTGGCCAACATCCTTCTGAGGTGTCCTCCGACCTCAGGCCCGCCAAAGGACCTGGTGGCCTCCGAAGGACTCTGCAGCGGTGGCAACAAGGAGAGTGAAGAAAAACTAAGGCTTTCAGCGAGGGCTTATTGTTCCCAGAAAACAGCAGGACCGAGGCAGGAGGTGTGAATTCGGTTTCCAGGCATCCGTGCCTGCCCGGGTGGGCTAAGAGAGAAGGTGTCACGCGCGCCAGACAGGTAGAGCAACGGCCGCGAATAGAGCCTCGCCGCCCCCCACCCACCCCACCCCTTCTTTTTTGGGTGAGCTGCAGAGAGAAGGGGTGGCCGCGGGGCAGAAGGGGCCGCGCGGGGGGCGGCCACTCACCTGCGCCCTCTGCGGACTGAGGCGGCCCGACGACGCCGTTCAGGTAGAGAATGGGCAGCAGGTGAGGCTGAGTCTTCTCCAAGGCGGCGCGCAGGTCCTGGAAGTGGTCCTGCTCCTTGGCCAGGAGTAGCTGGAGCAGCAGCTCCGCCTTGGCACCTCCCGCCTCCTCGTCCAGCTGCCGCCGCTCGCCGGGGCTCAGCGCTCCCGCTGCCTCCAGCAGCCCCAGCACGGCCTCCACCTCGGTCATGGCCTGGGCCAGGCTCTGCTGACACTGGGCGAGCAGCTCCCGGCGCTGCGGCTCCATGGTGGCGGCCCGCGCCGCCCCGCCCCGCCCCGCCGGACGGCGCCGGAGCTCCCCGAGGCCGGCGGGCTGCACGCCGAGCTGGGCGGCAGCCTAGCGCGCCGGGAGTCGCGAGGCGGCTGGGCCCATGGGCCGGGGCCTGCGAGCCTCGGGGCCCGGAGGATCGGGCAGGTCTCAGCGGCCGCCTCCCGGGCTCCGGGGCGCAGCCATGTTGGCTGCGGCAGCAGCGGCGGCGGCGGCGGCAGCGGCAGGACTGGAAGAGGAGGAGGAGGAGACGGAGGAGGAGGAGAAGGAGGAGGAGAAGGAGGTGGGGACGGCGGCCCGGGCGCGCCCGGAGGCCTCGCAGCGCCCAGGCATGCCCCCCTCCCTCTCAGCCTCCGCACCCACCGCCCCGCCGCACACCGAGATCGCCGCGGGGCGATAAGTCCCCGGGCGCCCGACGGCTCCGGCCCGGCTCACCGGAGCTCCTACACCGCCGCCCGCACAGCTGCGGCCCGCCCCTCTGGCCTCTCTCCTCCCGGGCCCGCCTTCGGCCTGGAGGAGGTGGCAGGCAACTTGAAGCCTGCGGAGAAGGGTCCTGCGGCCGCCGGTACTTAGACCCCATCTTTTGGGAGAAACAGCCCCCACCCGGTTCACGTACTGCCCCTAATCCAGGGTCTTCTGAGAATTCCAAAATCAACCAAGGACACAATGGAACCCTCCTCCACTAAACTTAGGCATCTCCAATTTAAGACCTCTCCTCAGAATCGGTGCCCATTCCAAGATTTTCTTAGAAATACCCCAACCTTCCCAACAGTTATTAGCTCTCCTGTATCACAGCTCCGAAGTCAAAGGTAGTTGGGTGTTTGTAGGAACTGGGGTGTGCGTTTTCTGTGGCTGGTGGAGCTTTCCGGCAAGAAAAGTGCTCATCCCCTCAGTGTCACCCCAAGGTTGTAGCAAGTCCCAGTTACCTTGCGTCCCCATAGTGACTTCAGGGGCACTTAGTCAGGCTACAAGCCCAAGAACATCCACCTTCCCCCACAGCCCGCTGTGCACAGCTACTTACCTGCAACTGGATCTCAAGCAATATCTCGCAGCAACCCCCACCGTCCCAGGGCAGACTGCAAACTCCTACATTAGAACCACTGACTCACGTGCTAGGACTGGCCAAGAAGTCTTTACATGCCACTGTCACCAAAGCAAAGGTGTGTCAAACATGCTTCTTCTTTGACAGAAACCACGTTTATTTATAGGATGCAAACTCTGAGTAGTGACCAGGACAAGAGAGCCAGGCTTTGCCCTTAGGTGGCTCTGTGCCTCAAAATGATGTTCAGGGTGGAAGACAACCAATGACCTTCGCTCACCTGGGTTTTTTCCCCCTGGGGTTTTGGGGATGTGGAAGAGTATTAGACCAGGGGTTCCCAGCTATGGCTTCATGAGTAAGTTCAACAGAGCCGCTGTAGTGCTGAAGTAACATCAGCATTTTTGTGAACATGTGGGGTTTTTTTGGGGCTGGGCTTGATAGCTTTATCAATTTCTTCAGGTTTCTATAACCCAACATGGATTCCAACATGGTGAGGCAAAGCTATTTGAAGATGCCTCTCCATTCAACTCAATAAGGTGCCCTAGTTTTATTGTTTCTCTGGCAAATACCATGACCAAAAGCAATTTGGGTAAGGGGGGCTGGTGGGGAAGGGGTATATTTCATCTTATATTTCCAGGTCACTCCCACTGCTGAGAGAAGACAAGGTAGGAACGCTCACTCAGAGCCAAAGAGGTACAGCAGGGACCTTGGAGGACTGGTGTGTGCTAACTCACTTGCCAAGGTCATGCTCAGCTAGCTTCCTCATGCAGCCCATCACCCCTACCTAGCCCAGGGAATGGTGCCACCCACAGTGGGCTGGGCTCTCCAATTACCAGTCAAGACATACCCATATCACAGATATGTTCATAGACCAACCTTATAAAACGACAATTAATCCACTGAGATTCTTTTATTTTTTTCAGGCAATTCAAGCTGGGTCAAGCTGACAGCTAATTCTAACTAGGACACAGGGATTTAGGGGACTAGCAGGTGGCTGCTATCATGGTGCCAAAGTTTTGCACAGACTCCCTGGATCTTTCCTGGTTCCCCTGCCCCTAAGATACCTTCTCTCTGGCTGGCCACTACTTAACCTGAGAGCAGCCACAGATCCTAACTCATCTCTGAGTTTCCCACCTCAGCTCTTATTTGGATTAATAGACGTCTAGGTGAAGGGAATGTGGAAGTGGGGAGAGGGCGGAAAAGTGAAAATTGGAAACTAATCTTATTTATGATTAGAACAAACTGTGTGTTCCATGTCCAAAGAGTGGCAAGACGCATGAGCCATAGTCTCCCAGTGACTCTCAAAGGACCATGAAGAGAATTGGTGTTTGTTCCAAGAAGCCTTCCTAGGAATCAGTGAGGAGGCACCATTGGTGGGACTACTTCCTCCTAGGGTCTGAGCAGTGATGCACACATGAATGTGAAGCATAAATTCTAGATGAGAGAGCTCGTGGTTGTGTTTAATGTTTTAGGGTTGCTTCAACCAATCACCTTGGCATGAACTCATGTCTGTAGCTTTTGTCTCTCTAGAAATGGGATCGTTGCAGGCGTAATCCAGTTAAAATGAGGTCATATTGCATTAGAGTGGACTGATGTGCTTATAAGGGGCGGCGGGGGGCTCGGCGGTGACGGGCTGGCTCAGGGGGCAAAGGCGCTTGCTGCCAAGACTGGTGTCCTGGGTTGGATTCTCAGGAAACACTTGGTAGAAGGGGAGACGAACTCTTTTTTTTTTTTTCCTTTTTGGGTTTTTTTGGGGGGAGGAGGGGGGTGGTTCAAGACAGGGCTTGCTTTGTAGATGAGGCTGGCTTCAAACTCACAGAGATCCACCTGCCTCTGCCTCCCTGAGTGCTAGGATTAAAGGCGTATGCCACCTCGCATGACGGGAACCAACTCCTTTGATCCCCACATACACGTGTCAGGTGGCACATGCACACACAACCCTCCACCCCCCACACACATAAATAAATATGTCTTAAAAGAAGGAAGTTGTGTGCCAGGGAGATGGTTCAAAGGTGCTAGCTGCACACGTTTGACAAGTTGGAGTCAAATTCCCTTGAACCTAGAGTGACACCAGACTCCATAGCACATTTCTATAATCTCAGCACTATTCCAGGGGCCAGACAAGATGTGAGATAAGAGAATTTTCAGAGGACCAGCTAACCTGGTCAGCTAACACAGTACAGCAGCAAACAGCATGAAAGATCCTGCCTCAACAAGGTGGAAGATGAAGGTTTTCTTCTGACTGCCACACACACATACTCCATGACACATCTCCACCCTCATACATGAATACATGTACATATATAATCTTTTTTGAGATAGGGTTTCTCTTTGTAGCCCTGGCTGTCCTGGAAGTCACTCTGTAGACCAGGCTGGCCTCCAACTCACAAAGATTTGCCTACCTCTGTCTCCCTGGTGCTGAGATTAAAGGTGTATGCCACCATTGCCCAACCAAAAACGAATTACTCATATTTTATTTATTTGTGTGTTAGCTTTTTTTTTTTTTCCCAAGACAGTGTTTCTCTACATGGCCCTGCCTGTCCTGGAACTTGATCTGTAGACCAGGCTAGCCTAGAACTCAGAGATCTACCTGCCTCTGCCTCTGGAGTGCTGGGATTAAAGACGTGCATCACCACTGCCTGCAAAAATAAATTTTTTAAAAAGAGAAATTTGGACTCAGACCCCCATGGGGCAGATAACATTTGAGGGAGAAAGCAGAGGCTGGAGTAATGTGTGCACAAGCAAGAGGAGAAGATTACAGCATGTACCAGGAGCAAGGGCGGGACGGAGTCTCCCTGTTGGCCTTCAGAATGAACCAACATGGCAACCCTTTGTTTTGGACTTTTCTAAGAAGAGGAGGAGGAGGAAGAAGAGGAGGAGGAGAAAGAGTAGGAGGAGGAGGAACTGTGAACCTGTAAACCTTCATTGTTTTAAATCCCAGTTTGTGTGCAGTTGTTATGGAAGCCTGTACAGGACAGTCACAATGAGAAGTGTGCAGGATAACGGTGTCTCCCTCTCTGTAACCACCCATCACCTCACTCTTCCATGGCCTAAGAATTTCTCAATTTACCTTCCTTTCTTCCCTTTGATTCTCAAAACAAAAAACCAAAAAAAAAAAAAAAAAAATAGAGAGACCCTCTCTCTGTGGAGAGAAGCCACTCCATATTCTGAACCGTCCGCTCACACTCACAGGAGCACGTGCTCCTGCTGCAGCCCTCCTCCTCCTGCCCACACAGGACTGGACTCCACATTCTCAGATGTCCCCCTTTGTCCTCCCTTGTTTTTTACCTCAGAAAGAAATCCTGCCCTGTTCAACAGTACTCCATAGCTGGCAATTGGCATTATAATTCCCACAGAAAATGATTCTCTGGGCTGACGTGATAACTCAGCCATTCAGAGTGGCCCCTGCCTGGGGGTGGGGGGGTGGGGAAGGGTGCTTCCTGCTCCTGCGGAGGGACCTGACTTTGGTTCCCAGCACCCACATCCCACAGCTCACAGCTGCCTGTAACTCCAGCTCCAGGGTGTTCTCCAGCCTCTTCTGGCCTCCATGGGCACCTGCATGGGGGGAAATAATATCCTGCTCTTTCCCACTAACCTAAATCCTACCGTCTCCAGACTGTCCTGCTCCTCGGCACACTGTCTCTCTGTCCTTCCTCTCCCCACCCCACCCTGCACTGGCCTTTCTGTCTCCAGTCCTATGCCTACCTCCCCCACGCACCTTCCCTCCTACAGAGAAAGCATTTGGGAGCTAGACTTCGACAACACACTCCTTGGCTGTGTCCCCAAGCTGGCTGCCTGCCCTTCCTGAAGTGTCCAGTTCCCCCACCTTGAGGGTACACACCACTCTTTAGCAG
Organism: Acomys russatus; assembly: GCF_903995435.1. NCBI lineage: Eukaryota > Metazoa > Chordata > Mammalia > Rodentia > Muridae > Acomys > Acomys russatus. The sequence continues at coordinate 75,272,567 of NC_067139.1, forward strand.
AGTACTTAGGACATCTACAAAGGCCGTGACAAGGCCCAGGATCTGACAGGCACAGAAACTCGGCAACGCAGCCCTCAAGCAGACGGCCCTCATGCATGCCCGAAAGGCTAGCATTGCAGTATAGGAGCTGGGTAATGTTGGGTAACCCTCTGTACCTACGTTTTCTTTTCTTTTCTTTCTTTTTTTTTTTCTTTCATTTTGGCTAATTCCAGGATACCCAGGGCTTCAAAGAGAAACCCTGTCTCAGCGTGGCAGGTAGCATATAGCAACAGCTTTTGCACACATGATTTCAGTTTCTCGAATGAAGAGTCATAGACTTGGGACTGAAAGAAAGATTTCCATTTGTGTTGTCTTCAGGCAGTCATGTGGGGTGGCAGCCTTGTTTCCTGCTCTACCTCCCTACCACTATCCCTTTAGCTGTATGACAAAACTCACATACACATCCCAGGAATTGAGGAAATGTGTGCCTTTGGCATGTGATACATTTTATTTTATTTTTTAAAAAGATTTATTTATTTATTATTATGTATACAGTGCTCTGCCTGCATGTTCACTTGCGGGCCAGAAGAGGGCATCAGATCACATTACAGATGGTTGTGAGCCACCATGTGGTTGCTGGGAATTGAACTCAGGACCTCTGGAAGAGCAGTTACTGCCCTTACCCTCTGAGCCATCTTTCCCACCTGTGATACATTTTATATGCCAATGGATTTTTTTCTTTCTTTTTTTTTTTAGCTATTCAATGAACATACGAGTAAATGAAACAGCATCATTGGACCGTAGATATGGTCCCCACACAGCCAGGCAGTGGTGGCGCACGCCCTTAATCCCAGGACCTGGGAGGCAGAGGCAGGCAATCTCTGAGTTCTAGTCCAGCCTGAGTTCTAGTCCTACAGAGTGAGTTCCAAGACAGCCAAGGCTACACAGAGAGACCTTGTCTTGAGAGAAAAAAAAAAAAAAAAAAAAAAAGAGGAAGAGGTAGAGGAGGAAGAGGGAGGGAGGGAAGAAAAAAGGAAGAGGAAGAAATTTACCTTATAGACACATGTACTTAAAATGTGTTTGGATACTTGGTGCTATTAGGAGGTGTGGCCTTTTTGGAGGAAGAGTGTCACTGTGGAGGCGGGCTTTGAGGTCTTATGCTCAAGCTAGACCTAGTGTGTACACAGTCTCCTGGTGCCTGTGAACTCTCAGCTCCTTCTCCAGCACCATGTCTGCCTGCGTGCTGCAATGCTTCTGGCTATGATGATAATGAATTAACCCTGTGAAACTGTAACAGCACCAATTGGATGTTTTCCTTTATAAGAGTTGCCTTGGTCATGGTGTCTCTTCACAGTAATAAAATCCTAACAAAGACAGCCCACTTTTGGGCTGGTCGTGGTGGCCCATGTCTGTAATGCCAGCACTCAGGGCAGCAGAGGCAGCAGATCATTGTTAAGTTCAAGGCCAGCCTGGTCTACAAGGCAAATCCAGGACACCCAAGGCTACACAGAGAAACCCTGTCTCAAAAAACCAATAAACAAAACAAAAGAAAAAACTCAAACAAAAACTCAAAACAACAGAAAAGCAAGGTATGTAGCACAGCAGTAAATCGTATACTTTGTATGTAAAAGACCCTAGTTTGATCCTTAGTACTGTGAAAAAACAGCAGTAACAATAAAAATAATTAAAAGCACTACAAGGAATTCAGGGAAGGAAGCCACCACAAAAGGGAACATCAGAAGCAACCCAAGGGAGGTCACCAAGTCTCCAGTGCCCGAGAGAGTGATGGCAGGTTGGAAGCTTGCTGCAGCACCAGGAGTCCTTCAGAGCCACCACCAATGGGCTGCGAGGCACCAGCAGCGCTCTTCTCCCTGCCTGGCCAGCCGGGCTAGGGGACTCTGCTAAAGGTGCCCCTGTTCAGAAACGCAGGCCTGATGTAAGCATCAAGCAAGTGAGGCCTTGGGGAGTCTCTGTAGGCTCTCTACAGGCACAGGCCTGCCTGGGAGTGTTAACCCTTTGATTCAGGGCTCTTCTGCACATTGTAGCCTAGATGTTACTCTGCTTGCTGAAGTGTTACCAGCCTGTTTGCACAGGCCTAGGACCCTTAGCTTCGTTTCAACTTTGTAATCTCCTTCTTTATTAACATTTGTCAGTATTGTCACCACTGCCAACTTAGTTCTCTTTGGCCTTGTCACAGACACAAACCAAAGACAGCCTTGTCCTAAGTTCCTGGAACCTACAAATCGATTTTATTTTACATAGTTTAGATAAGGTTATGGTTTAATTAAAACTGTGAGACTGAAGCTGAGTGAAGTGGCACATGCTTTTAACCCCAGCCATTGGGAGGCAGAGGCAGGCGGATCTCTGAGTTCCAGAGACCAGCCTGGTCTATAAGCTAGTTCCAGGACAGCCAGAGCTGTTACATAGAGAAACCCTGTCTAGAAAAGCAAAACAAAAGAAACAAACAAAACAAAACCCCAAGAGACCACCCTGGACTATCTAAGATGGACAAAACTAATTGCAAAGGCCTTGGAAGGCAGAGGGAATCCTAGCAGGGGAGGCAAATGATCTGGCCATTACTAGCCACCAGAGGGAGGGGCCTGGGTCTCGGAGATGGGTTCTGAGATGGTGGTTCCCTTCTGACAGCCAGCAAGGAGGGGGTCTGGGAGAAGGGACCTGGCTCTATCAACAACCTGAATAAGCTTGCAAGTGCTCTTCCCAGGGCCTCCCATGAAAAGGGCAGCTGGCCACTGACCTTCCTACTTCCTGTCTAGAGACAGACCCTGGGCAGGGAAACGAGTCAAGCCAACCAGGGCCTGGGGTACCGAGCACCGTGAAGTACTGAGTGAATGCTTACTGAGTAGGGTTGTGCACGTGGAAACCCTGATACGACGGTAAAGAACACTTAACTATTGATTGTTTGCCCTGTGCCAGGTCCTAGGCTATCCCTGAGGCTACCCACTGCACTTTGCAAAGTTAGAACTAAGAAGCAGCTTGCTAACCTCAAGCCAATTTCGGCTCCTCCCTAAACTCACTGTTCTTTCCTCTGGAGCCTCAGGTTTTATCCCTCCAGGGGACAAGGAGACACACAAACAAACACACACACACACACACACACACACACACACACACACACACACGAGCCAACAGTCCATCCCCGGCTCCCCACCCTTAGATGCCCCACCTCTTGGTTAAGCACTCAGGAGGAGTGTGTGTGGCTCTGTTCTTTAACAATTAAACTTTATTATACAACCCGACTAGCTTACACAAGAAGGAAAAAAGTTTAAAGGGACAAAAGAGTGAACCTTCTGGTACCCGTTCCATGGGACGGGTCCTTAGGTGTCTCTCTGGCCCGCATGCTGGTCCGGCCTGTTGGCTGCTCCACACGCCCCAAGCCCAGGCTGAACCTGTTGTTCTCTCCTCCCCACCTGCCTGAGTCACGTGAGAAGGGCGGTCTCCTTCTCCCGTTTGAGGGTCCATTAGAAAAACAATAGCCCAGTTGGGGTTCCTAGGTCTGCTTCCTGAATTCCAGGCCCAGGATGGCTCCACTCAGTCTGTCACAAGGTATTCATGGGGTGCCCCAAGGGTAAAGCCCACCAAGACTGCTTCCACCTGTGACAAAGCTTAATCTTTCCCACAAGTGTGTTCTACAGAATCCCATTGGACGTCACACTCTCAAGGGGGAATATCTTTGGGAAAATGCCTTCCTGGTATTTCTCCCAAGGACAGTAGTGAATGGTCTTCTGTAATGTAAGCTAGGAAGGCCAGAACATTAGCCACCAGATCCCTCTGTCTTCAGTTATCTCCCGACTGCCTTCAGGTCAATGTGTAGTCTTTCTTTTACTATTGCTTCCATGCTCCACCCACTGACCTACTGTGTACAAATAAAAGTATGGCTTCTTCTATTCCCACTCTAGCTCCCAACAAATGACACGGAGACCTGGTCTATTTATTAATAAGTTTTAAAGCACCATAGCCGGGCAGATACTCATCTACTCTGGTCTGGACTGTTTCCCAGCCACGTGCTCCATTACCTGCCATCATGTCTCGTCCTGGCTGCTCCTGCTCCATCCTTGTCACCATGGTGACTCCTTCATGGCACCTTCTCATGGTGGCCTTGTCTTCCACCCTCTTCTCTCTCCTCCTGGGACTCCTTCACTGGAATCAGAAGTCCTGCCTCAACTCTCCTCTCCTGCCCTGTGTATCTCTTGTTTTGAAGGTTTTTTGTTTTGGTTTGGTTTGGTTTGGTTTTGGTTTTTCTTTCTTTATTTTTTTTTTTTTCCTTTCTCAAGACAGGGTTTCTCTGTGTAGCCTTGGCTGTACTGGACTCCCTTTGGAAACCAGGCTGGCCTCAAACTCTTAGAGATCCACTTGCCTCTGCCTCTCTGAGTGCTGGGATTACAGGGGTGCACCACCACGCCAGATAATGTAGCTCTTTATTAACCAGAAATGATGGAAAACTATTTTTACACAACATCGAGACTCTTCAACAGTGAGCTTCCTCAACAGCAATGACAGTGCCCACACCTGAGCTGCAAGCAGATCTCTGGTCACGGAAATCAGCATCTGAACACACAGTGCACAAAACCCTCCCCAAACACAACTCTATCCCCCACCAGTGCACTGTACCTTCTCAGGGCTGGGAGATTTCTGTGGTTAAGAGGACCCGCTGGTCTTCCAGAGGGCCTGGGTTTGGTTCCCAGCACCTACATGACCTCTTACAACCATCCATAACTACAGTTCTAGAGAATATGATATCATGTTTTGACGTCTTGGGCACTAAACACAAATGGTCCACATACTACATTACAAGTAGACAAAACACACTCATACAGCAAACAGAATGAATATATCTTAAAAACAAAATGTGGCTTCATCCCTGTAGACTACATTTCTGTATCCTCTTTACCTGAGAAAACTTCGGTAATTCTAGGATTCAAAAATCACTCCCACTTTCCCTTGGGAAAGTTCCTTTGTTGTTCTTTTACTTTTTAAAACAGGGTTTCTCTGGGCAATAGCCTTGGCTGTCCTGGAACTCACTCTGTAGACAAGCCAGGCCTCAAACTCGCCGAGCTCAGCCTGCCTCTGCATCCAGCATCCTGGGACTAAAGCCAGCACTCCCTTCTGCGTTTCTCATTGTTATAAACGTCAGTGGAGAGAACTGTGTCCACTTCCAATTTGAATTGACTACTTCTTTGTCATCTTTTAAAACTGACATGTCAGCCTCTGGCCTCAAGCACAGCACAGCTCTAAGCTTCTGGTTGGAAGGATGACCAGAGGAAGTAGAGATGACCCCTGTTAGCTGCTCAGAAAGAGACAAGAACTCCAGCAAGCTCACATCCATTTCTCTAGGGTAGACCAGGGATAGAGCACTGAGACCCAGCGACTTCATGAATAAACAGAGCTCTGGCCATAATCAAGTCAGAGTGCTGCAGTTTTCCTGAACACCAAGATCATGGCAGATTATTTTGATGCTTTCCCTGCAGCGCTCAAAGTCTTTTCCTAAGGGAGACCATGGGAAGGACAGCCTGACAGGCCTCTCTATGCAGAAGAGTGACCTGGGGCTCAGCATTCTGACTCCTTCCCACCCTCCTGGCAGTGTGCACCTCCTGTCTCACAGGAACAGCCATCTCTGCTGCAGAGAGTGGCTGAAAGTCTACAGGAGCTCTTGAAGATGGTAAGAACAGCCCTGCTCCCAACACAATGACACCCGGCTTCTGAGGGGCTGGCTTAAACTCAAAGGCTGTCTTGCCCTGTGGGTGGAGACATATGCAAACCAGATGCAAATAGTCATATGATCCTTCATGTTTTCAGAGGTGATGCAGTGCTACGGGGCCAGAAGCAGCTTGCTAGAGGAATGGCTGCAGCTTGGAAACTGGCTGGAGAAAGCAGAACTCATGTCGCCCACACCCTTTCTTTCCAACCGTTTCATGTGTCCTTCTGTCCACACTATGACAGGGAACAAGTGTCCCTGTCCCCTACTGAAGCTCAGAGAGGCCAGTTAGCCTGGTCAGGATGGAGAAGCAGGATCACCCTCCACAGGAAGCTGTCAAGGTCAGTCCTCTAGGCATGCCTCCTCTGTGCAGAAGCAACAGCTGGAAAGCAGCTGTCTGATGACCATGGCCACATTGGAAGACAAGGCAGATGTTATGGGGTGATCCCCAGAGGGAAGGCAAGTGAAAACTCAAGGTTCTGATCCCTACAGCAGGGGCCACCTGTCTGCTTCCTGTGTGCAGGGCTGTGAAGTCTTCTGAGAGACCAAATAGACACAGAAAAACAGCCAGGCTGTATCTGCAAAAGAAATGATCCAGGGGCTGGAACCGTGGCCCAGTGGTTAAGATCACTTAGTGCTCTTCCAGAGGACCTGGGTGGATACAGTGAGGACATGAGCACTCCAAAGTTTGGTTGTGGAGAAGGTTTTATTATAGATATGAGGAGATGACAGCCAGAGGTATCTGTAGGAATCCAGAGCGGGGAGAAAATGTAATACACTGAATGTGGCCAGTAGTGAGAGGAGAGGGAGGGAGGGAGGGAGGGAGGAAGAGAGAGAGGAAGAGAGAGAGAGAGAAGAAGAAGAAGAAGAAGAAGGAGGAGGAGGAGGAGGAGGAGGAGGAGGAGGAAGAGGAGGAGGAGGAGGAGGAGGAAGAAGAGGAGGAGGAGGAGGAGGAGGAGGAGGAGGAGGGAGTCAGGCAAGAATGAACCAAGACCCAAGAGCAGAGGACCCAGAGAACAAAGCTAAAAGAACCAAAGAACCAACTTAGGCCTTGGCCAGGAAGGCTGGGTGTATGCGCATGAGAAGCTGGGGGAAGGGAAGCTCAGCCCTGACCAGCTGAGGTTTAGGGCTGAAGGGGAGTGAGAGGAGCTGAAGGGACGAGTGAGCTTGGCTGCCAGGGTGAACTTTGGTATGGTAATAGGCACCCCAGTTAGACTGTGGCTCAGGTTTCTTTGCAACCCTTCACTGGGTTCGGTTTCCAGCCTGCTTTGGGCAGATATGATTGCAGTTTCAGATGATCTAATGCCCTCTGGACTCAAGACACGTATGTGGCGCACATAAACTAATGCAGGCACAAGCTCATGCACATGAACACAAATAAGTATATCTTTTCTTTTTCTCTTTTAAGATAGTGTCTCGCCTACTTTGCAACTCTGGCTGGCCTGGAATTTGCTATGTGCACCAAGTGGGTTGTCAAGTAATAAAGTTCCACCTGCCTCTGCTTCCCATGTGCTGCGATTACAGACTTGCACTACCACTCTTGTCTTCCCCACCACCCAAAAAAAATCTTAAAAATACTTTTAAAGAAATGAGCCACCAGCCAGTTTAAAAGCCAACCCACCATCTAAGCAGTCAGTCAAAGAGCCAAGCTGCACCCTTATAAAAACTGTCCCCAAATGGCCAAGTCTTGATAAACACCTGCTAGCTTCCCAGATTTTTGCCTCCACTGGATTGTCTGCTTTTTGCCCAGACCCTCAGGCCAGGCCTGCTGCACTTACCCCATGCAGAACCTTAGCAGAAAGACTCCAGTGAGCCAGGGCCCCGGGAAGGACAAGTGGGAAAAGCCCAGCCTGTTACGCTATGCAGCCACACAGGACTCTCTGTGTCTACTCAGCCCACACCCAGCATCCCTTGATTAGGAACAGGGCATACCTGAGCCTCCCACCTTTCCCACTAGCTCGCCTTCCTTAAACCCAAGGCCAGGGACATTGAGTGCTGCCCTCTGCTGGAGCAAGCTGGGATCAAGTAGCCTGTGTTCAACTCCTCTGACTGAGACTGGTCAATTTTATTCTCATCCCGCCTACTGGCTGCCTCAGTTGTCTATCTGTGAATTGGATAATAGTCCTGAGCCTGCATCTTTTAGAAGGAAAACGCCGTGATTGTTAGGGAGCCACCTGATGCTGAAACCCTCCATCCTCTAGTCAGCTGCCGTACAACCCACTTCTGCTTCCCGTGAGCATACCTGGGGTCTGGTTCCTTCCCTTTCTGTTCCAGTTAGGAGCCTGCACTCAGGCAAGAAATGTGTTTGTTCCCTTTTGCAGGTGGGCTTTTCCAGAGGTCTCTTAGCAACCAGACTTGGTCATGGCTTCTCCTCACTGCTGATTGGCCAGAAGTGCAATCCCATGAGTCTTTTGGGGGAAACTCTGCAAGTTTCAGCTTAGCATTATGTTGAGATGCAAGAGGGCTTAGAACAGTCTCACACAGAGAAGCAAAGCGACTATCAAAGATTCCCACTAGAAAAGGCCTGCCATGGCTTGGACATTGCGCTCTGTCCTCCCATGTCAGAGGTTTCCTCTGGTGTCAGGGATTGTGGGGTGTATATACCCTACCCCTCTGAGCCTTTTTTATTCAGGGAGGCAGCTTCTCCCTCCCTGGAGGGACTTTACCCAGCATCGCCCTCTTCACCAGCAGACAGGAGCAAAGGGTCCTCAAAACTCAGTGTGTAGCCCAGAGCATCCCAGAGCATCCCAGAGCAGAGCATCTGAGGCTCAACAGCTTTTCATCATCCATTCTCAGTCCTCAGAGCCACCCTCTGACACATGGCCCAGTATTCGTCTGTCTGCTGAGCAAATGGGAAAACTGAGCCACGGGGGAGTCGTGCAATATGGCCAAAGAAAAGAGGGGTTAAAATTCATGCCCATGGTCGAGTGCTGCCTAACACACATCAAGGTTCTGTGTTCATCCTGCAGCATTGGAAAAATATCAAACAAAACTGAAACACACACACACACACACACACACACACACACACACACACACACCCTGTGCAAGCCACACATTTTCAAATGGCTACCTCTTTCCCACTTCCCTGCACCTTCCAGGAATGTTTCCGAAGGAAGTGCAAATTGACTGGGGTTCTCCAGAGTTGACAGACTCATTTCAGGACACAGGATTCTCATGTATTCTTAGTCCTTACTGGTATAAAAAACAAGTGGAATTTCCACAATGAGCTGTGCAGGTGTCCCTGAAGGCTTTATGGCCAGAAGCACCATGATCCAGGAAGAGACAAGAATGAAACTCTGTTCAGTTCGACTTAGCTGTTGATAGGTAACAGGTTCAAACTTCTAGAGTCTGACCCAGGTCATTTATTTTAGCCATATTTAAACACAGTGCTATTTTGGAAAAGAGTTTTCTAATGACAATTAACTCAGTCCTGTATGTACAACAAAACTTAAGATATGTTTACATTGAATTTCTTTACAAAGTACTTATGGCTTCTTCCATAAAGATCAGTAATGCTGATGCAGAAACAGTGTTTAATATTTAAGGTCTGAGGCAAATAACTGAGGTAAACATGATGCCTGGGGGAGTCAGGATTGTCCTGGCCCTAAGACAAGCTAGAAGTCACTTAGGCTGCTGTATTTTACAACTTACATCTCTCCTAAGGATGGATTTTAAAAACTTAGAAGCAACGTTCAAGATTTAGGGGAAAATTGTATGGAATAAACAAAACATAATTTCTGGGTGATGTGGGTAAAAATCTGCCTCTACAAATTACAAATGCTCACCAGAGTGTAACATATATCCTTTTCCAGGAGCCCACGAAGTCCCCTTGAGGAAGAGTCAAAGAGGTTTGTGACTGTGCTTGTTGATTTTATCGAGGTGAGTCCCCGCTGACTGATACCTAAGGCCTTCCTATTCTCAGGCCCAAGCAATTGCTCTAAGCCCCAAGCAATTGCTCTAAGCCCTTGGCTGTGCTCAGTGCCTAGGGAGGGGTTTGCCTGCTCTGAGAAACCCAGGCTGGGTTGTCAGACAGAACAAGGTTTCAGCCCCCCTATTGCTGTCCCTTTGGGGAGCCAGGTCCTGAGAGCACAAAGGGCCAAGTCAGGCCATATTTCTACAGATTGCTCTGGCAACCTTCCCACCACTTTGTATAGAGAGATTTTTAATATAGCAACATGGCTATTGTGGCTGGAATACAGATGTGCCTTTAATCCCAGGAGACAGAGGCAAACAGATCTGAATTCAAGGCCAGCCTGTCTAGGGCAAGTTTCAGGTAAAGAAAAGTTTAGGTCCAGGAGTGGTGGCACACACCTTTAATCCCAGCACTAAAGGAGGCACGCAGATCTCTGAGTTCTAGTCAGTTCTGTTCAGGTAGTTAGGCTGAGTCAGTGAGTTGAGAGGCAGTGCAGTGGAGTTGAGCTCCTGACAGTTCAGGTGTGGAACTCTGTGAGTCTGAGTCTAACCTTCAATTTGAGATCCTCTTGCCTTGACCTCCCAAGTGCAAAGAATATAGATTCCACATATCATCCATCTTAATGGGAGTGAGGAGGGGTACTCCTTAAAATTCATTCTAAACTGAGCCTGGATCCTGGTGTGCCGAGAATTTATGGTGTGACTGTGAGAGTGAGTGAATCAACAGTTAGAAAGGGAACTTGCACTCCACCTGTTTCAATTACTGTCTTGGAGGCTTTCCGCCTCCTTCTGGTAACTTAGGCCTAGTTGTGGAGGCTTCCTTGGCCTAGAATGTTTTCAGACTCTGAGACTAAGTGCTTAATCAGATCACTCTTTCTCGTTCTTTCTGAGTTCATAGCTGGTTGGTTCAACTCAACTGTTCTGGCTCAAACTCCTCTCCCAGCTGACTTTTTCAATCTGGTTTTTCTCTTGGCCTCTGAATTGCTGTTTGGGTTCACACTGACTCCACCAATCTGCTCTGAGCTCCTGGCCCTTCCTCACTTTGCTTGGCTTCTTATCCTCACCCTCTCTGTAATCTGCCCCGTTACTGTCCTGGTAAAGTTGCCTCCTCTGCCTCTCCTGTTGCCCTTTAAGTAGCTTCTCTTTCCTCACTCTTCTTGTGAGAGTTGGGTGTATCCTACTATGTCAAGTTTTTCTCTAATTCATCATCTTTTCAATCACTCAATTAGCCATCACTTTCAAACATGGGTGCTTCCTTCTACAAACCAACTTTACCTCCTTCATTATTTGGGATTAAGGGCCCTTACCACCACACCTGGAACTAAGCTGTTTTTTTGTTTTTGTTTTTGTTTTTGTTTTTTATCCTGAAACTCTCTCTATACCAGGGTGGCCTTGAACTCAGGTCGGCTTGCCTCTGTCTCCTGGATAAAAGGTTGTTTGTATTCGAGCCAGTTAATACAGACCTCAAGGATCTTTGGGTGTGATCTTTTGCCAGAGAAGCCATGTTCTGAATTAAAATTCCTTTACAAACTGTTGAATTGGCTTCGCTTCCAAGGGTTTACTCAATGAAGAAAGTCTCTGAGATCAGCATCTTGCCTAAAGGCAAGAACTTGAACTGTTGAATCGCAAAGCTGTTGCACCTGATCAACTTTCTCTGAACCTTATGTTTTAAGGTGTTTTTTTTTTTTGTTTTGTTTTGTTTTTTATTTTATAAAACTCTGTTTGTTTCTCAGTTTCTCTCTTATCCCAGCTAGGATTAAAATAATTGAGAATTGAGACTCTATTATATTTTTAAAAAATAATAATCTTTACAACACAAGAACTGAGCAATTATTACTGTATTCTTTTTTTTTTTTTTTTAAGATTTATTTATTATGTATACAGTGTTCTGCTTGCATGTACTCCTGCAAGCCAGAAGAGGGCGCCATATCACATTACAGATGGTTGTGAGCCACCATGTGGTTGCTGGGAATTGAACTCAGGACCTTCAGGAAGAGCAGGCGGCGCTCTTAACCACTGAGCCATCTCTCCAGCCCCTATTACTGTATTCTTAAGCCTCAAATCTAATTTGGCTTCCTCGCAGCGTACATCGCACAGATACTTTCATTTAGTAGCTTTCCTGCTCCAGCTTCTTCTCCTGCCGTCTCTTGGACCGCTCCTGTGCCTCAATCCCCTACTTCCTCCTTGCTGTCCTTCTCCCCTGGCTAGCAGGAAGCCCAACCCTACTTTCTCGCCTGCTCAGAGATTGGCTATAAACTGCTTTATTGGCATACCAGGGGGAAACTGGGGAACAGTGTTTACACAACTTTAAAACAGGAGATTTTAGAACAAAGTTTGTAACCAGATATGGGGGATATCGAAATCAGCACTTGAATTAACGATCACCTCATGCCTACTTCTCCCCCTTTTAATCTAATAATAGGCTCTTTCTCTTACAATAACAATCTGTATGTAATAATAACAATTATGAAAATTATTAGGGAAGACGTACATTTGTATATTTGGCACCCTTGGAAAAAGTATTCTACTATCTATCAATTTATATCATCTTAAACAATTTAAGTTTAACCGTGAGACTATAACATCTAGTCTTTAGCCACATCAGGAATAGATATTACCTAAATATGTAGGAAGTTAAGGCAAGAAGCTTTCAAAAATATAGGAATGACAGAGATATTTGGCTGCTGGAACAGCCCCCCCCCCAAATTTCCCTAAAACATTAGAACATCACTTTTAGCCTTCTGGCTCAGAATATTTGACAGGAATATCTGTGAAACAGGAATTATAAAGAACTAACCTACCTAGTCCCTGTAAAGCTTGCCAGTCTCCTGCATCCAGTTCGTCCTGTTTGGGGCAGTATTCTGTCTATAATTGACACAGGGCATTTTCTCACCCAAAGGCTAGCTTGCCAGATATGAAGCCTTTGATGCTCTTTGAAGTTGAACAGGGGTGCTACCAGGAGCGGACTTATCTTATTGTCAAAAAAGCCTTAAGTTAATAAAAATATTTAAATGCCATATTCTGTAGATCTATAAGGTGTTTGAAGACCATCTATCTATCTATCTATCTATCTATCTATCTATCTTGTCCAAATTGTTTGTTTCTAGCTATTTTTGCCTGTCAATCTAAAAAACATATTCTTGTAGTTAACTAAGCGAGGATCTAAAATGACCATGATATTGATTGTCTGACTGCTATATGTAATTCTTACTTTTCCTAAACAGTTGGTAATAGCAGCTTTCAAAAGGTCTAGAATTTAACATTGCAGTTTTGGGGGCTTGAGAGATGGCTCAGTGGTTAAGAGCACTGCCTGCTCTTCCAAAGGACCTGAGTTCAATTCCTAGCACCCACGTGGCAGCTCACAACTGTCTGTAACTCTAAGATCTGACACCCTCATACCAATGCACATAAATTAAAAAAAAAAATTAAAAAAAAAACATTGCAGTTTTAAGAATTACATAGATATAATCCCTTAGCATGTTGTAGCAAAATATCTATACCATATAATATTTTTAGCTTATTAATGGTCTTTGGTCCAAAAGTAGAGTCAATAAACCACCCTTTTACTTCTCATTCCTGTAACCACCGCTTTAAAACAATAATAAGCATCTATCGCCCACAGGATGATCAAAACCATCGCTCCCTGTGGGGATGGAGCATAGTTTTCTTAAATTGCTTTCTGCTGATTTAGGATGTAGTTTTTCTTTTTGGGGATCCAAGAAAATGGGGATATTGTCCAGCTTTAATAAAATTAGCAGTAACATTTGCTGTCCAGTCTCTGCATGCTGAGAAAGCTCAGAGTTTAACTAAAGTCCTAACTGCAACAGTCTTTGATGATGGACCATCTAGTTAACGCCTTTTTGAAATTGTTCCAGATACAGATTTTTGAGGAAAGCTATCAAGGCTGTTAGTTAGGAAACTAAATCACTTTGAGAAGCTTGTTTGTATTAAAGAGCCATTTTTTTTTCTTAGCAAGAGCTTCCTAAAAGAACTGCCTCTCTGGGGTTTGTATCAGGTTTTTTGTTTTGTTTTGTTTTGTTTTGTTTTGTTTTGTTTTACAGCAAGCTGGATGTGTTGCTGCTTTGCAAGGGGGTGGTGGTGGTGTCTAATTAGGAAGCTGCGAGTTCCTACCTTAGAAACTGTGGCTGTTCTCTTAATGAACAGAAGTAAGGAACTGCTTTGTAGTTTCACTTTCTATGCTGTTTGGCCCCGTGTTGGGCACCAACATATTAAGGATATTTTTATAAAACTGTGTTTGTTTTTCCGTTTCTCTCTTAACCCAGATAGCACTAAAATAATTGAGACTCTATTATATTTTCTGTTTAATAATAAGCTTCACCACACAAGAGCTGAGCAGTTACTACTCTATTCTCAGCCCTCTAAGCTAATCTGGTTTTCTCCAGGCATGCATCCCAGAGAGACTTGCACTTGGTAGTTTTCAGGATCAAGCTCCTTCCCCTAATGTCTACTGAAGCTCTCCCATGACACAGCCCCCTTCTTCCTCCTCTCTCTCTTCTTCCCCTGGCTGGCAGGAAGTCCAGCCCTATTCTCTCCCGTGCTCAATGACTGGCTGTACACTGCTTTACTGGCATACCAGGAGATTCCCAGAACAGAGATTGCAACTAGATATGGGGGGAACAAGAACCAGCATTTAAACTGTACAATAACCTTATGGCTACACTTAGGGGATTTGCTTCCACCTACCAGATGCTTAGTCCTCATTGCGAACGGCTTCTCCAAAGGCTGAGGTCATCTGCTGCTTAGAGTCACCTCCCTAGGCTGAGTCCACTCTCCACAAGGCAAACTCCTAAGAAGGAGGCTTGTTTGTATGGATACCCAACGATTCAGCCCATACTAGAATGACAGAGACGCTCTAGAGGCCGTGTGCAGGGTTGGCCAGCTCTTCCCTTCCAACGTGTTTTGGTCAAGGAGCAATGCTGGCCGGCCAGCATGCACGCTGAGTCTACCAGGGTCTCTGTCTCTGGAGAGTTCCTCCTGGATGCCTGCAGGCTGGTTCTGGGCTGAGTCATGTCCTCACTTTAATTCTCACCTAATACTTTTCCTTTCTCCCCAGCTTTCCTTGGCCCCATCTGGGCATGGAATGTCTGGGGAAACACAGGTGGGTCAGCTGAGCTGCCTGATCAGGTCTGACACACAGGGCTGGTGCAGAGGCATTAGGAGAGGCAGGCATGCTTTGCAGCTTCTGGATCTTATACCCTAATGCCTTGAGTCAGCAGGCACTCTGTGAAAGTGAATCCAGCTCAAGCCTTGAATGCAGGATTGGGGGCCGTGGAGCAGGGGCTGGTGCAGGATGGAGAAGAGGGTAGAAATGAAGTAGGCAGAGGCAATGCTGGCCTTGGATTCCAGAAGCTGCATCTGCCCTTTTCTCAGATGCTCCCCTCTTCAGTCCCTGAAAGAAAAGGACTGATCCCAGAGGCCAAGGTCAAAGTCATATCCTGTGTGATGCTGCTTTGGTGCCAATGTAGTTGCCCAAAATGCAGACTTGCTAATGGAGTTTGGTTCCTCTGAGCTGTGAGGTGACTGTGGGTCACCCTGTGGACGGTGTTCGCTCACCCATGTCACAGAGGTGACTCCAGCCATGCGAGATTGGCTTGAGGAGACAACAGAGTCATCACGGGAAATGATCAACAATGGTAATTGCAGGAACAGTTAATAATAGACATTGTGGTAAAATAAATCCAAATGCAAGAGAGCCCACCGAGAACAAACACTTCCCTTTTCCCTGGGGACCGCCACTGCCACCCATGCCTCCTCCTTCCTTCTGATCTCCTCTATGCTTGGTCTAGCAGCTTCCATCATGTGGTGATGCTAGTGGAACTCAGCAAGTCTCCTGCCTCTCTCTGCTGGCTCTCTTACTTGGCCCCTTAGCCTCCCTCCACATGTCAGAGTAGAGGCCATGGGGTGCAGGGAGGGGGGCCCTCTTCTGTGTTTAGCAGCTCCCTTTCTAAGCCCTCCACCTGGTAGTGATTTCCTATGGAGTCTCCCAGGTGTCTCCATGGGGACATTCCCTGCTCCAGTCTCCATGGCAACTCTTCAGGTTGCCATGGTGACATTTAAGTGGTTATTTGGAGACCCTTAAATCACCCGTAGTGGTATATGTTAGAAGCATTTGGCTCTGGTTCTTTTCTTGGGGGGGGGGCCAAGATTGGAGCCCAGGCTTTTAGACAGAAATTAGGAGGCATGGGGGTCACAGCCTGTTTTCCTGGACCTAGCTCTATGCAACACCCTTCCTGGCACAATTGCTGTGGGGCCTTTTGTGAAAAAGTTCAAGATCACCAAGAAGAGACTTGATACCCTATGAGCATATACGGGGGAGGAAATCCCCCTCAGGAACAGTCATAGGGGAGGGGAATAAGGGGAAAATGGGAGGGAGGGAAGAATGGGAGGATACAAGGGATGGGCTAACCATTGAGATGTAACAAGAATAAATTAATAAAAAATTTTTTAAAAAGAAAAAGTTCAAGATCAAGAGGCACCTGGGGGATTCCGCAAAAAGTGGCCACCTGAACCAAGCTCCTGGTCAGGACAAGGACACTGTCATAGGAACCTCAAAACACTAGTCAGGGATTCTGGAAAGCTCTGCTGGGCTCCAGGATCCTTACTCCTTGATGCTAAACAGGGCCTTGAATTCACTTCCATGTATTTTCTGTGTTTTTGTTTCTGGCGGTAAGGATGGAACCCAGGACCTTCCATGTGCTCTGTCACAGAGCCATGCCTCAACCCTTGCTGCTTTTATAGTGTGTGTGTGTGTGTGTGTGTGTGTGTGTCTATTTCTTTTTAAGATTTACTGTTGTCTTTCTGTTTTTATGAATTATTATTCTGTATACATGCACAAGTGGAGGTTGAAAGACAACTTTATGGGGTCCATCTTTCCCCTCCATGTTTATGTAAATTCTGGGGATTGAACTTAGATCCCCAGGTGTGTGCAGCAAGCCTTTACCTGCTGAGCATTTTCAGAAGCCACTGACTTGTTATTTTATTTAATTTAATATTTATTTTATTATTTTATGCATGTGAGAGTTTTGTGGACAGCATTGTTTGCACATCACACATGTGCCTGGTGTCTGAGGAAGATGGAAGAAGGTGTTGAATTGCCTGGGAGTGGAGTTTTAGCAATGAGCCTCCATATGTTTTCTCAGAATTAAACTCTGGTCCTTTCAAGATCAGCCAGGGCTCTTAATTAGTGAGCCAATACTTTCTCTCGCCCTTTTTGTTTGTTTGTTTGTTCGTTTTGGTTTGTCAAGATAGGGTTTCTTTGTGTAGCTTGGTTGTGCTAGACTTGCTTTATAGATCATCCTGGCTTTGAACTCACAGAAAACTGACTTCCTCTGCCTCCCTAAGTGCTGGGATTACAGGCTTGGGTATAATGAACTATGTGGCGATACAGAGGCATCAGGAGTAGGGTGGGTGTTAGTGTCTGCAAGACCTGGGGACACAAGGCCTGTGATCTGTTGCCAGCAGTGACCACCAAAATACATTTAACCTAGGAGTACTTGTGTGCTGTCTGGTCATGCAGAAAAGCAGCCCAGGGAACTGTAATCATTCACAATCAGGTTGGGGAGATAATTAAAGAGCCCTAATGGGCTAAGTTTTGTGGGAGCTGAGGCAAATCCCTGGCCAATCATTTAGCAATATGATCATGAAAGAGTTAAGTCCTTGCTCTCAACACCGACTCCTAACCCAGCCCTACTCCTGGTTGCCTCCAGAAAAGGAGACATTGCCTCACCTTGGGGACCACAGCTTGTAGTACATGAAGCCCCTGCTGTTCTTTATGGTGGTGATGCACACCACAGCCTCATGGAAGAAAGACGCATTGCCAGATTTCAGGGTGTGGATGAGGTAGCCCATCATTTCAGTGTTGCCAGCAAGATGCCATGAGACATTCCAAAAGAAGTCTTCAGGATGCTTTACAGTTATTTTCACCGTGGTCTTCTGAGTCATCTTTAAAAGTTGTGGTGGGTTCATGGGTGTACACGCACACACATGAAGATAGGTCATGGGTGTACACACACACACATGAAGATAGGTCATGGGTGTACACGCACACACATGAAGATAGGTCATGGGTGTACACGCACACACATGAAGATAGGTCATGGGTGTACACGCACACACATGAAGATAGGTCATGGGTGTACACGCACACACATGAAGATAGGTCATGGGTGTACATGCACACACATGAAGATAGGTCATGGGTGTACACACACACACATGAAGATAGGTCATGGGTGTACACACACACATGAAGATAGGTCATGGGTGTACACACACACATGAAGATAGGTCATGGGTGTACACACACACACATGAAGATAGGTCATGGGTGTACAAACACATGAAGATAGGTCATGGGTGTACACACACACATGAAGATAGGTCATGGGTGTACACACACACACATGAAGATAGGTCATGGGTGTACACACACACATGAAGATAGGTCATGGGTGTACACACACACACATGAAGATAGGTCATGGGTGTACACACACACACATGAAGATAGGTCATGGTGTACATGCACACACATGAAGATAAGCTTGAGAGCAAGCACCTTTTACTACTGAGCCACCTCAACAATAGGATTTCATAAGCGATGTGTCTGTGTTTATGTGCGCCCTCTCTCTCTCTCTCTCTCTCTCTCTCTCTATATATATATATATATATATATATGTGTGTGTGTGTGTGTGTGTGTGTGTGTCTGTGTGTGTCTGTGTGCATGTACATATGTACATATATATCTGTACTTTATGAAGTTAAGTACACTTCTTTCATGAAGTGTAGATTCTTTTCACCCCTAGAACAAATGCTCCCTTCAGTGACAACCCACGTTTCATAAGTCTATGTGGAGGCTGGAGTGTGTAGGACTTAAAAGCTTCTGTGTAACTTTCCCTCTCATTGCAGCCTACACCTCTGGGTTTAACTGGGTTCTTAAGTTTTCTGCCCTGTATCCCCTGGGGCACTGTGAACGCCATGCCCGCCAGGCAACTACTCTACCTCTGAGCTACGTCCCACGTCTCAAACTCCATCTTCTACAGCAATTACGGGGCAGGCTGGATGAGTACGCTCAGCTGCTCCTTGAGGATGGCTGGCCAAATAGTTTCAAACTGGGAACGGTTAGCTATCTGGGAGAGAAAGGGAGGTGCCTCAGCCCACACTGTGCACTGAGGACAGTTTAGCCCGTGAAAGGCTGATAGGAAACTACTGTCCACCCGCAAAAATGACAGGTTAGTCTTCCCATGTGGTAGCGTGTCGGAAGCCAGCCAACACTATGCTGAGGACCCACACGTGAGTCAGGCATAGCTGGGTCCAGGTGCAGGATGGAGAAGGAGAACCACTCAGTACAGTAGTTACCTGGGTAGTATGCCTTAAACCAAGTCTCGCCTAGCTTCCCGCGTGTCTACCGATGGATCTTCTGTGTTTGTGTGAGCTCAGAAAGAGAAGGTGACCTATGGCAGGGAGGAACCAAAGGCTGGACCCTGGTTCTCTGGCTGCTCAGCTTTTAAATGGCCTGGCTTATCAGGAATTGCCTGGACACCCACAAGCTCACTTCCTTCACATGTTAACTCTCTGACTTACCGCCAGTCTCAGATGTCAGATCCATTCCATCAATCATAAAACAGTGACCTGGGAGAAAGACTTCCTCAATATTATCTGAGATCTGCCGTGGCTAAGGGCAGTGTAAACAGTCCCTCTCATGTTGCAGGCTTGCACATGCATGCGCCCACCAGACACATGTGTCCTGTGCTGCAGGTGCCATGCCCCGTGGCTGCTGTGGAGCTTTCTCTCAACCTGTGATCCTGAACTGGTGGAGAGCAGTGGAGACACCAGAACCCTGCAGAGGCCTGGCAGCCTCAGACAGTGTGCCTTTCCCCTGGACCTGTCTCTACATGTCTCTAAAGAATCTCCGTTTTGTTGTAGGTGATCCAGTCCAACAAATACAGCCAGGTGCGGGAGCTGGAGTGATGGCTCATAAGTTAAGAGCATTTGTTGCTCTCTCAGAGGATCCACAACGTGCCTAACAATCATCTATAACAGAGGATCTGCCTCCCTCTTCTGGCCTCTGGTGGAACTGCATGACGGTAGGCAACAGACATAAAGTAGGCAAAACACCTCTTCACATAAAATAAGTGTAAATACATTTAAAACAAACAGCACAGTAAATGCATGTTCAAGACCACCAGCATCTACAAGAGGCTATTTTCCAACATGACTTGAAAGGTCATTATCTCTGTTGTTTGGTTCTCACTGACGTATTGCCCACCCCCCCCCAAACAAAACAAAACAAAAAACCCTAAACCCCCAAAAAAACAAAACAAACCACCACCAACAACAACAAAACAAACAAATAAAACCAAAGGCAGATCTCTTGTTTTCCTGATTTCTTTCTTTTTCCTTTATTACATCTGAGTTTTCAGACAGAGTGTTTCTTTGCAGCCATGGCTGTCCTGGACTCATTTTGTAAATCAGGCTGACTTTAAACCCACAAAGATACCCCAGCCTCTGCCTCCCATAGTTTAGGCAATATAGGTATGTGATACCGTGCCCAGATCTTGATTTATTTTATACTCTCCCAATTAATGTTTTTATTTCCAGAGAAGATATAAAGCAATGCAGGTGTATTTCTCAATAAGTTGGCCCACATGACTACTTCATGAATGTGGGTACACTGTATTTTAGGGGTCACTAAACACATGACAGCATGGATACAGTATAGTCCTTCACCATAAAGTGTGTACCCGTACAGTAAGCCAAGCTATCGACACCCAAGACCCGATGCCCCTGTGTGGCCCTGGCTAGCTGGGAACTCACTATGTAGCCCAGGTTTCCCGGAGCTTGCAGAGAACACCAGTGCCTGTGAGTTCTTGGTTACAGGTGTGTGGCACCACACATGACTGAAGAAGCTCACCCTAAGGCGAGTTGGAAATTGTGTGGTTTTATTCATTAAAAAAGGACATTTTCTCAAAAAGAGCTATAAAATGACAAATGAAAATTATGGTAAAGAACATTCTTTCACTACCAATTTAGTAGCACAGACTTTGCCTTTCCTTGGATATGCAAGTAGCAAAGCCATTACCAATTCTAAAAGTTTTTTAAAAACAAGTATGTAAATTCTCAACGGAAGAATATTGAATGGCTGAGAAGCACTCAAAGAAATGCTCAACATCCTTAGTTATCATGGAAATGCAAATCAAAACCACTCTGAGATTCCATCTTATACCTATCAGATCAAATATTCAAGTAACAGCACATGCTGGCGAGGAGGTGGAGAAAGAACACCCCTCCATTGCTGGTGGGAGTGCAAACTTGTTCAACCACTTTGGAAATCAATCTGGTGCTTTCTCAGAAAATTGGGAATAGTGTACTGCAAGACCCAACTATCCCACTCCTGGCCATATACTTGAAAGATGCCCCACCATACAAGGACATTTGCTCAACTATGTTCATAGCCACTTTAATCGTAATAGCCAGGATCTGGAAACAACCTAGATGTCCTTCAACTGAAGAATGGATAAAGAAACAGTGGCACATTTACACAATGGAATACTACTCAGCCATTAAAAAAAGGAAATCTTGAAATTTGCAGGCAAATGGATGGAACTAGAAATGATCATCCTGAGTGAGGTAACCCAGACCCAGAAAGACACACATGGTATATACTCACTTATAAGTGGATATTATCCCAATATAAATGCCCTCTGAAAGACTCCACCCAGAGGAGGATCAGGAGAGATGCTGGGACGCACTGGTGGACTCTGGGTGGAGTGCTGAGAGTGGTATGGAAGAATGGGGGCATGGAAAGGTTCAGGAACCCCACAAGGAGACTATCAAGGCTGGTGGATCTGGGCCCAGAGTGGCCTGCACAAACTGTTGCACCAACCAAAGGACAATGCATGCAGAAAACCTAGACTCCCTGTTCAGATCCAGCCAATGGACAGCTCATTCTGCACAATGTGGGCAGAGGGCAGACTGCCTCTGACATGAACTCTGGTGCCCCCATTTGATAACCTCCCCTTGGTGAGGAGCTCCTGCAGGCACACAGAGGAAGGGGAAGCAGGCTATCTGGATGAGAGCTGATAGGCTGTGGTCATATGGTGGAGGAGGCAGTCTTCTGTCAGAGGTCTAGGGGAGGGGAATAGGGTGGAAGAGGGAGGGAGGGTAGGAACAGGAAGTTACAACCAAGGGTATAACATTCAGGATGTAATCTGAATAAATTATAATAAAATTTTAAAAACCCAAAGTATTTATATGCATGGGTCTTTGGGACTTTATATGTTCTGGTCTTACCATGGCTAAGCATGAAACATATGACAGAGTTTGTCTAAAAGTGTTTGGAATTTACTCATCTCTACCAAAGTACCCTTGATGGCCCATCAGGACAAGCCCTAACTTACACTCTCAGACTCCTCCTGACTGCCAGCAGCTCTGGGTGTGTCTCAGCACTTCTCTGAAGACCTCCCTGTTGTATCCTCAGCAAGAAGGGAATCCGAATCTCTTTGTGGAAAGTCAGCTGCCACGTGTCCCTGGACCACGGCATTTTCTCTGCTCAAACCTTTCCACTCCTAGGAGACGAATGTCTGAAAGTCCATCCTCTTGATGTGCACCACACTTTTTTCTCTGATACAATTTTTAGGAGCCAAAGTTTCCCCGGTGCTTTCCCTGAACCCCACAGTGCTGTTCATTTCTCTGTGCAGCCTGCAGATAGCCATGCAGGTTGGATACAGTGCGACTTCCTCAGCTCTGAGCTGGCGTCTGCGCCTTATGCACTTAACACTTTGTCCATCCACAACTCTCTGCTTTTAACTTAAACTGAAGAATGGGTAAAGAAAATGTGGTACATTTACACAATGGAATATGACTCAGCTACTAAAAACAAGGCCGTCATGAACTGGCAGGCAAATGTTTAGAACCAGAAAAGGACTTCCCTGGGGCCCAGCTCAGAGGCTTGGCAAGGAGGGTGGCAGTCATATACTTTGCAAGGATGACCAGCCTGGGTCCTCTGCTCAGGGCACAACCACCGTAGTCTGTGCCTAAGAGGAGGAGGCCATAGGGAGACGGCTCAGAAGCCAGAACACCACCCACCAGCATCAGCAGTACCTCTCTCTTCCCTCTGAGGGGGCCTGGAGCTTATCAGAGCCTGTCTACAGGAGCCAGGCCTAGGTCCAGAAACATGATCTGAAAGCCACAGAGCTGAGAGAGTGAATGGCACATCGAGTATGTATCAACACACCAAGTTTGGTGGGATGGGGCTGAGAGTGGGAGGCGGCAGGGAGCCTGGGAAATTGAGTGGCACACAGCATTTGTATCAACGCACCATGTTTGGCGGGCTGGGGGCTGGGAGTGGGATGCAGCAGCAGGGCTGTGTGAACAAGGAAGGTACTTAGGGGTGATGTCACACTCTGTGATGTACTCCTTTCTGCCATCATACTGGCCCATGCCAGACCATTCCTAGAACGTCACACACTGACACACACACAAAGCTTATAGGAACGCTCCTGTGCACTCACCCAATCAGAAGGACACTTGTCATGGTCCTGACAGGACAGACATCTCATTTCTAGTGGGTCACAAGCAGAACAGCCTGGTGTTGCCCCTGCTCTATTCCGCTGCTCCTTGCTGAGGGGGGGGGGGCGGCGTTTGTGCTCCTGGGTCTCATCAGGCCTGTGTCTTCTTCCCAGAGAACTCTGCACGGGATCAGCTGCGTACACACACACAGGTGTAACTCTGTGGCTCTCCTGGGTCTCATGGGGGAGGAGGCTATGCCAATTAGAACAGAAAGCCTGAGCTAGCCTGAGCTCATGGCCCGGATCATTTGTTATGACTCAGGCTAGCTCATTAAAGTAGGGGAACAGCAGACATTTTCCCATCACTGACGCTGTGAGAGTTCCACCTGGTAGATGCAGACAGAACACCTGTATTTCGGAGTCCAGAACTGCAAAGCCCGGTTGACTATAGGACTTTCCTATGTGGAATAGATTTGCCTTGATCTTGGGCAATTCTTCTTCCTCCACGAACAGAGTAATAGAATCACAGGTGTCTGTCCCCATGCGTGGCCAGTTAAGTTCCATTTGAAAACTGTGACTTTGGTTTAAAAAAAAAAAGAAACAGGCCAGGGATTGCTGGTGTGGCGCTCGGTACAGCTAGTACAAGCCTGCCATCTCAGCAATGGAAAAGCTGAGGCATCAGGATCTTGAGTTGAAGAGCTAGCCTGGGCTAGAGAATAAGCCTATGGCTGGGCGTGGTGGCGCACGCCTTTAATCCCAGCACTCGGGAGGCAGAGGCAGTTGGATCGCTGTGAGTTCGAGGCCAGCCTGGTCTACTGGTCTACAAAGTGAGTCCAAGACAGCCAGGGCTACACAGAGAAACCCTGCCTCGAAAAACCAAAAAAAAAAGAGAGAGAGAGAGAGAGAGAGAGAGAGAGAGAGAGAGAGAGAGAGAGAGAGAGAGAATAAGCCTATGCCATCATAAATGAAAAGTGTACTGCGTGCTTATGCCAACACCCGTGGCCACATAAGCTCCCTAGCGACTTGATCTCAGAGCTTCGAAAATCAACGATCAGAACTCTGAATACCATACATGCTCTAGAGCATGTTGCTTCAATTTGTGACAATTTGTCTTTGTTTTTTCTTTTGTCACCTCTCTCTCTCTCATCATTCAATCCATCTGTTGAGCTGTCCTGGAACGCTATGCATGCCAGACTGGCCTCAAGCTCATAGAGACCTGCCTGCCTCTACCCCCGTGGTGTTAAAGGCATGTGCCAGCCCACCAGAGCAGACTATTGTCCCGTGGTGTTAAAGGCGTGTGCCAGCCCACCAGAGTAGACTATTGTTTCTTGGAGAATTGAGAGAATTAGAACCCATGGGCCATTACAGACGTGAACCTCGGGTGCACAGAACAAGATAGACAGGTCAGGTCCTTAATTTTCATCACCTCATCGCCCAGGAAGCAAGGACAACAACAGTAACCCTGTGGGCAGGAGAGGAGATCAGGCCCAAAGATGTGCTCCAGACGCAGGGAGCTATGGCCATGGCCATTGCATCCTGACCCTGTGCCAGCTCCACTGGGCACACACAGCAGGAAGGGACATGGTCTCAGGAGCAAAGCCTCCTGGACAGTGACTGATTGCTCTCTTGTGCTGCATGGACTCCAGATCCTAAGGGCTCCTGGCAAAAGGAAATAATAGTTGGAAACATGAGAAGTGATTGAGGAATTTGTGCAAGTCTTCTGCCTGCCCCCTCACAGGCCATTTTCTAGTTAGGTTTGTTTTTTGTTTTTGTTTTGTTTTTTACTGTTGCAAAATCCTCTTGTTTCCAGTCTGGGCAAAGGCTTCCATCTTTTGCTACGTTCTACTGTGCAGCTGGGGTCTGTCTGAACTGAGGAGTCTTAGTGCTGTGCATTCTTTGGCTTTGGTGGCGGCTCTGCTCCCATGTGGAATGGGTGTGGATGACATCACAGGCAGTGCAGGAGACCTGGGATAGACTGCTCCCATGTGGAATGTGTGTGGATGACATCATAGGCAGTGCAGGAGACCTGGAGCAGCTGTGCATCATCCAGGTCATCCAAGGAGGCTCTAAGCTCCAGTGAGACTTCTGCAGGTCACAGGGACCGGATTGACTTTCGTCACAGGAACCTGACTCTTGGAGACACACAGAGCAGATGGTAAAGCGGTTGGTTGGGCAGCTGTAGGCGACCATTTGAGGGAGTTTGGGCCTCACTTTAGTATCAGTTCAGGTACAGAGTCCCAGTGGCCGCATTCCCTTAACCAGTTTTTCAGGTGACACTTTGAGGCCAACTTTCATGGTGTCTACGGCTTCTTGGGAACAAAAGTAAAATAATAACAGCCCCAACCTCCTCAAATGGCACAAATACTAATATATTTACATGAGTGTGCCACGTTGAAATGTATGGAGATGCCTTGGCAGCTGATGCACAGTTGAAACAAGGACCCCTGGCTAGGCTTACTCCAGTCTATGTGGCACAGTACTAACCAGTACAGGTGAGGTGACAAGCACTCCTTAGGTCCCACACAGTTTGGTTCAGGTATGTGTAACCAGGAGCCTCTGCCCATCCGTGGAGCTGTTGTTCCTAGGGAAGCAAGGGCATGTGCACAGGTGAGGCTATCCAGACGTGTCAGGGGCACAGAGCACTTTTACTGAGCTGCAGACGGGGCAAGGAGCCAAGGGCAGGAATGCTATAGTGAACTAGGTGGCATCCAGTCTCCTGGGTTGGTGTCAGGGTCCATAACACCTGGGCACACAATGCACTTGATCTGTTGCCAGCAGTGTCCGCCAGGAATCCACTGAACCTAGGAGGGCTGGGTGCCGTCTGGGTCATGGAGAGAGCAGCTCAGGGAACTGCAACCATTCACAACCAAGTTGATGAGAGAACAGAAGGAAAGCTGGGGTGAGAGGACTGCGGCAAAAACCTGGCCAGTCACTTAGCAGTACAGTCCTTGCCCACAGTACTGACCTCTAACCTTGCCCTACCACATGCTGCTTCTCCTTGAGTTGTGGCTTTGCCTCACTTTGAGGACTGCTGCATGTAGTCTCTTCCTGTTCTCCATGGTGGTGATGCCTCTGTGAGAACAGCCACATTGCCAGGTTTCAGGGCATAGATGAAGGAGCCACCATTTCAGTGTCACCACAAGGCACCACAAAGCATTAGTGACAGAAGTCTGCAGTTCTCCTCGACAGTTATTTTCACCCTGGTCTTGAGTCTTTATTAAGTGTCATGGTGGGTTCATGCGTTCACATGCACACATGCATGAAGATCAGAGGACAATTGTGGTAGGTTTGTTCTCTCCTCCATGTGGGGTCCAAGGAAAGAACTCAGGGTTCTGGGCTTGACAGAAAGTGTCTTTACTGGCTGAGTCATCTCATAACCTCATCACCTCCACCAAGAAATTTCACAAGCCCTTTATCTGTATTTATAACCTCTATGTACACACACACACACACACACACACACACACACACACACTGGTTATGTGTCTTATTGATAACGTACAGATTCTTTCCACCCCAGGATTGAATGCTCGCCTTAGTGAAAAATACATGTCAGCTAGTGGAGACAATGGAGGGAGCTGTGGAGACTGGAGGTTGGAGGACTTAACAGGCTCTGTGCAGACCCCCCCCCTTTTTGTTGTAGGCTACACCTCAGATATAACTGGTTTGTTAATGTTTCTTCCCTGAGGGCTAGGATTGCACATAAGGCATCATGGTTACTAGGCAACTACACTCTCCCATTGAGTGACATCTCAGGGCTGGAACTCCATCATCCACAACAATTACAGGGCTGGCTGGATGAGTATACTCAGGTGGCCATTTGGCCAACCGAAGACTGGTCCTTGAGAATGGCTGACACAATGCTTTCATGACTGAGAATATTTAGCTAGCTGGGAAAGAAAAAGAGGGGCCTCAGTTCACAGTGTGCACCAAGGACAGTTTAGCCTGGGAAAAACTGACATGAAACTATTGTCTACCTGCACAAGTGCCAGTAAAAAAAAAAAAGCCCGGTTAATCTTCCATTCTGTTCACATTTACCAAAACAGCCAAACACTATGCTGAGTAGCCACAGGTCAGTAAGGCACAGCCTGCCCCAGGCTCTTTCCAGATACTAAGATGGACAAGGAGACCCACTTAATATAATAGTAACTTGGTAGTATGGCCTAAACCAAGCCTCACCTAGTTTCCACCATGTCTACAGATGTTCCTTTCTGTGACTGTGTGAGCTCAGAAAGAGAAGGTGACCTATGGCAGAGAGGAACCAACACCTCTACCCTGTTTCTCTGGCTGCTGAGCCTCTAAGGGTTTCCTAGCAACTTCCTTCACATTTGTACTCTCTGACTTGGGAGTCAGTTTCGGGAGTCAGATGCATTCCATACGTTATAAAACAGTGACCTGGAAGAAATACTTCATCAATATACTCTTGGATCTGCCATGGCAAAGGGGCAGCTTCCGTGTTCCTCTTATGTTCCAGGCTTGCACATGCATGCTCTGCACCAGAAACATGTGGCCTGTGCTGCAGGCTCCGTGCGCTATAGATGTGGTCTTGACATCAAGTAGGATTCATTTTCCCACCCCAGCCTCCAGGTATGTTATCTCAATTCTGAATTTTATCAGATGTGAGTAATCTACAACGTCATCCTAAATGAGAGATGAGATATCTCTTCCAAAACTGAAAATAAGTGATGTTGTCTGGCACATGATCCAGAACTCAGGGAGAGCAGTGGGGACACCGGTGCCCTGCAGAGATGCCTGGCACTCTGGGACAATCAGCATGCCTACCTCGTTAACCTGTCCTACAAATCTGTAGAGACTTTTCCATTTGATGGGGGGTGATCCACCGCAACTAATGCAGGACATGTACAGGAAGGACAAAGGCCAAGTGCAGGAGCCAGATGGAGTGAGGGCTCAGAGGTAAAGAGCACTTGCTGCTGCTCTCAGAGAACCCACATGGTGACTAACAATCATCTATAACAGGGGATCTGGCTCCCTCTTCTGGCCCTGGAGAGAAGTGCATGCATGTGGGGCACAGAAAGACAGTGGGCAAAACATCCATTCATGTAAATAAAAATAAAATAAAAATAAAAAAAGGAACAGCATACCAAATCCATGGTCAAGGCCAAAAGCATATACAATAAGCTATATTTCAAACATGACTCTGAATGTCATTATCTCTACTGTGTGCTTATCACTAATGCTATATTGCAGGAAAACTGAGTCACATTGTCCTGACTTCAGTCATACTCCATTAGTAAATGTTTATTTCCTGAAAAGTAGGAGGGCAATACAGGTGTTTCTTTCAATAATGTGGTCCACATGGCCAGTAATTGATATGTGTTGTAGAGCCCTCTATCTTAGGGGTAGCTAAATATACGACAGCATGGATACAGTTTCTGTCATAAAGGATGTGTCCATGGACTAAGCCACACTGTCCACACACAAGTTTCCAAGCCCCTGTTGTACTTTCCCCCGTGTTTGGATGGAAAGTCTGTATGTGGTCCAGGCTACCAGGGATTTGTAGCCCATCTCTGTCTGTGGATTAGGGGTTAAGGAGTGGGCTAGGACACCTGAACAAAGAAGATGATCTTAAGAGATCTTAAGAAGATTGGAAATTGCACTTTTTTTTTTAATGATGAGGTAAGTATTTTTTTTTTTTTTTTTTTGAGACAGGGTTTCTCTGTGTAGCCTTGGCCATCCTGGACTCACTTTGTAGACTAGGCTGGCCTCGAACTCACAGTGATCCACCTGCCTCTGCCTCCTGAGTGCTGGGATTAAAGGCGTGCGCCACCACGCCCGGCTGGAAATTGCACTTTTAATCATGAAAAGCACATTTTAAAAAAAGACTTTAAAAGGGCAGTCAGTATAAAGAGTGAATAGCGTAAAAAATTTAAAAACCAATAACAAGAAGATATAACACTTCAATAACAAAACCAAACTGTAAACAACCAAAAGAAAAAAAAACAAATAAAATATAAACAAAAATTATGCTCAGCAGCATTCTCTGACTGCAAATATAGCAGCACAGACCAACAGCTTGTGACACTAAGTGGCAAGGCAGTCACCTCAGTTCTCTCAAGGGTGTTGTCAGAAACGAAAGGAAATCAGACCCAGAACCAGCCTGGCTCACTGGCTCGATGAAATTAGGTCCTATTCCCAGGAGGAAGCCAAATATGAGGAGGAATATCAATGCAGGATTTCTGTGGTTGCTGGGGAAGGCGCCCAGCAGGTGTCTCCTGACACAGCAGCTCACTCTGCAGGAGGCTCTCCTTCTGGGCTGCGGCCAGTTCCAGATCATGCTGCAGTTTTTCAAACCTGGGAGAAGACAATTAAGGCAGAGGCCCGGTGAAGTCCTGCAGTGTCAGCTGTCAGCATGGTCCCCCCCACAGCTTCAACAGCACTGGACAGTCAACATGATCTTTTAACTGAAGTCACTGTAACTCCAACAAGTAAGAGTCACACGGTGGCTGGGCCTAGACATTTCAAGTGTAAACCCGTGTCTGAACTTGATCTAGGTCCTGTCTGATCTCTGTTCTGCTAGGAGGAGCAAGACTTTCTCCTACAGCCCACGGCACCATCTTGTAAAAGCAGCCTACCACCGTCAACAGCATATGAGCTAGATCCATGTTATTCATGATGAGCTATGGACGGACCACACCATTTTATAGGCATAGTATAGCCTTGTGACATGGCAACCTGAATGAGATCATGAAACAAGCTCGCCCCTCCTGCTCAGGAGGCACCTTGCACCCAAGAGACATGCAGGGTAGAGCCTGTCATGCTGCAGCAGCGTTTATTGGGTTGTGTACCTGAGAACAATGGTGCTGCACAGGCTCAGGCACCAGAGGGAAGCCTGTGTTTTCCTTAGGGCTGGACCTGGCAAACTGCATCCTGGCTCTCTGTGGGAGTGTCTTACAGAACACTCCTGTGAAGGTCCTGACCATCCCTGCAGCAGAGACAACTGCCTGCTTCATCCTGGAAACCAGAGAACCTTTTTCACAGAAATGGGTAAGCACCATAGAGAGCAGTATTCAACGGAGGGAATCTGATCTCAACAGGGATGTGTTTAATATTAAGAAAATTTCAGTCAGGTGTGGTTGCGCACAACTTGAGATCCCATCACTTAGGAGACAGAAGCAAGCAGACCTTCATGAGTTCAAGGACAGCCTGCTCAGACCATACTACAGAACCCAGAAGGGAGTCTCAATGCCCCGCACACACCGAGTAGCCGACATAATGTCTCCTGGACAGAAGTTCTTGTTAACTGGCCCAGCAGAATACTTTGAGGTGTACTTTCCCTGCTCTTAGCTTTGCTGGTGACAGAGCCCATAAAAGACAGAGATCCAAGGTACAGGGGGCCCAGATGGCTTCACCCTCTCCTCCCAGCCTCGGCTCCTATCTCATCTGGAGGACCTGGCACTGATGCTGCAGGTTTAAGGCTGAGTCTTTGCTGGATGGCCAGCTGCTTCTGCTTCCACGTGCACTGCAGCCTTTCCTCCAGTCTTTCTAGATCCTGTTCATTACAAGACGGTGTTTAGTGGAGGGCTACACACAGGCGTGCAAGGACTTCCATACAGGAGCAAGCACATGTAAAGGATCCCAAGAGCCTGCTGGTCAACAGCCCAGTCCAGAGACGTCCCCATCAGGCTAACTTGGGAAGAAATCCTGCTACAAGGTAGAGACCGACAAGAAGGAAGCCCAGTGGTCTCCTCTAGCCAATGCGCACACTAATGATGCAGCACACTGCCCGCAGGCTTCATGCTGGATGAGTGTGAGAGTTCAGACTCAGCACACCAGCTCTCTCAGAATGTTCCCACAACCTGCAGACTGGTGAGCATGGGAATTCAGACTCAGCACACCAGCTCTCTCAGATGCTCTCACAACTGGCAGACTGGAAAACCTTGATGCTGAAATGGGCTGTTGCTGAAAGACAGATCACCAGGACTGCAGTTAGGGAGGATCATCGCATCAGTGGCTGAGTGGACCTTCACAAGGACATTTAGACTGTTAAGATTGTGGGATTGATAATTGTTTCTATTGTAAAAATTAAAGTGTGTACAAATTTTAGCTTGAGCAGAAGAGGGAAGTTGTAGAGGAATGTCAGTTCAGAACATGGTTGTTCTGGCAAGAGATCACATCTAAAGACCTTCTAGGTCTATGAGATCTGTGATCCTGCTGGCAAGAGATCACATCCAAAGGTCTTCTAAGCCTGTTTGATCTGGATGGAATAAAAACATGCCTTTAATCCAGGAGACAGAGGCAAACAGATCTGAGTTCAAGGCCAGCCTGGTATAGAGTAAGTATCAGGTAAAGAAAAGCTTAGTTCCAGGCGTGGTGGTACATGCCTTTAATCCCAAAGGAGGTGTAGTTTGTGGAAGGAAACACTCATGTTTGAAAGTGATGTCTAATTGAGTGGCAGAAAAGGTGGCAAATCAGAAACTATTTGTCAGAATAGGATATACCCAACTCTCACAGGAAGAGAGAAGAAAGGGAAGCTACGTAAGAGGCAGTTTTGCAGGAGAGGAGGCAGTGTTACCAGGACAGGAGCGGAGAGATGAGTTGGAGGGAGAGAACTCAGGTGAAGACAGAATGAGTCAGAAAATGAGAAGAAGCCAGAAGATTAGAGCTGATGGACGAGTTAGTTCGAGGCCAAGCAGAGCAATTGTGGGCCAAGAGAGAAGTCGGATTGAATAAGTCAGCTGGGAGAGGAGTTTGAACCAGAACAGCTCAGTTGAACCAGCCAGGCCTGAGCTCAGAAAGAACATGTAAGGGTGAACTTATAAAGCAGTAAGCCTAGAAATTGAGAACATTTTAGGCCTAGGTTAGATTTACAGAGGCTAGAAGCTTCCAGAACTAGGCCCAGGTGAGCAAAAGCAGTAAGCCTCCCAGACAACAACTGAAACAGGAAAAGTAGAAGTTACTTTTACAAAATACAATATGTTCTATTAGATGATTAAATGCTTTTTTTTTGGTTTGGTGTGTGTGTGTCTGTGTGTGTGTGTGTGTGTGTGTGTGTGTGTGTGTGTGTGTGTTTTCCATTCATGATCCCTCTCCATAGCCCAGACTGACCAGGTTGCCATTACCCTTTCCTCAGCCCCTTGATTTCAGGCTCTGGAAGTGTTTGCTTTTGATGCCTTAGGTCTCACCTGTTTTGACGCAGTGTGCAGGTGTCTCCAGCCAAGCCTGTGAACAGGAAGTCCCACTTCACTCACAGCTCATGCCTGGAGTGAGCTCTGATAAGACTCAGGAGGGAAATTTTCTTCATCACATGTGTGATTTCTGTTTGTTTTTTACCTGTCCCCCAAACTCTAATAATCTGAGCATCTTCCCCAAGTGCTTGCTCAGCTCAGAGCCACCATCATTCCTCCTCCCCATTATCCTCATCTGATTTCTCAGCATCTTTATTTCTCATCTTGAGTGTGAATCTTGAGGAGGGGAGGGGCCCCTCCTGAGCAGTGTTTGGAAAGCAAGCCTTCAGATCCCCTTGGGCGAAATAGTGAAAAAAGATCCACCTGAATCAGAAAGACTCTCTGGCTTTGGAGTGAGGGAGTGATGAAGTGTTTCTCTGTGTCACAGGACATGCTCCTTTAATGAACGCTTTGCCCTCTGATGAATTTGAGAGCTAGTTAGCAGGTAGGCCAGGGCAATTCCGAGTGACATCATCAGCAGTCCCTTTCCTGAGAATCCATTCTATCCTGGAGAGCCTTAGCATGCTCTGTGATGTCATCACTGTTGTGGAGATACCAACTGCCTGTGGAGAAGTCACTCAGTGTCGATAGGGTTCACCCTTCGACATGTTGAGCGGGTTATTTGGGAGAGAGAATGGAGAAACAAGAGAAAGTCGGAAAGAGCACGACCTTCAGCCTTGGTTCAGGACAAGAAGTAAATGGTCCTGGGGAAGGTGCAGTGAGTCCTGGGCAGGGAAGGGGGAGCTTCCTGGAGGAGGAGACATTGAGTTAGGCCTTTCAATAAAAGGCCTTAAAAGTGGGAGCTTCTGGGAAGCAGGAGGCCTACCTTTTCCTCTGGGTTCCTAAGAAGCAGGCCCCATCCTGCCAGCTCTGGGTCTTCCTGGGCTGTCTGTGAGGATGGCTTTGTTAATCTGGTGACCATGTTCTGCCCATGCGTGGCATCTCCACTAACACAAGTCTGAAAGAGCCAGCAAGTGACTTGGGCAGCTTTACCCTACCTGACTGCTTGTAAACAGCATAAATCTTCTCCTGGCTTCTGAAAGCACATGCTGAGAGCTCTGAGGCCAAGTTGCATCCTGTGAATGAGTTTGAGGAGGCTGGTCCCTGGGTCAGCCAGTGCAGGGAGGCGGAAGAAACCAGCAGACTATGAGACACCCACCTCCTTATAAGGAGATTGGAGACTTGACATCATCCACAAAGAGGAAGAACCAAGTCTCAGCCTTCAGAACCAGCTTGGGCAAAGTATCATCTATCAGTTTACTTGCAGAACCCCTTCAGGGCTCCAGGCTTGGGCTCAGATGAAGTAGTGTAGGGCATGCAGTGTCCCTTGACCACTAGCATTGGATCATCCTGAGATAGCTAACCACGCCTAGCATGTCTTGCTAGTGTGATAAAACATTGGAAAGACACAGATCTCCACACACCCCTCTTTGTCCTGGGTTCCACCATGCACACTTCTGAAGCCACAGTCCAGATTTCTGGAGAATTTACACTTCAGGCTGAGCGTGGTGCCAGCTCCTCATTTCCAGGACTGTCAGTAAGTTTAAAATGTGAAGTGGGGCTCTGTTCAATCTGTAGGGCAGAGGCACCTCAACATCTCTTCTGCTGTGCCCTTTGCCTGCCCTTCTCATGTTCCAGTGGTGTTGCACTTAAAGCTGGCTGTGTCACCTTTCCTAAGGGCATGTGCATTGTCACTGGAGACTATAGAGTAAGGAATTTGGCTAGTATGTAGCTCCGGGTGACACACCATAGCAGTGATGTCACGGACCAGCTCAGTTGGGGATAGGTCTCTGGAAATGGGAGTTCTTGGAGCATCGGTGTACACGAGATAAGGCATTGACAAACAGAGGCAACTCAAGTTTGAATTTTCATCTGAGTGTATTTTTAAAGCAAGTTGTCTAGCATTATATACAT
Source organism: Acomys russatus (assembly GCF_903995435.1). Taxonomy (NCBI): domain Eukaryota; kingdom Metazoa; phylum Chordata; class Mammalia; order Rodentia; family Muridae; genus Acomys; species Acomys russatus. The sequence goes on from NC_067139.1 coordinate 75,306,802, forward strand.
TTTTGAAAGTGTTTTTTTTTTTTTGTTGTTGTTGTTGTTGTTTGGTTTTTTTTGGGATTTTTCTCATAGCATTTTCCCACAGAGCAAATTCATGGAAGTCAGTGAGCAATCAAGCATACAGGTACAGGTACAGAATGCGAAGTTATTGTCTTGTCATAATTTGAATTACAGCTTTAAATGAAACAATACAGGACTCACAGCAGAGACATCATCACTTCTAAGTTACTGGCTTGACATCAATACGCCTGTGCTCCCTCTGTCCAGGGTCAATGTTCTCTCCCTAACGAAACTTGTGCCCAGCACCTGGGTGCCAAGGCAGTATTTTTTCCTTTTCTTTAGTTCCCTCTTCTGATATCTGAGTGCCACCAGCTGGAGTCTTTTGAAATACTCCATTTCTTTGTAGACCATAGTATAACTTATCAGCTAATGATTAATTTCTAGTCATTTTTTTTTTAAATAAGTGGAAGTGAAGCAGAACTACTCCAGACCTGGACAGTCCCTGGCTGCAGTCCTGAGTCAGGGTCTCCTAGTGATCATGGGTACGCTTGAGGAGTCCTACTTAGAAAGGGAAGTACAGTTAGAATAGAAACACTAGGTCCCCAGCACAGTGAGAGAAAAGCTGGCAGGACTATCAACCCCAGTCCAGGACACTCTCCCCTTTTTGGAGGTTTTAGCCTCAGGCCTGTGTAGTATTTGTCACACAGACTCCATGGAGGGGTGACATAGTGACATACCGCATACTCTTCCTACAACTGTGACATGCTTGCTTTTCCCACCGAAAATGCCTTTACAGACCAGCTTGGTGACAACTTCCCTACACTTCCTGTACTTCCCTGGGAACCTACTATTCCCTCATCCTCAGGCTGCTTCTTGGGAATCAACATGGTCTCTCCTGGCCCTGGGCCATCAACCAGGCATGTTCCCTTGTGTTTATCTTCCTGCAGGGTCTACTGGGAAGGCATCATCCCAACCCTCCACCATCACTGAGCAGGAGCAGGAGATGAACAAATTGGAGAGACTGATGCTTCAGCTTCAGAGGATGACTTGTGAAAGGGATGAGCTGCGTTTGATCCTCGCTCATTGCGCTGACAAGGATTTGAACAAGAGGTAGTCATTGTGCCCACTTCTCTGTTGACTGTCTTGATCCCTCCGCGTCAACCCCAGGTTTGCTCATATCACGGGAGGCTGCACCTTCATTCAGGGTGTCCTCGTGCCCGTACTAATTTTCTTGAGTGCGTCTGAGATGTAGAACTTGAAGTGTGGGTAGGAGGAAGATGGGGGCACCGGCTTCCTACGCTTCCTCCAATGTAAAGCACAATGTAAATCCTGATTCGCTGTGAGTTTATGGTGTTTGTACCTGACCAGCAGGTGCTTGGATTCTGGATGCTCCTGGCAGGAGCTAGAGGGGCCTGGTACCACTTGGTGCCGCTCAGTGGGAGACTGAATGGCCTGGAACTCATCACTGCACCACACTGCTCATGTTCGTTATATTCTGAGGCAATGCCACCTCCTTATAATTGTTTGGAATCCTAATTGTGCATGCGTGTGTGTGTGTGTGTGTGTGTGTGTGTGTGTGTGTGTGTGTGTGTGTGTGTGTGCATGCACTATGTTGTATGGACACTGTGTGGATTCCCTCCAGATCCTGGGAGTCAGTGGCTGTTGATTGAGCCTGATGATTTTCCAGTCTCACAGTTTCCAGGTTACACCAGTGCTGAGGCCAGGGAGCCCCACATTGAGCAGCATAGCTCTTGCCTCTGTGCTCATCTTGGTGGCACATAGGAATTTCCTGGGAAGTTACAAAGATGCTTCCTTGGAAATACTGATCATATCCTCTGGGCATCTGTGTAGAAATTTGAACCCAGAATCAAATATCCCTGCTCTGAAACAGAATAAATGTCATTACAAGTTTGTAGTGGGCCCAGACCTGTGCAGACTCCTGGGAGCTTCATAGAGAGCTAGATCATTTCTTCAGGGCCACTGAGAGAATTCCTGCAGCCTGGCTCCCTCTGTTTGATTGTCCTGCCTCTGCTGGCCTGGGGAAATATAGTAAGTTTAATAAGCATCATGATGTCCCAGTACATAGAAGTCAGGATGTGGCATCTTCTGGGCCAGGGTAGTGCAGGCTGCAGCCTGAATTCATAGGATCCTTGAGGTCTGTATTCATGGGGTTCTTTGATCCTGGGGCAATGCCCTACTACAGGCGGACTTTTGAATTTGAGATGTTGAAAATTGAACATCAGAAGGTGATGACAGACCTGAAGAAATTGCCAAAGGAGTTAAGTGAGGCCTTGGACAAGTGCAAGAAGCTTGCTGAGGAGACCGAATCCTGCCGGTGAGTGACTGACTTGGCTGGGACCCCAGCACTTGGAGGGACTGCTTCTAATTTTCTTTGTCTTTAAGCCAAAGTGAGGGCTCTGGTTCTAGCCTGTCTCTCTCTTAGCAAGCAGCTTGCCTTGTGGCTCTTGGATTTTTACCTGCTGGACTCAGTGTTTCTAAGTGTGAGGAGACTATGAGCCTTTCACAGCACTGTCTTGCCTGCCTTGGGAACCTCTAGATAGATTAAAAAAAAAAAAAAGGCTTGCACCATGAGGAGGTTGTCAGACAGCCCAGGGCCACTGAGGCACTGGCAGGGGATTCACAGAACTGGTTTCTGTGGGACCCATGGATAGCTTGCACTCCTGTTGGGTCTCCAGTCTTCTCTCAGAGGTTGTTTGCCCTCTATCTGCTGATATTTTCCCAATAACATGGAAAGATAATAACAGGGCAGGGCCACTTCCTTTTCTGGAAGGTACATGGATCCCTTTGGTGTCAAGGTTTTCAGAAGGACTTTGAGTCTTTCTGGTATCTGGCTGTTCTCAGAATTTGGCCTCCGTCTAGGTAGTACTACGGGCCTGAGTCTGGGGCTCTCTGGGGATTCTGGACCTTGCAGGGATGATGGTCCTTGAAGGGGCGGGGGAGGCAGATGAAGGGTGGCTGGCACTCATCATATTTTGGTTGTGGTTCAGAATCCTTCACAGTCGGCGCCTGAGTGAACGGGCTCAGCTGAAGCAGGAAATAGACACTTCAAGGGTGGAGATCAGAAAGCTGCAGCAGGAACAGATTGTGCTGCAACAGGCCTGTGAGGAGGCAAAGAGGCTCCGTGAGGAGGCTGGCAAGAAGATCTATGGCCGCTCTGCCAAGCAGCAGCAGGTAGGCCGAGGCAGCAGGGGCAAGCTGCCCACCTGTCACACTGTAAACAGACACACCCATGTAACCATCCACCCATCCCGCCGTTCACCTACATCTCATGTAATTGTTCATTCCTATGGCCATTTCCAAGTCTTTGAGCAGAGTCAGACTCTTTGGAGAAAGTGGATAATTGACAAGCAAACCGTCCTGCTCTGCCAGACATTGCAGTGCATTGAGAAAGTCTGGTTGAGCACACATTACACACGCACATGCCATTATGATAGGAGGGGTGCTGTGTGCAGAGCCACGTAGGGAGTAGCACAGAGCTTTGAGGGATGAGGTCGGGGATCTGTGGCTCATTTCCTTTGCAGGGGTCATGTGAGGTTACAGGAAGGAGCAGCTTGCAGGATTAGAGTTCAGTGCAAATGCCAAATGAGTGAGTATGTGTTTGTGTGTGTGTGCATGTGAGTGCACACGCATGTGCCTAAGTGTGGGTGAGCATGTGTGTGCCTGCATTGCATGTTTGAGTAGGGGTGTTTCTGTGTGCTTGTAGGTGTGGGTTCTTATATGTGCATGTGCACGTGTGCATTCGTGTGTTTTTCTGCATATATGTATGTTCACTTGCTCGTGGAACATCCTAAACTTAAATGAGAAAGTACTGTGTCAGCTCAGTTTGCTGGATGCCTGGATCAAACATATGTAGTTAACAATTTTTTCTACATGCCCACCTGACTCCCTGGAACAAAAACTGAGGCAAATTCAGAAGAGTTTCAGGTGTTTGTAGAGGCAAAACTATTTATCTGCAAAATATCCTTTGGAGGAAAGCAAAGGAGTGGGGCACATTACTGTGAGGAGGAGGCTGCTGTGGCAGATCAAGGCGCCTGAGAGAAAAGGCTGGCTAAGGCTCTGTGCCCCTCTCTGGTGAATACTGACTGCACACTGGGTCTTCAGGCGGCTTGCTTTGCCTCCCTGCATCCTGCTGTCAGCATCATTGCCTTCAGCCACTTTCTTTCCACCTTTGCTGAACCTGGCTCAGTAAACCATGGCCTTGGAGTTGGGCATGGGTCTTATTTTCTGGGAGATTCTGAGTTGCTTGCTGTTGCATCTCGGTTCATCAGAAGTCCACAGCCATGTTGAGGTGTGAGAACAGGGCTGTCTCAGTGCAGGCCCCTTAGGCTCATGGCGCTCTAAAGCACTCACCCTGCACTGTGTCTGCAGCACTCAGCATGTGCTGTGTTCAAAGCCATCGACTCCGAGTTAATATCAACCTCAAGGAGGGTTGGGAGAAATGAGGACCCTCAGACATTGCTCATGTTATAAAATGGGCTAGCCTTGTGAGAAGCCATGAACACTTTTTCAGAAAGTTGAGCTATGATCTTCAGGTGGCCCAGCCATTCCAAAGCAAGTGGTGGGTGTAGACAGAGAAACTAGGGTCATCAGGATGGCAGCAGAACTCCTCAGAGCATCCACAAAGTAGAACCTATCCGGACGTCCATCAAAAGACGAGTGAAGAAGTGCAGTGTGGTCCAGGCCCTCCGTGGAATATTGTTGCTCATGAAATAATGCATGCAATCATTTGGCCATCTTTTAGCCAGCCTGCTACTCAAAAAATCCCTGATGCAATCAAATTACATGCAGAAAAGGTTTATTCTGGCTCCCGGTTATGGAGATTTTCTAGTTTCCTGGGCTCATTTTTTGGCCCATAATGAGACAGACTATAGCTGAGGGAGCTCTATTTGGAGAAGCTGTTCACCTTGGAAGAGTGAGGAAGAGCTAGAAGCTGGTCCACCATGATCCAGTGGTCATGCGCAGGGGACCAAGAAAACACTGACAGCCTTGCGAACTTGTGAAAGAAGCTTAACTAATAGACCAAGACCCCAGCAGTCTACCTGTGCCTCCATTAAAGTCACAAGACAAACACTTCATTGACTGAGCTGTCTATGTGACATGTCCACTATATTCTTATCCCAACCAAGGAAAGTTGGCTTTCTTCTCCATAGTATCCCTGGTGATCTCTAATATTACCATTAAGTGGGCGGCTAAATATGTGTCTGCAATGCAGTGTGTTTGTATGCGTGCACACGTTTACTTCTGCGTGTTCAGGAGACTTTGTGTGTGCACATACACAACTCCACTGAGAACACAATCTTCCAATGAGCAGGCACAGGAAGGACTGGAGGGAAGACCGCAGGACCGGCTGAAGCAGAACACGCTGGGCATCCAGCAAAGGGGCTCGGCAGAAAAGATGCAGCGTCACTGTGATGTCTCTGAGATGAGGTAGGAGGCCAGGCTGGGAGGAGGGTTGGAGCCAGGTGGGCTCCCTGTACCTGTGTCTCTGTCTTTTTGGGTTCCCGGCCACTGTGTCCCACTCGCCACAGCCTCAGAATATTGTGCTGGTCCAGTCACCAGGAACTTCTGTTCAGGAAACAGTGTTTGGTCTTTATTGTTTCTGGGGATTGTGCACCCCTCCTCCCTTCTGACCTCTCTGGTAGGTATGATCTGAGTACCTTGTTTCCTAGGTCTCCCCACGAATAGTCCTAGTCCCATACCTACCAGGGTGAGCATCACTTGTGGAAGTTGGTGAGCCCAATGCCACTGTATTTTCCTGAAGGAACGTCACCTGTAGAGGTCAGATCCTACGCTAGGGCAGATTCGCACGCGGCACGCTCCTAGTGGTCACAGGCTCTCTGCAGTGCACATACATGTCCTGTAGCTGCGAGGAATGACCTCACTGAATGATCATGCTGGATTGTGGAGGTGAAAAGATCTGGTGTGGGCTGAACTGCTGACATGGCAGGCCCTCACCAGGCCTGGGTTCCTTCCTCCCCTAGGTCTGAAATACTCCAGTGTGATGTGAAACCGGCCACAGCCCAGGACGAGAGCTCCCTGCAGACAGAGGCACTGCAGCAGGAGCACTAGGTGTGCCAGGCAAGTGAGCCACCATCCCATCCCATCTCATCCCATCCCATCCCGTCCCATCCCATCCCATCCCATCCCATCCTCAGCACCTATAGCAATCCCAGGGTGGGCTCTCTGCCTTGACTTTGGTTTCCTTAGTGTCCATGGGCCCTGATTTATCTAGCAGGTGGCACAGCATGAGCACTTCCAGGTCTGACTGATTGTCATTTCCTCTCTGACAGCACCTGCGGGAGAACTGAGGAGGCCAAAATAGCCACAGACAGCTTGAAAGCAATGTTCTCTAAGTAGAATCAAGGCCTCCTCAGAAAAACACCCTGGAATTGTGAACTCACCAATGAAGCAAACACCATCCACCCTCCCATGAGGACGCAGCCCCAATCTTATCAATGTGTCTGTTGGCTCACTATAACAGGAGAAAAGAAAGCATCAAAAATGATCTAGAAATCCAGAAAACCTGAGAGAAGAATTACTTAGAACCCCAACACTCACCAGCAAGTGGTCTCGGTGAGGGGCACAGGAACATGCAGGACACGTGGCTGAGCAACAGTTACTCTATCAGAGGCTGTGGCAAGCTGACTGAGTCCTCAGCTCTCCACATGAGGGGAGAACTCTGTCGCAGAAGACAGTGTTGACGCCACACGGTTATCCAGACACACTACCCCCCCCCCCAAGGCATCATATTCTTTCTCCGGTACCGTGTTGCAGCTACTCCATGTCACACACATGTAATGCTGACGTTAGTGCTCTTTAGAGATGACGGGCAGTGCCTTATTGGTCATGTTAGTCATTTTTTTCTCCAATAAGGAAAATGGCTGTTTTCTTCTGTTTTAAGCCTGGACTGAAGTGCCTGTCTCTGACAATGAGTTTGCAGAAGACAGCTGGCAGTTTGGGGCAGACAGATGCTCCCCACACTCACAGGCCTATGTTGTCTGAAATAATCAAACAGGGACGAACACATTACAGAGTCAGCCTGCTGCAGACTTTATCCTTTCTCACAGGTAGAAGGCTGTGTATCATAGGCTGTGTACATTGCATCAGCAGTGGGTGCTAACCTTCTTTATGGCCATGAAGAGTGCTCCAGGGAGCACCACACAATGATACGCTCATGCCCAGTAGGTTCTAACAATCATGTGGCTGGGAAACTTCAGATAATACGGTGCTCGAGAGCTATGTCCACCATTGCTGGATAATGTGAAGTCAGTTAAAAAAAAAAAAAAGCATCCTTTAAAAGATGCTATTCCAGAATTACCCAGAGGCAGTGTGGCAACCTACATCCAGTGCAAAGCGGTGGGCTCTAAGCTCCGTAGATTCTGATCAGATCCAGCTGGGTAGAAAGGAAAGATACACGGGAATCACTGGGCATCAGATGAGGGTACAACATCTACGTAGTGGCCACAAATAGACCCTTCAGGGAGTGTGGCCTGAGCTGCCACCAGTGCTGTGCCTGCAGCTGATGAGGACTGGGCATGAAACTCAGATGGCCAAAACATCAAGATCAGAGATAAATTTGAGTTTTCAGAGCAATCAACACTTGCAGAGTTTTTTGAAAATAAAAAGGGGGGGCCCACAAATTATCCACTGAGTCCCAGTGGAGAGAATAATAGTGGATATTACGTGATCTGTTCCCCAGAGGTGTCAGCACACGGTGGGATTTTAATTAGGTTTGCTAAAGAAGCGTGTGAAAAAGAGAGGAGGTCATGCTATCGCTGAAGGCGTGTGCTGCAAAAACGTGGAGCTTGAGTTGCCAGGAACTAATCTAGACTCCCACACAGCCTATACATCTGTGACTGGCTCTCCATTGTGCGCGGCATGCAGGGTTTATCCAGGATACGAAGTTTATCCTCCACACGTAAGTTAAACCCAATGTCACGGAATTCAGGATTCCTATTCCTCTCTTGATAAAGCATCCTGTGAAAGGCGGATGCTTACATTGTAAAGTTTAAGCCGACTGACCTGAAAACTAGTGAATCCCACTGTAAAAAAGCGTTTCAGAGATTTCTACTGGCACAATTTTGGCCCTGTGTGGCTGCAGTTGCTCAGTTCTCAAGGTGGTGGGTTTGGCCCAGGTCATTATTGGACATAGCTGCGTAAGGGCTGTAAGAGCTTTGACGGTTCTTTAAGCTAAGGACCTAAGAAACTTCACCATCAGCAGCTTAATGTAAACAGCACAGACTTCTGAATGGAAAAAAGCGTTAAGTGCAGAACACTGAGTTGCCAGTTCAGAGTCGAAGAAGAAACACTGTATCCACACAAGCGTTGCTATGTGCAGGATACATGTGTAAAATGGAAAAAAAAAAAAAAAAACCCTATGGGTTTCTGAGAAAAAGCCTTTTCGTGCTAGAGATTGTATTCTATGCAATGATTGGTACACATCAAAAAGATGAACTTTGAAATGTTTACCTCATCTGGGATGGAAAGATTTGAGCTGAGGATATGCTGTGGCCCAGGCTGTGGCCCAGGCAGACAAGGGAAGGGTTTCCACACAGAGAGCGGGGTCCCTCATGAATATGCACCTGGGAGGGCTTCACAGAAGTGCTGAGGCACAGCCAGGGTTGCTGGAGGTCTGAGAGTGTAAACTGGTGCTCGTCCTGATGGGTCATCAGGGATATGTTAATGGAGTGCAGTCAAGAGAGTTTGAAAGACTTTGAGCTGAAGCCTGTAACATGTTTCACCCAAGAGTAGTACCAAACCCCAAAGAGGCATGGCTACACTCATCTTGAAAAGGTCTGCTCAAGCTACTGCACCAGCCAAGGACAATACATGCATTAACCATTGAAGCCCTATTCAGATCTAGCCAAGGGACCGGACATTCTCCACAGTTGTGTGGAGAGCAGGGACTGACTCTGACATGAGCTCTGGTGTCCCATATTTGACCACTTCCCCGTGGTGGGGAGGCCTGGTGGCACTCAGGGAAAGAATAGGCAGGCTACCTGAATAAATTAATAAAAATGTGTTCATTTTACTCGATAGAGGCTTAAGGGGGGTAGTAATTATATATAGTATATAGCAAACTAGCAAACCAATAAGAACAACACCAACAACAAATAACAAAACCTCAGACAAAACTAAAAAAACCAAGCACCCAGAGCAAACAAAATCAACCAAAAACCAAATGAAAAAACTAAGCTAATTATCAGTTTAGTGCTGCAGATTTAGCAGCCACACCTACAGATTTTGGCTGGTCTTGGAAACACGGTGGAAAGTCAGTCACCAATTGTAATAACCTTTTTTATTTTTCATTTATGTCCTTATATTTATTGGTAACTTGAACTTTTTTAAAAATTCAGATTACATCTCAATTGTTATCCCCTTGCTTGCCTCCTCCCGTTCCTCGCTCCCTCCCGCTTTCACTTTTCCCCCCTCCCCTAGGTCTGTGACAGAGGGGACCTCCTCCCCCACCATATGGTCACAGCCTATCAAGTCTCATCTTGGTAGCCTGCCTATTCTTCCTCTCAGTGCCACCAGGCCTCCCACCACAGGGAAGTGATCAAATAGGGGGCACCAGAGTTCATGTCGGAGTCAGTCCCTGCTCTCCATACAACTGTGGAGAATGTCCTGTCCCTTGGCTAGATCTGAGTAGGGGTTCAATGTTTACTGCTTGTATTGTCCTTGGTTGGTGCAGTAGTTTGAGCAGATACCCCTGGGTCCAGATCTGCCTGTCATGATGATGTTCTTGTAGGTTTCTAGGACCCTCTGGATCCTTCTATCTCCCCATTCTCCCACACTTCTGTCACCTAGAGTCCCAATAGGAGGTCCCCACATCTATTCCAATCTCCTGGAATGAACACATTTTTATGAATAAGAAAATGATCTACAATTCTTCACCCCGATGACCCTCCTTTAGTCAGGTGTGGTGCCACATCCTGTCCTGGAACCCCAGAACCCACAGGCAGAGAAGGACCTCTGTAAGTTGCTGGTTGCTTGGGCTACACAGTGAGTTCCCAGCCAGCCTGGGCTTCACAGGGGGATTCGGTTTTCAATTTGGATACTGTGACCAACGCTGTGGATACCTGCCTCATGATGGAAACTATCCTTGTGGCCAATATTTGGCCACCGCTAAAATATGGGGCTCTGTGGGTGATCATGTGGACCAAATTAGTGAAAAACACAACAGTATTGCTCTAATGCCTCTCAGGAAGTGAAAACATTCCTTGAGGAAGTATAAAAGAAGTTAGGAAACCCAGAACTCCCTGCCTCTGGTCTAGAATTGTGATAACTGCCCAGCAGAGACAATGAATTCCAAGACCTGTTAAGTCATGGGGTTTTGTTTGTTTGGTTGGTTTTTGTTTTTGTTGATTTTTGTGCCATTGGCATTGACTATGTATTTGACTCCTTTTTTGTTTTGGGGTTTTAAAATATTGTTTTTCTTTTATTTGTATGGGTGTCTCGTCCTCTTAGGGCTGTGGACTACATACATGCAATTCCCCAAGAGGCCAGAAGAGGGCAGTGGATTCCACCTGGAACTGAAGTTATAAAAGCTGCCTTGTGGGTCCTCTGAGAAACAAACGTTCAAAATAGATGAGCCCTTGCACTTGACCTTTGCCCTTCCATTCTTGTGTGCTATATTAGTTGGGTCCAACCAAAGAGAGAAGTTCCTTGAAACCTGCAGGGACACATCGATGAGGTAGTCAGTCATGCTAATTGTCTTAGGCTGCTAGGCATTGAGGCATGGCATTCATGGACTCAGTAACATGCCTCAGTGTCTCTTATTGTCAGGGTTGGAGCTGTTCTCTCACATCTCATCCTGGATGACAATGCAGCTTAGGTCATCAAATGCACAATTGAGAGGACCCTCCTCGGGGGGTGGAGGTGTGGTAAGGACTCCCTCTTGATGCTCCTGCTGAGTAGTGTTGAGAAGAAGCTTTTGACTAGCCAAGGTGGACAGAGCCTGCAGCAGAGGTCGCACGGGCCTGGTGAAGGGCATGTGTGTGCAAGGCTAGGAAGGGAGCTGGATGGTTGATACTGCTGTTTTACCACAGCAGATCTCAGAGTATTTTAGGAAGTGTTTCTTCCAGATGAGTCATTTACCTTTGTGGAGCTCCCCTGGAACGGGCCTGACTTCTGAGACTGACCATGAGTCAGAGAGTTAATGTGTGGAGGATGTGATCTTGTGGGTCCCTAAACTCGAGCTGTCAAACCAAGGGTAAGAGGATCTGCTCCTCATACGTGAGAACAGATATACACAGTAGACATCCATATGGATACAGAGCTTATTCAGTTCCAGGACCGAGATGGCTCAGTGAGTCTATAAACCTGAGATCCTCCCTGGCACCCACATGGTTGAGGGAGAGAACACACTTCCCACAAATTATCCTCTGATTTTGATGTAGTTGGGGGTGCCAGGTCCTAGTCCACAGAAGCTAAGACGTCTGGTTTCCCATTCATAGTTTATGCTGGAATCTATCTGACCCTCTCATGTAAATATGCTCCTGTGTATTTATTGGAGAAATTTCTTTTTTTCTTTTTTTTTTTTTTAAATTTTGTTGCCAAGAAGCAATAGAAGCTAAGTTGTCTGGCATCAGAGCATCAGCTGAAAAAGAGAAAGTGGCCATTTGGGAATTTGTAACTGAGCAGAGACCCTTGTGCAACCCAGCTTCCCTAAAAGGTCTTCTCTACATGCCTGGTCTGTCGGCGAGGGCTCCCTCAGAGAATGTGTCAAACGAATCTCCTTATATATGGAAAGGGGACTTATTTGGAATGACTCACAGGCTGTGGTCCAGCTAATCCAACAGTGGCTGCCTATGTGTGGAAAGTTCAAGAATCCAGCAGTTGCTCAGTCCACAAGGCTGGATGTCTCAGCTGGTCTTGGCTCTAATGCCAATGAAAATGGACTTTCTAGCGAGGTAAGAGGAAGCAGGCAAAAAGTAAAAGCTGGTTTCCTTTTTCTTTTTTGTTTTGTTTTTTCGAGACAGAGTCTCTCTGCATAGCCTTGGCTGTCCTGGACTCCCTTTGCAGACCAGGCTGGTCTCGAACTCAGAGCAATCAGCCTGCTTCTGCCTCCCAAGTGCTGGGATTAAAGGCATGCGCCACCACCGCCTGACGAAAGCTCCTTTTTCTCCCATGTCCATATATAGGCTTCCAGTGGAATGCACAGTCCAGATTATAGCTGAATTAAAGGGTGTGACTTCCTACCTCAAAGATCCAAATTAGAAGTAGATCTTCCTTCCTCACAGTAAGCAGGTGTCTCTCACTGATACGTCATCTTCATCTTGGGTTTTATTTAATCCCAGATGTAGTCAAGTTGACAACCAGGACTAGCAGTCACAGCTGCGTTCCCTCTTCCCTAAAATTCTTGTGCAAGTGGTCCAAAATGTTAAAGGAATGAGTGCATATAATCAAAAGATAAGTGTGAGTCAACACTAGGTTTCATGGTCATGGTGACTTTTGGCCTCTATGGCCATGGGTGTGTGTGTGTGTGTGTGTGTGTGTGTGTGTGTGTGTGTGTGTGTGTGTGTTAGAAACGCATTACAAAAATATCTGGTCTTTCTCTACAATGGAGAATTTAGATTCAAATAATTATGATGTGTGTGGTAGTGATTATGGCTGGAAAGGGCTCCAAGGGAGGAGAAATGGGTATTCATTGAAGGAAAAGGCAGAAAGGCCTAACAGAGATTCACCCTGGCCCTGCCAGAAAGAACAGTGTTTCCCAGGCCATGTGAACTTGGCCTTGAGCCCCTCCAGACTACTTCCCGCCCACTCCCTGCATCCTGAGTAGGAAAAACTCCCTCCCAATCCAGGCAGATCCAGGGAAGACTGCTGTGGACTTTTCATTTTAAACAACTACAGACATCCAATTGCTTTCAAAGCAAAAGCAATTTTTAGAGAGTCTGAAGTTCCTCTGAGGGTCAGAGAGGCAGCCACACCAGGAAACAGGGCCAAATGGTACCCCAGAGCTCACTACTGACACGGCCACAATGAATGTGGGCATTGAGAAGACTGGCTCTGTGTTAGAAGCTTGCAGCATCTAGGGTTCTGAAAATGGGACTCAGCCTTCCCCAACTCATGGCAGAATGGACTCCCTCATTTCTTTAGCACACGAGCTCTGGCATCCAACTGCCTGACTAGGTTTGTGTTTGGGACTTAGACCCTTTAGCAAGCATTAGGGCTCTGATGGGAACCCCTCCACCAAAACACTGGATGGTCGAAGGTACTGGCAGCCACTGCCCAAGCCCACTGTGCAGCCTCCAGGAAGAGGTTTCAGGAAGTCATATTTACCAGCTCTGGTTTTGTAACATACTATTTTAAATATAGTTTCCTTATCTTACGTAGTTCCTATTAAATCATTTTCCTACAATTGAAAGTTCACTGTGGACATCAGCTTCTATTCACGAAAGGGTTAATTTTATATACAGTAAGCTGAGGTTCATGTTTCCCCCTTAAGGCTTGCTGCTATGGCTAATCTTGCCTGTCTACTTGTAGCAGAGGAATCGATTCCATTACCTGGCTTGCAGGTGTGCGTCCTTGGCATTTCCTTGATTGCTAATTGATATAAGAGGATTCCACCCACGGTGGGTGGTGCCATTCCCTAGACAGGTGAGCTTGGGTCATGGAGGAGAGGTAGCTGAGAATCCTCTGTGGTTTCAAGGCCCGGCCTTGGATTCTTGCCACGGCTTGCTTTGATGGTGGGCTGAACCTGTGGGAACCCTTCACTTCCCCAGACCAGCATCTTTTTGTGTTTTATCTAAACAATAGAAAGCTAACAATTATACTTGCCATATTCCCAAGACAAGCTCTGATAGTCCATCTTTCTCCTGCAGGTGTGTAACCTTTTTTTTTTTTTTTTTTTTTTTTTACCAATTTATGAAGTTCCTGGGCACTACAATCTGTTACAATATTTACTCTGCCAACCAACCATACCACACTGCTTTTGTAACCATATTACTATAAATGTGTGTGTGTGTGTGTGTGTGTGTGTGTGTGTGTTTCTCTTTAATATAGCATGCCTCCCTGCTTTCTCCTCCTTAAAATTATCTCTGGCTGTTTCTGCTTTTTCCACTTTAAAATATTTCCTTTGACCCATAATTGAACAGATTAATAGGTCCTATAAAAATGGGTGGTTTATTGTAGTAACATTTTATAATTCAAGATTTGTTATATTAATATTATTTTCAAAAATTACCTTTTTTATATTACATGCTCATCCATAAAACTTTGAATGCTTCCATTATTTACATCTTAATATCTTTCAGAATATCAGCCTCAAAGGACTTATATATATTTAGGGCCACTCATGGGTACTTCATAGCTGTTTTTATTAACAGTATGCTTTTTAAGTATGTTAGTCCAAGATATTTTATTACATATTTTTAAGGCTATTGTGAGTGAAATTGTTTCCCTGATTTCTTTCTCAGTATGTGTGTTCTTGGTATACAGGAGGCTTCTGCCTTTTGCGTGTTGCTTTTGCATTCTGCCACTTTTATGGATGTGGTTGCCACTGTAAGAGACTTCTGATAAGTTTTAGAGTTTTTTTTAAATAGAATCATATCATCTGCAAATAAGGACATTTTGACTTCTCCCTTTTCCATTTGTACCCCCTGGTCTCCCTCAGTTGTCTTATTGCTAAAACTTCAAGTGTTATATGGAATAGATGTGGAGAGAGTGGACCACCTGATTTTGTTCCTGATTTTAGTGAAATTGCTTTTGAGTTTTTCTCTACTTAACATGATGATGGCTGTGGGTTCCTTGTACACTGCCTTTATTATGTTGAGATATGTCCTCTACATCCCTAGATTTTCCAGGACTTTTATCATGGATGGATGTTGGATTTTGTCAAAGGCCTTTTTTTGAGTCTAATAAGATGATCATGTGGTTTCTGTTCCTTTGGGTTTTTTGTTTGTTGTTTGTTTCTGTGGTGAGATACATTTGTTGATGTTTTGTGGTGGATGGCTATTTTTTTATGTGACCCTGAATTGGGTTTGCAAGTATCTTATTGAGAATTTGTGTGTATATGTTCATCAGGCAGCATGGCCTGCAATTCTCTCTTTTAACATTATTGTACTATGGTTTTTTAAAAAAATAAATGAGAGAGCCAGGCGTGGTGGTGCACGTCTTTAATCCCAGGATTCAAGGAAACAGAGGCAGGCAGATCTCTGTGAGTTCAAGGCCAGCCTGGTCTACAAAGCAAGTCCAGGACAGCCAAGGCTACACAGAGAAACCCTGTCTCAAGCCCCCCACTCCCTGCCCCTATATTGAATGAGATCATCCTTTTCTACTTTGTGGAATAGTCTGAGAGGTGTTAATTGTTCTTTAAATGTTTAGTCAAATTAGACACTGAATCCACCTGGCACTGGGATTCTTTTAGTTGGGAGATTTTTAATTACTGTTTCTATGTCATTGGTTAGTATGGGACTATTTAGATTATTCACATTATCTTGATTTAATTTTGGTAGATCATATATATCTAAAATTTATTAATTTTAAAAAAGACTTTTCCAGTTTGGTAGAATGTAAATTTTAAAAGCATTGAATTTCCTCCATGTCTCCTTTTATCTTCTTTAATTTTATTATTTTCACTCTTTTCTTTTGGTTAACTTGGTGGAGGTTTGGCAGTTTTAACGTTTTCAAACAACCAACTCTTCATTTCCCTGATTCTTTATATTTGTTTTTATTTTGCTGATTTCAGCCTTGATCAATGGGGTGTCTATATCATGCCCCTTCTACAAGGCTCAAAGACCATCATGGGAGATGGGGAAAAAGACCGTAGAAGCCAGAGGTCTGGGAGGATCAGAGAAAGGCAGTGTCTTTTGGACATGACAGGACCGCTGCACTCATGACGCATAACAGCTGTGGCCACGTGCACAAGGTCAAGTCAGTCAGCATTTAAGCACAGCACGGAGAGGGAAGGGCTCCCGAGCCCCAGTCCTGACTGATGCACTGTGGGCAGCTAACGGCTTCTGGTGGAGCCAGGTCGCTTTAAGGATCTGCCCCTGGGGTTATTAAACAATAATTTAAAGAACATGCAAGTTGGAGGTCACAGAAATGGGAGCATATTTGGGGGGAATAAAAGGGAGGAATATGGTCAAAGTATATTGTATGAAATTCCCAAGGAATTAGTAAAAAATACTTAAAGTATATTCATCTACACTATTGATGTAAAGCAAGTATTATTACACAGGAATATTTTACTAAGTAATTTTAAGAAATTCTGTTAATTACGGCATGTAAGTCAATTTGATGGGTCCGCATATAGAGTAACCTGCCATTAATAGTGCTTTATTTCAAGTAGTCTAAAAATGGGAAAAGTTATTTTCTATTACACATCCAATAGAGGGCTAATATCCAATACATATTTAAAAGCAATATAAGCTGTACATCAAGAAAACAAATAACCCAGTTAAAACCAGGGTAGAGATCTAAACAGGGAATTCTCAATAGAGGGAACCGAACGGGCTGAGAGACACGTGAAGAAGTCTTCAGCATGCTTGCAAATCAGGGAGTACGAATGAGAACTGCCCTGAGAGTCCATCTCACACCTGTCAGAATGGCTCAGATCAATAACACTGGTGACAATTCATGTTGGCTAGGATGTGCCACAAGGGCAAGACTCATCCATTGCTGGTGAATAGCCAGGAACTGCAAACATGCTGCGTGCCCCTCAACAGATGAATGGATAAAGGAAATGTGGGACATTCACACAATGGACTATTAGCGGTTAAAAAAAAAAATCATAAAAGTTTCAGGGACATGGATGGACCTATAGGAAGTCACCCTGAGTGAGGTAACCCAGACACAGAAAGACACACGCTACATATTCACTTTTATGTGGGCGTTAGCTGATACTTCTACAGTCTGTAAAACCACAGCCTAGGTACAGAGCTGGGAAGTAGGGAAGAGAGAGCTCCATAAAGAGGAGAAATAGAATAAATGGTGATGGATGGATGAGGCACCGGGTCTGGAACAGGATGGTCAAATAAGCAGGGAGAGGGAGGGGGGCAAGGGAAGGAATATAAGGAGTGCTGAAATAAAAGGGTCATTTAAGGGGGGGTGTGGAAGCTTAATAAAGTGGGAGCACTCTAATGTATATAAATATATGATGGAGATCTAAATAATATTGCCAAAACAAACAAACAAACAAACAAACCACTGGGGAGACAGAGCCCCAAGTGGACATCTCTTGTCACCAAATGAAGCTCTCAGTATTGGCAATGAGTTACATCTAATTGAGCTGTTAGCCAAAGGGGTGCCGTGGGAACCCCCAAACCACACAAGCTACTGCAAGGCTATTGGATGCTCTCCAGAAACTGACAGGAAGGCCCTATTGCTGAAGACTGAGCACGGAGAAGTTAAGTTGGCGCCTTCCTAGAGCCTTCACCCCTTGCGGACTAGTGTTCACGGTACCGGATGGTACGCTGCTCACTACCGAAGGAGAAAGGTGAACTCCAGCCCGGCTACAAACCCTTCGATCTAGAGTGGTGACCTGCGTCCAAGACGCTGGTGCGAGAGTGGAACAAAGCTTGTGGGAGTAACCAACCAACATCTGATTTGATTAAGCTCCCACTCTATGAGATGGAACCTGTACCCAGTGCTGCTTGGTTGATCAAGAACCTGAGACTAGGCCGGCCACACGCCAAGGGGAAAGCCAAATGCTGCTGTTCTGCTTAAGGAGCGCAGCAGTAAAATAGCTCCTGATGACGCTCTGCTCTACTCATAGACCAGGGCCTTGCTCAGCGTTAGAGAAGCTCCCTCACGCAGTACATGGGAGCAAATCCGG
The DNA here is from genome assembly GCF_903995435.1 of Acomys russatus. Classification (NCBI taxonomy): domain Eukaryota; kingdom Metazoa; phylum Chordata; class Mammalia; order Rodentia; family Muridae; genus Acomys; species Acomys russatus. The sequence continues at coordinate 75,324,599 of NC_067139.1, forward strand.
AGACCCTCAGCTAGCCAACATGGAGAGAGTAAGGGACCTTGGGACACTCAGCTTCAAAAAGGATGTCTTCAGTCAAAACCCTCCCCTCGGGGCCAAGGAAACCCTGCGGAAGAGGAAATGGAAAGAGTGCCACAGAGCACAGTCGGCGCCAGGACGATGGTCCATCTACTGAGGTGAGGCACAGATATGGAGCAGAGAAAAGCCACACAGCATAGGGCAAAGCTGGAGAGGTAGGAACACCCAGTCCATCTGGAACCAGAAGATTCCATGAGTACCAAGTGCGGACATCAGGCTGTAGGGTTAGGATTAATACATCTGGATTTGGTATTGCTCCCATCTGAATATTTCTATGCTCCAGTTCTCCCCTTAGGAAATAAGAAAATATGTAACATTTTTGTTTGGTTTAGCAGATTAAATTAATAGATTAGGTTTGGTTTGTTTGTTTGTTTGTTTTTAAGAGAACTTGAACTTTTGAAATGTAATTTTTAAAGATTGTGGGATTTTTAAAAGTTACATTGCATTTTACATTTTGATATTAACTTAAGATTCTGGAGAACAAGGAAAAAATGGCTACAGCTTTCAAGACATGTTTGTGTGTCATGCTGACAAGGAATGGAAAGTTCTAGTCAGCTTTGCCTGTCAACTTGAAACAGCCTAGAGACAGTGGAGATGAGACTCTCAAGTAAGAGACTGCCCAGATCAGACTAGTTTGTGCACGTATCTGTGGCGGGGGTGGGGGGGTGCGGGGGGTGGTAGCCTGTGCACGTGTCTGTGGGGGGGGGTGGTAGCCTGTGCACATGTCTGGGATGGGTGGTAGCCTGTGCACATGTCTGTGGGGGAGTGGTAGCTGTGCGCATGTCTGGAACGGGTGGTAGCCTGGTCTGCTAACTGACTTGGGATAGCCTAGCCCATGTGGGCTGTGTAGAAAGCTGGCCAATTAGTCAAGTCATCCAGCAGCATCCCTCCCTGGTTTCTCCTTCAAGTTCATGCTTTTCTTCCTGCCTGACTTCCTTCAGTGATTAACTGTAACCTGAAGCTGAAATAAACCCCTTACCTTTCCCAAAACAAACAAACAACAGTGTTTCTATGTTCATTTCTAATGCATACATATTTCATTTGATTTATTAGTCAACAAACTGCGCTTTAATGAAATTTATAATGTTACTACAGCAGTAGAATCTCTGTTATTTGCTGACGCATTTTCTTAATCTACAAAAGGGAAGTCTCCAGTGTATATTTTGTGTCCAGACTTCAGCAGACGCAGGAAGCTCTCATCTGCTCTTAGTTTCCTTAGAAGATTTTTATCAAGCGCTTTACTCGTAACTATTGATGTGATCATGTTATTTCTCTTTTATTCTATCCAAGTGATAAGTCACACTGATGGAGCTCATGTTTTCCAAGAAATTTTCTTTTTTGCATTACATTTTAAGATATGGCTGGGTTTCCATGTAATTTGCATGCCTATATTAATAAGTGAAAGTGGCCCTGTAGCTATTTGGTTTTATTAACTTTGTAAACAAGGCTAACCAAGCCTCAAAAAGTGTCGATGCAAACCCAGGCATGGTGGCATGTGCCTTTGATCTCCCAACACCCAGGAGGTAGAGACAGGTGGATTTTAGAGCTCAGGGCCAGCCTGAGTTCCAGGACAGCCAGATCTACACAGAGAAAACCTGGCTCAAAACAAAACACAAAAGGGTTGGGGCACCATTCATTTTCCTTAATGTTTGACAACAGCTTACATTGAAAGGGCATTGTGGGATTGGACACATGGCTTATGCCTGGAACCCCAGCACTTCAGAGGCAGACAAGAGGATTGCTGTAACATTGAGGCTTGCCTGGTCTATAGCCTGCCGAGTCTGTGTAGTGAGTTTTATAACAGTTTTTTTTTTTTTTTTTTTAAGGCATTTTCTCTTCTCTGTTGTTTAATACAATTTAAACTTTACCTATGAAGCAATCTGAGCCTGGAGCTTTCAGGGTGATGAAGTCCGTTACTACCTTCGTCATTGTTTTGTATGGCACCACCACACCTGACAGAAACAACTGGGGCAGCATTAGTGGACTCATTCTATCACAGAAGAGTGGGCAGGCGGAAAGAAGCTCAGTGGGCGGAGGTGGGAGGCTGTAGCTGTTTCTAGGGTTCCATGGCAGTGGACCAGGAAGCTGCCCATCGGCTCAAAGAGCTCGGGCAGAAGGAGGGCCTAGGCTCCACTGCTCAAAGGCACAGCTGCGGTGACCTTCTTCTCCTGGGTAGCCCCACATCCTGAGAGCCCCACGGCCTCCCGAACTTGTACCACAGCTGAAGGACAACTGTTCAAAGCACAAGCTAAGCCTGTGGAGAGGCTGCAGAGGCTCTTGGAAGCAAGGCCTGGCTGTAGGAAGTGAATCTCAGGGAGAGGTGCTTGGGGCTATGTGCCATCCTATTGGCCCCTTCCTGTGTCTGTGTCTCTGCTTCCTGTCAGCCATGGGGTAAACAGAGCAGCCATGGAGTGAACTCACCGAAAGTGCACACTGAGCTATGGCCTTCTCTCCTTAGGCCGTGCTTTTCAGTATTTGCATCACAGTGTTAAAAATAGGATAAAATATTCCAGACATAAGACAAGCCAGGCAGTCTACTATATAATAAATCAGTGTATCATTTTATATCTTATGTCCCTATAGACAGGCTTAAATATCTCATATAAAGTTAACACACAGTGGTAGCACTTGCTATCTGAAAGTAAAGTACATTTTCCTACGTGATCTACTTCATAGTAAGTAGAAGGTGGGTATTTGTTGTGAGTATATATTAAAGTCATCTTTAAACTTTATTTGCAAAATACCAGGTCAGTGAGATCAGAGTCAGTTGGCTAGCCAGACAAAATACATCCATGGTAAGAACAGCCCCATAGAGTAAACACAGTTTACTGCTTTCCGTGAACGAGCCTGGTTTTCTATAGCACCCATTCCCGAAGCTATTGCCAAATATTCATTCTTGAGTAGTTGCGAAGCTATTAATCTCAACTTCAAATATTAGAGGAAGCGCTCTGCTCACCTAAGTAAACAGACATGGATGACACAGATGCAAGCTTAGGACAGGAGGCAGCGTAACGGATGCAGTTTACACTGTGGGGCAAACGGCACTGTAAATATTACTCAAGGTCTCTCTCCTGGCTAGATAAAGGCTGACTGGCACTGCTGCTCCCTCAGTTCCCAAAGCACGTTGACTCACCTTTCCCCACAAGTCCTGTTTGACACAGTGTGGCCTCCTCTAGGATGCTGATTCTGGTTTTAATCAAGGAGGAATCAAAGGCATTGGTGTGTATAGTAACTCACCTCCACGTACACATACAATCTTAAACCACTTTACTGGCACAAACCTAATCTCACTACATATACCACACAGATTATATATATCTTTTGTTTCATCTCAGTTACTATACACATACGGTGTGTTTAAGAAGTAAAATTATCTGGAAACAACCTAGACGTCCATCAACCAAAGCATGGATAAAGAAACTGTGGTACATTTACACAATGGAATACTATTCAGCGATCAAAAACAAGGAAATCTTGAAATTCACAGGCAAAAGGGATGGAACTAGAAAAGATCGTCTTGACTGAGGTAACCCAGAGCCAGGAAGACACGCATGGTATATACTCACTGATAAGTGGATATTAGGCCAGCATAGAAGTTCTCTGAGAGACTCCACCCAGTGGGGGCTCAGGAGAGATACTAGGACTTGTAGCTGGACCTTGGGAGGAGAGCTGAGAGCTGTGTGGAAGAGTTGGGGTGGATGTGGACGTACCTGGAGGGGTCAGAACTCCACAGGGAGACCAGCAAGGATCTGGACCCAGGGGCCCAGCCAAGGACAATGCATGCAGAGTCCCTGGACCCCATGCTCAGATGTAGCTGATGGACAGCTCATTCTCCACATGGGGAGGGGGGAGAGGGGACTGCCTCTGACATGGGCTCTGGTGCCTGCGATTTGGTAACTGCCCCTTAGGGGCACACAGAAGAAGGGGATGCAGGCTACCTTGATGAGACCTGATAGGCTGTGATCAGAGGGTGGGGGAGGAGGGCCCCCCCATCAGAAGTCTAGGGGAGGGGAATAGGGTGGGAGAGGGGAGGGTGGAAACTGGAAGATAAGAATGAGAGAATAACAGTCAGGATGTAATGTGAATGAATTATAATTTAAAAAGAAGTAAATTTATTAATACTGTGTATTATCACTGGTGCCTCCCAAGAACCAGAAATTCAAATTTTAATATGAACAAATAAGATATTTATTTTCCTTATATATAGAATATGTTCAGATGTAAGAACATTATAAGACTTTGAAAATTCCAAAGTGCAAATCTTACATGTCAACTAAAGGGTTAAATATTTAAAAGTATCATATGCTTGGTCCTTTGTTCAACTATACTGTTGAATAAGTTCCCCAGCTGCAGTCACAGGGAGTTCTCATAAAACAACATGCATGACCTTTGACCCTGTTGGGTTGGATTTGAGTTACCCTAGCAATGTGATCCCTGCCTCACACGCAGCTGCCAGTGTGCAGGGTGTAAGATGGACACATCAGACCTCATCATAAGCATGTAGTCACAAAACCCAAGCCGTGAAGAACCACATACCAAAGGGCTAGAGTCCTCGCACACCAAGGATAAACTGTCCAGGAAATAAAGAGACAGAAGGGAAATCTGGGAGTTCTGAGGGTTATGACATCAGCAACAGTAAGCTTAAAGAATAAGAAAGGGGCTAGAGATGCGCACGTGGGCGACAATAAGACAGATATGTGATTACTAAAAGACTCAATGTAGTGGCTGCCGTTGGATGGGGAGCCTGAGGGGCTTTGCGGGACGAGAACGTTCCCTGTTCAATCTGCCTGTTGATTGTGAGACACCCATTTATCACAATTCAATAAATCCTGCATTTGTTTCATTTCATTAGATATTTGATTTTAAATTTTGTGAGGACTTTGGGGGACTATGGATGAGTGCATAAGACAGTGGCTGTGCAAGGGTCTCAGTTAGGGTTTTATTGCTGGGCAAAGGCACCACGACCACGGCAACTCTTATTGGGAAAACATTTCATTGGGGTTGACTTACAGTTTCAGAGCGTTAGTCCATTATCATCATGGGGGGAAGCGTGGCAGCAGGCAGGCAGACATGGCACTGGAGAAGGAACTGAGAGTGCCACATCCTGAACCGCAGCAGCAGAAGGGGACTGTGCGCCACACTCTTAGGACGCCTAAAGACTGCCCCCACAGTGACACGCTTCCTACAACACGGCCATACCTACTCCAAGGCTGCACTTTCTAACAGCGCCACTCTCTGTGGATCAAGCATTCAAGCATGAGTCTATGAGGGGCCAAAGCTATTCAAATACACACACACACACACACATATACACACACACACATACACACACACACACATGCATACACACATACACACACATACACACACATACACACACATACACACACACATACACACATACACACACATACATATACACACATACACACACATATACACACATACACATATACACACACACATGCATACACACATACACACACATACACACATACACACATACACACACACATACACACATACACACACATACATATACACACATACACACACACACATATACACACATACACACACATACACACACATATACACACATACACACACACATACACACATACACACACACATACACACATACACACACATACATATACACACATACACACATACACACACACATATACACACACACACATACACACACATACACACACATATACACACATACACACACATATACACACATACACATACACATACACACACACACATACACACACACATACACACACATACACACATACACACACATGCATACACACATACACACACATACACACACATACAGACAAGCATACGCACACAAATAGATTGATAAATAGATATTAAAATACAAATAAAGAGTATTACAATAATATTAAGACTTAAAACCCCTGTTTTCTGCCTTATATTTTGCATTTAAGACATAGAGACTTCAGTATGCTGGGCGACTGTGTCAGGCCCTGGGATATGAGCACACGTGGAGGTGGAGGACAGCCCTCACTGCTGCTCGCCTTTCTTCTTTCTCTTTTAAAAATGAAACCAGGTCTCTCATTTAGGCTGGACTGGCTCACAACTTAGCCCCAGGGATCACCTTGGCTCGGCCGTTCCAGTCACTAGTATATAACAGCATACCTAGCTTACACACACACACACACTGACACACACACACACACACACACACACACAGACACATACACACAGACACACACACACGCACACACACACAGAGACACACAAACACACAGAGGTTCTGTGGATCTGACAAGTCCTTTATTGACTGAGCCAGCTCCCCAGTCCAAATTTGCATATTTTAATTTTTGCTTTACAGCCCCCAACTTTGGTTTGTTTTTGTTTGCTTGCTTGCTTACTTTTTAAATTTACACAGAATCAAACTTACTTTGTTCAGTTTAGAGTTCTCGGTTTGGACACAGATGTAGTATTGTGTAGCCATGACCAAAATTAACAAAGATGACACCTCTGTCCTCCCAGAATTCTCTCTGCTCCTGCACTTGATACATACTATACTGTCCAGACCCTGCTCCTGTCACTGACTCCCAAATCATGACCAATATTTCTCTCCTGAGAACTTTGCCCTTTCTGGAACGTCAAGGAATGAAATAATGCCATGGATAGCCTTGTGAATCTTGCCTATTTAACTAACAATAATGCATTTGAAATTTGTCTGTGCAATGGCAGGTATCAATAATCCATTTTTGCGCATCACTGCATACTAATTTATTTCATCTTTTATTACCTCTTCTTTCTTCGGTTCTTTTCCAGTTTGGTGAAATTATGGAAACAGTCTACACTGAGAGGATAAATAAGAGACCAGACCCCCCAGAAAGGGGCAGGAAGGATGGAGAAGGATGGAGAAGGAAGGAGAAGGATGGAGAAGGATGGAGAAGGATGGAGAAGGATGGAGCAGGATGGAGAAGAAAGGATGGAGAACGATGGATGGAGAAAGATGAAGAAGGAAGGAGCAGGATGGAGAAGGATGGAGCAGGATGGAGAAGGATGGAGTGGATGGAGCAGAATGGAGAAGGATGGAGAAGGATGGAGCAGGATGGAGCGGATGGAGCAGAATGGAGAAGGATGGAGAAGGATGGAGCAGGATGGAGAAGGATGGAGAATGATGGAGCAGGATGGAGAAGGATGGAGAAGGAAGGATGGAGAAGGATGGAGCAGAATGGAGAAGGATGGAGCAGGATGGAGAAGGATGGAGCAGGATGGAGAAGGATGGAGCAGGAAGGAAGGAGAAGGAAGGAGAAGGATGGAGAAGGATGGAGAACGAAGGATGGAGAAGGATAGAGAAGGATGGAGAAGGATGGAGAAGGATGGAGCAGGATGGAGAAGGAAGGATGGAGAAGGATGGAGCAGGATGGAGCAGGATGGAGAAGGAAGAATGGAGAAGGATGGAGAAGCATGGAGCAGGATGGAGAAGGATGGAGAAGGATGGAGAAGGATGGAGCAGGATGGAGAAGAATGGTGCAGGATGGAGAAGGATGGAGAAGGAAGGATGGAGCAGGATGGGCAAGGATGGAGCAGGAAGGATGAAACTGTTTTTTAGCTCAAGGATTCCCCAAGTCTGCTTCTGCTCTTAGCATGCACAACCCTCCTCCAATCTCTTTGATACTAAGTATGCGCCTTAATTTTTCTGCAGAAGGCTTTATAAGAGGGCTCCCCACAAAAATCATCCCACCTATCGTGAATGCTAATTGGCCTAAGGATGGATTACATAAAGTAGGGCTGTTTTGTGATTAAGAGGAACAATACGCTTGCTTGGCCATGGGTGGGTCTATGACTGCAGTCCCTTTCTTGCACAACACCATGCTTCCTGCAGTGAACTGCCTAATCTCCCCATTTTTTTCTTTCCCACATACTCTCCAGTTAGTTCAGCAGTAAACCCTCCCACGGGTCTCAACTGCGCTTTCTTCTCTCTTTTGTGCTGTTTCCCTGAAGCCCTGGCCTGGTCCTCTCAGGCCTCTCCTGCACTATTCTGAGAAGAGCAACGCTGCTGTTGTTGGTTGGCTGCCTCTCTCTCTTGCATCCTGTACCTCTTGTCTTTGGGGCACACCTTTCACTAGCTCCCACTGGAAAGGTACAGGGCAGGTAAACTTTTAAAAATGATTATTGTAAACCATTTTATACTATGTTCACTCTTGACAGCTTGAGGATTTTTCCTGTATGGTGGGGACTGTCTAATGGTTGGGACTTCCTTACAGTATGACTTGGGAAACCATGTGTCACGGTTTACAAGTGTCTTTTGAGTCTGTACAAGAATGGTTTTTCATTGTACATTTTAGAAATGAGTATTCTAAAAGTTCCATGTTTAATTTACATAGCTATAATGAGAAACTATAGGAAGTTCACGTGGAAAATCCTGGAAACTTCGATGATAATACTTATGGTGATAATCAGTTTAATTAGAACAAAATAGGAGAGAAAAATTCAATTTCCCCATGATGAATAAAGTTTATAACTTCAGCAAACAAACAATTATCTCGGGCAAATAGAACTTCCTATGGCATACAAAGGCTCAGAGTTATGGCTTATGACAAGTATTGTACTTCAGGGCTTACACATCCTGGAGACTGTCTGCCCTTAGAAAGCAAATATTTAAGAGGAGGCATAATTCTGCTTTCAGCAGTCAGAGCATGTGTAAACTCAAAACTGCACCAGAAGACAGAAAGAGGACTCTGCCCTCCTGGTTCAGAAGCACAGTCATTGTGTTTACGATACCTTGACATGTTAGGGTCTTCCATTCATTCATTTGTGGCTGATGTGAGGAAAACAACACTACCCTGGATCTGAAATCTTTATTCTAATTAAGCTCTAATTTCTCATCAAATACATTTCTGCCTTATAAACTACCACCCCTTTGTCATTATAATTACATAGAAACTACACTGCTTTCAAGTTCATATATTTCCACAGACTGAGAATTTATTAGTCTTCCACTTCATGTGTGCCAAGGGGGGAGGTTAGAGGCAACAATTTTAGCTGCCATCTTAGAGAGAGAGAGAGAGAGAGAGAGAGAGAGAGAGAGAGAGAGAGAGAGAGAGAGAGAGAGCACAGGAAGGGTGTAGTGTTTCCTTCACTTCACCCCCTGCTTTCCAGAAAATAACTTATTTTCATTTACCTCTAAAATTTATTCCATATCACCTTAGTGGAGTTTTTGGAGAAAGTAAACACGGCAAAGGTTGTACCCAGTGTGACATATTTAACTGGAAGTTCTGATGAGAGTCTGTGACTATGAGGTGTCTTCACTGGAACATTCAGGGAAAATAAAAAACGGATTGTTTTTTAACTGCTCATGCTGCCAAGAAAACGGAAGTACCAGCTGTTGAGTTGCTCCCCTCACTCTGTCAGACTCCAAGTTCTGCCTTGATGTATGCTCCTCTTTTCTCCCAGGAGCTCCGTGTCTTAGAATCCTTCCTATTTGTGATGGTTAATCTTCGTCGGCAGCTTCATTGCATTGTGGAGAGCTTGGACTGGTAAACGACACTTTAGGTGTATCTGTGAGAGTGTTTTTAGAGACCATCAACTAAAGAAGATTCTCCCTGAATGTGGGCAGTGCCATCCCCTAGGCTGGGCGTCTGGGAGGAATAGAAGAGGAAACAGGAGAAAGCCACTGACTTCCTATCTGACATGAGGTGAGCAGCTTTACTCTACCACATGCTGTTGCTGTCATCACATTTTGCCTGATCATGGGCCCACAGCCAACCATCCGCTGAAATTTCTGAAACTGTTGGTCAAACACCAGTCTTTCCCTCTGTAAGTTGCTTTCCTCAGGTGTTTGTCACAAAATGGAAAACTAGCACACCATCTATCTGAAAGACAGAAACTCCAAGTTCACCATTGGGATGGCCAAGGGGGCTGAGGCACTGCATTCAGGATGGCTGATCCCAGCCTCTTTTGCAGCTACATGTGGCCATGGGTGTTCATGTCAATGAAAAATATACAAACTTGGAATATGGGACTTCTGGAAGGTCTCCATGAGATGAAGATGGTTTGATTTCTTCTGTCCCTTTGTTTTCTTTTCTTACAATCAAGTGAAATTTGGGTCGACCAGCAGCCATCTTGAATCTTGAAGACAAGGACTGTATTCTGAGAGTGCTGAGTCTGACATGATGAAGGCGAAGCCAAAGCATCTTCTTATTAAAACTGTGTCATTAAGTGACTTTCCCTAACCCATTTGGGAGTCTGCGTAAATAAAATTGCCCTGCTTTGCCTTTTCTGAACTTCTAGGATTCTGAAGGCCTAGTACCAAGATGCCACTTACAGAACTTGCTTCCTCAGTCCTAGGTTAGAGTTTTTCTGGTTCCCATGGGGACCAGAAGCTCCCTGGTTCTGCAGATATTTTGACCAGATTGACTTAGATCTCAAGTACAACTCAGCAATATTATACCCGACACTGAGGTCAGATAAGTTAGAACTACTAAACACTGTCCAGGATGATAAATCAAAAAAACAAAAACAAAAAACAAAAAACAAAAAACCTCTAGGCCAGGAGTGTCCATTTTTGGGGGGTTGTCTGTGCTACACCTGATAAGAAAGAATTGTTTGGGACCAAATATTAAATCTAATGGTGTTCAAACTATGACCAAAGGGTTGTGAAAGCATGCGTATGGAATGTTTGTAACATTGTGACAGGACACTGTCATTTACAAAGTTCAGACCAGAGAAACATATAATCATGTTACCAAACACACACACACACACACACACACACACACACACACACACACACACACACATCTCATCATATTTTAAGGTTTTTTGTTGGACCACATTCATACCTAACCAGGGTCACAGGTGGCCTGCAGGATGTGGGTTGGTTACCTTGTCTGTAGACTCACCAACCCCTAAGCTGCAGCTATGAGGTGTCTCTGTACCTAAGTTCACTTGGCTACATCGTTCAGTGACTTTGATTGGTCCTCTGAGGTGTAGGATATTTTCCGAACTATGCATGTACAACTCTCCCTGTTTCTTCTTTCTCAGCATTGGCCACTGAGCCCAGGGCCACACATTAGGCAGGTCCTAGGCTACATCTCCAGCTCTATCCCTCTCCACAGTTAACAACAGAGCCTCTAACCTTAATTTTGTTTGGGAGGTACAACTTCCTATTGCTGTTCTGACAAATCACCACTGATCTGATGGCTTAAAACTATGGATTAATTATGGTAGGATTCTGGTGGTCAGACTCGAAAATGTGTAACCTGGGTTTCACTCCCTGTTAGGCTTTAAGACAGTGGTTCTCAACCTTCCCAACGATGTGACCTAGTGATATAATTAATTCCTCATGTGGTGACCCCAACCATATAATTATTCCATTGCCACTTCATAACTGTAATTTTACTACTGTTGTGGATCATCATGTAAATATCTGATATTCAGGGTATTTGATATTTGACACTTCTGAAAGGATAGTTCAATCCCTGATAAGTTGTGACTCATAGACTGAGAACCTCTGCTCTAGAACTCTAGAGGATTGTCAGAACACAGTTCGGGAATGGAGTTATGTGAGAATTCTGAGTGCTTGTGAAAAAAACTAAAACAAACAAACAACAACAAACAGGACTAGAGTCTTGTGAGCTCAGTTTCTTCGGAACACAGAACTCTTCTTGGAATGTGTTTTCGTGTTGCTCCAGATGTAGCAGACAGGAGTGATTTCTACTTCAGCTGCTGTTATTCTTGTGCCTCTATGGGAAGATGGGCTTTTGTCGCACGCAGCTGGTCCTTTGGTGTGTATGCAGCCTAAACACGTGAGAACTACACAGGTATAGTTCTCAATCCTCAGTATCACATGTCTGATGCTCTGGAAAAAGTTGGCTATTTCATGAGACTTTAGTCTGCCATTTTTTGGGGCCCGCTCTCCCAGAGTCTCGCCACCCCCAAGAGCAGCAATAGAGAGAATCCACTTCTTTGTCTTTCCAAGTTCCTAGATCCATCTTCATGCTGGTCTCACGTCAGCTTCTGCTTCCATTAGCACATCTCAGCTCTCAGTCTCCCTGTCTCCCTTTCACAGGGCCTCTTATGCTTTTACCGATCATCTCTCTCTGAAGATTTTAATCGCATCAATACCATTATTTGCCAGGCAGGGTAGCATACCTGCAGGATCCAGGGACTGGAGGCCATTACTCTGTCTAGTACAGAGGCAATGAACTCAGTCCTAGTGAAGAAAGCATGACTGATCTGGTAGTGGCCTTCCCTGACAGCTGTCTGTGAGGCAGGTTCGTGGCCTTCCCTGACAGCTGTCTGTGAGGCAGGCTCGTGAGGCAGGCTGTCTAATGAGATATGGACAAACACCTAGAAATCTGGACAAGATTTTTTCACTTGGTAGGTGATATGCAAAAGGAAGAAGCCGTCTTATTTTGGCCACTATTTGGGGGGGGGGGTTGGTTTGGTTTGGCATTTACTTATTTACTGCTTTAGGGTTGTTTTGAAACAGGGTTTCTCTCTGTAGCCCTGGCTGTTCTGAAACTCCTTTGTAGGCCAAGCTGGCCTCGAACTCAGTCATAGCCTGCCTGTCCCTGCCTCCTGAGGCATGAGCCAGCACTGCCCAGCTATTATTTGGTTGTTAATATTATGTGAGGAGATATTGTGGCCTCTCAGACTAGGCCTAAACAACATTGCAATGCTACTGTTTAGGCCCAACCTTGCTGAGTCACTAATCTAACCCTGGAAACACCTTTAGGCTTCTTATTAGGTGTGCGTAAACGCACATAGTTTAAGCCCTTTAGCGGGTTGTTCTGTTATTGTGGCTGACTGCAATTGCACCTGCACCTAGGTCTACATAGCACGCTCTTGCTCGCATATGACTCCGCTGCACTACTTGGATTCCAAGAATCCCGACTCTTAGAAAACAAATATGATGTCCAGACACAAAGATGGGTGTGTTAGTAACTTTAGTCTCATAAAAATCATATTTGAGCTTCTAGACTCATGTACTAAAAAGTTATGTTCTTTATGGTGTTAACACATATTCATCCGGGCTAAGTGCACCCAGAGGGGTTATGTCTGATCTCAATTACTCTACCACTGTTAAGGGAAGTAAGATAAGGCCTGTAAAGTGCTTAAAACAGAGCTGTGTATGGTAGACGTTCTGTAAGTTGCTGATATTTTCATCTATTCCTTGTTTGACTGCTAGCACTTTATTTTGGTAGATTAGATGCCACAATTAATAATATTGTTACCGACCTCCTCCCACCTCTGATAGATATTGGAGTGAAAGAGTGCCTGGTACCCTGATCCTGTTATGGGGCATGGATAATTTTACTCTCTGAGAAAAATCTAGGGAGCTTCATTATATTCCAGTTAGAGACACACACACACACACGTGTTATAAATTAATGAAAGAAGTTTTGATTGACCGTAAATTGGAGATGGGAATTTTCTATCATAGTGAAACTAGGAATGTCCTTCTAATTCATACTGTCAAATAAACCTGGTTCAGCACCTTAACAAAACCATCTGTAGACAAGGCAGGACAAGAGCGCCTCAAAGGAAAAACCAGCTCTTGTCTTGTGATTTAATGCTCTTCTAAAATTACCTAAGAGAGAGTTTCTCCTTCTTTCATGTCAATGAACTGTTGACAGACTGAACTCAAGCTTGTCTGTGCCTCCTTGGGCAAACATGGGTCTCCTCCTTTGAAGCCCAGGCTGAACAAGGATGTCTAAGAGGGGACCACACCATCCCATCATAAAACTTGGCCAAGGTGTCTGCAAAGCAGCTCCTAGAGAAAACGTAGTTCTGAGCTGTGCACAGGAAGCTGGCCGCTTTCTGGCTCCACAGACCAGCGTGACCACTTGGTCATTGCTGTGGGAGCAGAAAAGGTACACCAGGGCACACTCTGGTATCCAGTCATTTGTGCTGGATGCTGAGGACACTTATGACTGCATCCCCAGTGCCTAAAGCAGTACCCGTGCGTGCGTGCCCGTGCATGTGTGCCCGTGTGTGTGTGTGTTTTAGTTAGTTTCAAGCTCATTTGTTTGTGGGAATAGTCACTGCTTCTTTTGTTGGTTGGTTCATACAACATTAAAAAAAAAAAAACAACAACAACTGATGTGATTGTTTTCTATTGAACTGGCCTGTTTGAGCAACCACAAGGGCACACACCTTTTACCCAACTTATCTGTAGAACTGAATTTTAATCCACACTCTTAGAAGCATTTTAAATCCAAAGCACTTTGAAAGAGATTCTCCTCCACACCTTAGGAAAAGCAGGACCAAGTGGATAAGCTCCTTGGAGAGAGCCGTGTATCCCAGCGCAGGAGGAAAGGTGTCCTCCACGCCCAGCTCTGAGGGTGCAGCTCACAGAAGAATTGCACAAGATAGTGCTTAGGTTCTTCTGGGGCCATTTATGCTTGCTGTTTATTGATTCCTTTGCAAGTACTATTAGGCGCTGAATAACACATAAAAAGTCCCTCCTTGGCCAGGGCTAACTTGCAAAACAAAACAAAACATCAACAAACAAACAAAAACAAAACCCAGCCACCGTTGCCATCATCCACCTTTTCCTCAGTCAGATCCCTGTTTCCATCGTGGGTGAGATGCCCCACAGCTCCCACCTGTGTCCCTAAGTGACCTGGCAGCAGAGCCCACTTGACACCCACCAGCGACATGGGGAAGGCGTCAGCAATTAACCTTTGCCATTGTTTGTCCCTGAGACTTAAAAAAGGTAATTTTTAAAAAATCACACTCTGCTTCATTTCAGTTGGAGGAAAATTAAGGTCCACCCAGCCCCGTGTGTGAAAGAACTCACAATGACATCTGTTGTGAAAGCAAAGAGAGAAGGGATGACCCTGAGGCAGAGACAAGTCCAAAAGAGAAGCCTTCTCTGTCTGCCCGTTAGCATGCAGAAGGCCCATGGGCACGTGGGCACTGTCCCCTGCCAGTGGTCCCAGGGATGGTGCTAGGGCCAAGAGTAGGATCCTTGCAAGAAAACTGCCTATGTGGTCAAGAACTAAGTATGACTGGAGACCTGACCTAGTGCAGGAAACACAAGCTGAGGAGGCTTCCGGAGTTTGAGGTATGTCCATTGACAATTCTAGATGCTGTGGGACACAGAGGAACCCGAGTTTGCTGTCCACACTGTCCAGATCTTTAGGGATCCAAGGCTCTGGAGAAGAGTAAGATGGGGGAGGAGGGGGAAGGGGAAAGGGGGATGGAGCCTGTTCTAGATTTCAGATGTTGCCGCCGTTACACTCAGTTGCCAAGGCTGCTTTGAGAGACCAGAGAGGAGAGTTTGCAAAGCTGGCACACGCCTGCCACCCATCCTGTATAACACAGCTTAGAAGAGTCTAACAGGGAAGTAAGAAAGACCAACTATTACAAGTGTTATGATGTTCTTCGTGTAGGTTTGTAGGACCCTCTGGATCCTTCTATTTCCCCATTCTCCTGTACTTCTCTCATCTAGAGTCCCAATAGGAGGTCCCTGCATCTATCCCAACCTCCTGGTAAGTGGAGACTTTCATGGGACATCCCTTTTGGGCTAGTGTTGGGTTATAAGTGAGTATATACCATGTGAGTCTTTCTGAGTCTGGGTTAATGTCACGACCCCTCCAATGGAGTCTGTGTGACAAACGTTACCACAGAACCCAAGGCGACGACCCCTACCCAAGGGAGAGCCTCCTGGAAATGGGTCTGACGTTCCTGCCAGGAGTAACTAATTGCAGCCCCTCCCCCCCATTTTTCTTCTCACTCACTTTGTTTTGGAATATCCTGTCTTTGTTTTTGTTCTTCTGACCTACTTTTCATATCAAGGACTTTTCAGATGTAACTGTGTTGCTAGGAGACGTCTTAACTTGAAACTGCAGCCAAGAGTCATTCAGACAAGTTTACCACTAACCCCTGGTCCACTTGTTAATAAAAACATGGCTAAGAATTAGTCACCAGTGAATAGTTTATATTATGACTTACAAATAAAGTGTTTAAGAAAACTCCAGATAGTGATGGAAGAGCTAAGAAAAAAGACTGTCCTGACTCACAGATATTTGGCATAATGAGAAAACATTGACCTTTGATAAAGAGGGCACATGCACTGATACCAATCTAATGACTTATGAATGATTGTTCAAGATTGATGACAATATTATTACACTGCATCCTGTATTTTGGATTATATGGAAAAAATGTATAAAAACCTAGTCACTTGTCTGCAAAATACACTCAGATTCAAACTTCCCCTGAGTTGGTCTGTTTGCCACTTTGCCTATCTTCTGCCCACCAAAGCTTCCAGAACTCCCACCCCAAGGACTTTTACCCAACTGATATTGTCTGTAGCAGGTTAACTCACTCACTATGATAATTTCTAGTTCCATCCATTTGCCTGCAAATTTCAGGACTTCCTTGTTTCTAATAGCTGAGTAGTATTTCCATAGTGTAAATGTACCACAGTTTCTCTTTATCCATTCTTCGACTGAGGGACATTTAGGTTGTTTCCAGGTTCTAGCTATTACGATAAGGCTGCTATGAACATGGTTGAGCATGGATCTGGACCCAGGGGTGTCTGCTCAAACTCCTGCACTAACCAAGGACAATACATGCAGTAAACATTGAAGCCCTACTCAGATCTAGCCAATGGACAGGACCTTATCTACAGTTGTGTAGAGAGCAGAGACTGACTCTGACATGAACTCTGGTGTCCCATATTTGACCACTTCCCCGTGGTGGGGAGGCCTGGTGGCACTCAGAGAAAGAATAGGCAGGCTACCGAGATGAGACTTGATAGTCTGTGACCATATAGTGGGGAGGAGGTCCCCTTCTGTCACAGACCTAGGGGAGGGGAATAGGGTGAAAGAGGGAGGGAGGGGGAATGGGAGGAGACAAGGGGATAACAATTGAGATATGATCTGAATAAATTAATAATAAATAAAAGAAAGAAATAAAACAAGTGTTGATCATCATTTGCTGAGGGCTGCCATTCCCACCTTGCTTGTCTTTCAAAGTCCGCAGGTGACCCGGTGCTCTCTCCCTCACAGCCACTCTCCTTTGCAATAGTGAGAATATCTTCACCCTCAGTCATCTGGATGGGAGCCTGACCCTCCCGAGGCCACCTGCCCATAGAAAGGTGAGTCAGCCTCGCTCTGAACTATCTCACTCTCAGTCCCACCTCAGTCTGCCCTACTATGAATGCTCTCCCCCGAAGCCCAGTACTCCTGTGCATCACATCCTTAAATGAGAATTAATTTTAGGTCACCTTCTCAGCTTATTGCTTGAGAAACAAAAGCACATCCAAAGAAGGTGCCTCCTGCCTCCTGCCTGCTGCCTCCTGCCTGCTGCCTGCTGCCTGCTGCCTCCTGCCTCCTGCCTGCTGTGGTTTGCCACCAGACACAGGTTCCGTGGCATAAGCATGGCTGCACTTGTGTCAGGAAAGCCCGTGGAGACGGATTGTGAAGATCCTGTAGGAGGTGACACTGGGCTGGAGTCTCAGAGCAGTCCTTGAACAGGGCTGGCTTCAAGATGGTGGAAGAGATGGTCTGGCTGAGAGATGCAGATGGCAAAAAGAAAGCCCTCCTGAAGCCGTGTAACTTTCTCATCCTCACAGCTGGTCTGTCTGTGCGTGGCTAGGCCAGCACATACGTTTATTTAGCATTTAAGGGCACTTTTGTTTGTGAAGAAAAAAAGCCAGGAAAGTAAAACAGCAATTTCCAAGGTTGCTGGAAACCCCAGCTTCATTCCACAGAGAGGAGGCTGTGGTAACTCGGCACCCGAGCTCTGGGAAGCAGTGTGAAATGTGCACAAAACCTTTGACTGTGAAGAAGGCCGCACCATGCCCACTGCGGAACTGGTGAGTCTACAAAAGCACCTAAAAGTATTAGCATTGCTGTTAGGCAAAAGAAGCAAACCCCGAGCCAAGACCTTTGAAAGTGTGAAATTACACCCCCAGAGGAACCAAACATGAGCATATCCATTTCCACGATGCTGCTCTCCCTTGGTGAGGTAGATGCCAGAGTGCATTAGGTCTTGGCAGCCTTGCTTCTAAGAGAGGAAAGTGTTATGAGTGGACTGACACCCCATTAACCAGTGTCAGATTTGACTTTTTTTTTCTTTTTTCTTTTTTTCAGACTTGACTTTAAGGCTGTACTTAACGGCTCCTCCAAAGTCAGAAAGTGCTTTTGTTTCTTAGCAGAACCAATCGATTTGGCCAGTTGTGGTAGCAGGACAGTGGGCTGGAAAACAGTCTTAGCGCTCTAGCTAAAACAGCACCACAAACTGGGTCTTGGGAGAACTTTGGGTCACCACTCAACCCCTGTTTCCCTACTTAGAAAACGATAGGGCTGTTAATCGTACAAAAAAGCTTTTGTTCCTCCCTCTACCAGCCCCCAGGAACCCTGAAGGAACACAGATGCCTGGGGCTTCCCACAGACGTAACAAATCTGCATCCCTGAAAAGCTCCATTTTTAAATAGTCAAGTGTAATCATTCTATGCATCCGTATTGTGGGGTGACCAGACAAGACTCAAGACCTCTTGCCACTCAACAGTTCTGCCCTGGGGAGTGGGAGGAAGAGAGAGGCAATCCCCTGCCTCTACATCACCTGGAAGTACAGACTGTTCCAGAAGCCCACATTTTTGGTCTGTAGCTAAACAGGGTTCATAAGAACACTAACCAGAGCTGTTTTCAAACCCACACATCAAGAGTAAGCCCAGTCCCTCTGTGCTAGTCTGTCATCTTTTAATCCAGACTCAAGTTCCAACACAGGAAACATTCTCCCTCCCACGATGACTCCTGTCTGCTGCTGGTCCCCTCGAAACACATGAATTGTGAGAATCACCATGTCCCTACAAGTCCCCTTTCAAATATGAGTCATAGGACAGCAGGACAGTGAACACAAAAGAAGAGAAAGCCAAGTTTTGTGTGTGTGTGTCTGTGTGTGTTGGGGTATGTGTAATAACTGTCTATGTATGTGGTGCATGTGTGGTGTGTGTTTCAACTCAGATTCTGTTTGTGAAAGAACACATGCAACATTTGCCCTTTTGAGTGGTTTATGTCATCAATCCAATCCTCATTTGTGTCAACACAAATGGAATAATTCAATTCTTCTTTGTGGCTGAATAAATGCCATTTTGTATATACATTCCGCCTTTCTTTACCATTCCCCTAGTGACAGGACACTAGGCTGCTCTGGATCTCAGCCCTCGTGACTAGTGCAGCCGTCGGCCTGGCTACAGGCATCTCTGTAGAAGGCTTACCTCGAAGCCTTAGGAACGCACTCAAAAGTGGTGTAATAGGGTCATTTAGTGATTTTGTTTTCTGGGAGGACCATCCATATTTATTTCCATAGTTACTGCATCAGTTCACACCCCCACCACCATTCTATAGGGGCTCCCCTCTCTTCACACCCCTGCTAGCATTTTTTTCTTACTGACAGCCATTCTACCTGGGATGACATCATCAGTTTTAATTTGCATTTCCATGTTGGCTAAGGACATTGAAAAACTTTCCAAATACTTAGTGGTCATTTGTATTTCTTTTTCAACAATGATCTGTTTCATTTACTTGCCCACTCATTGATCAGATTATATACTTTTTAGTATTTAATATTGCTGACTTCTTTATACATCCCAACTGTCAAGCCCATCAGAGGTATCGATGCCATTGTTAGGGATGCTGTCTCTGCACTCTTGCCTTTGCTGGATACAAGAGCTTCTCTGACCCCTTAATGTTTTTTAATGCCATGCAATCCTGCTTCTTTAACCTTAGAATCGTTCCCTAAGCTACTGGAATTCTTTTCAGAAAGTTCTTGCCCAGGCCATGCCTGCCAGCGTTTTTGTCTAGCAATTTCAGAGTTTCCAGAATAAGTCTGTGAAGGAAGGTGAAAGAATAGACTCAGTTGAACTGACGTTGAGTTAATCTGAGACATTGGCATCCCCAGTTCCTGCAGCTAAGTATCCAAGGGTCTAGGAGCACACTGTGCAGGGATAAAATCAGGCTTTGTAGTGGAGAGGAGGGAGAAACTGCTTTTTTGTATGAACTGTTCCATTTCGAAATTGCAGGGTAGGAGGTAAGTCAGTTTCCCTGTCTTGGCAGTCTCCTAGCTCTGGACTCCAGGGCATATGATGAGGTAGGCTGCCTCCTGGAATTCCATGGGCACAGATTTCCTGAAGCCTTGTGGCCCTGGTTTTGAGGTGGGGGTGGGGTGTTTCCATGAACAACAAACAGAAATTTCCCTCAGTCCTGAAAGCTGGGAGGCTGGTGACTGAGGGAAGGGCTAGTCCCTGGGAAGGTGAGAAAGAGTCTCAGCTGTCTTTGGGAAACGAGGTGTCCACAGGTGTGACATGGGTGCTGAGTGGGAGAGTGGAGATCGTGAACAGAGCTGAGGGAGCCTGCTTCCCGTCCTCCATCTATGGCAACATGGAAGCCTATTTGCAAAAGGTGGCCAAACTGGCTTATTCATTAGAGGGATGCTTCTTGGTGTGTACTTCTTAGATGATGATTTCTCTTATAAAACTAGGCAGCTTACACCAGTCATTCCCATGGTGTGCCAGTGTTTGGATGTATTCCCCAAAAGGCATGCTTTAGAAATTTAGCCCCAATATGGTTGTGTTATGAAATGGGCTCTAATGAAAGCTGACTAGACCTTGGCGGCCATGAGGACGCATGGACTAGATTAATACTAATATCTCAGGAGTTAGCTTGTTATAAAAAGAGAACTTCGGTTCCCTCCCTCACATAGGCCATCTACTATTTTCCCTCTCTCTCCTTTCCCTCCCTCTTTCTTCTCTTTCACCATTCTCCACGGGATGATGCAGTAAGAAGGCCCTACCAGTCACCATCGACCAGTCACCATAGAATTAATGTCGTCTTTACATTGTTGTCTTTGGAGATGAGACATACTGGAAAGGCTGTGGGGGAACCAGTGGGGGGAGGTTGAGGAAAGGCAGGATGAAGTGAATGAGGGCACTAGCCATATGCCTCACTCTGTAATGGAACATCTGAAAGAATCAATTTAAGGAAGGAAGCATTCATTGGCTCACAGTTCGGAAGGAGACAGTCCATCATACGGGGCAATGGAGCCATGACAGAGCTCCAGCTGGTGGAAGTATGTGTCTGGACTTCACATTTGGATGGAGCAGGAAGCAGAAAGAGGACAATTCCAGCTCTCAGCGACTTCTTATTATTTAGTTTAGTCATCTAGCCCATGGGGATGGCGCCCAACATTCAGAGTGAGTTGTGTTTCCCAGTTTTCTCTGGAAATGCCCACAGAGACACATTCCAAGGCCTCACTAACACCCTAGGCATTTCTTAATTTAATCACGTTGTCAGTGATCATTAACAAAACAGTGGCCCAAGAAGTCAGCATGACCATTTAAAGACAAGAATCAAGGAATAATGTTCATACAAGCCGGACGAGAGCTACAGGAAGGTCGGGGAACACAGAGGATCTACACACATTTGCCTGTGTCTTTTCATGACTCACCCAGGATGATCTTTGGATGCACATGGTAGCTGAAGCCAGTTTTCCCATGTGACTCTGGGAAGTAGTTGTAGAGATGAAAATGTGAAGGAGTGTGACCTGTGAGCTGACTCTGCAGGATAGAAGCCCGCGACTTGCCTGGAATTGTCTCCCTAACTTTGGATACTTTTGAAAATAAAGGATAGTATAAGCTATAGTCTATCTTAAAATATTGTCAAATGCATATGTGTTCAAATGTACATTCACATGGCATTGACTTGTGAATGCTATGAATTTTTCCTGTCTTCCACTTCTCTAACCATTCTGCTCATGGACAGAATTACTAAGGAATGTGATGACTGTGTGTGTGTGTGTGTGTGTGTGTGTGTGTGTGTGTGTGTGTGTGTGAAAATGGATACTAAGTCAACCTTTGGTATTATTCCTCAGTAGTTGTTGCCAACTTTGTTTTCTGAGATGTCATCTTTCACTGGCTTGGAACTCAGCAAGCAGACTTGGCCCCAGGGGCCTGCCTGTCCCTCACTCTGCCATGCTGGGTATACAAGTGTGCGCCTGGCTTTTTGACATGGGTTCTGGACATCAAACTCAGGTCCTCCCACTTGTCTGACGATTACTTTGCCTACTGAGATGTCTCCCCAGGCCACATATAGCAATCTTTGATTGAAAATTTCCTGAGTCAAGATCTCATTAACTCTTAGGGCTGCCCACTGGATTATTGATGAATGCTTTAAGGGGGAACATATAGCCCTCTCTTCCTTTGCCCCCCTCCCATTCTACTCTCTGACTACAAAAATAAACCTAACTTCTATTCCATTATACAACCCTTCAGAAATGTGAAGAGAGTAGTCAATTATTCCGAGAACTCCATTGTTTAGTCAGTTGTGTATTGTATTAAGCCATCCTGTGTACACAGGCATAGATGAAAGAGCTGATTAAGTAACAGAATTCCTTCTAAAGGCCTTGGTATGCACTTCCCCCAGTTGAACTTTTCTGCTAACTCCACAGGGATATTTGTTTATCATCCTTCATCTTCTCTTAGGCCAATTTCTGTCTTGAACCTTCCCCATCACAAGACAACATGGATTTGAGCTTCTAGAACAGAAAGCTAGAGTTGGACTGGAAGCTCTGTTTTCCCAGGAGCATCTAACCTAATGCCTACTAAAACCCCATCATGTTGTTAGGCCTGAGATGTCTCTCCTAAGCAAGCAGACCCAGCACACACTCAGCAGATTTTTTTTTCTCTCTTTGGAAAGTTATATAGTTTTACAACAGAAAGAAGGAAAGAAAGAGAAAAGAAAGAAAAAGAAATGCCTACTAGATTAATATTATCCAATGCAACAAAGGTTCAGGAAATAGAAGTACTTAGGAGCTGCCAGTGTTAGGAGTCCCACGATTTTCTGTTTTCATCTCATGAGGTCACATTCTGCAATTTCTTCAAACGGAAAGCAGCACCAATAATCTGCATTGTGATGGGAAAAATATCAGTAAAGTGGGCATGAGTGGAAATTAGACAAATGCAGAAGACCTGGCAGAGCAGGAAGCACAGTGAAAGCTCCAAACTGGACCCATTCATGGGCAGAAAGGAGTAACCTTTATTTGGGGGAAGTTCGAAGCTTCCATGGCTTTCTTTTGGGGCACTGAGAAAGTAGCAAAATGGCAGGGAAAGCCTTGCCGGTTACAGAGAGTGGAGGTAACTGAGCAGCTTAGAACTTTACAGTAGCAGTGTTGGTGGGGGAGGGGGGGAGGGAAAAATGCTCCAGTGGGGGCCTTGATATGCATGCGTTGCAGCTGTGTGCTGACGGGGCTTAGATAGCTGCTCCTCCTGACAGCAGAAAAGCCCCTCCTTAGGTTTCTGAGCAATACTGGGTGTACGTTTTGTCTACCTGCCACCAATCTTTCCACCCTGTCACAGTTCATCCTGAGCTGAGCTCATTTGGGGACACTGTCAGCGCCAATTGCCCTTTTGGGGGACTTAGGAACCTAACAGTGACAAGCAAAATTACATTCTCTACTGTGCCCCGTAGTGCGGTGAGTGGGGAAAGAAAGGGCAATGGAAAAAGCCTTACTAGGAGAACACATGGTAAGAAATGATTCAGTCGCATGACTGCGTCTGTAAAACGTTAACGTACGCACACAGGAAATTGTCCATTGCACAGCAAGAGATCCTTTCAAACTACACAAATGAAGGCAGCACATGGTCCTGGCACAGGTGCTGATAAACAGAGCCATGCGCAGATCCGTTTAGCTCTGTGAATGGGCCACTAAATCATAGTAGTGGCCACTGGCCAGTGTTCCCCTAGGCTCCAGGGTCACAGCAGTGACTGTACAGAGGAAATAGAGAAGTAAGTTGACAGTGTGCCTCAGTTTCCTTTCAAATTGCTCTGGGGAAATGTCTTTGCAAAGCAACCTAATGGGGTGCGGGGGCAAGGGTCTACTTTAGCTCTCAGCTCCTGGTCCTGGTCCAGCGGAGTGGGGAAGTCAGTGCAGAAGCTTGAGGAAGCTGCTCACACCCCGAGCTGCTCACACCCCGTCCGTTATGAGAGACTGAGGATGAAGAACGCAGTGCCTGCCTGTGCTCAGCTCGCTGTCGGCTTCTCAGTCAGTCCAGGGCCCAGCCCACAAAATGGTGATGCCCATATTCAAGGTGAGCCCTCCCACCTCAGTTAGCTCAGCTAAGGGTACAGGCCAAGCTAAAGTAAAGATTTCCTGCTTGTGAGGCAATTCTAGGTGATGTCAACCAAGACGACAGTTAAAACCGTCACATGGTACTAACATAAAGGAAAGCTTGACAGAGCCGAGCGCAGGCTGTAGGGCACCTGAGACGCCGTTTAAACCCAACCTAGGACATGGCATACACAAAGCACAGGACCCCTAGAGCATGGTAGTCTAGGGACTACTGACATCATCTGCCAAGATTGGGGTATAGGTAGCTAGGAGTCCAAGGAAGACCAGGCCTTCTGCATACACGCCACAGCTGTGTGGCTGGGTCTTTCTGTGGGACTCCCACTGCAGTGGGAGCAGGGGCTGTCTCTGACTCTGTCGCCTGCCTTTGGATCCCTTTCCCCTGACTGGACCGGCTTGTCTATCTTCAACAGAAGATGTGCTTAGTATCACTTGATAGACCAAGACTGCTTCATGCACCCGGCAGGCTTCTCGTTTCTGAGAAGAAAGGGAGAAGGGCAGATGGTGGGGGAGGTGTGGAGAGAGGGGGTAGGACTGGGCGGAGAGAAGGAAGCGGAACTTGTGATAGGTGTACAGTAAATAAGTTGCAAATTGATAAAAAGATACATACATGCTTTGTGTATTTTTGTAGTTAGAACATGAACCGTTACCCATAGGCCCATGTGTCTGAACACTTGGTCTCCACTGATAGTACTGTTTTGGAAGTTATGGAAAATTTTGTAAGACCTAGCTGGTAGATGTAGGCCTTGAGAATTAGAGTGCAACCCTGCTCCCAGACCCAGCTCTGTGACATGATCCAGTAAGATGTAACCAAGCTCCCACTGCCACACAGCAAGCCATCCCCACCCGGATGCCTCTTGTTCCAGAATGCCGGGTCAGGGTGCCTCTCATGCACAGCTGCCTCTCATGCCAGGTCCTCTCATGCCAGGTGCCTCTCATGCCCAGCTGCCTCTCATGCACAGGTGCCTCTCATGCCAGGTGCCTCTCATGCACAGCTGCCTCTCATGCCCGGTGCCTCTCATGCACAGGTGCCTCTCATGCACAGGTGCCTCTTTCATGCACAGGTGCCTCTCTCATGCCCAAGTGCCTCTCATGCCCAGGTGCCTCTCATGCACAGGTGCCTCTCATGCCCAGTGCCTCTCATGCTCGGGGCCTCTCATGCCAAGTGCCTCACCTACCACTATGTACTCTGAAACTGTGAGCCAAATAAACCTCTCTTCCTTTACATTGCGTCTATAAGATAGTTTGTCTCAGCCGCGAGAAAAGAAATTAACATGGGTGTCATCCTGAGAAGATTAGATCCATCATACCCTTGCTAGTCCCACAAGGTCCGTGCATTCAGCACCAACCAGACGTGCTTGTCTCTCATCCCCCTGGCAGGCTTTTCCAGACCCCATCCAGGAAGCTAGGCCATTGGGTGCTGCCCAGGACCCCACATGGATTCTCACCTCGAGATGTTGTGGCATTAAGCAGAAGCTCCACAGCTGAGCTACCCACCATCCTCCACAGCTGAGCTACCCCCACCATCCTCCACAGCTGAGCTACCCCCACCATCCTCCACAGCTGAGCTACCCCCACCATCCTCCACAGCTGAGCACACCCACCATCCTCCACAGCTGAGCTACCCCTACCATCCTCCACAGCTGAGCTACCCCCACCATCCTCCACAGCTGAGCACACCCACCATACTCCACAGCTGAGCACACCCACCATCCTCCACAGCTGAGCACACCCACCATCCTCCACAGCTGAGCTACCCCCACCATCCTCCACAGCTGAGCTACCCCCACCATCCTCCACAGCTGAGCACACCCACCATACTCCACAGCTGAGCACACCACCCACATCCTCCACAGCTGAGCACGCCCACATCCTCCACAGCTGAGCTACCACCACCATCCTCCACAGCTGAGCTACCCCCACCATCCTCCACAGCTGAGCTACCCCCACCATCCTCCACAGCGAGCTACCCCCCACCATCCTCCCACAGCTGAGCTACCCCCACCAGCCTCCACAGCTGAGCTACCCCCACCATCCTCCACAGCTGGGCACACCCACCATCCTCCACAGCTGAGCACACCCACCATCCTCCACAGCTGAGCTACCCCCACCATCCTCCACAGCTGAGCTACCCCTACCATCCTCCACAGCTGAGCTACCCAACACCATCCTCCCACAGCTGAGCTACCCCCACAATCCTCCACAGCTGAGCACACCCACCATCCTCCACAGCTGAAGCTACCCCCACCATCCTCCACAGCTGAGCTACCCCACCATCCTCCACAGCTGAGCAACACCCACCATCCTCCACAGCTGAGCACACCCCACCATCCTCCACAGCTGAGCTACCCCACCATCATCCACAGCTGAGGATACCCCCACCCATCCTCCCACCAGACTGAGCTACCCCCCACCATCCTCCACAGCTGAGCTACACCCACCCATCCTCCACAGCTGAGATCTACCCCCACCATTCCTCCACCAGCTGAGCACACCCACCATCCTCCACAGCTGAGCACACCCACCATCTCCACAGCTGAGCACACCCACCTTCCTCCACAGCTGAGAACCCACCACCTCCACGTGAGCTACCCCCACCATCCTCCACAGCTGAGATCACCCCCACATCTCCAAGCTGAGCCCACCCACATCCTCACAGCTGAGCTACCCCCACCATCCTCCACAGCTGAGCTACCCCCACCATCCTCCACAGCTGAGCTACCCCACCATCCTTCACAGCTGAGCTACCCCACCATCCTCCACAGCTGAGCTACCCCCACCATCCTTCCACAGCTGAGCTACCCCCACCATCCTCCACAGCTGAGCTACCCCCACCATCCTTCACAGCTGAGCTACCCCCACCATCCTCACAGCTGAGCTACCCCCCACCATCCTCCACAGCTGAGCTACCCCCACCATCCTCCACAGCTGAGCTACCCCCACCATCCTCCACAGCTGAGCACACCCACCATCCTCCACAGCTGAGCACACCCACCATCCTCCACAGCTGAGCTACCCCCACCATCCTCCACAGCTGAGCTACCCCCACCATCCTCCACAGCTGAGCTACCCCCACCATCCTCCACAGCTGAGCTACCCCCACCATCCTCCACAGCTGAGCACATCTACTATCCTCCACAGCTGAGCTACCCCACCATCATCCACAGCTGAGCTACACCCACCATCCTCCACAGCTGAGCTACACCCACCATCCTCCACAGCTGAGCTACCCCTACCATCCTCCACAGCTGAGCTACTTCCACCATCCTCCACAGCTGAGCTACCCCCACCATCCTCCACAGCTGAGCTACACCCACCATCCTCCACAGCTGAGCTACACCCACTGTCTCTGAAGACCAGTCCGGAATATGAAGTAGATGTGATTATGACTGCACTGCACGTTGAGCTTGCAAGCTATGTCAATCCAACCTACTGGAATCCAAACTTGGGATAATACCCCTTCCTTCAGATGGCCACATTAGCCCCCAATATGGCCACAAGTATGAGCTAAAGTACAGACACAAGCTTCTGTACAGTTTACTCAGGACCTTGATTCTGTTTGGGCTTGCGCCAAATTACACCAGTTCCTCTTACTGGGTTTGTCTCTCTTGTAGGTTTGGGTGACAGGAGCTCTGCAAATATTTGTTGAAGAAACAAAAAGGCACCAGTGAATTCAATAGAAAACAAAATAAAATAAAATAAAGGTATTTCTAAAGTTAATTATTTAAAATGCCTGTTATCCTTCCTCTGAGTGCCTCCAGGCCTCCCCATCCAGGGGACATGGTCAAATATGGGCCATCAGAGTTCGTGTGAAAGTCAGTCCCCACTCTCCACTCAACTGTGGAAAATGTCCTGTCCATTGGCTAGATCTGTGTGGGGGTTCAAAGTTTACTGCACGTATTGTCCTTGGCTGGTGCCATAGTTTGAGCAGGGCCCCTGGGCCCAGATACGCCCGTGAGGAAGGATAGCAGGCTACCAAGAAAGAGACTTGATACCCTATGAGCATATACACGGGGAGGAGGTCCCCCTCAGTCACAGTCATAGGGGAGGGGAGTAAGGGGAAAATGGGAGGGAGGGAGGAATGAGAGGATACAAGGGATGGGATAACCACTGAGATGTAATATGAATAAATTAATATTATATATTATAATTATAATTATATAATTATATATAATATATTTATATATATATATATAAATTATAAATATATATTTAAAAATGATTTGAAATGACTTAAAACTTTAGGAAGATTAACTGATTTTAACAGGAATAAACACGGCTTTGAAGATGGCCGACTAGACACCGGGGACCTTCCTGCATCCCTAGGAATCTGAAACAGAACCTTCACTCTGTGGCTTCAGAGAGAGGTGGGGGGAGGTAAAGAAAAGCAGGCGAGGGCAACAGAAAGCAGGAGACGGTTAGATACCAGAGCTTCACTTGTGTAAAGTAAACCATAACCCTAACTTTTAAAAGAAAAATGGTAGGCAAGAAGGAAAATTCCTACCCCACCCTAAGCGGATCCACAAGTGAACGAGGGAAGAACAGGCTTTAGCCTGCCAGTGGCGCTCAGCCTTCCTAAAGCTTCCTAAAGACGCTTTGACCCACCTGCTCACGGTGTGGTGACCCCCAACCATAACAACTGTTTTCATTGCCGCTTCATAACTGTAATGTTGTAAGCCGTGATGTAAACATGTGATGTGCATAGGTTGAGAACCGCTGCTCTGGACGCTCTGCTGACGCTCGAGGTGCGACTCGGGGAAGTGATGCTTTGGGAGTCCTGCACTGCGCAGTAAGCGGGCCGCTGCGGGAGCAACTTGCACCAGCAGCACAAAGGGGCATTGCAAGAGAGTCTCTGCAGAGTGCGTCCTAGAATAGGAGTTGCTGCCATGCCTCTCTTCCGGGAGCAGTAGGAGGCCCAGAGGGTTTGACATCTCCAAACCCCGAAGAGCCCCGCCTTGCCCTCAGAGTAAGCAAGTGACCTCCCACACCGCTTGGACCACTACAGACACAGGAGACGGGAGGTGACAGATACAGGCTCTCAAATGCAAACCCATCTGTGCAGAGAAATCAGGCCACAGACTGTGTGGCAGAGGAAAGTCAGCAGGTGGAAGTCTTCAGGGAAGTAGCATCCAGACCTCTGGTAGGAGGAGAAAATGCCATTCACAAGTACAAATCCACACCCCTGAGTGGCAGCCTGACCTCAGCTTTAATGAGTGTCATCCATCAGCATCCCGGCTCCCTTTTCCTACTGAGGATGGAGGTAAAGTACCCAAGTGCTTCTACTGCTTCGTCCTCTTTCTCCTCTGCACATGGTCATGAGACTTTTAAGCTGGGGGAAAGAATTGCCCACTAAGAAGACAAATGGAATACAGAAAGAGTGGTAAGCCGCGATAAAGCCTTCCAAGCAATAAAAGCCCAAGACCAAATGGATTCTACTATGGACCTTTCAAGAAGGACAAATGGTTCCATAGAGCCGGAAGGGAAGGAACATTAGCAGATTCCACAGAGGCAGGGTTGCCCCCATATAAAATTGGAGAATGGCACACCACCACCATCGCCACGAGTAGCAACAACAAAACTGTATCTGCTTTCCCTGACAGTCGTATAAGCTTATCCAAGTGCCTGAAAATTAAATTAGACAACAAATTAAAAAGACTACAAGCCAGGCGTGGTAGCACAACCAGCCTTTAATCTCAACACTGCAGAGGCAGAAGCAGAGAGATCTCTGTGAGTTTGAAGCCACCATGGCCTAAATAGTGGGTTCCAAAACGGCCAGAGCCACATAGAGAGACGCTGTCTCAAAAACATAAAAAAATAAAAAAGATCGCACCCACCATGATCAACCTGATGTGATTATGCAAGGGTTATACAATACATGTAATTCAATAAACATAATTCAGCACAAAACTAGGCTCGAAGACAGAAATTGCAATATCATCTCCATAGCTGCAGAAAAAGGTGTTGACCCAGTCCATCAGCACTTCATGATAAAAGTCCTGGAGAAAACTAGGAGGAGAAGAAACGAGCCACAGCATAATAAAAGTTTTATTCAATAAGCATAGCCAACATTATATTAATGGGAGAGAGAAAGGATATATAAAGAATATATATATATATAAAAGATCAGGGCACCCACTCTACTTTCTTTAACATGGTACTTGAGCCTTAGCAGAAATAAGGGAATGGAACATAAGGAAACAAAATAGAAATAGGAGAGGAATGTGGGGGTCCCTCAGGATTGCGGGTAGAGAACAGATCCCAGTGAGGCAAGGAGAGAAGTCGGTACAGCTCAACATAGTTAGCCAGGCTGGTCCAAGCTTCTGGAGTCTGATGCCAAGAGGTTTATTTTTTACACATTTAAAGACAGTAAAACTTTGGGAAAAGTTTTCCTCATGACAATCATTACAACAAAACTTTAGGCTACATCAAAACTCCTCTTCAAAGTATATCTCTTTAGCAAAGCACCCACAACCTCTTTTACAAGAATATGTTTTATTGACAGAGAAACAGTGCTCAAGGCATGGGCCTAGGGAGGAAGCGTTTAAAAAGAACAATAGCAAACTCTTCTGCAAATTACTGGGACCTCTTTCAGGAGGAGAGATTGTATTGACTAAGAGACAATGCTCAGGATTCTGGGGCATTCAGGTGAGGGCTGGCCTCGTAGACTAGCAAAGATCACTATATTATCAGCATCCACCCAACCTTCCAGGTGAACAGGTGCCAATTTCTTCCATTGAAGAACAAAGCCTTTGTGTTTAACAATGCTGGTTTCTCTAGTGTTTATCTTTGAGCACATGGACCTTGTGTCCTTCTATGAAGGAAGAAATCAATTTATCCATAGCCATGGGTAATATGATATTATACTTAAAAGCCATCAAAGGCTCATCTAATAAGAGCTTTCAGCAAAGTGGCAGGATATAGAACCAACACACAAAACCCAGTAGATTCTCTGCCTTAATAGAATTAGA
The DNA here is from genome assembly GCF_903995435.1 of Acomys russatus. NCBI lineage: Eukaryota > Metazoa > Chordata > Mammalia > Rodentia > Muridae > Acomys > Acomys russatus. Next base: position 75,355,789 of record NC_067139.1, read on the forward strand.
GAACACAGTAGAAAACAGGAAGATGTGCATAGATTTGAACAATTAATGTAAAGATGATTATTATTAACACTAACCTACAGATCCAGTGTAAACCTCACCAAAATTTCAAAGACATTCTTCAGATATATTAAGAATGATCTTAAAATTTGTAGGAAAACACAAGTAGCCAACTTGATCCAAGGGCGAAGAGCAGCAGTGATTTCCAGCAGTGCTGCAGAGCCACGGTGACAGGCCAGCTCAATGCTTGCACAAAACAGGCATGCAGACAGTAAAATAAAATAAAGATGCAGGGAAAGCCCACATAGCAACCACCAGTTGAATTCCAGGAGCAAAGCCAAACTTATGCTGAAGAGAGGATTGCCTCAAGCAAATGCTGCTGGGACGCATAGGTGCCCATATGTGTGAAAGGAAGTCACACCCTGGATTCAAGTCACCTCAGAATGGATCAAGGACCTTAGGGTAAAAAGTGGGAAATTCTAGCGGGGAACGCCACAAGATATAAGTACAGGCAAGGGATTTCTGGGTGGAACTCTAGCACTCCAGGATTTGACAGCAAATAAGAAAAGATGGTTCTCAAAAGATGTAAGAATGGTTAATAAATAATGAAAAATATCCAATGTCATCAGGCATAAAAAGGAAAGAAAGAAAAAAAAAAAACCACACCGAGATTCCATCTCATTCCCATCAATCAATGGCGGTGAGGATGTGGGGATGGGAGTCCTCAGCACTACTCGTAAGACTGTAAGCTAGCATATCTGCTGTGGAAGTCAATCACTCAAGAAACTGGAATTGAACTTCCCTGCAACGTTGCGATAACACATTTGGACATTTACCTGAAGGACCGAAGTCAACAGAGATGCCAGCATATCACGTCCACTGCGGTGCTGTGCACAAAAGCCACGTTGTAGAACCAGCCTGGGCCCCATCACTGGGCCACAGACATGGGAAATGTGATGTGTTATCAGGAGGAACTTACGTCATCTGCTGGGAAGTAGATAGCGTGGAAGGCGATCACAGAAATGGAAAAAACTCAGAAGGACCAATACTGCACATTTTCTCTCATTATGCAGAATCTAAATAAAAAAAAATTAGATTCTATTAAGGTGCCCGTGGGAATGTTGGCGCTAAATGATCAGTGTGGAGGGGAGCAGTGTCACAAGAGGTGACGAAGGGAGAGAGTTCTAGAAAACAAGTCCATTGCATGCATCTGTAAACTGCGCAATGTACTATGACATATGCTATTATATTATATAGAATAATGTGTGCTAGTATAAAATATTATATGCAAGCTTGAGGTCCTGAGTACAGAATCCCAGCACCCATGTGGAAAGCTGGGCATCATACGCCTGTAACCCTGGCAGCGGGGAGGCGGACACAGGCTCTGAGCTCACTGGCTGGTCCAGCCAATAGAGGAGCTCCGGGTTCAGTGAGACACCTCATCTTGAAAACTACAGTGTCAAGTGGATTGAGGCAGATACTCAGAATTGACCTCTGGCCTTCGCTTGCATGTGCACCCAGCAAGTACACACAAATAAGTGTTGTCATGGGCTAGAAGTGACCAAGACATAGATGTGATTGGTCACTGTTGAACGTAAACGTTTCATCATCTCTTCCACTTCCACTCTGATCAAACACCCTTCCCAAACTTAGTTCTCAGCTTCTTCTCTCCAACAGTTGGTTTTCTACACACCAGTTGAACCTCTTCCACCTCTGGTTTTACCTCTGGTTTCTTTTTCTTTTCTTTCTTTTCTTTTTTTTCAAGTTATGTTGGACGTAACAGAAAAGCTGAAAACAAATAAAACAAGATGCATTTCCCCTACATGCTTCACTCAGCTTCCCGGAGGTGGTCAACCTCTTACAGTCACAACAGAATGGTCAGCACCAGGAAGTGGCTGCTGGCAAGGCACTGGTAAGGAGCCCTCTTCACACCTGCTCACTGCTCTGCTCACCTGCTGCTTCACACCTGCCCACTGCCTGCTCACCAGCTGCTTCACACCTCCTCACTGCTCACCTGCTGCTCGGTCCCCAGACTGTATCTAAGCCTCACCTTGCATCTGGTTGGCTCTTCCTTGCCGTCCTCCCATCTTGGCAGGCCTTAGCCTTCTCTGTCATTCATGGCCCTGACTAACACCTTTAAAGAAGACTGAACAAATAATAAACATGCTCTGTCACATCGAAGGCAGAAGGAGCGGGAGGATAACCAGAAAAGTCGGTTTTGTCGGTGATTTTGAAAGCTTGGAGCCATGGGCAAATAGTAGAAAAACCTAAGCCAATAAAAGTGAATTCAAAGAGAAAACTCCTGTGGGGCACCGTGGGCCACATCTAGAACTCCAGTACTCAGAAGCCTTAGTAGGGAGATTACTGTGAGTTTCAGGCCAACCTGAGCTCTATATCGTAAGACCCTGTCTCAAGCAACAACAACAAAAATAGATAAAGAAAGAGTGGGAAGGGAAGGGGAGAAGTGACAGCGGGAAAGAAGAAAGGAGGTAAGAAGGGAGGGAAGGAAGGAAGGAAGGGAGAATCTTTTAAAGCCTGGAGACACAAAGTAAATTTAAAATGTACTCTCCAAATCTACAACAAACAAACAGGTCCAGTCACTTTTATAATCAACCTAGCAAGCCTCTGTGATGTAATCCCAGCACTCGGGAGGCAGGGGCAGGCCGATCTCTGGGAGTTCAGGGCCAGCCTGGTCTGCAGAGTGAGCTCTAGGACAGCCAGGGCTACACAGAGAAGCCTTGTCTCAAAAAATAACGAAGGAGGAAGAGGAAGAGGAGGAGGAGAAATTACATATGATTTCTTTAAATCAGGCAGTGGGCAGTGATGACATGCACCTTTAACTGACTCTCCTGAGGCCAGTCTGGTCTATAGAGTAAGTAGGCCAGCCAGGGCTATACAGAGAAACCTGTCTCCAAAGGAAAGAAAAGAAAGAAAGAAAGAGAGGATCTTAGTCACCTGTAGACTATTCCAATAAAGAAAACACAGGAGAAAAATCTTCTATCTTCCATTACTAATACAAGGATAATATATTACTTGAAAATAAATGGAATCAATAGCAGTGTATGGAAAAGACACAGAGCAGCTCCTCTGTATGCACAGTTAGTTGTATCAGTCTTGACAATATCTGTGTGAAAAATACAGTGATCTCAACATACTTAGAAAAAAATTGATAAAAGATGACACACAGTTATGGTTTTCTTTAAAAAAAAAAAAAAAAAGCAAGCAGATTTCCTTTGCTTGATAAGGGGCCTCCACCAGAAACACTCCAGACTTCATTCTGTAGTGACAAATCAGAAGCATTTGCTTTAGAGGAAGAACTGTGAGAGACTATTGTCATCCCAGCTTCCATTTAACAAGTTAGGAAAAGACAGCAACAACCACTGGCTGGAGAGACGCTAAACTGTCATTACACACCGATATCACTGTTCGAGTACTAATTTAAGAGACTCTATGGATAAACTGTTTGAGACTTAGACAGCATATTAATTTTAGAAATCAACAAGTGGATCTGAGTTAATGATTTTAAAAGTTAGAACGGCAAAAAAAGCTTTTTTAATTAAATTAAATTTAAAAAAGTTAGGAGGCTTTGAGAATCTGAGGTCATCCTTGGCCACTTATGGAGTACCAGGCTATCTCTGGCTACTTGAGACAGTATCTAAAAACAACAGTCACCACCACAGTATCACAAATAAATAACCAATTTGCTACCTTGTTCTCTGGCTTGGGAAACTGTCCTGTCCCCCACTTGTTTAGACAGCCAGCGCAGAAGGCATGAGACTCTAAAGAAGCTGTGCTGGTGCATGACCTCATCTGTCCCGCCATGCCTTCCAAGGGCCTCATCTGCAAACTCCACACGTTGTTTCCACTTTCTCCCTGCCTCACAATGGGGCCTAAATTTCTTTTTTTGTTTGTTTGTTTGTTTTGTTTTGTTTTTTGTTTTTCGAGACAGGGTTTCTCTGTGTAGCCTTGGCCATCCTGGACTCACTTTGTAGACCAGGCTGGCCTCGAACTCACAGCGATCCGCCTGCTTCTGCCTCCCGAGTGCTAGGATTAAAGGCGTGCGCCACCACGCCCGGCTATTGGGGCCTAAATTTCAACAAGCGGTTTTGTGGGAGGTGAGGGGAAACTATGTTGAGACCTTAGCAGGTAGGAAGAAACATACAACCGTGCCTTGAAGGCTCAGTAGAGAAAACGCTGAGAAACTCTGCCACCATGATAATAGTGAGAAGCGTGTAAAAGCCGCGCAAGCAACTTAAGCAAGAGCCCTTTGTTCCTGTTCCGGAGCGGAGAGTTGAAGCGTGCCAGTCAGTGGGCGCTCTTGGGCCCTAACCGAGTGAGCCGTCTTCTCCGTCCCTGTAACTGCTTTCACGCTGACAAACTCATTCCGTTACTCATAGTTAGCAAAGGCTGACTTCAGTCTGTCCCAATGCCTCTCCCCGCTTTGCCTTTCCTACTGAGCCAATGGTCTCTGGATGGTTTATTGGCCTCCCAAGATCAGGCTGGACTCAGCGTGCTTCCTCCCGACTAGCCTTCTAAGCCGGACCTCCACGACCACAGACGTTGTAATATGGCTCACATTACACTCAGAATCCTTCATATTTCCCTTTTTGTTGACATTGAAACGTGCAAAGAAGCCATGTGCTTGCTCTTTTGCTTTCCCATGTTATTTCGTTTTAGGATTTTTGTTTTGTTTTTGTTTTTCCAAGACAGGGTTTCTCTGTGTAGCCTTGGCTGTCCTTGACTCACTTTGTAGACCAGGCTGGCCTCGAACTCGCAGCCTGCCTCTGCCTCCCGAGTGCTGGGATTATAGGTGTGCTCCACCATGCCTGGCCAGCCAACCCTGTCCAGAATTCTCTGGAGATTATCTGCAAGCTTTGAAATGATATTCCCGCTGAATCTAATAAAAGTGGATTAGGAGTGCTGAGTCTGCTTAAACAGGTATCCAACATCTTGTAAGGAAGACCAACCACATAATTAAATACACATAATAAAGGACAGATCACTTAAGGAGAGAGATGAGGAGACTTCACGGGGAGGGCACACCTTTGGCTTGAGAGACTTGTGAGGCCTCGTGGACAAGGGAGCAAGTGCGTGAGGCCCCCTAGGAAGGGGTATTTCAGGGGATGAAGAAGTATTAAGAATTTGGGAGGAGGTGGTGGGGTGGCTGAAATCAGGAAAGCACAGACAGCGTGGAGTCTATTTGGCGCTTTGTGTTGCTGTGACAGGGTGTGTGACAGAAGCCACTTGGGGGAGAAAAGCTTCCAATCCATCAAAGTGGGGAGGGAGGGAAAAGCCGCTCAGCACCTGGTGGTGGGAGCGTGTGGCAGCGGCTGTTCATATGTAAGACTCCCAAAGTTTATTAGCATATAGTTGAGAAGAATAGTTTTGGTCATGTGGACACATTTAGCTGGGGAAAAAAAAAAAAAAGAAAAGAAAAAAACAGAGCCTGTGGGAGATGTTTCCAATCCAAATTATAACAGCTAGGAAACAATGCGTGGGTGAAAGAAAACGTATCGCTAGCAAGAGGAGAGAGATAAAAAATATTGTCAGCTATCTCTCAGCACATCCTACATGCCACGCAGCCCACAAAGCACTTTGCAGTCACCCTGCATTTGATGCCAAACACAATCTAAAGGGACAGGCGCCATTTCCACGTCCACACATCAGGCTCCTTAGGGTCTAGTGGCTGCCCAGCACCGCAATACACAAGAAGCTCCTGCTAGCGTTTGAAGCCAGAGTCCAGTTTCAGAGAGGGCACTGCAGATTGTGGCAGAGGCAGCGTGGGAGCCCACACGTGGAGACCTGGGAGCCCATGGTCTCAAGGATGTGGAGGGAGGAAAGAAAGGCAACATTTACAGCTCCATCTCTCCAGGAATCCATGGCACGGACAGACAGCGCCTTAGAGGAAATGATTAGCTGTCCCTGGAGGCCGGGCACGAGGCGCAATTGCAGTGAGGTGGAAGAAACCCAGACTCACATCGTTAAGCAGATAGCAGTAGGGAGAATGAGCAGCCACAGCCATAATCTACTTTGATACTCTGGGCAAGGAAATGAGCGACATGTTTATGGCTTTCCCCCGGCTAACTGTAACAGTGCTTACCCACGTAGGGTGAGGTGACGGAGAGTGTACTGAAAGGGCCCAGTTCCCTCTAGAGTCAGGAGGTAAAGTGACCAAGGGTGAGAGGAAAGGCTCAGAGGGCAGAGGAGAGGCAGGAGGCATGGGAGCATTCTGAGGAGAGGAGGCAGAGGCTAGGAAAATCGACTTCTGATGACCTCAGGCCACCAGTTCCCAGGAGGCAGCAGTCCCTGTGCCAGGAGAGGTAGGTTTGGCTACAGGAAGAGACTGTGGGGGGGATGACTGAAAACAATCTGGGCAAGACAGCCAACATGCTGAGTCTGGCATCACTCACGTCTTTCGCACTAAGCTGTGCCTTATAAGCTCACAGCAGTGCCCTGTGCCCTCTTCATTTCCGTCCGTCTTTTGACTCCGATCCCTCTGCCCCTCCAGCTCCCCATCCCCCACCCCCATCATATCTGTTCCCTTTATTCCTCTTAACTTCCTGACCCACCATCAAAACGTCCTTCCTTAGGCTGGTGCTTGGTGTTGCTTCTGCAGCCAGCTCTGACCCTGAGTGACTTCCAAGTCCAGCTGGCTCAGTTCCTGAGCTAACATTTACGGCTTGTTTATGACTAAGTGAGCACCAGTTTAAGCGCTAGAACTTTTGGTAACACTGATTCAAGGGTCATGCCGCAGAGCTGGGGACATAGCTCCATCGGTGAAGTGTGAGGACATGAGTTTGATCCCTAAACTCATTCTTAAAAAAAAAAAAGTGCATGTGGTGGCACAGGCACACTTCTAATCCCAGTGCTGAAGAGAAAGCAAGTCTGTGGGCCTCACTGGTCTGTTTGGTAAGTTTCAAGCCAGTGAGAGAGAGTGGTGTGTCTGTGTGTGTGTGTGTGTGTGTGTGTGTGTGTGTGTGTGTGTGAGTCAGAGAGACACCAGTTTTCCTCTAAGCTCCTTGTGAGTGTGAACATGCACAATATATATACACCAGACACACAGACAGGCACACACACAGAGGCACATACACACATGCATACATACACACAGGTGCACGTGCACACGCACACACACAGACACAGACACAGTTACACTGCATTAAAGGAAGCACAGGAAGGCTGCAAACAGCCATGACAGCAGGAATTAGGCAGTTTGTGATAGAGTGTGTTCTCCCTAAGACCCGTCTCTGCCTTTTCCTGCCTGTCCTACACTTCTGAAGGCTCACCCCTTGCCCACATGCCTTTAATCCCAGCACTCAGAGACAGAGGCAGGCGGATCAATGTGAGTTCGAGGCCAGCCTGGTCTACAAAGTTAGTCCAGGACAGCCAAGGCTACACAGAGAAACCCTGTCTCGAAAAACCAAAACAACAACAACAACGAAAATCAGTAGTAATTTCATGTGAGGAAGCACGAAGGAAGGCAGCCTGCTCCTGTAAGTAAACCACACTGGAGCCCAGCCTTCCAGGAAAGCAAACATTCACCAGTAGAGGGAGCAAGAGAGTGAAGTAACAACGGAAGCAAAGAGAGGCGGTAAGACAAGCGGGCAAACGGTGTGTAATAGACTGGCGTGCTGGGGTGGAAGTGACAGGAAAGTGACAGGTAAGGCACGGACAGAAGGGAGCAACAGTATGATTGGCCAGGCTGTGCAGGGTGCTGGCTTCTGCAAAGTGTGCCTGAGCGTTGAGGGGTGCTAATGCTGCAAGGTGCTCTTCTGGAGGTCCAGGGCGTCTTGATGGCTGTCCCCAGGACAGATAGGGTCCTCTGCCTTTTGTCTTAGGCAGCAAAAAGCAAAGCGAGGAGGGGGCTTTGGGCTTCTCAGTAATAGCTGAAACCCATGCGAAATCCTGCATGCATGCCCTGACCTCTGCTGTGGGCAGCGCCAGCAGTGAGCCAGGTTCCTGAGTCTTACAGAGCTCAGTCTGCCATGACCTCTGCTGTGGGCAGCGCCAGCAGTGAGCCAGGCTCCTGACCCTGCAGAGTTACCTTTCCCATGCCAGATGCCAGAGAGGCTACAGCTGGAAGTCAAGAGACTAAAACAGAGAAACCTTGACAAGGACAATGAAGATCTCAAAGCCTATTGTTACAATTTTACTCTTTGACACTTATTATTTTATTTTATTTTTTTCTGTTGCTATTTTACGCTCACAAGCGTCTACAAAGAAAGTGGTTGAAACAAAGATGTGATTCTAACAGGTTATGCGCTGTCCATGGGGAGTCAGACCCGAAGGGTTGTACTGATGAGCCAGCTAGGCCTCAACTGACAGAGCTCTCAGCTCATTTCTAGGTCTTCTATGCACTCCCTTCCCCTGTCTGAAAATCCTGTCACACTGGAATAGCATGAATTTCCCGTCCTGCCCTGAGTCACCGAGATATCTGACCATTTACAGTAGTCAGGTTTCATTGCTGTGACAAAACCCAGTTAAAAAGGGAGATTTGGATAACAGCTTCCCAAGATGGCTCCATGGTGTTGGGCCTTAGTCAGGGCAGAACGAAGACTTCTCAGCTGTGGGTCAGGAAACAAAGAAAAGGAAAGGCCCTCCAGGGCCCTCTTTCAGTAATATGCCTCCATTTCCTGAAGTTCCTACCATGTCACAAAAGCCCATCTACTACAATCTACCAGCGGATTGCTCTATGACTCGGGCCTGCACGATCCAGTCACATCCCAGAGGCCCCACCTGAGAGCTGTGATGTTGGGGACAAGCCTTCTACATGTGAGAGCTGGCATGGCCACACTAACATGGCAGGATAACGATGCTACTGTTTTTTGAGCAGTGTCTGCCAGCTCGCTGAACCACTACTTTACTTCCTGTCCTCTCAACGGCTGCTGCTGAGCTCCACAGTTACCTTGTCATATAAGCTTGGGTTTTCAAAACGGCAGGCTGTGTAGCCAGGTGTGGCGGCTAACACCTGTCATTCCAACACTTGGCAGACTAAGGCGGGACGACTGTTAGAAATCTTAGGCCACCTTGGGCTGCACATCAGTGGGTCCCAGGCCCACCCTGTGCTAGAGTATAAGAGTTGTCTCAAACAAACAAGCCACTAGAAAGCCACAGCTATACATGGGGCTGTCTGTCTGTCACAGGAGACTCACCTGTTTCCGGTTCCATTCCCCCATCAACAGAGCAGCTGCTTGTTCACCTGCACACACTTGTCTGTACAAACTGAAGAGAGAAGAAGAGCTAAACAGACCCTCTGATTCCCTCCTAAGATGCAGCACAGTAGGGGACAGGGACTCAAGCAGCAGAGCCGTGGGATGGTTCACCTTCTGCTCTCTGCCTCAGGGGAAGTAGCTGTCCCAGACTGGAGCCCTGCCACACAGCAGCTCCTTCCTTGAGTGATCAAGGCGATCCGTTCCCACTCTGCATTACCAGTAGATAAAGACTGAGCTCACCAAAGCTTCAGTGTTTCTTTGTATATAGCATCCAACATTTAATAAAGTGTTATCAGGCACGAGAAAAAAGCAGCCAACTGAAACATACTTCCACATGGCTCGGGGTGACCTGTCATAGGCCCTAAGAGTAGCTGTGACCAAACTGTTCAATAAAATGCATGTCAGAGTAGAGATTTTTATAAGATAGGACTACACACACACACACACACACATATACACATACACACACACACACGCGCACGCACACAGTCAGTCAGTAAAGTGCTTACTGTAAGCATGATGACCTAGATTCCATCCACCAGAACCCATGCTAAAAAGCCACATGGACAGCGTTGCACTTACAGCCCCAACACAAGAGAGGCAGAGGCGGGAGGATCCCAGGGGATTATGGGCTGGTTTAGGCAAGTCAGCAAGCTGCGGGTTTAGAAAGAAACCTTGTCCCAAAACATAAGGTGGAGAGAGGTGGAAGAAGACACCCAACATCAACCTCTGGCCTCCACATGCACACCCCCCCCCACCTACATATGCATACATGCACACAAACATACATTCACACTAAAAAAATGACAAATATAGTTCTAGAACCCTTAACCTTTCGGAATACATACATACATACATACATACATATTTGAACTACACACACATATATTTGGAATATATATGTACATGATATGTATCAACTTATCAATGCAAAGGGCTTGCAACAGGTACAAGGACAGAAGGAGAGCCGTGTATCTGTCAGAGCATGTGGAGAGACCTTTGACTGCAGCCACAGGAAAATAAAGACCCGGAGGACCCAGATTCCTCATGTACCCGACTTCCTGACCCACAGGGCAGCTGAGCTCCCCAAACAGCCCTGCACAGCACTGCCTACCGAGAGAGTTTGCAGAGCTTGGCCAACTTTCTAAAACTCTGGAAACAAGAAAGGGACTCGCAAAAACATACTCTGGTACACGCAGAGAACCGTTAGATAAAGAGTCCGAAACCAAATTCACTAGCCCACGGCGGAGCTCGGGAAGACAGCAGGGAAAGTTCCAACCACAACAACCAAAGAAACTGATCCTTTGGAATAACAACCAGATAAGCACAAGAAAACTCCGGGGCCGCAGGGGTGACCGGCTTCTCCTTCGCTTCGGCTGCTAAAGCCTGTGGGGTTGAAACCCGTGTTTTTATTTCCGAGCGTCTTCTTACATAGCACTTAGGCCTCTGTAAGTGCCGGGGGTTGATGCTGAGCGGCTTTCCGTTTGCTTGCTTCCCTCTCATCAGCACCGGTGTGTTCTCTCGAGAGATGCTCGGTCCTTTGGGCTCTCTGTTAATTCTTTCGTGTGTCTGTCCGCAGGGGCTTGTGGATCTAAGCAGTCTGCCGCAGTTTTATGGCCAGGGGCTTCCAGGAGGGAACTTCTCTGGCCCTGGTTTTCTCTTGCTTTCCAGGGTTAGCAAAGGTCTTGTTGTTCTCCGCTTCCTAAGAACCGAGTCCTGGCATCTGCTCAACAGCTGACATTAATCTCCTCTCAAGGGTCCAGTATTCCCTGGGCCACGAGATCCCAGGCATGGCTGCTAGCGGCTGCTTGCTCAGGGCTCTGTGGTGAACTCCAAGGCCCCATTTGGATGACAGGGAAGAGAGCCCAGCTATGACTACCTACACAACTCAGCTAGAAGGCGACTGGAGGGAAAAACTGTTTCCATACCTAGTCTCTACTCCCTAGTTTGTGCCCGTGACACCTGTCCCCAGTCATCTCATTAGCATACAAAAATACACTCCTATTGCTTAGAGATCCCAAAGACCTTAGATGCTCGTGTCATAAATTGTGCCCAGTTTAGGGGATATCTGCCATGGCCAGAAAAAGAAACCACCATCAGCATTATCATTTTCTTTCCTATTTACCATGAACTCATTCAAAGCCGTAGACCATCAGTTTGACGGCTCAGCCCCCCTGTGCACTCCACAGCACACACTTAACAAATTCTTCATTGGGTTTTTAGGTTTTGCTTTTGCTTTTCACCTCATCGGACTGTTACTGCTTATGCACTTTGCGAAGCTGGTATTTACAAATATAGGAGCTTTTGAGTATAATGTACTGAAAATATGATTATGGAATGAATGGTTGCTTTGAAGAGCCTCCGGCGTCCTGTGAGCCTACATCCCTGGGTGCTGTGTGGTAAAGTAACCGACTAGCTGGGTAGCCTTTCTTTCCTTTTAAGCTTACACTTATTCGTTTATCTGTTTGCTTGTGTGTGTGTGTGTGTGTGTGTGTGTGTGTGTGTGCGCACATGTTACTTGTGTGTGTGGTTGCTAGGCTTCTTCCTCCGTTGTTCTTCATGCTGTTTAACGAGGTAGGGTCTCTCGCGGGACTGGGAGCTTGCCATCGGACATGTCTAGCCAGCCATCTCCCCTCAGGACCCTGCTTTTGCTTCCTGAACCTTGCTTGCATGGGTCCTGCTTAAATCTTTAAACAGTAGCCCGTTATACGGGCACTAAAAGTTAGAATACGTCTCCTTTTAGCTTTCTCCCGTCGTGAGAAAATGCACTGGCTTTTTGTGGTTTTTAATATTTTACTTCTACAACACTACAAGTGATAACATAGATTCCTAGTTTTCTTACATTCATTTTACTCACTGTGCATTCTGTGCTTCTAGTCAGAGAGAAATAGCTTAATGTTTTTAATTTCTTTCTTTTTCAAATCCAAAATCTACATTAACTGTAGTCCATTTATATTTAATAGCAGTATATACACACACATATATATCATACAAGATAATCTCTACTTATTATCTTATCAAATTTTATTGGTCCCACCTATTTTATACTTTTTCTTATTTTGAATTTGCTTTATATTTCTTCTTTATTAGCTATATGTTCCTTTTACAATTATTTAACAGGTACTCTGGAGATTTTGACATGCGTCTGTGTCGGATGCAGACGACCAACACTGAAACCTTAAGATATCTTAACATGGATCCACCCTTGCTCAGAACCTCTCTATACCCCCGCCCCCAACTTCCCATCTCCTTTTGCCAGCCTCAGAATATGAACAGTTCTTGTTGGGTTTGAAGAAAGCGTGCCTCTCAAGTTTTTTTGTTTCCTTCCTTTCACACCGAAAAGCACCCTTCTGCCTGGTGTGATTTACCGTTCCTGCAGTCCTACGTCTCCTGTAATCCGATAATTACCCTGCTCTGGGCTCTTTTAAACCATCAGTGACTTCCTAATGACAAATTCCACAAACTTTCCTCAGTCCTTATTTCACCTGGTCACTCCGCAAGACCTGAGTCGTTCGTGCTGTGGGCGACTCTTCCTAATTCTCCACCAAACAGCACCGCCCCTTCCTTTCTTCCCAAGGCAACCAACATCTTAGTCCGGGTAACATATGTCTAACTAAAGGCTCACCTGCCGCAGCCTCACAGAGGAAATGCAAGTTGACATGGCCACACTCATTAGGCTAAGCCCAACCGCACTAGCAAGTAAATGCTGTAAGGCAAATTTTCAAATTCTCATCCACATGACATGTTAGGGTTATTTATTGATATTTTCTTTAACATATTGCCAGTCCCACATTGTAACCACCCCACATTGTCATTCTGAGGCTCAGGTTCTTTCGGGCTTGACTCTTTTCTAGGACCTCTGTGGAAGAATGCTGAGTGAATGTATCAACCGTCAATAAAGTGCTATTTAGCCAATCAGCTGGGCAGAAGGACAGGCAGTAGAAGGCGGGACTTCCTGGAGGGGAGGAGAAAAGTTGGACAGTTGGAGAGGGAAGAGGTTTTGGGCAGTGGGAGGAGGACGGTGGGAACTTGACTCGGACCGGCCCAGGGGTCATAGTGGCAAGTGCTTTGAGTATATGTATGTTATAAGGTTTAGAGTGGAGTAGATTAGAATCAGTTCAGACTCTCCCCGTCAAAGAGCTGGCAGCTTTAAAGTACATTTCAGCCTCCCTGTGTCAGTTATTTGATTTGTAGGCCCAACTGATACAAAATACTGTAACAGACCTCAGATGGTCTCTGTTTAGCCCGGGAAGAGAAAAGGAACAGACTAGACAGCAGGGAGAGGCTAGAACCCAGCTATATGGTGGCACATGACACAGGGGACCAGGAAAGGTAGTTTATGTGATTGCCTAATGGGGAAATTGGTCTGGTAAGTGACAGTCTGTGCCATAAGGCTAAGTCACTTAGCTACCCAACTACAGCCCAACTACACAGGCAGACCATAGACACTGCTTGCCGGCTGAGTGTATTCCAGGACACAAAACATCACCGGATCCATCCCTCACACTACAGATCCGTGTTCCTTCCTCACTCTCTGTCACAGCAGACACATGAGTCAACATTTCCCTTTTCTCTCTGTTGTTGTCCTGCCCCACGAGCTGATTTGCACTGGGCCATAATTCGAAGCGATTCCCCAACCACCACCACCCACGAGCTCCAGCAGCTGCGAAAGCAAAGCTGGAGACCTGGGCGCTGAGATAAGAGAACCGGTTAGTTAAGCTGTATTTTCAAGTCTCCAACGATGGACAAAATTGCAAAACTTTAGTGATGCTAATTACTGTTCGTAATAATGCTTTTCCAAAAAGAAAGAAAAAAGGAAGAAAGAAAGAAAGAAAGAAAGGCACAGATGAGGTTTATGAGACAAAGATCGCAGAGTCTTGCTGTTTAGACCAACAACTCTCCTGTCGGTTTAATTCACTCTGAGGCTCCATGCCAACCCCCTCTCCCCCTGCCACCACTCTCTTAGCATGTTTGTGGCCTTGGCTGGAGTGCATTGTTTGCTGTTGAACTGCTGCATGACAGTGTCCTATAGACAGATTATCTTCCACCTTGCTTATTTTGGTCGCAAAGGGAGATATGCATCTGTTCGTGTTCAAGATGATCACAAGCCAGATAATTTTTCTTCCCTTCCTCCCCACCCTAGTGACAGCCATTCATTCTGAAAATTGGGTATTTACAGCTTCTGATTGTTTAGTCCCAAATCCTCCCTGATGAAACCAAAGCATGCCATTTTGAATAATTCATAAATTGGCATCGGCTAATATCACAGATACAGAAAACAATCAGTTACTTGACTCTTCTTCTAGGGCTTCTGTCATGGCATGTAAATAATAGTGGGTCCTAGACTTGTATTTTCATACAATTTATATTTATTTCACCTGGACTCTGCCTAATTGTTGCGCAGATCTTTGCTTCTTAGAATAAGAGCCTCAAGACAGGCATGGTGGGGCACACCTTTAATCCCATCACTAGGGAGGCAGAGGCAGGTGGATCTTTGTGAGTTCGAGGTCAGACTGGTCTACAAAGCAAGTCCAGGACAGCCAGGACAGCCAGGGCTACACAGAAAGACCCTGTCTCGAAAAATCAAAGAACAAACAAGAAGAAGAAGAAGAAGAAGAAGAAGAAGAAGAAGAAGAAGAAGAAGAGGAGGAGGAGGAGGAGGAGGAGGAGGAGGAGGAGGAGGAAGAATGTCAAATTGTTTAAGACTCAGGAATAGTCTTTTTTTAGGGTATGAAAAAATAGTAGAAGGGATCATGCATTCTTCGTTCATTGAGTAAACATTGATTAAGACCCTGTTGTGTGCCTAGCTGGGACACAGAAAGGCAAAGGAGAGGTAAACACAGCCTTTGAGAGAGATCACCTAATGTGCAAACAATACGCCATACAGTAAACACTGTGGGCTCTTGACAGGGCCTGACAGTGAGTAACTTATCTTTGGAACAAGACCGAAGAACTTCCAAGAAGAATCTGAAGACTGTGGCATCAGCAGAGGGACAGACTAAGAGTCTGAGCCCAGGCTACAGACAGCTAAATCAAAGCATGTGCAGCCATGAGGTGACGCTTCTACTTGTCCAGTGAAGGACTTTTGCTAGCAGAATCAAAGTCCTGTTTTTTCTTTGTCAGCCCAGCTTCTGTGCTTCCCCTTCTCCAGGTGTTAATCTCAAAGTAAACACGCTACACAGCCTACCTAATCTCCAGCTTGGGGCAGGTTCCGCTGGCAGCCCAAACAACTGCATCTGCCAACATCTGTACAGCCAGGACCAACCTGCAGACAAGGCTCAGCCATCAGTGGGGCTCCACAGCCTGTAACTAGGAGGACAACGCATGGGTCAGCTGCTTATTTGCTGTAGTGCTATCACCCGGAGGCATGTTCAAATTTCATCCTGATCCTTAGGGTTTAATCTATATCCATATGAAAATTAAAATTACATTTTCTTCAAGTACAGTCTCTAGTACACAGAGAAACCTATCTTGAGT
This sequence comes from Acomys russatus, assembly GCF_903995435.1. NCBI lineage: Eukaryota > Metazoa > Chordata > Mammalia > Rodentia > Muridae > Acomys > Acomys russatus. Next base: position 75,371,475 of record NC_067139.1, read on the forward strand.
CATCCAAGGACACAGAAGGTTAGAAATATTGGCCAAGACCTACTCAGGTCTCAGAATCTCTAAAAATGTATTTTCTAAGTTTGAAAACTATATATGGTGTGTGTGTGTGTGTGTGTGTGTGTGTGTGTGTGTGTGTGTGTAGATTCTTGCCAAAGGATTGGCTGGTTATGGACAATTGGAATAGAGGAGATGAAGACACTATTAAAATGCTAACAAATTTTGCCAAATGTGCCAAAATGACATTGAGGCAGACCAGAGCTCAAGATAATACATGACTACAGAAACATAGAGGGTGGCATGTTTCTGACTGGTGGGGATGTGGCTCTGACTTTTGAGTGGGTCATGGAAATCACAGGTTCCATATTTTCTTTCTCATTTCACAATGTCTTCTTCAAAGTAGAGGCTTAGGAAATCCAAAAGATCAGGATGCCACCCTACACTCATCGTGTGTGGTTATGTGAGTGCAGATCAGGGTGCCATCCTGCACTCATTGTATGTTGATTATGTGAGTGTAAACACCTTAACATCTCTGTGTCTCATTTTCCTTACCTGAAAATGAGTAATGGAAGCTTCTGTGGTGCATAAAAGCATTAACTAACATGACTTAGAGGGCCTCACAGAGCATGTGCTTACATTCTAGGTGCAGAGCAATTAGCTGGGAGAATTAAAGCAAAACAAAACAAAACTTCTGAGGCTCAGAAAGCACTCTCAAAATGTTTGATATACTTTGTCTGAGTGCAAAGCATCAGAAGTCTCTTTATCTATGTGTTTCTAATCTTAAACACAATTAAACTGAAAAAAAAATTATTGTGTGCATGTGACATTGGGGAGCAATACCAACATGGACATGTGGAAGTCAAGACAAACGACCCTTCATCCCAAGGAAACTGAGGTCTGGACTCCGTGAGTCACAGTGATGAGACTTAACCTTCACAGGAAAACTCCTGAGACCTTGTGATCACTGTCACTGTGTGCCACCCACCTGCTGCATGACTAGGCGGTCTCTAACATGAGACATTTTCATTAAAAGTTTCTAAGACAGACAGAGGCCAGGCCTGCTTACTCCAAAAGCTGCTATCAAAGCATAAGATTGCAGAGGTCATGTGACGTGTTTGCCTTCCCTTTGTAGCCTACGGACCCACCCACCCGTGTCCCATGGCTGGCAGACATAGGAACAAAGCACTGGGTGCGTGAAGAAATGGTGGTTTTCATACCTCCACAGTGAAGTCATTGATAGGGTTCCTGGAAACAGGGGCTGATGACTCTGATGTTAAGCTGAGGGCTGGGTGGACAGCAGCAAAGCAGGCAGGAAAGTCTGCCGGAAACCCCGTGGTAAAGGGCAGCTGAATTAGCCAGGAGGAAACGAGTGGTTTCCTTAATTGTACCCGTTCGAACCTTCAATCTTTGAAGCACAGTGTGTGTGAACCACGTCAGGGACCCACAGCTCATATTTGGAGGTTGTTTTTAAAAAAAACATCCACACGATTGGACTCCTCGAGATCCCTTTATCCTGCACCTTCGGAGCACAGGCAGCTGTAGATAAAAACAGACAGAACTGGTCACCAAGATTCAAAGTGAGCGCTCTTCAGAAGGTCCAAGCAATGCCCTCAGTGGCAGGACTCTTCCGCTGAGTTTGTTGCGTCCCCTCCAGATACCACAAAGGGACCTCGGGGGATGGTGAAGTTCTGACATTGATGTAAACTATGGGTCTGTCTAGAGAAGAGACCCCAGCCCTCATCAGAGTCTCCGGCTGCTGGCTATAGGAGCTCCTTCCCCTACTGACTCTGTCATGCTCAAATGGGGCTCATCTAAGTTGATCATTATTTGCTAGGAGATGGGGGTGAGAGAGAAGGCACAACACTTCATTCTTCTTTTTTTCTTCCTCCAGCCTCATAGCAATCCTCCGAGGTCAAAGAAGTCCCACACCCTACAGGTAAGGTGCTAAACACTCAGCCAGAGTCCTAACGGTCCTGTGCAATTCCGAAGCTTGAACTCTTCCTGCCCTATGGCCTGAAGTGTTGGCCAGGCTTCCTTCTGGAGTCAGCTTCTCTGCCAACCCTTCAGGACTCCGTATATGAAGTCAGGGCCCTGCCCTCTCCCTGACACTGTCCATCAGGACAGGCAGAGAGCGCCCTGTACGAAGACGCCACCTTCTTACTTACACAATTGGGCCCAAGTCATCCCTGCTGGAAGCCAGTTACTGTCTCGAGATATGGAGTGTTAAATAAAGAAACCCCAGTGAACTCTGCTTCCCGTTTTTTGATGCAGGCTAGAAAGGAAGGCATGTTTCCCAGCAGTCAGAGACCAGAACAGTGGGAATTTTCTAAAGCAAGATTATAATGTTCTGGTTTCAAAATCCACGTTAAAAATAAAAATCTGCAGTTACTTGTCAAGCTAAAACAAGCGAACAAACAACAATAACAACAACAAAAATGTTCCCCTCCCCCTCCAAATAAAATTATGGCAACCACATGCAGCAAGCACTTGCCTGCCGTATTCTGTTCTTGCCTCTATACTTCTAAGGAACCAAGCAACCGGAACAGATGCTACTGTTTGGGAAGCTGAACAAAGTCACACAAACAGCAACAGCAGATCCAGGACTTGACCCCGGGCCCTGATGACAGCCTCAGTGCTGTTAACCATATCCCTGTCACCCAGTCACACAGTCACCTTTCTGGCACCCGCATCGATATCACAGCTCTTGGCTTCCCATGTGCAGAAAAAAAAAAAAAAAAAAAAGCTGGCCCTGAAATTTGGACATCCTTTCAGGGGAAGGAGCCACAGAAGGGGACATGTGGACTAAATAAACTCCTGGTGTCCTGCTTGACTCTGACACCCTAAGCAGAGCCCCTAACGTTTTGAGACCCCTGTTTCCTCACCTCATTGTTAATCTCCACATTGCACGGGTCTAAAAAAAAAATGACAAGACCCAAGAGTGGTGTGAATGTCAGCTAACTTAACTAATTTGAGAATTTAAATTTAAAAAAAAGAAAGAAAGAAAAGGCCCATAGCCCTTTCTCAGCCTCCTGGCTTGGCTCATCTGCAGAGAGAGCTCATGCCGCCAGCACTTCGGCTTCCCTTTTCCCTGTTTGCCTTTCTCAGTTCCCTCTCCACATCTGCAGTTCTTTTACCTAGTCTGAAGGACCAGCCGAGGGTACTCAGATTTTGGGTACTTTCCCCTCTCCTTTAGCCTCTGGGTACAGGGTCTGTCTCTGCCTGCTGCTCTTCGATCTGCAGCAGTGTCCCGCCCTCCTCCAGGGGTGTGACTCGGGAGCTTAGATAGGAGGGTTGACTGCAAACAACACCCTGCTGCCCACAGAGCTTTCTCGGCTGGCCTTACAACCTCCGTGTCCCAGCAGCACGGAGCGGCCCAGGACTCCTCCACATCTGGTGGGGCTGCAGCCTCCCCTTCAGCCAGACGCGGCAGGGACCATGAATGAGTCCTATCGCTGCCGCGCGTTCACTTGGGTGGAAGAGGGCTCCTCTGCGGTAATGTGCGGTGTACTCTTCGGTGCGGGGCTGCTGGGCAACCTGCTGGCGCTGGTGCTGCTGGCGCGCTCCGGGTTAGGGCCCTGCCGGCCGCGGCCACTGCGCCCGCCGCCCTCGGTCTTCTACGTGCTGGTGTGTGGTTTGACCGTCACCGACTTGCTGGGCAAGTGTCTGGTCAGCCCGGTGGTCCTGGCTGCGTACGCGCAAAACCGGAGCCTACAGGGGCTGCTGCCTCTCCCAGGCAATCAGTTGTGTCAAGCCTTCGCCTTCATCATGTCCTTCTTTGGGCTAGCCTCGACATTACAATTGCTGGCCATGGCGCTGGAGTGCTGGCTGTCTCTAGGACACCCCTTCTTCTACCAAAGACACATCACCCTGCGCCGAGGAGTACTGGTGGCGCCCGCTGTGGGTGCCTTCTGCTTGGTTTTCTGCTCGCTCCCCTTCGCCGGGTTTGGAAAGTTCGTGCAATACTGTCCCGGCACCTGGTGCTTCATCCAGATGGTCCATAAGAATCGCTCAGTTTCCGTGGTCGGCTTCTCTGTGCTCTACTCCAGCCTCATGGCGCTGCTGGTCCTTGCGACCGTGCTGTGCAACCTGGGCGCCATGTACAACCTCTATGCCATGCACAGGCGCCTGAGGCACTACCCTCGCTGCTGTCCCAGGGACCGCGCGCAGCCAGACTCTGGCTACAGACAGGCGGCCCCGCATCCCCTGGAGGAGATGGACCACTTGGTGCTGCTGGCTCTCATGACAGTGCTCTTCACCATGTGTTCCCTGCCTTTAATTGTGAGTTGCTGGGCACCAAAGTTCGGGGAACTGGGGCAACTCAGACACCGGCCCTGTGGGAAGGTGGGGGGTGGGGGCGGATGCTGCTCTCTGGAAAGCTAGGAGCTGCACCGGGGCCCAGGAGGGTTTGGTTCTGTGCTCAACACACCAGGACGGTGGATTCCTCCCACGGCCATAAGGTATACTCCTATTTGTAGAGGGATAAGAGGGAATTGTCAGACAAAGGATTAGAGAGACAAATCTGGTCCCTGTCTCCTGAATTCAGCAAAACCTTTTCCAATTGGCAGACACCCCCTCCTTTCTGCCCCAGTTCTGGGAGGTCTCTAAGTCAGTGTGTGCCAAAGAGGACTAAAGTCCTCTAGTCCCCGACCCCCGCACCAGCTACGTCAAATTTTATTTGGTTAGATTTGCCCTTTTAGTGATATTGCAAACAGAGAGTTCCCCTCTGGATTTGGCCTGGAAAGGGGCAAAGGGAAGAAAAAGAGCCAGTTCATCCTGAGTACTCTTGGTTTGTGGCTGCTGCCTCCTGGGTGAGGAGAGGGTGTTGGCAGCAGAGGCTGAGAGGTCCCAGGTAGCCAGTTGTCTCCTCCCCTGTCTGTCTTGGCCAATGGGATGCAAGGAATCCCCTCGACTTGGGTTCCAGTTTACAAGGAAATGATGGGCAGAGACGCACTAACGAAGTAACTGCTGCTTTAGGTACCATTTCAAACAACTACGCTAAGCCCAAATCCTGCCCCACAGGCCAATTCTGCCCTCCTTGCTGTCCTTGATACAACCCGGAATTAAGAATAATTTTTACAAATAAGTATTTGTAAATCAGTTTGATGATAGACACCAAAGACTTTGAGCCCTAATTAAGCTAACCTCTATTCAAATTATGAAAAAGAATTAAGGCCTCCTCCTGCTTACCACAGGCTGTGTTCTTACACTGACTGTATAGAAAGAGGAGGCAAAGGAACCCCGCCCCATGTACACCCCAGCCTAGGCCCTCCTGCCTGGTCTGTATTGTGAATGGGGAGACATGGAAAAAAAGAAAAAAAAAAGAAAAAGAAAAAGAAAAAGAATTAAATTCAGCTGGGCATGGTGGTGCACACCTTTAATTCCAGCATTCAGGAGGCAGGGGCAGGGGCAGGGGCAGGGGCAGGGGCAGGAGGATCTCTGTGAGTTCGAGGCCACCCTGGTTTACAGAGCAAGTTCCAGGATAGCCAGGACTATTCAGAGAAATCCTATCTCAAAAACAAAACAAAAACAACAACAACAACAATAACAAAAAAAACAAAAAACAAAAACAAAACAAAACAACAACAACAACAACAAAACAAAGAAGAAGAAGAAAGAACTAAAGTCTTTATTAGGCATGTACTTTAAAAGGTGTACCCGTTTATTGTTATTGCATCTTGATTTCATCACTAAAAGTTGTGGGCGGGGCTAGAGCCATGGCTCAGAAGTTATCATTAGCTGCTCTTCCAGGGGACGGGGTCTGTCCAGTTCCCAGCATTCACATGGCAGCTCACCACCATCTGTAACCCAGTTCTAGGGACCCGACTCCCTCTTCTGGCTCCACAGGAACTAGACACACATGTGGTACACAGACATACATGCAGACAAAACACCCATATGCATAAAATAATAAATTAAAATGTGGGGATATGTTTTCTATAGAGTTATATTGGTGTCTATTGAACATTCATTATTTGGTGCCTTGGCCTATAAAACCTGAAGCATGCATTCTTTGACTTTTTACAAAACGAAAACAAAAAACAAAACAAAACAACAACAGAAACAGCTCCAGACTAGTTGGCGTGCTCCTGTGCTGTGATGAAAGTAGTAGAAAAATCCATAAAAAAGTTGAGCGTCATTTGGACACTTTGATGAGAACTCAGAAAACAGGGTAAAACAGGAAAAGCAGACCTACACGCACATCTCTAAGGGGGTCTGTTTTACCGTATGTGAGACTAGGAGGGACTAAGATATTTGAAAATAATTTTTCAAAACAGTCTGTAAAGTTCTGTATGACTGTAACACAGACAGCATCAGCCAACAGAATTGGTTGTTGGTCTACATCAAATTTCAGCACTCACTAGCTACAGTGGTGGCTTATTGGCTGGCTGACCCCATCTGGTGAGAGACAACTGCACTACTCCTGTAGCGGGACTAACAAAGGTTTAAAATCACACACACGCGCGCACACACACACACTGAGCTTTCTTCCCTCTGTGTATGATGTATATGCTTGTATGTGCACACCTGTATGAGTTCAGGCATGTGCATTCCATTGTGCACGTGTGGAGACCAGAGGGTAAGCTCAGATGCTGATCCTCACCTGGCACCTTGATTGACACAGGGTCTCTTTGTTTGCTGGTGTGTGTGCTGTACTAGCTGGCTGGCGGCCTTCTGTCTTGCCATCTTTCTGTTCCTGTGGTAAAACACCATGGCCAAAAGCAACTTGGAGAGGAAAGGATGTACTTCAGCCTACAGTGCCCACACCACAGTCTCCTGGAGGAGGTCAGGTGGGAACCTGGATACAGGCACTGAAGCAGAGACCAGGGAGGACCACTGCTTACTGGCTTGTGCCCCATGGCTTGCTCAACTTGCTTCCTTATACACCTCAGGATCACTTGCCCAGGGGTGGTATCACCCACAATGGGCTGGGCCCTCCCCATCAATCACTAACGAAGACACGCCCCACAGGTTTGCCTATGGCATTTTCTCAACTGAGGTTCCCTCTTCTCAGATGACTCTAGCTCAGTGGTTCTCAACCTGTGGGTCATGACCCTTTGGAGGTCACATATCAGATAACATATCAAATATTTACATTATGATTCACAACCACAGCAAAATTACGGTTACCAGTTATGAAGTAGTAATAAAATAATTTTATGGTTGGGGGGGTCATCACAACCTGAGGAACTGTATTAAAGGGTCACAGCATTAGGAAAGTTGAGAGCCACTAAGCTAGCTTCTGTCAGATTGACAAAAAGAAAAAAAAAAAAAAAAAAAAAAAAAAGAGAAAGGAACCATCCAGGACACTGCAGGAGCACCTGGATTGCAGCTGTGCCTCACCACAGCTTCACACGGGCTCGGATGCTGGAGCCGGGATGCTGGAACTTTCACAGCAGGAGTTTTACCACTGAGCTATTTCCCCAGCCCACACAGGGGATTCTTGAGCAGAAAATCCAAAATGCTTCACAATCTAAAACATTTTGAGTATTAATATCTTACTACAGGAGGGAAATTCCCACAAATGCAATCCAAACAGTGCACCTAGGTCAAAATGTATAAAATGACACCTTTAGACCACACGTGTATGAGACATACGTCACATGAAAAAGGTGGCTGTTATGCTTTGAGGGTTTTGTTCTACAACAGTGTCTCATGCGTGTACACATATTCCACATTCTGGGGGAAAACAAAAGCTTTTCTAGTTTCAAACAGTTTGGAAAAGTGTGTGTGTGTGTGTGTGTGTGTGTTGCCTGCAGGCCAGAAGAGGGCACCAGATCTCATTATAGATGGTTGTGAGCCACCATGTGGTTGCTGGGAATTGAACTCAGAACCTTTGGAAGAACAGCCAGTGCTCTTAACCTGTGAGCCATCTCTCCAGCCCCCGTATGGATGCTCCTAATGTAAGTTGAGCCAATTGAAGATTCCTCATTGTAGAATAATTTACTTCTAATGACAACTGCAATGGCTTGACTATGCAGATAAATGTACTAGACAGAACCTAATCTCAATGGCAGAGAACTTGCCTAGGATTCGTGTAGGCCCAGGGTTCAAACCCCAACACTGCAGAAATATAAATAAATAAAAGAAAAGATAACGTAGTAGAACTGACATGGATAAGTAATGCATAGAAAGTGAATGGTTCGGTCTGGCAAGATGGCCCAGCAGGTAAAGGTGCCTGCTGCCAAGCCTGATGACCAGAGTTCTAGTCCCAGAGTGTACACGACGGAAGGAGCAAACCAACTCTCGTAAGTTAGCCTGTGACTTTCACATGTGTGCTATGGTGCCCATAACCCTGAACACACTAAAAAATAAATAAATATTTACTTTCAAAGGAGAAAATGGTATGTTTTAGTTGTACAAGTATCATTCCTTTATCAAACGTTCTTGCATGGTTGGAATTTTGTTTGGAATTACATTTCACCACACTCCTCTCCGAGGAGAAAACAAATACATAGCACATCTGTGAAATGTTGGCTTCTAAAACCAACTTAAGGTTGTGGTCTGAGTCGCAACCATCCAGTCTGTATCTTGTACCTACTTCATCCAACGCACTCTGTACCTCAGTGAGCTACAAAATGAGAAAAGACTCGCATGAGCATGCGCAAGCTGTAAGGGAGGAGTAATGATCCAGGCTCAAGGAGAGTACAGCAGGTTAAAGCGGACCCTCCTGGCGGAGAAAAGGACACACAGGTGTTATTACGTGATTATAATGCACCAGAACCTGCTCTTGAAGCTTCCTCCACAGCATCTCATTCCAGCTGGACTAGACTCCTGGAACACAGTGGCCTTCTTTGTAAAAATAGGAAACCGTCTTCCCTGAAAGCCACATATCTGAGGAGAGGACTCTAACCTGGATGCTTAGACCTTCAGCCACCATCTCAGAGAGGCTCCGGAAGGGAGGATTATTTGACGTTGACTTGAAGGACAGTAAGGTTTGTACAGTGGAGACGACAACTGTCTTTACTCCCAAGACTTTTGTAAGGAGAAAGTGTGAAAAACTTAAAAGACTTAGAACAATGCCAGGGGGTTGAAGGTTGAGTGGCCACTAAGCCATTATTACTGCGAGTGGCATTACGAAGCAAGAATGAAGAGAAAAGGGTCCGTATATCAGTAGCAGATGAGTCTAATGTCAGGCAACTTCCATGGGCAAGAGCCAAGAAAGAGCCAAGACCACGGAAAAGCTGTAGAGAAGGGAGTCAACGCTAAGGAGATTGGTTCTAGGACCACGAACGTTTTCTGAGAGATGCTCGCAGGTGGCCTTGGGTGCTTTTAACCACAGGTCCCCCACTAATCTTGGATTTCTGTGGTTGCTGTTCCATTGGGGCCAGTTTGTTTCATTGTGGATTTAGAATCTCAGTAGGCATGGGAAGGAAGTGTCATGCCAAAAGAAAAGGTGTCCAGCCTCAAAACGGTGGCCTGAGGTTGAGCTGATATAGGCGGCAATGTGACCTGAACCCAGGGAGAGTCATGACTTGAGGCACTTCCCAGAGCTCTGAGGAAGCAACAGGGACCCAAGGTAAGATCGAGGCTTAGAAGGTGGCTGGGCACAGGTAAGTAGGCATCTGTCTTTGGGTACCCCTCACCTTACCATACATAGAATCTGTCCTAATAAAAGGAATAATTAATACGAAATGGCCAGTTATTTCATCTGGTCACCTCCTGACTTTTAATGGTCATATTTCTTGTGTTTTTACTTCTATTCAAAGCCCTAATTCATTGGTGTGTCCATGCATGTGGTAGTTACTTCTAAGTAAACTGATGAGAGTGGACAGAAAGTAGGCGGGACTGAGGAAAGCATGCGTGTAAGGACACTAGCTAAGGAATCTGTGTGTGGAAGCCTTTGTAATCTGGCAACATCCTGGAAACCTGAGACTGTAGAACAGCCATGAGGGAGTCAGTCAGACGGGTCTCCCAGATGTACCTCAGTTTCCCCACCTTTCAGGCCCCTCACCCAGATCCACCAGCTGTAGAATGGGAATTCCCGGCTAAGAGGAACAGAATCATTCAGTGCCGTCCTTCCATCAGCCTTCTATGTCTTTATCTGTGTAACATTTTTTCCTTCCCCCACAGTTCCGCGCTTACCACGGAGCCTTTAAACTTGCAGGCACAGCTGAAGGCGACTCAGATGACCTCCAAGCCTTGCGTTTTCTATCTGTGATTTCAATCGTGGACCCCTGGATTTTCATCATTTTCAGGACTTCAGTATTCAGGATGTTGTTTCACAAGATTTTCATACGACCTCTGATATCCAGGAACTGGCACGGCAATTCCTGCCAAACCAGTAAGGAGTCTGCTCTATGAAGGGCTTGGCCTGCACTAGTCAGCTGAAAACACACCACAATTCAGACCAGGAATCGCGACTAGAAAACCTTACGATTTAAATCCTTAAAAATCATCTCCTGTGGGGAGCTAGAGAGACAGCTCAGCATTTAAGAACGTGTATTTCTATTCCAAAGGACCTGGGTTTGAGTCCCTGCGTTCGCATCAGATGGTTCACAGCCATCTGCAACTCCAGTTCTGGGGAATCTGACACCTCTGGCCTCCAGGGGCACCTGCATTCATGTGCATATAAACACACATACACACACACACACACACACACACACACACACACACCTAAAAATAATTAAAATTAAAATATCTCCCATAATTAAAACATCTATTTTCAAGGGTATTCGATTTAGCATTATGTTGTCAATCTATATGCATTTTGGTCTATTTAAAAGGTTTGTGCTAATAACAGCAACTAATATTTATATGTTGTAAACAATGTTGTAAACAGTGTTATAGCAATGATACTAATGGTCCCGACATTTGTACCTGATGGCTCTCAGTTTTTAGAGCAGTCTTAAGACCTATGGGTTTTTATTTAAATGTGGTAGAAACATCACTGTTTAATTATGTGGTGGATATTCTTGAGCAAGCTTAGCAATGCCTCACACTATGTTTTTTTCAGTAAAACTTAATTTATTTTGTATCATAATTGCTCCTTTTTTGCCAAATGACCTAAGAATAATCTGAATTATAAACACTATTTAGAAGAGGGAGTTGAGAAACCAGATCGAGTCACGCATTTGAGAAGACAGTTTCTGTTGGCTCTGTTTCTTAACAATTAAACCTTATTATACAACCCAACTATATTACACAAGAAGGAAAAAAGGTTAAAGGGAAACAAGAATGGACCTTTTGGTATCTGTTCCACGGGACGGGTCCCTAGGTGGCTTTGGCCTGTGTGCTGGTCCGGCCTGTTCGCTGATCCTCTTCCTGATCCACATGTGCTTGAGCCCGGTCTGAACCTGCTGCTCCTCTCGTCCTCTGCTTGGGTCTGTCTCTCTTGTGCAAGGGCCGGTCTCCTCCACCCCTCAAAGTTCGATTAGAAACACAAAAATCTAGGCGGAGTACCTGGTCCGCTTCCTGAATTCCAGGCCCAGGATGGCTCCACCCAGTCTATCTCAAGGTTAATCTCAGGGAGTATCTGTGGTGTTTCCAAGGGGCAAAGCCCGCCAAGACTGCTTTCACCTGGGGCAGAGCCTGCAAAGGGGCAAAGCCCGCCAAGACTGCTTTCACCTGGGGCAGAGCCTGCAAAGGGGCAAAGCCCGCCAAGACTGCTTTCACCTGGGGCAGAGCCTGCAAAGGGGCAAAGCCCGCCAAGACTGCTTTCACCTGGGGCAGAGCCTGCAAAGGGGCAATGCCCGCCAAGACTGCTTTCACCTGGGGCAGAGCTTGCAAAGGGGCAAAGCCCGCCAAGACTGCTTTCACCTGGGGCAGAGCCTGCAAAGGGGCAAAGCCCGCCAAGACTGCTTTCACCTGGGGCAGAGCCTGCAAAGGGGCAATGCCCGCCAAGACTGCTTTCACCTGGGGCAGAGCCTGCAAAGGGGCAAAGCCCGCCAAGACTGCTTTCACCTGGGGCAGAGCCTGCAAAGGGGCAATGCCCGCCAAGCATATAGTCCTTCCACAAATTTCAGGGTGCTCAGTGCCTCGGGTAAAGACTCCCATGTAGTCTAAATGAGACAAGATGGAAGTAGAACCAACAAATCAAAGTGGAAAAAGGAGAACTGTGATCTTTTGAAGTCCAATCTCTTGTAGATGGAGGCAGGGATGTCAGTGGGAATCAATAATTTGAATGTTGAGTCTAAAATTTTGAATTCATGAAAACTTCATTTATCACATTGATGGATTTTGGGGGGGGGAAATGATTTATGTTTCTTGGCAAAACATTGGTCTGTGACTTACCAATTTCAGCTGTGTGAACTCACAGGTCACTTAGCACAGTAAGAGGCCCACCTGGGACTTAGCCTCTGGGAAGAGTGTTGGCAATGGCCTTCACACCTGCCTTCACACCTATCCTCACACCTGCCTTTACACCTACCTTCACAACTACCTTCACACCTGTCTCACACCTGCCTCACACCTGCCTTCACACCTACCTTCACACCTGCCTTCACACCTACCTTCACACCTGCCTCACACCTTCCTTCACATCTGTCTTCACACCTGCCTATTATGGCTTCATTCTACTATTTGTATAGACAATGAGATGTTGAGGAAGGGGGCTGTGAGCAGTGCTTGCAGAACCAGAGCAAAGCATGGCTCAGAAGGACATAGTGGAACACTTTCAGTACATATGTTTGAGTTCACGCGGGTCAGCAACACTACAGCCAAAAGAGAAAGTGGGGGTTGCCCCTGCAGTTGCACCTGCGGTTCTAGCTGGGGCTCACAGCAAGAACTTTCAACATCTGTAAATCAAGTGATGGGGGACACAAGAGCTTTTGAGTCCCTATACATGCTGAACACTCGGACTCAGAGATGGTCTGGAGGCCTCCAGCTGGAAGTCCCTCTAAACACACGAGGGGCTCTCTGCTTTTTCCACATTAGCAGAAAACCCACATTCTCACCTCTGGTTTAAAAAAAAAAAGCCAAGATAGGAAAATAGGAAGTATAAATTGAGAGTATGACACAATGAAAAATGCCACTGATTTTGCTTTAGCTTTTGTTTCTATGTTTAATGCGAACAGTGCACTTTCTTCCTTTTGGTCCGAGGAATACCTGTCTCTTGTGTCCTACTTTAATAAGGTACGCTATGGTAATTGTCCAGATAATTAGAGAAGGCTCCAGATGAATTGACAAATATAATTTTATAGTATTTTGTGGAGGAAATTGCTTTTTTGAGATAAAAGAAAAACATCTGGGCTTTTTAAATGAGCAAATAATTGCCAGCAGTGCTTCAATCTCTAGCCGTGAAAGTGCGAATTTTCTGAAGGAGGACTTTATATTGCTTTAAACAACATTTCCTAGGTTTATCCGAGGCTTAGTGCTCCTGTTCTGTTTTATATGAAATGCTGACGGGCTGCTCTGATGAAATCCATGTCTCGTTATAGTCCACTGTGCAGGGATCCTCTCACATGTGCCTTTATCCTGTTACCTCACCGACGCAGACGGTTGGTTGGGCGCTAGCTGCTAGTTGCTCATCGTCCACTGGAGGGAGACAACACCGAGGCTTGTAAGGGGCTTCTCAGCAGTAATGTGCACAGGCAGTGGCAGGAAGTCCCCGGAGGGGCGACAAGCAGGCCTGTCTGCAGAGCTTGACAAGGAGCAGATGTGTCCTTAAAGCACTGAACGTGGGTACACATGCCAACTAAGACCAGGCAGGGGCGCTGAAAGGCAGGCTGCTGAAGAAGGAACAAGAATAGTTGAGAAACACATTCAGCCTAATCAAAGAAATGCAAAAGGCGAACTAATGATGGGAGCAAAGCAAACACCACCGACCTTCCGATTCAGAGAGGTTATTGAAATGTAAATATTCATTATCCTCTGGCAAATTTGCAAAATTCTAAGCCCTTTCTTTGTAGCAGCTTTATCAAGTACAGAATAAAGTCTAAGAAGCCTAAAAAGGTTAGGGTACCAGTATTTTCAATCTGAAATTTCACCCCAAAAGAAGAAATAGAGACATTGCCAATTTACATTTTTAAAAATGTAGCCTTACTTTAAGTTGAAAAGAAAGAAAGAAAAAGAAACTACCAGGATAAGGATTAAAGAAACAAAACTTCAACAGGGCATGGTGGCTCACGCCTTTAATCCCAGCACTCCACTTAGGAGGCAGAAGCAGGTGGATCGCTAAGTTCGAGGCCAGCCTGTTCTACAAAGCAAGTCCAGGACAATCAAGGCTACACAGAGAAACTCTGTCTCAAAAAACAAAAACAAACAAACAAACAACAAAAAATAAAAAAGAAACAAACAAAACTTTAAATATATCTTTACTTACATATAGTAATGGCAACAAAGCATACAACCATTTAAAAAAATTTTTTAAAAATGACATAAACTCTAAGAAAACTTACTCTGTAACACTAAATGATACAAGCCAGGTGAAAACTACCTTAAGGTGTGGCCAATAAATATATACATGAAGAAAATATCTTGCAAAAATAAATCAAAGGAAGTGGGATCCACAGCAGCTCTCGTCCGCGGACACTTCCCCATAATTCTTTACACTTTCCAGGATTTACGATGATGAGCATTTCTTTCACATGAAAGTTTTTTTTTTTTTTTAAGATGTCTAAGAATTGGACTGAGAAAATATGAGGGAAAAGACACCACGGGTGAACTTTTGGTCTGAAGGATCAGACTAATCAGAGGCGGGCAGGCACGGAGGCGGGCAGCAGGCTTGGTAGGGTCATTCGGCTGAAGTGTGGGACTCACAACCAAAACCTACCAGGGAGAAGAGATTGAAAGAGTGGTGCTTTGCACACCGTGGAGTAGTGGATGGGTGGGCAGTAGGAGCTAGAGGGCGGGAGGGCCTGCCTGCTGGTACCTGGAGGCTGTGAAACCGGAGGGCAGTCTGCTGGATGGAGCTGGAGGCTCATGCTGGACCACGGACTGGGACTGGGACAGGCAGGGGCACCACAGACCACGAGAACGCTGTGCCAAGCCTGGTACAGTTCTACAGTCTTTGTGCTGGACCAGTTAAGGAAGTAATAAGTTTACAAACAGCCTGGCCCTGCTATGTAACCCACCAAATCAGAGGAAGGGGTATTTTATGACGTTTGGGCTAAAAAAGGGTCACAGAGACTCTGTATATGCAGACCCAGAGGAGGCCTGCTGCAAGAGTCCCCGCAGAAGATAAAAATGAATCAACGGGCCTGTCTTTCTAATGTGACCAAAAACTGATGTTAGGCATAGCCGAATTCAAGCCGTTACGTTTTAATGGTTGAAAGTCACCATTGTGGCTGTCGCATAGACCCAGGAGTGAATACATCGCACCGCGGTGTTTTTTGGACAAGCCACGCGCCTATCAGGATACAAAGGGAAAAGCATAGGAACATGAGACATCGAAGTGCTACTACCATTACACAAAACACGCGGGCAAGATGGAACTGGATTCAGGGAGAGAGGAAGTAGGTGCTCGGTGCCATAGGAGGCAGAGCTCACGGGGGATCCCATTGTGACTCCAGGGGTCCACCCTGTGACTCTTGGGATACAGCCATGTGACTGGCCCATCGCAGTTCATTACTTTCTGTCTCTGAGTTTCAGCGTTTCCTGGACAATAGGTTACAGCCCCTGGTTGGGGTGACTGTGGGTTTTAACACACACTACCCAGGCAGGTTAAGAAAATGCTAATTGGGGCTGGAGAGATGGCTCAGTGGTTAAGAGCGCCACCTGCTCTTCCAGAGGTCCTGAGTTCAATTCCCAGCAACTACATGGTGGCTCACAACCATCTATAACGTAATCTTATACCCTCTTCTGCAGATAAAGCACTCATATGCAATAAATAAAATAAATAAATCTTTAAAAAAAAGAAAGAAAATGCTAATTGCCTCTGTTACTTCTCAGTTGCTGTGATTAAATATGCTTACAAAAAGCAGCATTTAAGGGGGGGAGAAGTTTACTTTGTTTTGTAGCTGCAAGGTACTCCGTCCACCCTGGAAAGGACAGCCAGAGCCTGAGAGCTGCTTGTATTGTGACAGCAGTCAAGAAGCAGAGGGTGACGTTGCTGTTCAGGTCACTCCTCCTCTTACCCAGTCCAGAATCCCAGTCAGCCAGAGTGGTCTTGCCTTTTCAACGAGCCAAATCAAAATAGTGCCTCACAGGGAGGGCCCAGAGGCTAACCTAACCTAGCAATGCCTTATAAAACAGAACTAATAACCTAATAATCCTCTATGGCTGTGCCTAGAGGTGTATCTCCTAGGTGAGTCCAGGTGCTGTCAAGTTGGCAGTCAACAAACCCTGAGTCCCATGTCAACCATGAAGGCGAGCTATTCATTTCGTCTCAGGCCTATTTGCCAGGTATTCCTGGAACTTCAGGAAAGTAGGAATTCCATAAACGTCAAAAGCTGAACAGCCCCGCACTTACCAGCCAGGCACGCTAGGCCAACAGTTCTTAAAGTGTGGCCCAGACAAGCAACAGTAGAGTCTTTACCTGGAAATGAGCAGAAATGCACATTTTAGCTCTAAGTCTAATCTCCGGA
Source organism: Acomys russatus (assembly GCF_903995435.1). Taxonomy (NCBI): domain Eukaryota; kingdom Metazoa; phylum Chordata; class Mammalia; order Rodentia; family Muridae; genus Acomys; species Acomys russatus. The sequence continues at coordinate 75,387,938 of NC_067139.1, forward strand.
TAAGGCCTTTTCTGATTGCCTTGAATGAGCGGCTTCCCTTCCCAGAATGGCCTCCAGGTGGAGCAAAGCAAAATTTACAACAAAGTGAGATTGGCTTTCTTCTCCCAACTGCCTAACTTAGTTAAAGGCATCAGCAGGTCTTATCTGTTATTGACAAGGGGAGCATTGCACGCTTTGAGACAACTGAGGATTCAGAAATCAGTGCAGCACTGAAAATCATCACATTGAAGGTGTCTAGAATTTACCAGGCCCTGGCAAAGAATCTGCAAAATCAAAAGACTCGCTTTTTGTTGTTATTTCTATTACTGGAATGCTAAAACTAAGAAGGATAATCAAGCACCACCAAGAAAACTAAGAAGTATCTTTTCAGTCGAGCTCATAACGTATCTTGATGGTTTCATATTTAGGACGCACCAGGAACCTAATTGGAAATCTGAGACAAAGCTTAAAGTTGGACAACACCCCCCCCCCCCCACACACACACTTGTTATCAAGTGTTGCCATTTTGAGCTATTTTGGTTACATTTCTATTGCTGTAATGAAACAGGTGATCAAGGCACTTTATAAAACAAAATGTCTAATTTGGGACTTAGAGTTTCAGAGTTTTAGAGCAAGGACATGGGGCAGGAACAGCTGAGAGCTTCCAACTTGATCTAGTAGAAGACAAAGAGAGATAACTGGGAATGGGGGGGGGGATGAGATCTCAAAACCCACTCCCAGTGACGCTCCTCCTCCACCAGGCCACACCTCCTAATCCTTCCCAAACCAGTCCACCAATTAGGGACCAAATATTCACACATGTGAACCTATGGAGGCTGTTCTCACTCAACCACCACGGGGTATAGTTTTGGAACATCAAAGCCCTGAATTATGGTTAGCCTAGCACTGGCCTGAGCAAACACCTGGGCAAATAACAAAGCCAGTAGCTTGCCTACATCAATTTACTAGCAGTGTAACAGGCCCCCAAGACCTTAGCACAACTGACACCATGATGGAAGAACCATTCAGGCCTTGACACCAAGTGAGTAGGCAGCAATGCCTGTTAAAACAAGAACAACGACCTAATCCATCAAAGTCCACAGTTAGTTCTAGGAAAGTCCCTAAACATAGTAGCCTTGCTTTCTGGCTTCTGTAGCTCTGCTTCCGGCTTAACTATTTTGCTAGCTGACGTATGTCAACCCAGGATGTGACTTTTGTGCTTCAAAGTCTATCCTGAGAAAGTCTTGGTGCTATACTGAGATCCCAAACACCCAGTACAGCCAGTGTCTGGCTAATAAAAACTATTTATTGGCTTGAACCAGTGTCCAAATATATATACCTCTCTGGTATATACCTCACCACATTTCTGGAGGCTCCAGTGAGATCTTGCCTTGAGACACTGGAGGTCTTGGAGAACCTTGGAGCCAGAGAGAAAGCGGCAGTGAAGGAACTCCCAGCGGGTGCACGACCTGAGATGTTCCAGGGCCCCAGGATTGCCTCTGATGGATCGCTGCCTAATGCTTCTGAGGAATCTGACACCTCTACCCTGAAAAGGGAACACAACTGAAAGTCACCTGGTCTGTCACCTCTAGAGGTAAGTCTGGTTAAGGCACCTTTTGTTTAGGACACAAAGGAGAAGCTGGTGGTTGGAGATCCGAGTCTAGGGTCCAGGCGAGACTTCACCAGACTCCCCTGGTCTGTTCAGGTGGCCACCCTGATTATCCTCACTATGTATCTCTATGTGTGCTATTGTTATGCCAAAATTTTGAGAGATATGCCCCTCAACAGACCATGCAAGAGATGAGTCCAAATGCATTCGCAAGGAAATCTTCATTGCAGGTTCAAAACCCGGGCCACACCTCCTATGCACTGACACAGCAGATGCAAGGAAGTGGCCCCAAGTCTCAACTAAAAGGGGTTTTTATAGGATTTAGACAAAGAAATGGATTTTATAGTATATAATTGGATGGCATTTGGGCAGAAAAGCTGCAAGCAAGGAATTTTATGCTTGGGTAATAGGTGTAGGGGCAAGTTGACCTATAGAAAAAATTGGCTGAAGCAGACATGGGGGCATTAGGAACTTTAGCCTGGTTTCTCCTAATTGGTTGTTGCTATGTGCCAGACTACCTTTGCTGGTCAGCTTGACCAACAGAGAATATCTTTGGACTTTCCCAAGGTGAGCTGATTTTGTTGCTAGGGGAATTTTTCTGTTTAGACTGCTTTGTGGTTTTTCCTGGAATCTGGGTTCAGCCCTTGGCCAGATTTAACACAAAATGGAGTTTCTTTTTCAAAATGGAGTTTGTCTGGTTCTTATATTATAAAGAAAAAGATCTAAAGTGGAAAAAGAGTGAGCCCTCTTGGGACTGCTGCTGCTGCCCCTGGGACAACACACAACTTCCCACAGGCTCATAGGTCACGCTGGGCCACTCACTTGCAACCCTTTCTGGCAGCAACTGTGGAGGCAGAACATTGCTGCTAATGCTGTGGTGATGCCAGCAGCAGGGGCTCCTGCGTGGCACGATGGGTGGTGGCCACAGGCCCAGAGGGAGTTTTGTGGGGAGGATGGATATCATGTCTGTTTCTTGAATGGAAAACTCTGGATCTTTTGTAAAAAATCAATTGGCCATCTGAAACATGGTGACTGGGAAACCCAGAGCCCCACAATTTCCTGGTATGAGACCCGCCCCTCCCCCCACCTGCCCCCATGCCACCTCCTGGCTTCAGACCTGTGCCCTCTTGTTGGCTTGGCCACGTCACCCAGAGAAACCCCCAAACTCTGCCTGTTCTCTCAGTCCTGATGGAGGAAACTTTATTCCCCGCTCTGGATTGGGACTGTGACTCCTTGGTCACTTGACCCGAGCTTGTGCCTCCCTCCCCTCCCTCCACCACCTGGTCTAAGCCACCAGTTACACCCAGGGAAGACAAACATTATTTGACTCCTCCGTCTTTTGTGGTTTATGCCCTTTATCAACAAGAGATCTGTACCCCAGCGTTGACCCCAGCTCCGATTTTGCGAGGCCCTTTTAGGATGGAAGACTGCTGCTAGAAATTACTGCTTTTACCATGCAGTTGGTCCCTGAGATTAGAAAAGAAACTTGAGACACTAGAAGGATTTAGCAATATGAATAGGTCCCAAGTACTGGAAATTGCTCAAAAGGTTTACAACAATCGTGACCCTGCAGAAGACCCCAAAACAAAACAAAGACAAAAGAGATCCCAGAGGAGGAAGCCAGAGACACCAGGAAAGAAAAACAAAAAGGATGACCCATCCTACATAAATGATTACAAAGGGGGTCCCTGGGACCCTGGAAAAAGCCAGTGGCCTGTGTGGCTTGTTTGTGGGCAGTTGCCACTACCACCACGCTAGTAAGCAAACTGACTTTGGACCAGGAGCTGTTACTAACCACCTCACACTCTCTAATGGGCCCCCAGGGGGGACCCAGTGACGTGGGTATATAATGCACAAATAACACATTATTAGGCGTATCTCCCGGGCCAGCCACATAGCGGACTCTACAAAACTTCAGCCATCAGCCTGCTGCCAGATGATAACCCAAAACAGCCTCTCCAAGACAGCAGCCAGCTTAAGGCCATCAGACTCCACCAGCCAGATAAGGGACACAGTAGTGCATGGGGATGGACCCTGTATCAGCGTGATGAGGGGAGATGTGGTTCAGGCACTGCCCTGGCTCTGGCCCCTCCAGCTCCGACCGACAGGAGCTCTTCCAGGCAGCCTCTGGCAGTGCGGAACCGCCCACACCTGTGGTGGATGATGGACTCAGCTTCTGCTCCCATCTCAAGCAGAGCCCCAGCCCAGGCTGCTGCGACCCCTGCAGTCTGCTGCACCCTCTGCTCTGGGGCTGTCTGTAGCCTCTGGCCTCCACTGCAGCCACACTTCCTGAAAGTGGCTGACGCAGTCCATCCTGTCAGACCTGCAGAGGTACTATATGGGAGCAGTTTTGTTCAAGATGGAATTGGTTATGCCAGGGCTGCGCTTGTTACCTCAGATAAGATGGCGTAGGCACAGTCCCTCAGCTGAAGGACTTCAGTACAATGAGCTGAGCTTCTGGCTTTAACCCAGAGAGAAGAGCAAAGCCATCACCGTGTGCACTTGGTACGCATTTGCTGCTGCCACTGTCCATGGGGTCCTCTGTAGAGGAGGCGGCTCCTCACCTCAGCCAGAAACAACACAGGAAGAAACCAAGGGAATAAAATGGAACAGGAGGCAAATGTGTGGTAGTTCTTGATGAACAAGAGACCCATCTCTCAGCTGTTATCAGAGAAAGCCTAGATTTTTGCGTGGCCTCTTTCCCTGGGGTCCAACAACGTTTCCCTAAGTCTGGCAAAGGCCCTAAATATTAATTGAAAATGACATTGTGCCTAGAGGTCACGAAACTCAGGACAGGTAAAAATAAATATGTCCTTGAGACCAGTGAAAATTGGACCAACCCCAAAAGAGTCAGATGCACCCATGTCGAGAAGTTCATAGGGTAAGAATTACTAACTAGCCATTCCTTCCTCAAGGCCTTCCTTACAGACCCAGAGGACTATTCTTGAGGCTAAGTCCAAGCCTGCCCACAAGTTTCAGCCTGGAGATCTTACATGGGCAGAGAGGATGCAGAGCCTGGAGCCTTTGTGGGAAGGCCCATACCCCGTGGTCCTCACCACCCCTACAGCAGTGAAGGTCCCTGGGGTCACCCTGTGGACCCACCACACCCAGATAAAGGGAGCTACAGAAAATCACCAGATCCTCCAAACCCTTAAAGATAAGACTCAAACAGACCCTATAATTACTGTTTTCTTATTTTGTCTTCTTTGTGGGAAAGGCCCCAAACCCTCATAAGCTTAGGGTTACAAGCTCACAGACAACTCCAGCTAGCATGTTGTTTATAACATCTCACATGCTTATGTCTCGTCTTTTCTTTAGTGTCCCCTCTCTGTTCAATTGATTTTTAGTTTCCCCATGGACTGAGTGTGAAAGCAGTTTAGCTTTACTTCTGAATTCATCCTTAGCCTAAGTTTAAAGGGCAAGGTTTCTTACAGGAATAATTCTCACCTCTGGTGTAGAGCTCATGAGCCCTGAAGAACAAAACAGGAACCAGGCTTTCAGAGACTCTCAAAGAGAGGAAATAAAATCCATAAAAAAAATCAGAAAAAAATTTACCCACACAAAATCAAATTAATTCAAAAATACATTGGCCCACTAAATTGTCAGTGTCTTCAAGACAGTAGCACCCAGTGCTAGACAGATGTGCTAAAATTACCTTTTTAAATCCCATTTCCCATTTCTAATCCCACATCCACATAAAGTGATGTGGACTAGGAGGCAGAGGCAGGAAGATCTCTAGTTTGAGGCCAGCCTGGGCTGCGTATTCAGAGCCCATGTCAGAAGAACAGCCATGGACAGCATTCTGTGCTACAATTCAATCGTTTCACACCTCAGATTTAATCCAATGAGCACAAACTCAAATGTGAAAAGAACCAAGAGAGGAGCAAGAAGGGAGGGCCAAACATGAGCACTGCTCCAGGCATACACCTGGTTATTCTGGGGCTGGACAGATGGCTCAGAGGTTAAGAGCACTGGTTATTCTTCCAAAGGTCCTGAGTTCCCAGCCACCACATGGTGACTCACAACCACATCTATAGTGAGATCTAGTGCCCTCTTCTGGCATACAGGTGTACATGCAGGTAGAATACTGTATAAATAATAAAGAAAGAATGGTTATTCTTAAGAATTGGAGGCAATCTAGCTGTCCCACACTGGGAGGAATGCTCACAGTTCACTACAGTTCACAAAGTGGAAATGGCTGTTGCTGTGTTACTCTGCAGAAAGGACTTGGACAGCAGCAAAGAGAGTAGCTGTGCCATTTCATATTGTGTTCTGGAGCAAGACACCTTCAAACCCTGTTTCTGACTAGAAATGTTCAGATGGTACCTCTACGCCTTAAAATTTTATAGCTAGGTAAACTCAGATTTTCCTGTTATCACCAAATAAAGTTTTGAAGGTTTTGAACATGTTCCTCTAGAGGGAGCCCACGCGCTTGAATATACTGAAAAGTGAATCTTCTAGGCATCACTCCCAGAGGTCAAGATTTTAAAGCTAATAATAAGTCACAGGAATTCTTTAACCAACAATGATGCAGGCAGAATCGACAGCCAAACTGTGCCAAGACAAGGTAAGCAAGTCCTCAATAGTTCCTGCCTCACAAATATGTCTGCCAGATAAACTGGACTAGAAGGCTGCAGATGATGCTCCAACTTTGTAGAGTTTTGGATGAATGTTCAGGCAGCAAACTGTCTCTGTGATTTTTTTCATTTTGGAAGCTACTAACCTGCACTTCCTGTTTACTCAGGTAATTAACTTTATTCCTTCTCAAGTCTCTGATGGGGTTGAAGACCAGATAGTTTAGATTTATAATTAAGCTTAATTGTTTAGGGATTAAGATGTTCTTAAGTCTAGATGGATGTTTTAAGTTGATAGAGATGAGATATGATAAATATTGGTTTACATTCAGAATTTTAGACTCACCAAGATAAGAAAGACATTTTCCTCAAGGCTGCCAAATACAAATAGCCAAAACACTATGAATGTAACATTTATGTAAATCCTGATTGTTTCATGGTTCTTCTTGCTGTATGTAGTTCGTTATATATGTGTATAATAATATAAATGTATATTTTTAAAAAAAAAATAATGGTCATTAGCAGAAACATCAGATTTAGCCATATTCTTGTATAAAATACATCCTGGAAAAAAATTTACAGTGAGAAAAAAAAAATGGTCCATACTATCTTGGGAGTGATGGTAATACTTTAAAATTCAGGCATAAGAATGCTGACTCAACTCTGCAAATACACTAAAAGGTAGTGAATCCTATGCTTTAAACCAGTGAACATATGGAATAAACTAGTGAATGAAAAAAAATATTTTAAAGCTGCAGCGGAGGAAGTCGAAGGTGCTATATTACCGAAGGGAGACTGCTGGGCCCAGGCTCAGCCACACGGGGAGAATCGCACAGAGAAATCTCCCCGTTCCCACCGAAGTACCAACCAGCCCAACCGCGCTTAGCTTCCAAGATCAGAAGAATCGAGTGCGGTCAGGGCTCCAAGCCAGGTGTGGTGGCTCACGCTATAATCCCAGCACTCAGGAGGCAGAGGCAAGTGGAGCTCTGAGTTCAAGGCCAGCCTGGTCTACAGAGCAAGTTCCAGGACGGCTAGAATTGCACAGAGAAATTCTCAAGGGAGGAAAAACATCAAGGAGGCAGGAACATGGGTGTCCCTGCTCTGGGCATCCTGGTGGCTTTCACACAGCCCCGATGAGCTGGTTTGTCCTGCTGCCTAGGACATCACCCAGACTTTAAGCTCCTCAGTCTCCACCAATAGTTTCTTCAAGTCTCAAGCCAAGTGTATTTCCAGATCACCAAGCTCACCAAGCTTCTGCAGGCCACTGATGCCACTAAGGCTGGGGCCATAAGACAAGTGCAGATAGTTTATTCGCAAAGGCTTCAGAGCTTCATGAGTTCTGGTTTATCTGTGTGGTTCTGATTGGTTCTGATCTGTTCTCATTCTCCTCTGCGGCCAGAGTTCCACTTTGACCACCGTTCTAGCTGGTTCTTAACGAGGTTCAGGCTCAAACAAGAACCAAAGTTAGATATAAACACTGTGGTCTCCTCCACCAATCCCCACATCATGTGGACAATGGTTCTCAACCTGTGGGTCTTGACCCCTTTGGGGGAGGTCATCTATCAGATATCCTACATATCAGATATTTATGATATGATTCATAACAGCAGCAATACTACAGCGTTGAGTTGCAATGAGGTAATCTTATGGTTGGGGGCCACCACAACGTGAGGAACTGTAGTGTTAGGGAGGTTGAGAAGCACTGCTTCAAGCCTGCCTATCTCTAACTTCTGAAATGAAAAAAAAATTTTTTTCATATATAAGCTTCCCAGTAGGGGAGTCAAATCTGGCTGGAAATGTACCTAGATCAGGTAAATGTACCTAGAGAGATTCCATTTTTACCTTTAGTTAATTTAAACTTAAACTGCCACATGGCTTCCGGCTAGCACATTGGGCAATGCGAGCCTTATGCTGGATAATAAACTCAGGGTTGTTGACTGCTAACAGTGGACCTGCTGTCTCTCTGGCTGAATCTTGACCAGCATAGGATGCAACTGGCACCGTCAAGGAGAAGAGCCTGGCTACACAAAGCAGAAGTGTGAGGAACGGCAGGACTCGGGGGTAGGAAACCTCTCCCAGCGGGCAACCTAAAGGTGTCACAGATCCTCTGTGGACTGTCACCAAAACCATTCACCAAATCCCATTCCTCTACTCTCTTATGACCTCTGTTTGCTATGGTGAAGTGGTGTGAGCCTTGTCTGCCTTACTACAGGGCACAAGTGGTGCCCTCAGAACTCTCTTGGGGAAAAAAAGCTATTGAGGCTGGACAGTGGTGGCACACGCCTGTAATCCCAGCACTTGGAAGGAGAGGCAGGCGGATCTCTGTGAGTTCAAGGCTAGCCTGGTCGACAGGGTGAGTCCTGGGACAGCCAAGGATACACAGAGAAATTCTATCTTGAGAAAAAATTTAGACATGCAAAAGAAATCATAAAGTAAAGATTTAGTGTTTTGAAAGACATAAATAATGCAAATAGAGCCGTGCAGGCACTGACGTTAGCCTCCTCCGTGTAATTCTCCTTTTCCTCATGGCTATCTCTACCTCCTTCTGAAGAAGGACTACAGTAGGTTAGCTTGCCTTTAAATTACAAATTTATAAAGCAAAATTATGAATTTTAAATTTCAACTAATATGCTTTAGAGTTCTTCACAGAAATAGAACCAATTGTATATGTGTCTCTACGTGTGCTTGTGTGTGTTCTGTATATGTATCTCTACGTGTGCTTGTGTGTGTTCTGTATATGTGTCTCTACGTGTGCTTGTGTGTGTTCTGTATATGTGTCTCTACGTGTGCTTGCGTGTGTTCTGTATATGAATCTCTATGTGTGCTTGCGTGTGTTCTGTATATGTATCTCTATGTGTGCTTGTGTGTGTTCTGTATATGTGTCTCTATGTTCTGTATACACACTCATATGTTACACAACGTTTCTGTCAGTACTGTACTTCACACTTAAACTATGAAACTGCCTAGCAACAGCTTTCTCAGACTGTATCCCAGCCACAGATTTACATGTGTCTCTCTATGTATGTCTACGTGTAAAGCTGATATGGTTGGAGAAGGTCTCAGAACCGAGGAGCTGACAGTTTAGAGTCTAGCCAGCATGAAGGCCTGAGAATCAGGGATGCCTAAGGCAGATCAATGCCCCAGATCAGGCTGGGGATCAACCTGCCTTTCTCGTTCTATTCAGCCACCAACAGACCAGATGGCGCCCACCCACACCGGAAGGAACAGTTGTCTGCTTTAGTCAGTCCACCGCGTAGATGCTAAGCTCTTTAGAACACCCTCTCAGACACAGTCAGCTTCTGGGGGCACCATGCCTTCTGGGGGTCCCATGCCTTCTGGGGGTCCCATGCCTCATCAAGCTGACAAGCCATGACTAATCACTCGGTGTTCCACAAACACAGTGGCCTCTCAAACAGGAACTGAAAATTAGCAAATTATGGCTCAGTTCTAGAAGTGAGGGCGCTAATGTATTTTCTGTTAAGAAATTCTAGACTCTGGGTAAGCTCAAGTTGTATCGAGATGCTGACACTACAATTAGAAATGGGAAGATGTCACTTTCAAACTACAAGAAGAGACTCGAATTTACTGGAACCGATCTGAGGTCTAACTGAGGAAGTAGGGATGGCAAATGAATCATCCAGTCAGACTCCTAAAACAGACAACAGAGCAGAGCTGCTACATCTCTCTGTCCAACTACTACAAACAAACAAAAATGGTAACTTGAATTTGTGGCAACTGAAAGCATGCAGCCCAGTAGAATAATTGGCAAGACATGAGCTCTGAAGACCTGCAGGACTGAGGTGCATCCCCTGGGGCCTGAAGGGTTGTCTTTGAGGAAGGGCTGTGGGGAGAGCTTGGTCATCAGAAACTGGACTGTCCACGTACCTCTGTGAGAATCTTCTCACAGTGCACAGCTGAGTTGAGGTGGAGGACCAGTAAGATAAAGGCTTAAGATAAGGATCTCAAATTGGTCCCTGGCATCCATTAAAGCCAGCGGGGTCCTGCCACCATATACTCATCTAGTGAAAAGCTTGGAACAAATATATATAGACATGGTGCAACAAGGGGATTTTGTTGTAGGTGGATTACGAAAGCAGAAAGGGAGTAAACACAGTGGGAAACCTGCAGGAGTCGATTCTTCTCACTCCCCCAACCACTGGGATAAGACGGGACTAGACTGAGATGGGGAATAGTCCACTGTGGGTGGCTGGGCTGAGGATGCTTCTGGACCGCAGTCTACAGCCTGAGAAAACGCTAGAGGAGTTGACACCCACTCCATCCATGCCCTCAAAGTTTTATCAAGGGCGTGAATAGCTGCCACTGTACAAACTGAGCCTGCAGCCTTAGCAAATAAGTTTCTCTTGCCTTAATTCTCTAGAAAACCCCTCTGCATTCCAGAGGGAGGGCAGGCCAGAAGCGTGGCGAGCTAAGTCACAGGAAGTGAGGTTGCTCCACAATTTTTCATTTGCGTTTTCTTTTCCACCAGACTCCTGTGCAAATCTTTCTCGGAGAACATTCTTTTGCCCACATGAAATATGATTTTTCTAATGGCATATAAGTGCCTACATTGTCCGCCACGCTGGACTTAGAGGATTTCGAAACACTGGTTGCATTTTCATTACCCTGTAACTATGACAACAGATGACAAACAACTGTTTATGTCAGCTCCATCGTGAAACTGGCCAATTAGCAACACGCTCCCAGGAATGAGTCTTTCCAATGGGCCCTCACGGTTAACTGACTGTGCAACGACGAATGTAAATAACCCATCGACGCTTTCTTAAAGACTGAGCTTCATTGGAGAACACTAAATTGTAGTGTTCCATCGGTGGCTGCAAACATGACTCCAGACTCTGTTTTGTTTTGTTAAGGTTGTTTAAGCCAGTTGCTGTTTGTTACAATGTTGACATAGGAAAAGTCAAAACCCTGGTAACTCAATCAAAGCTCAACTGTGGGCCGCTCAGTAGACAGGCCTTTCAGTTTCTGTCCGACCATGTGGGTATCTTCCTAGGAATTTTTTTAAAAATACAAATCAAAACAACAACCTCTCTCATGTTGCTCTTAGGTCAAGTTGGTTTGATATAGCTTGGTCCCTCTGTTCTGTTCTTTACACCTCATGGGCTTGGGCCCTCCTAACTTCAATTTGGTGATTTGGTTTACTTTCCTGCTACCCCGGCCTTCCTACCTAGCTCTGTTTCCCAGACATTTACTAGGACTAAAGGCTTCGGAGCTGAATTCAGAGGGGCCATGGCCCTGTAACTTCCAGGCCCAGTACCCCGCGAGAAAGAAGACCCTGTGAGCCTGCTCTCAGAGACTGCTGGGACCCCCACGCCCTTCTAGAGCCCAGCCAGTATGTCTCGCTTCACCTCACTCCGCAAGGCAGTTCTCAGGCAATCGAAATTGCTAGCCTGGACGCCACTACTAGACCCGCCCTCGGACGGGGATGCGGGGGCGGGCGGGAGGGGGGAGGAGGTGCGGCTGCTTCTCTGTGCCGGGGCCCCGCAGCTCTGGCTAAGAGCCGTTGAGGCGCAGGAGCCTCGAAGGCGGCCGGATGCTGGAGGGAAGCGACTACTGTGCTCGCCGGCAGGAGACCCAAGCGGGGCTACCCTTGGCCGGCGCTTGGGGCCGGAAGGGAGCTCTGGATTTCGATCCCTCCCCTTTTCCCTGGTGTGTCTTAGAGTACCGTGCCCCTCAGACCCTCCTGCTGTCATGTACCAGCTTGAAGGAGAGGCGCATCTCTCGTCCACGCCCTCCACCATGGGCAACGCTTCCAATGGGGAGGATTGCGAGAGTCGTCAGTGGCTCCACTGGGACGAAAGCCCAGCCATCAGCTCAGCGATGTTCTCCGCCGGGGTGCTGGGGAACCTCATTGCGCTGGCGCTGCTGGCGCGCCGCTGGCGAGGGGACTCGGGGTGCAGTGCCGGCAGCCGGACCTCTATCTCCTTGTTCCACGTGCTGGTGACAGAGCTGGTGCTCACCGACCTGCTGGGAACCTGCCTCATCAGCCCTGTGGTGCTGGCTTCCTATGCGCGCAATCAGACCCTAGTGGCCCTGGCGCCCGAGAGCCGCGCGTGTACCTATTTCGCCTTCGCTATGACCTTCTTCAGCCTGGCCACGATGCTCATGCTCTTCGCCATGGCCCTGGAACGCTACCTCGCCATCGGGCACCCTTACTTCTACCGACGCCGCTTCTCGCGCCGCGGTGGCCTGGCTGTGCTGCCCGCCATCTACGCGGTCTCGCTGCTCTTCTGTTCCCTGCCGCTGCTCAACTACGGGGAGTATGTCCAGTACTGTCCCGGGACGTGGTGCTTTATCCGTCACGGGCGGACTGCATACCTGTACGCCACAGTGCTGCTCCTGCTCATCGTGGCGGTGCTCGCCTGCAACATCAGTGTCATCCTCAACCTGATTCGCATGCACCGTCGGGGCAGGAGAAGGCGCTGCGGGTTGGCTGGCACTGGCCTGGGCGGCCCTGGATCACGCAGAAGAGGAGAACGGACTTCGATGGCGGAGGAGACGGACCATCTCATTCTCCTGGCCATAATGACGGTAACCTTCGCCATTTGCTCCTTGCCTTTCACAGTAAGTCACGGGTTTGTTTCCACAGTCCAGCGTACAGCTTTTAAAAACTCCTCTCACCCCACCCTTTTCACCCCCAGGCACACATTGGTAACTTGGGGGGGAATGCCCTAATTTATAAAAAGGTCTATTGCATTCGCTTTTCCCTTTCGCCATTACCCACTTCCTTCCTCCTCCAGTCTTTGCGTATGAACCCTATGGTCGTTGCTAACTTAGCGCTTCTCCTACGCACTACTGTCTACAAAGTTCCCGTCCCTGGATTGGTAATTGAAAAGGAGAGAGTCCCTTCTAAGTTAGGACCGCTGTCAATTTTATAATCTGAGCACTGGAGCCCAGTTTGATGACCTTGTAGCCCCGTCCTTTGGTGCTTCTATTTCTCGTGGGCAAAATGTAGCTGCTGACCGACAGCATTCAGAGGGTCCTTGGTGTAGACGTTCACAGCCTCTTTCACTGGACTTTAGGAATTTTAAAATCCAGAAATCTAGTTTACAGGCTTACCAGGCCATGAACCTGAGAGGAAGAGACTAACTGTAGCGTGGAGTTTTTGTCATCCCTCAAAGGAGGACACTTGTAACCTCTTACAAAATATTCCCTTGATGCCACTGTCAAGAACACACATAGATGCTGTCCATGCTGTAGGTGTGCACCTCATGAGCACACCAATAAACAGTCCAGCATGCAGCTTTTAAAAACGCCTCTCACCCCACCCTTTTCACCCCCAGGCATACACTAGTAACTTGGGGGGGGGGAAATGCCCTAATTTATAAAGGTCTATTGCATTCGCTTTTCCTTCTTGCCATTACCCACTTCCTTCCTCCTCCAGTCTTTGCCTATGAACCCTATGGTCGTTGCTAACTTAGCGCTTCTCCTAAGCTAAGTAGTAACAGCAGGCAGACCTCAGGGAAGAGGCAAAGAGGCTGCCTGCGAGAAACTGGCAGGGCTAGGGTAGAAGCATGGGTTTTGCCCATTTAGAGGCAGCACCAACTGTTAGTTCTAAAATACATCTAACATGGACACAGAGCCAAAGTGGGAGCCTTCTGGCCTCTCGTGAGCTACAAACTGGGGATTAGAAAAGAGATGACATGGACAGTGGCTAGAGGGAGATCTGACTCCTACTGATCACCTGCAATGCTTCTGTTTGGTGCCATCTGCTCACCCCCCAGGGAGAAAGGAATGCAGATGCGAGCCACGCCCCCAAGGAACTCTCCTTCTCGGCTGTGTTTTCTTTGCTCTGTTCCCCATTGCAATCATACCTGGACTTCTCCTCTGACGTGGTCTGAATTGCTAAGTCACACTTAGTGGAGGAAGGAGATGGAGCTGGGCAAGGTCCCCTGCTAAATAGCGGATCAAGCTACAGAAGGTGGCATCTCCCTAAACATCCCAGCAGGAGAGTTTGAGCTGTGTAATAGTGAGATTTGGAGCCCAACATGGCTCCCGTGCTTTCATTTTATGGGGAGGGTGTTTTGTGTTTGCGGCCAAGTTAGTTTTTGGAAATTGGGATAGGATGGTGATTGTTATCTGTAAAGCAGGCACTTGCAGTCTCACTGAGCAGCAGGCTACAGCCAGCCTGGAGTGGGCAGTGTCTTCTTAGGCTGCTGGGAGTTAGGATGCCTGCTCCAAGAGTTCTATCTATCACCGAGGAGTAAATGTATAAATATACCCCCAGCTACTTAAGTAGCCTGAGTATGAGCTCCAAACACTTACAAGAAGGACTGTTATTCCCTTTCTAAGTCATTGAAAGGAGGCAAGTGGGAAGAAAAACGCCTCCTCTTCGACTGGCAAACTTGGTAAAACTATATTAAAAAAAAATAAAACAGCGATATTTTACACAGGTTCCCCTGTGTTCATGTAAGAGTTGCCTTTAATCATGGAAAATCAATCTCTCTCTCTCTCTCTCTCTCTCTCTCTCCCTCTCTCTCTCTCTCCCTCCCTCCCTCCCTCCCTCCTCTCTCTCTCTCTCTCTCTCTCTCTCTCTCTCTCTCTCTCTCTCTCTCTCTCTCTCTCTATATATATATATATATATATATATATATATATCCCTTAACATCCTGACCACGGTTTCCCCTCCCACCTCCCCTCTGCCCCACCCCTCTCCTCCCAGCCCCCCTCCCACCTCCCCTCTGCCCCACCCCTCTCCTCCCAGCCCCTCCCACCTCCCCTCTACCCCACCCTTCTCCTCCCAGCCCCCTCCCACCTCCCCTCTACCCCACCCCTCTCCTCCCAGCCCCCTCCCGCCTCCCCTCTGCCCCACCCCTCCATTCTTCTTCCATTTCTCTTCAGAAAAGGGCAGGCCTCCCTCATGGATAGCAACCAAACATGGTGCAGTAAGACTAGACACCTCTCCCATGTGATAAGGCTGGATGGGCGAGGCAACCAGGTAGGAGAAAAAGGGCCCCAAAAGCAGTCAAAAGAGTCAGAGAGAGCCCCTGCTCCCACTGTTGGGTGTCCCATACGAAGGCCAAGCTACACAAGCAGAACATACACACAGAGGGCCACTCCCACGCAGGCTTCCTGGGTGTCGGTTCAGCCTCTGTGAGCTCCTATGACTCTGTGGGTTTTCTTGTTATCCTCCCCTCTTTTAATAGCAGGCCAGAGATGGCCCCAGAATTGGCAAAAGAAAGAACTTAGCGCCAAAAGTCTGTTAGAACGAATGAAGAAGCAGGGTTCTGCTCTCGTTTGTCTGTCTGTGGCTGGTTGGGGAAGGGGCACACAGAGAAAGTGACGAAGAGGTTCTACACCAATCCACCCCTTAGAATTGACACTGCCAGCAAGCCATGCTCTAGGCTTGCTTCTGCAAATGCCCATGGCAAAGATGCCCAACAAGCAGAGAGAATCCCAATGCGAATGACCGGTACCCTGACGTGCTTTGTGATCACCATGACATCACAGCCACACAAACTGCAGGTAGCCCCGGGGGCACAGTATCAAACCACAGTGCCACATCATCTCTCTGTAAGAAAATCAACATTGCCCGTTGACAACTTTTATTTTGTTTAGTGTGTTATCTTTCAATCTCATCACATGTTTAAGCCTTGTGAGCACTGCAATATTTGGATGTATTCCCTTCAGGGTTGATATGACAGTTAAAAACTCATGGCTGATGTTCACACATTCTGTGGTTCCCCGTTTGACATGTGCCCCCAAAGGACCCCCCAAGTCCTTTGGCACTGCTTGGGCCACGCCAAGATGGCAGTGAGTCTTCCACTGGAGTAGGAACCATTTGCACAGGTCCCAGAAGCAGGCTGAGCCTTGCCACTACATTCAGGCACTTGTTGTCCCCAACACAATCAAAATGCAAGGAGTGCCACAAATATGAGACGCCTAAGGAATTTCAGATATTTTTGAAAGCCATACATGGAAAAAGTGAAACCAGTGAAACTAATTTTAATGACATATTAATTTAACTCAACCAACCAGAATATTATCAATTAAAACAAAAGTTATTCATATAAAAATACCTACCCAGATATTCTAACTGTTTTTTTCATATTCTTTTTTTTTTTAAGATTTATTTATTTATTACTTATGCAGCAGACCAGGAGAGGGCACCAGATCTCATTATAGATGGTTGTGAGCCACCATGTGGTTGCTGAGAATTGAACTCAGGTCCTTTGGAAGAACGGCCAGTGCTCTTAACCTCTGAGCCATCTCTCCAGCCTTTTTCTCATATTCTTAAATGCAGCAGCAGCCTATTTCTCTTTCCATTAAAAAAAACAAAAAAAAAAAACAAAAAAAAAAACAAAAAAAAACTCAGAATAGCAAGAATCGTTTTCTATATTCCTCTAAAGCGCATGAGACCTTTAGCCAGCGAGGAGAAGCTTTCACGGCCACAGCTGGCGGGACCCCGGTCAGTTCTGCAGCTGTCTGGCAATGGAGCAGGATGAGAATTAGGAAATACAGAATTAGTAGTGAAGTGCCAACGCCAGCCATCGACCCAGGTTATGAACAGAGTGGAATTCCGTCTTCCTTCTAGGATAACAGTCTAGGGCCTCCTAGATTCAGGAAATAAACCTTTCAAAATGGAACAAAAATGCACCAACACACTGTAATGAAGTCAAGTTCAACTTCACGTATCACCAATGTTACCCCCAGAAGCCTTCGGGTTCTGAGTGTTGATTTCGACATCAGTAACCTCCGAGATGGGTAGTGTGACTCCTATTGTACGGATGAGTCAAGTGACTTCCTCCTGGACCCACAGCGAAGGAGATGCAGAGCTGGGATGGAAGTCCTGGAGCTTGAGACTGTTCCATATAGTAGCAAAGATGCCTAGAAGAAAGTCCTCTGGTCAAGGGGCCAACCGTGGTTTCACAATATTGTGACAGTATGAATATTTGGATCACCTTGTCTCTTTATCCCAATGTATTAGTTTTAAAAATAAAACAACAGGGAGGTTTTTTTTTTTTTTTTTTCCCTCCATGGAAGCTCAGTCATGTTGTTCAATTTTTCCTCTTCACCATCCTGTGAAACGCAAGCCGGGACTGAGATGTTAGGGCATTGGCTAGTGTAAACGCTAGCCTAAATTAAGAAATAATCAGATTAGCCCTCACATGAACCTTCCTTTGCTGCCCATGAAACATTTCTTTAGTGATTAAAAAGCCTGCGGTGTTTAAGACATGGGATTACTTTGTCTGCCCCATATAAAATCATGCATGAGACCAACAACACAGTCCACGCTGTTTATTCACTAAACGAGTATTGTATAAATTAATAAATTCTTTCTTATGTTAATCAGCTGTTGTCATCATTTCACAGTGATAAATAGAAACTGTTTTTTCTTCCCGAAATGGAACCGAACACAGCAAACAGCTTGTCTCCAACACTGTGTCTTCAGTTCCTGACCCGCACCGGGTCACTTTCTCAGCACAGCTAACTGTGTGGTTAGCTTCTGGTCATTTAAAACTGTTTTCCACATGCCGTTAGGATAAAGTGCTTACGCATTTTATTCAGTCCTGAAATTTCAAGAGCTCTAAAAATATCTTTATCTTTACCAATTCTCCAGGGTTAGGATTTCTAGGTAAATCTGATTAGTGGAAATCTGATCTTTGCACTATAGAAAAAGCACCGGAGTAAACAATCCTGGAGTTTCCCTGTTCGTTCCTGCTCTTCCTTGTGTAAAATGCCATGTAAATAGGTGGTGAAAATCTGGTATGAAATTAGCCAATCACGAGGATATGAACTATAAAATTTCAGGTATTGGTGAAAGAGACGCCTGGACATCTCTGGGCACCCACAGAGGACCTTGTGATGATGGTGTGTGAGACATCATTAGTGAGGTGCTGGGCGGCTGCGGGGACCCTTTACACACACTCCCTGCTGGAGAACGTCCCTCTGTGTGGTGCTTTCATTTGATATCTTTTACTTCGAGTTGCTATTCTGCAGTTGCTGACTGTAAGTGTAGACACAGGACGGTGTTAAAAACGACGTCTGCAGAAAATCTTTTTCACAACAGAGAATTTAATTAAGCTTTATGTCTATACCTTCAGTTAAGTGGCGTTTCACTGTACTGTGTTTCAGGCCAGGACTTCAGCTTAGTGTGTGTGTGTGTGTGTGTATCACAGCTCTTTGAGATCGCTTTTTTCTTTTTTAGCATATTAACAGCCCATCACATTATGAACTTAAAAACAAATAGATACCAGCATTCAGGAACACAGTCAACAGATCTTTTTTTCCCAGGTAGAGGCTTAACTCCCAGTTAATCTACAACTCCCTGTACTCACTTGGCCTCTTCCGTTCCTGTTTTGGGTTTCTGACCACCAGCCCCCACCCAGATCCCAACTCTAAGCTTGCCTGCACCCTCAACTCATGTCACTTGGGTTCACTAAGCTCCATTTTCTGACAGCATTTTTCCCCTAAAATTGTTCCATAAATTAAAAACACAAGTAAGTAAGCCTGAAATTAGGACACATGTGCAATGGAAAGGACCAGAAAAGGAGGGTAGAGCATTTAGGGAAAGCTGGAACTTCCTGTGAACAAGGGGTGTTGATTTCTGGTCCATGGATAGTGTTTGTGTTATTTCTGGGGCCTTGACTGAGCTTGTCTTCTCTGTCAATTAGGAAACTAAAGGCAGGAAAAATCTCCTGCAGCAGGGAAAAGTCTCAGACAGAATGGACAGGTCAAGAAAGGCTTTTGTTAGGGGCAAGAAAACACACACATACAGTCCCTGTACAGAGAGAAAAGACCTTCTGCAAAGCACAGGGGAACTGAGGAAGCAGAAGCCTCACCTCTCTCTGAGGGCTGTGAGGGGTCTTCCTCCTCTAGTTTAGTGATTGTCAGTTTGGACTTGGACAAAGACAAGGAGCCTGTTAGAGCCACAGTCCTGAGCTAGCCTTGAACTTGTCTGGCTGCTCCATTCGTGTGTGTGTGTGTGTGTGTGTGTGTGTGTGTGTGTGTGAGAGAGAGAGAGAGAGAGAGAGAGAGAGAGAGAGAGAGAGAGAGAGAGAGACAGAGAGACAGAGAGACAGAGAGACAGAGAGACAGAGACAGACAGAGACAGAGACAGAGACACAGAGACAGAGACAGAGACACAGAGACAGAGACAGAGACAGACAGAGAGAGAATGAAAGACTGACTGGTAGGAGAATAAAAAACCAGGTCTTGAGGCCTTTGTCCCCCATCAGGGGAGTGAAGACAAAGCTGGAAGTCTGCCAACTTTCTTATCTATTTGTGGCTCCCTGTCTGTCTACCTATCAGAAATCTGTCCGGCTCCCTCTCAGCCTCTCACATGAGTCACTCCAAAAGCCGCCTGCAAAGTATGTTTAGAGGACTCCTGGGTGGACGGCTCATATGGCCCAGGATTTCCTCAGAGCCACTGTCTTGCACTGGGTCAACCCAGAGCTCTAGACTTCAGAGCACTTCCAAGATGCACAGTGCCAAGGCCATGACCACCCTGGAGCCTTATTGGTGCCCCAGCCTTTTCTTATGATGGAACGCTTCCATTTCATTGTACCTCAGACATGTTTTAGGGAAAAACGATTGACAAAAATCAATCTTGGGGTTAACTGTGAAAAGCCTGTAGCTAGGATACCACAATGTCTTTCAGAAAGCAGGTGAACTCAGTAAGTGCTGCCTGCAAGTAAGCTGATACGAAGTTTTGATCAGGGAAAACAAAAACAAACAAACAAAAAAACAAAAACAAAAAGTCAAACAGCTTCTTAAAATATGCAGGTCTGTAATCCCAGCACTCAGGAGGCAGAGGCAGAGACAGAGGCAGAGGCAGGTCTGCGAATCGAGGCCAGCCTGGTCTACAAAGCAAGTCCAGGACAGCCGAGGCTACACAGAGAAGTCTTGTCTTGAAAAAAAAAATGTTTTAAGCCACCATTTCCCCATCTTTAAACAGAAGAGCGATAGCCAAAGGCCTTCATGACACCCTTGAACAGAAGTGTCTACACACCTCTAGTTCTGGTAGTCACTTGCGAATCTCACATGAAGTTTTGCATCAAAGGCTTTGTTATGCAGGTGTCAGGATACTGTCTAGGGACTGACTGACGTTGAGACTGGAGCCCCATCACTGCCGTTTGACTCCTTAGGCAAAGTAACTAGTCTTTTAAGCCTTGCCTTCCTCCTCTAAAATGAGTTTGCACTCCTCCGAATCACATGTCTTAGCCAAGCCTGCATAAGTCAAAGAAGCAAGGCAACTGAACGAACTAAACGTCCCCGGGGGAATTTCACTGAGCTCGAGCACGCTAAGATGCTGAATCCAGTCTGTATCAGGTAAAAGATGAGCAAGTAGTTTAAATGACAGCCCCTGGCCACTGCCAAGATGAAGCTTTCCCTGGGTGGGGGCCTCGGGCAGGGCTGTCACAGCAGGTTTTCAGCTGTGCCAGTCCATATCATAGCTCTGTAGTCCTTGCAAAACCTGCTGTGGGCTTGGGCTCAAGCAGTTCGCACACTGGACGCATTAGACTAGCACCTGGTATTTTTCTCACAGCAAGCACATAGGTAGTGTGTGCTAGAAGGCACACGTGTTCCCAGCACCTCTGGCTTTAAGTTTTAGAACATCACCAATACGTCACTCATTAACCCGTGTTTCCCAATGTCAGGTGTTGATTAAGAACTAAGGATCTGCCCTCGGGAGCGGGGAAGCACAGCTGCAGGGAGGTTCACACTGTCAGCTTGGAGACAGGTGAGGATGGGTACTTTTTAATGTTAAGGTCAGTCAAGGGCATTTCCAAGAGGAGACTCATGACAAATTCAGGCAGAGCCACTGTGAGGACCGAGGTGCGGAAGAGGCAGGGGCATGATGGGTCAGGCAGGGCCACTGTGAGGGCTTGGGGTGCAGAAGAGGCAGGGGCATGGCAGGTCTGGGCTGTGGCCTTTATTGGAGTTTCTGCAGGAAAGGCATGTCAAGGTGAAAGGAATAATATTGGCAGACTAGACTTGGGTAATTATGGCAGGCTGTTACCTACAGGACAGTTGCCTGGTAACAGGACCCTAGATCATTAAGGAGGGGAACATTACCGCAGCGTATGGGGTCTGTGGATGAGGTGGATCTCAGGACTGGTCAGCAATGCCTGCAGCAAAAACATGCTCCCTGTTTAGCCCTTTGCTGGCTGCAGTAATTAGTCACTCGGAGGAGAAGCAATGTCTCCCCAGCCAGAGACTTTTAGATATCTCAGCCTCATAATAGGGTTGGGAGTGTAGCTCAGGGGTAGAATGCTTGCCATTAGAATGTGAGTTCTAATCCCCAGCTCCTCAAAAGAAAAACACACATTATAAAATATCATGACATATAAAAACTATAGCTACAATACAGTCACATGACAGTATTGAATATACTTAGTACTAAATTGCTCACTTGCAAGTGATAAAATGGTGTGTTTTATGTTAGATGGATTTCACTACAACTTAAGCAAAGAATTGAGTTGTCTCTACAAAGTATTGGCTACCTTCTGAAATCCACATTTTAAGCAACTCTTGAACTTACCCGCCCATCGTGGATGAAAAGGAAAAGAAACAGCATAGACTTTCTCCATCCTTAAGCCAGTTCTCACTGCTTGCCTTCCTGTCACACTCTACAAGATCAGAAACTATGGCGTGGGTTATTCTGCATTGAAAACACGAGTGGAGCTGGGAGATGAGGATGCTGAGTCTTGTCCGCACTGTTTGCCTTGCAAGCCCAACTCAGCACTTCCGAGTCCCCTGCTAAACTAGATCAGAGAGAGCTATGAGATTGTCTACAACAGAGTGCTATTATTTGTGTGTGGCATGCAGTCTCTCTCTCTCTCTCTCTCTCTCTCTCTCTCTCTCTCTCTCTCTCTCTCTCTCTCTCTCTCTCTCTCTCTTCTCTCTCTCTCTTCTCTCTCTCTCTCTCTCTGTGTGTGTGTGTGTGTGTATGCACACTATTACTGAGTTTCTCCCTCCAAGCTCACCTCTTGAACATATCATACTGAATATTTTGCATCATAAGTAGTGTAACAGCCTAGATAACAGTTGCCCTGTTGCATTGCATAGCCCCACCTAACTCCTCTCTCTGAGGTCTGGAAAGCCCGCCATCAATTCTTCTTTTTCCTTACTCATCTGCCAGCTCTTTTCTCCATTCCTTACGCCAAGATTCTCTGGCATAAACACCCCTGGCTGCCAAACCTTCCCACTATTGTCCTAACATAAGCAACCCAAAGACGATGGCTGCTTTTCTTTCTCCCTACAATTTGTTTAGGACATCCAGTTCCCAGATGCTGCAGTGAGTACCAGGGGAAAGGGGACGAGTGAGTTATTTTTGGAAAAGAGTGTCAGGGAAGAAGTGGATGGCTTCCCCAAGTCACAGACAAGGCCGGAGGGTCCCTGGAGCATTGAGAATTAGTGCATTAGTTAGATGATGAGGTGTGGTCCACATTCAGACCTCCTCTCTGGATGCTGGAGTGAAGGGCTGTGGCTGCCATGCACATACTGTTCCCAGTCAGTCTGACCAAATGGCTGCATTGAGTAGACTCGATGCCCATTTGAAAATGCTGATCTATGCAGAAGGTTTGCCCGTTCACTTTCCAGAGTTTAAGACGTCATTCTGAAAGCTCCTGCTGTAACTCTGATCTAGATGTGACAGGTACTGGACTTGTGCCCTTCTAGGCCACTAAACAGCCTTAGGTCCATGACAAGTTACCTGGCTCCTTGGTGCCTCTGCGTTCTCACTGGTGAAATGTGCTTCCAGCTGACTTACTTGGTAGAGCATGCGCTACATGCACACTCTGAAGCAGCTAACGTGTTGCTTACAATGACCATGGAAGTAGCTGTGATATCACCCTTTTTACGGGTTCACAAGTTTTTTGACCAAGATAGGAAAGTTACATACAGAGCTAAGTTCAAGGTGTAACAGTGCAATACTCAGAACCAGTACTCTAACTGATGCACACTGTTGCTGTCTCTTGATGAATCGTGTTCGTTACACTAGGTCAGATATTTGGAGGTGCAACACGTTATTGTTAACATTCCCAAAACTTAAGTTCCTCATCTGTTCAGGTTCCATAAAGACTAGGAAGAAAGCAGGTTTAGGACATCCTCAGTTATTGAAAAATGGTAACTACTAACACTATCACTATTACCACTGATATTATTAAAATATTCTATTTGGCAAAGCACAGTGGCTCACACCTGTAATCCTAGCTGGGAGGCTATAGGCAGATCATATGTTTGAGGTCAGTTGGGTTATACAATGAGACCATCAGATTTTATTCTAAGTGCCAAGAAACGTTTATTTCTTTCCCTCCGTTCCTGATGACAGGACTAGAAGGTTTTGCGTGATGCCAATATTCACTGTAACCCGCAGAGTACAGCATCTCTTCAGTCACAGGAGGAGTGGCTAGGCTGGGCTTTGTGTAGGAGATTTTTGCTATCCACCCTTTCACTGCCATCAGCCAGGCAAACCAAGGCTTAATCTCCAGAAACAATACAGGATCTAAACCGCCTTGCTTACGATGGACAACTAAACATCATTTTCCTCTCTGCTTCTTTCAGATCTTTGCTTATATGAATGAAACCTCTTCCCGAAAGGAAAAGTGGGACCTCCAAGCTCTCAGATTTTTATCAATTAACTCTATAATTGACCCTTGGGTCTTTGCCATCCTTAGGCCACCAGTCCTGAGACTAATGCGTTCAGTCCTCTGTTGTCGGACTTCACTGAGAACACAGGAGGCTCCACAGACTTCCTGTTCTACCCAGTCCAGTGCCAGTAAACAAACTGACCTTTGCGGGCCGCTGTGATGATGTGCTTCGTGGGGGCGCCTCTGCAAGAACCCTTGAATGGCCTCCTTGGAGAAACATAAAGAGTTGGCATATAAACAAAATGAAACTGCCCCAAAAAAGCAGGTTCAACAGAGCTTTACAAGGTGGCCTGCGCTGCAGATGTGATGACAAGCCCCTTTGCGGAAGGCGTCACAAGACGTATAAAGCTCACATTATGTGGCCTTTGAAGGACAGCCAACTGCATCTACCACCCGGTTGATTTAAGCTTTCCTGTTGAATGACAAAGCATACTTTGTCATTGTCTCCTGTTTTAATTTCTATGCCACCGCTGTTATTGCTGCAGCCAGGCGAAACGAAACTCACCATCTAGGAAGCCGGTTCGTGCAAACGATGAAGCAATCGAGGCAGACAAGTTGCTGGCTTGTGGTTGCTTAATAGAGTCTTTATTTGGGCCATGAAGTTGAAAGTCATTGCCCCCCCCCCCCCCGTTATTGTGACGTTGATGTGTGTGTGGGAGTCCTCTCTGGTCACTACTGTGCAATCCTTAAAGGGGCACAGTGATTTGGTTAACGCCACTTTGGTCCACCTCCGTTAGGAGCCTTGTCACGTTGTCAGGTTATTTATTTTGCATTGTCTATCATGATGATGCTACTGAAGATGACTTCAAAAAATTTTGCCTCAAAAAGAAATAATAAAAAAATTAATTCTAACAAATGCTTTTCAGTTTTGTTTTGGCTTTTTTTTTTTTTTTTTTTTTTTTGGTAGGGGAAGATTTTTCACACTTGTATCTGAGGCCAGATTTTAAGATCAACATCTGAAAAATCAAGTTCATTCTTTAGGTACGAGGGACATAACTCACACAGACATGTACTTTACAAGATGACTGGCTGTGTCACGGCAAATTCTCCCATCTGTGTTTTTACTTAAGAAACATACCTTGACTCACACTACAGAAGAAATCCTGTAACTGTGAGTCATAGCTTAATATATTCCCAGATGTTCAACACAGTGTAAACTCAGCGCTAAAGTGTTTCAGTGAACTCATACACTTAGCCAGAGTTACAGTGTAAGCACATGTCTGAAATGCTACAAATTAACTATAAAACAAAACATTGGGAAAGTGGAAACCTTCAACATACTTACTCCCCAAGAACAGCTTGTAGTTAGTGTAGACATGGCATCTTTTCAGCGAAATGAAAGTTAAAAGAAATAATTTTTGGCAAGTATTTTTTTAATGTGTGTTTGTTGTAAATTAGTGTTTTAAGATATCCTGTGGAGTTCCTGAGATTCAAAGACAGTGTTGCTATCAATTCTCAGTCCTCTAACAGGGACATTAGAATACTGTAACCACCTCATTTGAGGGCAGATAAAACAGTAGGATGGCTGTTTAAAATTTAGTTGTTTCTCAAGTTTCATTGTTTACTCAAAGCTGTTTCCTGTAATTAGTTACCAAACTCAAAGATCACCTAGAAAGACTCCAAGTACTGAGGCATCTCTGATACAAATTATCTGAACCAAATCAGCTCTTATTTTTAAAAGAATAAATAAATGGTTCGTGTTTGTGTAAGTTTAAGCATAGAAGACAAAGTTTAACTTAACTAAAATCTAGGCAGGTATAAATAAACATCCGCCTCTCCTCTCAGTGCTCAGTGTCAAGAAATTACACCCAGGGGAGTAGTGAGGTCTGCAGTGTGATCCTTAAGCAGATGCTTCTGGTCACGTTGAATTTTGAATTTTGATTTCTTTTATCAGATGTCTTTGTAAAAATCTCAGAATGAAAAAATATTAACTGTCGTCTCTCAGCCCACCACTCTGCACCCCTGCATTCATTCCATAACAGTGTCTGAGAATCTTTAAAAATAGATGTAGTACTGATGGGGCCAAATTGATGCATCTGGGATTATACAATACCAGAACCTCAACCACAGAAATTATTTGGCTTGTTTGTTTCTTTGTTTCTTTGTTTCTTTGTTATCTTTATTGTGTCCAACATTAAATATAACATGCACTCTTATTTTCATGCATGTGTGTGTGCCTGCCTGAGTGTGCATCATGTGTTCCTGCGTGCGTGTGTGTGTGTGTGTGTGTGTGTGTGTGTGTGTGTGTGTGTGTGTGTGTGCACGCGCACATGTGCGTGAAAGCCTACAGGTTGGGACTCGCCTTCTATGGGCCCTCTACTTTATTCACTGAGGTAAGGTGTTTCAGTCAAACGAAGAGCTCACCATCACGGTGAGACTAGCTAGCCAGCTTGCTCTGGAGCTTTCTGTCTCTGCCCACTCGTGACTCTGTGGGTTCTGTTCCTCGTGCTTGTGTGGAAGGGCTGTGCCCACCGAGCAATTTCCTCAGCTCAGTTAAGAACTACAGGGACTCCATTTCCCTCTGTGTTTCTCTTCCTTACATGCTGGTGACTAAACACTGTTGCTTCATTTGCGCCGATATATATGTAGAAGAAGATGAAAGCCAAAACCGTCTAACAATCACCTACTGTTCATGACATTTCAAAGGCAACTTGGAAAAAAGAACAATACCAGGAAGGAATTAGCAATGTCCTCTTTATAGAGTCTGTCCCGTCAGCCACGCTGGCTTTAGTTACTGTCTTCTGAGTAGATGAGAGAAACTGCATTTACTTTAACGTATTACAAGGTTGAATTTGAGAAAAGAAAACCCAGTTTTGTTCTATGCTACCAACTGTCCCTAATGTGAAAAGTGGGAGGAAAATGGCGGGTGAATAGTCACCTGAGAATGCCAGCCCCAGGTTAAGGTGTCCTGCAATGGACCGGCTTCTCTGTGCTGGGCTGTTTCTTGATGATTCGGTCAGTTTGCCAAGGAAGACCTGGGAAGTGTTGCTCTTAAATTGGCGCTCTGGTTCTCTAGAGATCTGACAGAGAACCAAGTTTGCTGTGGTCCATAGGAGACCTGAAAGTCAAGAACTTCAGAACCAAGACACCCTGCAGCCAGCCCCATATTCCAGAAACTTCCATAGAACCAACAACCAAGAACCAAGACAACCTATAGCCAGCCCCATGCTCCAGAAACTGCCGTTCTCAAACCAGCTGGGGCTTGCAGGAAAGCCAGTCCACTCCACTCCACTCCATCCCAGCACCACTTGCTGGATTTTAACATTCTCCTCCCCAGTCTCAGTGAACTTTGCGGGGTGGGGGTGCGGGTGTTCCTAATGCTAGAGTCAAGACAGCTCTGGTTCAGACTTGGACTAAGGAAAAATAACACCCTCTGGCCTAGAATTTGATAATTTTGAAAGATAGAGGAGAGCCATTAGCTCTTACTTGGGACATGGCTGTTTATTTTCCTTAGCTTAAGCCGAACCTAATGGTTTTCCAGTCTTGGGCAGGGCTCCTAGTTGGGCCACGCACAGAGACATTCCCCTCTGCAAATGAGCATTTTCCCATGCAGGGTCATGAGCCTTTGCTCCTCAGTTGGAGGGTTAGGGAAATCCACTCCTCTCCACTGTATGACTTCTGGGCCTGCACTTGTGACGTGTTGCTAAGCACTCAACGGCATTACAGTAGACTGAATAAGCACTTCATCAGTGGGCTGCGGTGACACTGCCTTTAATCCCAGCTCTCATGAGACAGAGGTAGGAGAATCTCTTTGATTTAAGGTCAGCTGGGTCTACATATTGAGTTCTCGGCCAAACAGGGCTATGTAGCGAGACCCTGTCTCAAAAACAAATTAGCAAAGCAAAAGGCATCTGATCGCATGAAAGATCATAGAAAGCAGTATTATTTTAGCAACTCACGGAAGCTATGATCCAATTCATATGTAGCTGAAGGCCACATGGCAGACATTGCTGTTTTCACAAAGTTCCTTTTTTATTATGGTAACTTATGTGATTTATATATATGTACACATATATATGTGTATATATATTTAATATATAGTATATAATATATATTATATATAAATATTTTTTTGAATTGTACTTTTATTTACTGTGAAATATATGTGACTTTAAAGGTCAATTTTAGCAATCCAACTGCAATCCATGTATGTCACATGTAGAACATTTATAAAATCAAGTAAGTGGGTGATGATTCAGGTAGGAAATGATGACACATTCAGGGACAGAGGAGGAAGAATGTCTAATGACAGGAATATTTACAGAGGTGTCAGGGTGAAGGGATGGTGGAGGCGGCCTTGGAAGCTGCTCTTCCTCCTGGAGTGGCAAGAGAGGGAGCAGTTCCGGGCACCAGTTAGAGACGTAGACGATGCCGTCCAACAGGAGCCATGACTGAGAAAGGGGAGCCAGCTACTGCCGAGCCACAGGGTGGAAAGGGGCTCTTCTGCCCCGCCCCTCCCTTCCATCAGGCAGGCCAAGCTGTAGTCTACAACATAGGAGGGTCTGCGCTGTGCACCCACGAAGCTCGGAACACTAGACCTAGAGGGAAAATAGAAACTAGCAACGTGAGCAGATCAACAATTTGCGTTGTGCACCTCAGCTTCTCACCTTCTACTCCAGTGCACCTCAGCTTCTCGCCTTCTACTCCAGTGCCCCTCAGCTTCTCGCCTTCTACTCCAGTGCACCTCAGCTTCTCGCCTTCTACTCCAGTGCCCCTCAGCTTCTCGCCTTCTACTCCAGTGCCCCTCAGCTTCTCGCCTTCTACTCAGTGCACCTCAGCTTCTCGCCTTCTACTCAGTGCACCTCAGCTTCTCCGCCTTCTACAGTGCCCTCAGCTTCTCGCCTTCTACTCCAGTGCCCCTCAGCTTCTCGCCTTCTACTCCAGTGCACCTCAGCTTCTCGCCTTCTACTCCAGTGCCCCTCAGCTTCTTGCCTTCTACTCCAGTGCCCCTCAGCTTCTCACCTTCTACTCCAGTGCCCCTCAGCTTCTCGCCTTCTACTCCAGTGCACCTCTGCTTCTCGCCTTCTACTCCAGTGCCCCTCAGCTTCTCGCCTTCTACTCCAGTGCCCCTCAGCTTCTCGCCTTCTACTCCAGTGCACCTCAGCTTCTCGCCTTCTACTCCAGTGCCCCTCAGCTTCTCGCCTTCTACTCCAGTGCACCTCAGCTTCTTGCCTTCTACTCCAGTGCCCCTCAGCTTCTTGCCCTCTACTCCAAACAGATATTCCTTAGCAAGCATCGGGGGCTGGGATCTGCCCCATTTACATGGAAAGGGATAAAATACCATACATCTCCTTTCCAAAATACTTGTCCTAGACACTATATACTGGTTTAGAATTCAATTCTTTGTTTTTGAGAAGGACCACTGGGCTAAGACAAACCTAGCTGTGGGCAGGCCATATCACCTGATCACAAGTTGGATCGATCCAAGGTGCCATATAAAGAGGATTCGAAGCAATTCAACGTGTAAACACTTATACAAATCACAAGGAGGCTGGCACAGAGGGGTGCACCTGTAATCTCAATGTTAGAGAGCCTGAAAGCCAAAGAACATGAATTTGAGGCCAGACTGGGCTACGTGAGAATCCATCTCCAAAGAAAAGGCAAAGAGTAGAGTCAGAGTGAGGAGACAAGGAGGAGATTCTTAGCAATGCAGAAAAAACCAAAACCAACAAAGTACGGTTTCCAAGAGCATCTGCCACATGCTGATCCTGCCGCACAGGCTTTGCCGTCACTCCTCTCCTCACCCCACTTTTCTCTCCACTTTCCTGACACAGTTGCCCTACATAACCCAAACCTCTAACTCAAGGCCCTCCTGTCCTGCCTTCCAGAATGCTGAGGTCACAGGCACGTGCCATCACACTTAGCCCCCTTCTTGAGTGTACTTTTTCTGGAACGGACTGTATTCAATAACACACACACATACACCACTTGTTTTTTGTTTTGTTTTGTTTTTGTTGCTCACTCAGCATGCAAAGTCTAGAAGATCTGTAGATTGCTTTCAGACTTCTGAAGTTTTCCCAGAAAAGTTATTTCATTGTGCAGAGTCTCAGGCGCCTCATCTCGAAAATAAGGATAGCATCTTCTACCTGTCAATTTTTCGAGTATCCTGGACACTTAGCACTATTCCTGGACAAGGCAAATACTAAGACTCTTAGGACCAGGGTTTTCCTAGACGCCTAGTTTAGAGGCCTTCTGACCCCAGCTCCTCTTTCTGAACCTTGAACTTGGTGATGGTTGAGTGTTTCTGCAATTGCTCTTCTATCAGGTAATAATCAAAAATGTTGGCAATGGTATTTCAGAAAGCTAAATGCTGATTGAGCCACATGTGCAATGTAGAGGGATTTGTAAGTGTAAAAGAGAAAGGGCCAAGAGAGACAGAAGCACAACTGGAAACATAACACCTCCCCTCTGAGTGACCTCTTTCAGATTTGGACCAGCTAGTATGCTAGGCCAAAGCCAAACTCCAAGAAATTAAAACAAAACAAACAGACAAACAAAAACCTAGTTGCCACCAGTGTGAATTCTGATACTCAGGCTTAATCTTAACATCGTGTTTCTACTGACGCCACCTGAGTTTTCTTGGAAACAAGGCCATACCTTAGAACCTTCAGCAAGTGAAAGGTGTATGAGCACCTCAGATTGCACAGTGGGAGGCTAGGCGTGCAGGGGTAGGTGAGGAGACACAAAGGTGTCCCAGTTACAGTCACAATTGCTGTGATGAAACACCATGACCAAAAACAAATCGGGGAGGAAAGGGTTTATTCAGCCTACATTTTCATATCACTGTTCATCCTTGGAGGAAGTCAGGACAGAGCAAACAGAGAGGGAGACAGGAACTGATGCAGAGGCCATGGCGGGATGCTGCTTACCAGCTTGCTCCTCATGGCCTGCTCAGTCTGCAGTTGAGGACCACCAGCCCAGGGATGGCACCACACTCAATGGGCGGGGATCTTCCCCATCAATCACTGGTTGAGAAAAATGCCCTATAGGTTTGCCTACAACCTGGTCTTATGGAGGCATTTCTTGAGGTGCCCTCCTCTCGGTTGACTTTTGCTAGCCAGCACAGGGGGTGTCGTTCAAGCTGCCCCTGTGATTATGATGCTGATCAGAAACTCATCTGTAGCCACATAACCACTGGTTTTGTTCTTGTTTTTTTCTGCCTGACCCCGTACCTTAGTGGAGGGGAACAGGGTACAGGGGATTGTTGATAGAACCTGGTCTTTCATGTCAGTGACTAAGTTTCTTGTGAGATCAGTGCTGTGGCCCATAAATGGACTCCCCCTTGGAAAGGGAATCCTTGGCTCTTAGCTCTCAAACGACGTCTTTACTAGAAATAACTAGCTGATACCCATCTCAGCCTTAAGGGTGTGCATGACAAATCCCACATTTAAAAACTACACCAGCTGCACAGCCAGGCCTTTGAAGATATAGTTGAGACTATCTTTCAGCTCTTAGAGAGTCTCAGTATTTCCACGCTGTGAAAGAGTTTAGAGAAACCAGCCAAAAAGGCCCCGGCTTTTGAAAACACACGTTGGCTTTCTCATCCTCTCGAAAACAAATGTCCTGGTGTTACCTGAGAATCAAAGACAGGACAACCAGGACGCTACGGGCTGCATGCTGCGGTCAGCATGCTGCTCTCTGACTTGGAAAAAATAAATCTCTTTGTGTAAGTAGGTGTTCCGATAAAAAAAACGTGTCTAAGTATAAACGAGAGACCTTTTTTTCTTTACTACCTATTATGGTGATGGGGGAGTTGAACTCCCAGAGAAGAAACACCAGCTCAGATGCTCACATCTTTCCATGACACACTGGTTTGAAACACTAAGGAAGGCGAAGTAGACACTGCTTACGTTTTACAGTTTTTTGTTGTAGGTTTTTTTGGGGGTGCTCAGTACTGGGATCAACACCAGGGCTTCATGGTCCAGGCAGGCACTGGGCCACTGAGTCACATCCCCCTTCTAAAAATCTCTTCTGATTCTCTCCACACTGTTATAGTATCACATAACAGTTACAATGGTACAGTATGTGAGAA
The DNA here is from genome assembly GCF_903995435.1 of Acomys russatus. Taxonomy (NCBI): domain Eukaryota; kingdom Metazoa; phylum Chordata; class Mammalia; order Rodentia; family Muridae; genus Acomys; species Acomys russatus. Next base: position 75,419,744 of record NC_067139.1, read on the forward strand.
ACATGGTTATTCCATTATCAATATTAATGGCATTGTCAAACAATAAAGTTGTGCCTTTAGCTTTACCTATTGACTATGTTAAGATAATACTAAATGGAATATTTTATAGTAAGAAATCTTTTTTTTAAAAAGATTTATTTATTTATTATGTATATGGCACTCTGCCTGTATGTACATCACTAGAGATGCTTGTGAGCCACCATGTGGTGGCTGGGAATTGAACTCTGGACTTTTGGAAGAGCAACCAGTGCTCTTAACCTCTGAGCCATCTCTCCAGCCCTAGTAAGAAATTTTAAATAGGATGCCAATCACCCAGAAAGAAACATAGTGGCATTCTATGCACACCACACTGAAAGATAAGTCCAGAGAGCAGAGCTGGGCTGGACCACAGATGGAGAAGGGTCAGGTGCCTTTCCTCTGCATCACAGCCCCGCCTCCTTCCCCTCCCCTCCCTCCCTCCTCTGACTCCTGCCAAAGGCCATCAGCCACCTTTTACCCCTGGCTGTTTTCTCTACCAGAACAGCTGCTTTTGCTCCAGATGACCGTGCCTGACAGAACAGCTGCTCCTCCTCCAGATGACCGTGGCTTACATATTTCCAAACTCTCTTATCCTCTTCAGCATCCTGTGCCACAGAGATCTTCTCTAGATAGCCTTTCTAAAACTACCCCAACACGGCCTCAAACTCACTATGCAGCCTGGGATGACCTTAGACTTCTAATGCTCCTAAATGCTGGGGTTACAGATGTGTGCCGCTGCACCCAGTTTTTGCAGTTTTGGAAAGGAGCCCAGGCTGTGTGCATGCAGGTGAGCGCAGCTGCTGCACCCTGCTGTGCTCCCCTTTAAGGCAAGAAGTGACTCAGGAAGTTCCTCTAAGCATCTTGTGAAAAGGACTTGATACCGTGTTTAAGTGTTGTATGACTGAATCTCAGCCCTCTGAACAACACTGCAGTGTGTGCGCTTTCTCCATTTTACAGGTGGATTAAAAAAAAAAAAAAAAAAAAAGATATCTGGTCAAGCAACTAGCCCAGAAGCTCACACCTTTAATCCCAAAGCATTAAACTAGTTTCTGGTTCCAGACTCAGGGGACATTCCACCATCTCCACAGGGCAGAGATCTGCCCTGTCCCCCTTGTCCCCTCTGCCCCCTTCTCATTGTATTTCTAGAAAGAAAACATTCTAGAAACAAGCCTGGCCTGTCTCTATCAAAATGCCCCCTAGGATGCTATTTGACATTGTAGTACGTGGCATAGGGCTTGCTGTGTGTTGGGTTGTCTTAAATGTTCTGAGCACATAAACGAGTGAGTGATACCAAGACTACAGTCAGCGTTAATCTCTTACAAACTCACAGTAGCTCCTCTGCCTGTTTCTTTTCTTTCTCCCTGAACACCTCAGTCCCTTTGTGTGTGGAGGGGAAGGCAGACCAGGCCTGCTGCTGGGGGACGTGAGGAGAAGCCCATGTGAGGAGAAGCCCATGTGAGGAGAAGCCCATGTGAGGAGCCTGACTTAGTGTGGCCGAGCCCACCCAGAGTGAACATACATCTAAACATAGGGGTGCTGTGTGGGGGATCTGGAGACCACAGTTGAAGTACTACAGCATGAACCCACAGAGAAGGCTAGCGTGGGGTCGCAGGGCCCAGAAGGTGAGGAGGTTACCCATATAATCACCCATTGTGAGGAGCCAGACCTAAAGAGGGTGTGTGTGGGATGACATCAGGATGTAGGAGCCTAGAGGAAACAGGCCCCCCCGTCAGAGATAAGGCTAGCTTCCGGGGAATAGGGAAAGGGCCACACAGGGGTGAAATAGTGTAGGAACCCAGAACCCGTGAGGGTGGAGTGTCTATACAAGGGGAGGGCTCCGTGTCTGCCTTAGAAGCCTGAGCAAGGTGACAGACGCTCCTGTAGGTTGCCTGCCATAAGCCATGAGGACACATCTAGCATGACAATGGTGTCTGTGCAAGTCAGTCAGGGATTCAGATCTGGGACAACAGCTTGAGCAGAAAGAGAGGTGCGGGCAAGAATGACAGCAGCAAGGGGGAGACTGGTCACGTGGGAGACTGGTCACGTGGGAGGGTGGTCACGTGGGAGGACAGTCACGAGGGAGGATAGTCACGTGGGAGACTGGTCACATGGGAGACTGATCACGTGGAAGGGTCTAACACATAAGGCAGCATAAGAAACAGAACAGGCAGCAGGCGTCACAGATGAAAAGGAGAAGTAAGTGGCTACTGTGTGGGGCCTGAACTGGAAGCTGAGGCTTGGTTCTAGGTCATATTTTATAAAATGTAGAAATAAACACATGTGCATATTCTCTGGCTTCATCCACCAAGCTGTTCCCCAACCCAATGGTAGCGAGCTCTCCTCATGCACCAGCACACATTTATATCCTGGTTTCTTACTCCTAAAGGAGACAGAACGTTCCATGGAAATAGATGATTCCAGGGAAAAGAGTAAAACAAATATTCATATTCTATTCTTCAAGAAAATAAAGAGTGAAATGATCACATCACAAGAACGCTGAAGCCGGACATAGTGGCGCATGCCTTTAATCCCAGCACTCGAGAGGCAGAGGCAGGTGGATCGCTGTGAGTTCGAGGCCAGCCTGGTCTACAAAGCGAGTCCAGAACAGCCAAGGCTACACAGAGAAACCCTGTCCCAAAAAAACAAAAACAAAAAGGATGCTGAAGCCGGATTCAGAGGGGACCCCACCAGCCAATATGGGCAAATTCAAATGTCAAGATGAAGCCAGATTCAGAGGGGACCCCCACCAGCCAACATGAGCAAATTCAAAGTCAAGATGAAGCTGGATTCAGAGGGGACCCCCACCAGCCAACATGAGCAAATTCAAATGTCAAGATGTAGGGTGTTAGTACATTAGGAGAGTGAAACAGAAAATTAGGACTCCACTCAAAGGTAAGTTTTGAAGTGAAAATACCCGCCCATAAAATAACCGCTGGCAGCAAAGAAAAGGAGAGCCCTGGCAGAGAGATGTGCAGACAGGCTGCGACCGAATCGGAGGACCCAAATAAAAAAGAGCGCCAGTGATGATGGGCACAAGTGAAATCATGAGTCAGCAGGCTCCGTGTAACAAGCCCTGACATCACCGTGGTCAGGAGAGGTGTAGAAGTATTCTGAACAGAATGAGTGGACACGCGTGGTTCTGAACTTGATCCTGTTACTAGGGAGGTCAGTGGGGCAAATAACAAAGTATGGACGGGAGCTGAGAGCTCCGTGGTGAGGTGCCCATCTTAACTTCCTCACGTGGCTTAATGCGGACTAACACCCTTGGGAACACACGTAAGCCTTCATGGTGATGACGTATCAGATAGGCCCAGAACCCAGTCTCCGATAATTTACGGGGGAGAAGCTGTGTCCTGAGCTCCTGATGCTTTTGAGAGCTCATGATAGTTTCAGCACTCAAAATATTTGAAGCTGACTCCAGAGGCTTACTTCCTGCAGGCAGAAGCAAACAAGATAAAAGGCTCATAATTCTGTATTTAACAGAAAGGTTGATCCAAGATATAACCACAGTCTAATTTTTCTCATTCAGGTTAGGAAAAGGTTGTATATGTATATGCATAAGGTGTGTATGTGTGTGTCATTGTATGTATGTTCACACGTGTGTAGGTGTGCACAAACATATGTAGAGACCTGAAGGTGACATGAGGCGTTTGCCGGGTCTGACTTGCTTCAGGGAGACGGAGTTCTCCACTGTGCGCTGGGAGAGGCAGCTGCCTCGCTGTCTGGCATTTTACCTGTGTGCTGGGCATACACACCCCAATCCTCACTCTTCTGTAAGCACTTTATTCACTGAATCATCGCCCCAGGTCTTCAGTTATTTGGCTTTTGAGGTTTTTTTCAATTGAGTTTTTAAAAAAGATTTATTGATTTCTGTATACAGTGTTTTGCCTGCGTGTACATCTACAGACCAGAAGAGGACACCAGATCTCATTATACATGGTTTTGAGGCACCAGGTGGTTGCTGGGAGTTGAACTCAGGCGCTCTGGAAGAGCGGCCTCTGGGCCATCTCTCTAGGTCCCTTGAGTTATAAAGGAGTAAAAATGCATTAAATGGGAAACAACAATGAGGCGGCCCTGGAGCTGCCTCTCTAAGGTTTAGCTAGTTGTCTGAGTTGTCTGCTCACCAGTAAGTTGAGCAAAGCACTAACATGACATTCAATTTTAGCTCCAAGGACTTCTATTCCTGACCACCCTATTTTAGCAGAGAGAACTAAGGCAAACACACTTACAACTATGAACTGATGTTTAAATGTACATTCAGTGTTTTGATATTACGATGGCTTTTTTTCCCCCAGTGTAGACTTTGCTGAAAATTTTAAGTCTCACATTAGAGAGCTGGCGACATGCCTGCCCTCTAGAGCCCCCAGATCCCTATACAACTGCTGAGCGTTGGGGTTTCACAGCTTTCTCGGGTTGCTTCTTCCTTAACGACAGAATGGCTGTTCTTAAGCGAATTTACTACTCAGCTCAGCTTCCACCGACACAAGACACCCTCATCTCCCCAAAAAGGATTCATTGTGCTTTTAAAGTTGATTATCTTGATGTGGGATATATTATGCACACATGGAGGTGAGAAAACACCTTGTGGCTGTCTCTTTTGACTATGTGGGTCCTGGAGATGAAGATCAGACTTAGGTCGTCAGGCATGGTGCCAAGCACCTATACCCACTGAACCATCCTGCCCTTATGAGACTTACTATTCATTAAATTTCCATAATGTTACTTCCATCAAACTTCCCATAATTTCCATATGACCAGCAAGTAAATCTCTTTACTGAATTTCCCCATCAACCATAAATCTATGCTGGAGGGCAGAGAGGGTCATGTTTACTCTACAGATTGTGTAACAGCAGCCCACAGGGGGTAGAGTTTGCTGTGTGAGCTGATGTTCTCCCAGCCTACCTGCCCCATACTGAAGGAGGTTTCCCCCTTGGAGAAAGAATAACACAGTCACCAGTATAAAGTGTAAAGTTTAGGCTTCACCTCAAACCTTGCTCCTGCCATTACTATGCAAACTTGCACTACTTGCTTAGACCCTCCCAGGGGGTAATAGTGGCTCATCCCACAGACTTTCTAAAATGACCAAATGATGCTTCCTGTAACATACTCAACAGAATGTTTGTATCCTCTCTCTCTCTCTCTCTCTCTCTCTCTCTCTCTCTCTCTCTCTCTCTCACACACACACACACTGGGTTTGTTCGTTTGTTTGTTTTTGCTTTTACAATGTCAGTATTGTCACTTTAAATAAAATTTTTTTCATGTTTTTAAGAGCCTGTATTGACATTGTGTTAGCTTCCAGTCTTCTACTGTTCAGTGCTTTCTTTGAATTAGAGACACAAGTACATCATTACCACCACCACCACTACCAAAACCAACGCTACCACCGACACGACATCAAAACAACCCATACTAACACTGATACCATACCGTTGCCACAAAGATGAGCATTAATACCAATACTTTCACTGCTACCACCATCAACTCCAACACCACCAACATGAACATTAACATCACTTTACCATCAACAAAACCATCATCAATAATATCATCATAACCCACATCATTAGCAACAACAACCTTATAACAACTAACATGAACATCAATACTGATCCCTCAACACAACATCAGAATCAATAACAATATCCCCACCACCACCTTCATCATCACCACCACCATCATCACCACCACCATCATCACCACCATCATCATCACCACCACAACTGTCATCATCATCATCACCACCATCATCATCACCACCACCATCATCACCACCACCATCATCACCACCACCATCATCACCACCACCATCATCACCACCACCATCATCACCACCACCATCATCACCACCATCATCATCACCACCACAACCGTCATCATCATCATCACCACCACCATCATCACCACCTTCATCATCACCACCACCATCATCACCACCACCATCATCACCACCATCATCATCACCACCACAACTGTCATCATCATCATCACCACCATCATCATCACCACCACCATCATCACCACCACCATCATCACCACCACCACCATCATCACCACCACCATCATCACCACCACCATCATCACCACCACCATCATCACCACCATCATCATCACCACCACCATCATCACCACCACCATCTTCATCACCATCGTGTTTGCACGTGCTTAATTGCTTTGACAGATAGTACTAGCAGATTGAGGTTGACTGAAGCCCTGAGGTTCTGAAGTCAGAGGTGGCTATAGCTCATTGAAATACATTTGTGTTCACAATAAGAAATGGCCACACAAGTAGTGACTGGACCAAGTTCCCCACAAATCTCCATGCCATCCGCAAACGACCTCTTCTCCAGGCCGTCTCACTCTTCTTTCTCATTTCACTCAGGCCCCAGCTCAGTGTCACCTCAACAGAGAGTATCTCTTTGGCTTACATAAAGTAGAAAACAAGTCTATAAAATATCCTGTTACTCCCTCCCACCGCCACCCTGTTTATTGTTTCTGGTCCTTATCACTCCTCTCAGGACCTGGCATGATGCACATGTCTCTGTGAGTGCGCTTACTATCTTTCTCTCCAAGGAAATGAAAAACTCCCTGAAGGCAGGCCTTCCTTGTGTGCAATTAAAACACTATTTCAAACAGTAGGTTTTCAATAAATATTTATTGAGTAAACAGATGAGTGGATCTAATTTTCAGCTAAGTTTAGAAACAAATAACCCTAATTTTTAATCAAGGCCAAAGGTTCGTGGGAAAATGCAGTGTTGCCACATTTGCTAAGGGGAGAGAAGGAGGAGGAAGAGGAGGAAGAGGAGGAGGAGGAAGGAAGCTTCAATGCAGTTAATACAAAGGAAAAGAGGCCCTCAAAGCAGCCTTCACCATGAGGCTCTTGATACACATTAATTGCAGAGTGCATTTCTGTATTTTCTGTTAATGCCGGGCTTCAGCTCTGAATAGGTCCAGGTTGGTGTCTCTGGGGCTGGGTGCAGATGCCCGCCCAGTTCCTTTTATCTCTTGGGTGGCCAGAGCTGATGACTCAGGCAACTGATCAGGATTGAAAGAAGAAAAAGGAAAGGGAGCCCAAGGTTTCTTCTCTAGGGACTGGCTGAACTGTGGCAGAGGAGGAGAGCTTAAACTGACCACAGTTTTCCTATGGCTGAGGCTGTAAAAGCAGCTTCTGGTTAGAGATTGCATGGGGTGGGGTGGGAGAGTGGGGTGAGTGGGGGGTGGAGGGGAGGGGGGAGCAGGGGGAGGCATGGTCGTAAAAGGAGACTCTTTGATCTGTAGATAGGCCTCCTTGCGGAGATCTCCAGTAAGCTAATGTAAACTTAGGTTTGGGTAAAAAAGCCCTGAGTCTGCTAACTTATTTGCGAATGTACAGGGAATTAAGAGATCAGAAAGAGATAGAGAGTAAACCACTCAGACACATGCATTCAGGAGAAAATGTGGATGAAATTAAGCATCTCAACTTCAACTGAAGTCAAGTTCCCCAATTTCAGCACTGTTTATTGTAGATGACCATACTTATACTTCTGAGAAAAGAGAATTAGCTTATAGTTAAAAAAAAAAAAAGGCAATTAATCACAAAAACAGATGACTTCTACAATACAACAGGTTACATGTTTTAAATCTAAACATTTATTATCTAAGTATCCATTTACATAAGTACACAGTGAGTTCAGAGTGACAAGGCCTAAAAGTTACAAGAGTATGTGACTTACTAATTAAGACTGACCTAACTATACATTATCCAGCTATCCCTTAGTTCATAATGAGTTCAGGACAATAATTTTATCTGTCTTTCATTCTAAGAAACAGAGTAAATTCAGGGATCTCAAGGTATCTTCATTCTACTTGGGTTCATGGGACGTTTAAACCAACTTGCGTATATTTATGGTGAAATACCAGGATTCGTGGTGCCATCTGGAGTGGAGGCTTATCTGAAGGCATAAATCTGCCACAAGGCTATCTCTAGTGAGGCATCTGGAGGTCCACAAAGGTATTTATTTCAGCCATAAACTAACTTTAACTTTTAAAAACTATTTGAATCAAATCAGGAATTTCATAATCAGGGATTAATTCATCTGAACAACAATCAGTACATCTTCAACAAGATCCTGTAAAAAGTTTGCTCAATCAGAGCTGGTCAATACCCAGAAAGTAACAGTTCACAGCAATGCCAGATGTTTTTTCTTTTTGTTTTTTCAAGACAGGGTTTCTCTGTATAATCTTGGCTATCCTGGATTTACTCTGTAAACCAGGCTAGCCATGAATGTAGTCCTGGCTGTCCTGGACTCACTTTGTAGACCAAGCTGGCCTTAGACTCACAGTGATCCGCCTGCCTCTGCCTCCCTAGGTTCTGGGATTAAAGGCATGTGCCACCATGCCCAGCTCTAATGCCAGATTTTAGAGAGATGTAGCAATGCACAACTGACAGGGTAGTCAGAGGTTGGAAGCAATTCTGGGGTACATCACCTTGCAAATGCCAGATCACCTCCACAGATCTCTTGTGCCTTCTGAACATCCCCAAATCAATGGCTCCTGACAGCATGTCAGAGGCTGGAAGCAGTTCTGGGTGCGCATCACGGTACAGACCTTGCAAACACCTGATCACCTCCCATACAGCCCACATGCCTACTGAGCTCCTTTAACAATCTTGGCAATTTTCTTTTTCTTTTTGGGTTTTCCCCTTCTTATGACCAGTTTCCAGGAGCAACATCCCATTCTACCTGCATCTGGGGGAGCAGGGGCCTTTCTGCTGCCCTGAAACCAGTTTCTGCCTCATTTATCAGCTCCTCAGTGAACAAGGCAGTCTACGATGGCCCTGTCCAGTTGCTCATCTTAGCTCACGAAACCTTGCTGCCTCAGTGAACTTCAACTGCCAACGTGACACAGCCTAGAGTCACCTGAGAAGGGAGACTCAAATGGAATATTTCCCATAGCAGATTGAGCTGTGAGCACTTTGGAGGGAGTCACCTTGATTGTTATTTAATGCAAGAAGATACAGCCCCTAGTGGGCAGCACCATTCCCTGGGCGGCTGGACCTCGGTTATCTAATAAGCTGGCTGGGCACGAGCCTGTGGGGGAGGCTAGGATTCCTTTCCTGACTCTGCTTAGTGATGAACCTGGACTTGGAAACTAAATAAACCCTTTCCTCTCCCAAGAGTGTATCACCACAAGAGACTTCAAACGGGAACGCTGCCACCTTGAAACTCTTCAGTTTCGGAAGCCTTGGCTTCTGCTGCCTCAGTTTCCCCATTCTAGCATACAGGGTCCATTTACAAGTCTTTGAGGGCTGGACTTCTTACTGTGATCAAGACAAAAGTGAAACCAGTTTTAACGCCCTGATCAATCGTGTTTGTAACCCTTCAGCACAGCTGGCTGGAAGATCTAAAAGCAGCCAGCCCCATGTGGTGCTCTGAAGGCATGTCCTTAAAATATGTATGTATTTTTTTTTTTTTTTTTGAGACAAGGTCTTTCTGTGTTAGCCTTAGCTGTCCTGGACTCACTTTGTAGACCAGGCTGGCCTCGAACTCACAGCTGATCCTCCTGCCTCTGCCTCCCAAGTGCTGGAATTAAAGGCGTGTGCCGCCACACCCAGCTAAAATATGTATTTTTAAAAAATTATCTGAAAAATAACTCATCCTAACTCCAGACCCTGAAGTACTGACTGTGTTTATAAAATGAGCATCTCGTCATTGCCTGCAAAATTGTGCTATGACCACAGTGTACGAAAAGGAAATTTAATATAGACAGAAAAATAAATTAGATTAGTCACTCTTTTCCCCCTGATGGATGGTCTCACAAAACAGCAGCCAACTTTTAAGGAAAGGCAGGAAACAAAACCAAACACTCATTTGGTGAGACCTCATCCCTGAACACTCTCTCTCTCTCTCTCTCTCTCTCTCTCTCTCTTTCTCTCTCTCTCTCTCTCTCTGTCTGTGTGTGTGTGTGTTTCTGTCTGTCTGTCTGTCTGTCTCTCTTGCCCCCCTCCCCCCGCCTCTAATTCATTAGAGCATGGCACAAGAAGCTTAGCTTGGTCAGTCACAAAACTATGTGTCTCAGTAATACTTTTCAGAGTGTAAATTTATCTTGGCGATAATGGCATTATACTTAAGCTATCATTTTCCATGAACTTTTCTCCAGGCAAAATAAAACTGACATCTGATAAGCATTTTATTTCTTCTGCGAAAGAGCAATGCAGTAGGGGGTTAGAGTTAGAATCTGATGCTTACGTTTCCTAAGACTTCAGATAAAAATGTCAAAGTAGTGACATAAATAAAAATCCAGGCCAGAAACCCCTTTAATAGGCTTCCAATGTAAATCTTCATCCAGAAGTCTTATTCTCTCTCTCTCTCTCTCTCTCTCTCTCTCTCTCTCTCTCTCTCTCTCTCTCTCTCTCTCTCTCGTTTCTCTGTGTAGCCTTGACTGCCCTGGAACTCACTCTGTAGACCAGGTTGACCTCAAACTCAGAGATCTGCCTGCCTATGCCTCCCGAGTGCTAGGATTACAGGTGTGAGCCACCACTGCCCAGCCAGAAGTCTTACTTTTCATTCAGACTTTAGGTTTATTGCTCTGGTGCAAACCCACAGCCTAGCACACAACTGGGCGAAGTCTCAACATCTAAGCTGAAGCCTGGAGTGAGGACCCTTATCAAAGAATCAGGACCAGCATGGATGTTTAGCTTTGGCTGACAAATCAGTCATCACACACATGACAGCTTGGATTTTGAGATTAAAGAGGCCATTTTGACTGTTGGCTATATAATTCACGTTAAATGTGAGTAACTGAACGTGCCCACTAAGGGATTTCACCTCTAGAAATGCATGTGTGGTTAGAAGGGTGCCTCCACAGTCTTCCTTGGGAAGCCTATGAAAATCAAGTGGTCCTTTGGTTTTAGATTTTAGATCCCATAGTTTTGCAAGATTAGGTGACAGCAGCAGTGTTAAACCACACTTAAAGTGTGTGTGGTTATTTTCACATATGAAGAAAAATAAAAAAGCAATTATTCTTTCCTTAATACTCCATTGCTTTTCACCTTATCAACCTTAACTGTTGATAGGAAGGTAAACACTTGTTATCTTACATTAATAGGAAAAGGGGAAAAAAGTTGAAAAAATGTGATGAAGGCCTCTGGAATATATGGCGTCCAGTAGTGAGCAAAAGAAATATCCTTTAAATTATATATTCTTATTAGATTTTATCAGTCAAGTTGATGTGATTGATGCAAATAAAGTACTTGGCTGAGCAGAACAGTTACAAGGCATGTTATTGATGGTGCACTTGAACTTGAGCTATGTTTTCCCAGAATCCCGTCTTCTTCCAGAGGCTGCCAGCAGCATTCCTCAGGTCACATCCTCAGTTATTTCTGCAAGTGCCTTTTACCATATAAGCTAAAAGAACCAGGAACTCAGGTGTGTGCCCTCACAGGTGGCTATTGCTCTGTTTACCATGCAATTTTGTGGAATTACCCGGTGCATCTTGTCCCACTAAGCTTACTATGAATCCCACTAAGACTCACAAAGAATCTGTGCTAACTAAAATGGTTCTCAAAAAGACATAAATAGATGGGTCCTCAGACAAGGCTACTATGTCAGGGACTTGGAGATGACAGAAGCAGTCTTGCAAATTAGGAGGAAAAGGCCAATAAACACCATTGAGACTATTAGTTGTTTTTGCAGGAAACAGCAATTAGATCTCTACTTGACCATATATGAAAGTAATTGCCAGATTAGTCATGTAGACACAAGGTTTATACACAGACACACACACACACACACACACACACACACACACACGTAGTCTTACAAGTTCAGATGAGAAAAATTTCTTAAACATAACCAAAAAGCACACGTGGTGAATTGTGAGTTGTATACATAAAAATTTAATGCTTGTCACAATAAAAAAAATGCCATGCCTAAAGCAAAAAGACAATCTGAAACATCTCTACCATTCTTGCAGCCAAAACATTAGTATTTAAAATATAGAGAGAATGTTTACAAATGGGTGAGAAATTATAATTACTTAATTAAAATTAATAAAAGATCTAAATACAAGAGCTAAAACAATAATAATCTTAGGGGAAAATAGAAAACTAGCTTTATAACCTTTAATTGGAGATCATTTCTTAAATATAACACCAAAAGCACAAATAAAATAAAAATAGATAAAATGAGCTTCATCAAAGTTTGAAAGTTTTGTGCATCAAAAAAAAAAAACTATAATGAAATTAAAAACAAGCATATAAACTCAGATAAGTACTCACAAGCTATGTATTTGAAACATCAACCCAACAGAAAAATAGCTCATTTTTAAAATGGAAAGTTCTTGAACAGTTATTTCTTTAATAAATACATTAAGTGGCCAACAAGGACCTGAAAAGTGATAAAAACCATCAGCTATTATTAAATGCAGGTTTAAAGTCTCCCAAGATACTAACTCTACACCCACAAACATCATACCAACATTTTAACGGGAGGTAGACGTCAGCAGAGATGTGCAGAATCCAACCTTCATATATTGCTGATAAGAATGCAAACCGGTGCCTGGGAGATGGTTCCGTCAGTCAAGTGCTTACCGCCTAAGCGTGAGGACCTACGTTCACACCTCCAGCACACACATAAAAGGTGCGTGTGGGGTTCCTGTCTGCTACCCCACTGCTGGGGAGCCAGAGACAAGAGGTCCCTGGAGCTCACTGGCCGGCCAGCCTAGACAGATTGGCAACCTCTGGGCTCAGAAAGAGACCTGTCTCAAAAAAAATAAGGCGGACAGTGACTGTGGAAGACACCAACGTGTGGCTTGCACGTGATTGTACATACATATGCATGCTTGTCCACACACACACA